>NC_138184.1:213363690-214010886 GCF_964194105.1 Spermophilus citellus
TACTTTTTGTTTTTACTAAGTACTTCAACTAAAAATAATAAAGAATAAGAATGTGTTGGACATGGGGGCACATGCCTTTGGTCTCAGCTACTTGGGGAGACTAAAGTGAAAGGATCATCTAAGCCACCCATTGTGTTCAAGGTCAGCTTGGGCAACACAATGAGAACCTGTCTAAAAACAAACAAACAAACAAAAAACCCTATAATTTTGGAGGAAGATTTTTGTCTACATTATACCTGTTCCTTTCTAGCCAAATTTCTCAAAAATCTCAATAAAAGATAACAGGAGATTGGTTAACAGGATAAACAGAGGATATTGATTCTCTTGGAGTCTCAATATTTATTTTGATTTAAGTATGGTTTATTATTTTTGTGATACATTGTTATTTTAGTACACAAGCATGATATGTGCATGGTGTTTGTGAGGTTCACCTGGCTGGACTAATTGGTGGTCAGTGGTCCTTTGTGTACATGTAGTAATGGAAAGATTTTTTTTGTTGTATATGAGTTATAATTACTTAGTTACTAAACTGAGTGTTTTTTTCTGTTTTAACTCTTTAGCAAAGAAAACTATGTGGGAAAGGCTGACAGCTCCTGAAGATGTATTTAGCAAATTACAACGAGAAAACATAGCCATCATTGAGAGTTATGGCGCTGCCCTTATGGAAGTGGTCTGTCGAGATGCTTGTGATGGTCATGAGATTGGAAGGGTAAATTAACTGTTAATATTGTTACTGAATAAGTATTTTTGACTTTCTGAATGTGTAAACTGAGTCAAGTTTTAAAACTTAATATTTATCAGATTGTATACTTTTTATGTATTTTTCTAGGTTTTCTATAATACATACAATTTTAGAATTATTTTTAAAAGATATTTAAAAAACTACTTTAACAAGCAAATGTCTAGGTTCAGCTAAAATATATATATCATTTATTTATTTATTAGTTCTAATCAGTTACACATGATAATAGAAAATTCTTTGATTCATTGTGCACAAATGGAACAAAATTTTTTACTTCTCTGGTTGTGTATGAAGTAGAGTCACACAATTAGTGTAGTCATATATGTACCTAGGGTAATGATGTCTATCTCATTCCACCATCTTTCCTACCCCTTTGCCTCCTCCGTCCCCCTTTGCCCCACCCAAAGTTCCTCCACTTATCCCATGCACCTACCCCCGCCATATGGATTATTAGCATCCACTTATTAGAGAACATTCGGCCCCTGGTTTTTTGAGATTGGCTTATTTCACTTAGCATGATATTCTCCATCTATTTACCTGCAAATGCCATAATTTTGTTCTCTTTTAATGCTGAGTAATATTCCATCGTGTATATATACCAACAGTTTCTTTATCCATTCATCTATTGAAGGGCAGCTAAAATATATTTATGCCATTATGTTAATGTGTTAGATTTTGTTCAGAAATTTAACTTTCATCCTGAAAGTTTGTCTTTTATTAATAAATTGAGATTCTGTATACATATAGTTTCAACTTCTCAAGAAAACAATATAAGGAAATTTTATTGCAAGTAACCTTCTTATGAGAAAAGTTTGTAACTATTTTCAAAAAAGGCAATTATTCTTATTGATTTTGGTAGCCATCAGCATGTTTGGACTTTGTTTCATTCTTCCTTTAGATGCTGGCCCTGGCTCTCCTTGATCGGATTGTTTCTGTGGATAAGCAGCAGCAGTGGCTTTTGTATCTTTCTAACAGTGGCTATTTGAAGGTCCTTGTGGATAGCTTGGTAGAAGATGACCGTACTTTGCAGAGCTTACTCACTCCACAGCCTCCTCTTTTAAAGGCCCTTTATACTTATGAATCTAAAATGGTAAGGTTTCATTCATATTTACTTTTAGGTCAGCAGTTCATTTACTCTGGGCTGTAGATGTATGAAGGAAAATTAATGTGGCATACATTTATAATGTTTCTATCATATAAGCTGTAATCATTTTTAAGGAGTTTTAAATGGGGTATGTGTGCTAATAATCATCTTCTGAATATGCAGAAGACAGGATGAATTGATCCTGAGAGGGTTAGTTGAAAAATGGACTGCTGCTAACTTATTCAGCTTGCCAGTGTTGGTCAAATGACACCAGGTATTCCTTGAGGAGAAAGCAACAAAGTTAAAACTGTATTAGTTGACTTTTGGAAATTCCGTTGTACTGATTCAGTATATACTTCATCATTTTCTAGTTCTGAAATCTGTTTTAGAAGCAGTAATGTCTTAGATTCTTCATTAATTCTTTTCTCCTTCATTTATTCAACAGGTGTTTATTAAATACCTACTATACCCAGGTGCATGATATTAAGTATTAGAAACAACTTAGTATTGGTAAAACAAACTTCCCTACCCTCCATAAGACTACATGATGATGACAGAAACTACAGTGTAATTGAATATTTAAATCATTCAAAGTACCATATGCAAGCCCCTTAGATATGTTGTACCATTGAGTCCCCAAAAAACCTATGAGAAAGGAGGTTATTATATACCCTTGCAACTGCTCAGAACGTCTTGTCTTCAGTGGTGACTAAAGATGAGAAATGTGTCAGGAGTGTCTCATTTTTATATAAGGTCCTTGGACATGATTTCAACAGTGGTAATTTTCCTTCCGCAACTTTGTAGGCATTTCTCACAAGAGTGGCTAAGATACAGCAGGGTGCTTTAGAGCTTCTAAGATCTGGAGTGATTGTGAGACTAGCACAATGTCAAGTCTATGACATGCGCCCAGAAATGGACCCACAGGGGTAAGTGTCCACAACTAAGTTGATTAGGCTCCTAGTAAAGGCTAATTATGGCTCACCTGCATTACTATATTACCTACAGGAAAAAAAAATTATTTTGTTATTACTTTCTAAACTTTTAAATGTGAGAATTATTATTTTCACATTACCTAAAGGGGGGGATGCAATTCATGTCCTGTCATTATCACTTATCTTTGCAAAGTCTCTTATTTATTAACTTTTATTTCCACGTCCTGCTTCAATTCCCTTTCAATAGGCAACCATTATCATTTGTCTGAAAATTTAAACATTTATAATAAAAGAAAATTTATTATCACAGTATTCTGAGGCCTAATTTTAAAGATTAAGTGATTTTTTTAAAACCTCATTTTAACTTATTTTAATCTTGTTTTATATTATGTAATGAACAATGTAGATTTGTTTTTGGCTCAAATATAAGAGAGGGAAATAACTTTTTGGTTTCTTATTTTTGCGCTTTGTTTTTATTTTTTTGCAGTGCTGGGAATTGAACCTAGGGCCTCACCTGTATTAGGCAAATGCTGTACCTCTGAGTGATACCTCTTACTGCATGATCAATAACCTTTGTTTTTATCTATTTCTTAGAGTCTCTGTGGCCCAGGGGAACATTAGGAGATGTTTGGAGCATTACATTTCCAAATTTTACAAATTTTTCTTAGTAAGATTTTTCAAATTTCAACTAACTCCATTTTTAGTAAGCTGTAAGTTTAGGTAAAAACACCTATTTGTTTCACTTATATGTATATGGGATATAGAGTATTTACTAGTAGCTTCACATCTTAAGTCAACTGGCCATGTAAATAGTAAGGAATTGTTAAGATCTGATGTTAATTCTTGGAATATTACCCTCTCCTTTTCATTTTGGTTGAAATGAATCAAGCATGTTTGGCATGAGAGACCCTCCAATGTTCATCCCCACGCCAGTGGATCGCTACCGGCAGATTCTCCTTCCAGCTCTCCAGCTGTGCCAGGTCATCCTCACGTCCAGTATGGCCCAGCACTTGCAGGCAGCAGGGCAGGTAAGATGAATTCATGCTTAGAGATTATCTAGTACAAAATCCTCCTTTTACAAATGCAGAAACATTGCATAGGAAGCCAGGTGGGTTGACCTCAGTCCTATTTGTGGCACAGCTACCTACAGAAAACAGGCTCCCTTATACTTTTCCCTGAATTACATTGGTTTGTTTTATATTCTTGTTTGAATGAAATATCAAGCAAATTAATAGACTAGTGCAATGGAAAGTAAAAGGTCAGAATTTGTTCCTCTAAAAAATAGTTACTATGCTGGTCATGGTGGTGCATGCCTGTAATCCTAGCAGCTGGGGAGACTGAGGCAGGAGGATCACGAGTTCAAAGTCAGCCTCAGCAAAAGTGAGGCATTTAGCAACTCTTAATAAAATGCAGAATTGGTCTGGGGATGTGGCTCAGTGGTCAAGTGCCCCTGAGTTCAATCCTCATAGCAAAAAAAAAAAAAAAAAATAGTTACTATGATAGGAATAAGCTGGTTTTTAAGGTGTAATTTAACTAGATATTTAAGAGAAGAATATGCACAGAAAATATATTAAAAATAGCACCATATTTATATGCAATGTTTACAGAATGAAATAATTTAAATAAATCAATTTTCTTTAGGGCTGGGGTTGTGGCTCAGTGGTGGAACACTTGCCTAGCATGTGTGAGGCCCTGGGTTCAATCCTTAGCACCACATATGAATAAATAAAACAAAGGTATTGTGTCCATCTACAACTAGAATTTTTTTTTTAATTGTCTTTAACACCATAAATTAGTTTTATTTTCATTCAAACATTTATTTCTGTTTCTTTAAATTAATAATACATAAATTAATTCTCACTGTTTAATTAGGCCTATCATGATTCTGTAGTCTTCTGTTATATTGCTTTAGTATATTTGATACTTTTAGGAACTCTTCTGAAGTGCTTTGAATTCTGGTAATTTTATCTGCTTTCTTGCCATTAGGCTCAGGCTTGTCTCACCAGGATAGATGCTGCTATTTCTAAAATGATAACCCTATTTTACACTGTAGTAGTCTAGGTGACATCCTACTGCCCTTTCTACACATGGCCATTGAGTTAGTTCTTTTCTTGTTGTCTTTATGGAAATTTAAGATTTTATAGTAGCAGTGGGACATAGACGTAAGACGTTGGTTCCCTAATACCAGTCTTGTATTGAGTGAAGTAGAATCACTAGAGCTTCTTCAGCAAGTACAGATTACTGATTCACATTCAGTGGTGGGCAACACTAAGGATCTGTATTAAAATTAAAAGCTGGCACAGTTCCAGAGTGATTGAGGTATTTAGCATGTTTTGGCTTAGTCTCTGCCTTCAAGGCATTTATAATCTAGTTGAGATAATCATATGAAAGTGCTGAGAGAATCTTCCATGATGGCAGATTAAAATAAAATAAAAGGTCAAGGTGGAAAGGCAGAGTTTTTATCTCCTTTATTCTACATCAGAAAGCTTTACTTGATTGTTCCCATGTCATGGTAGTCAGACTTTTCATATTGCAACTTCTCAAATTCAGTAACCATATTATACTCATTAATTTAAAATTCTTATTCTAATTCCATTTAAACAAATAAATAAGGGCCAATTAATAGTTCTCACATATTAGTACCAGGTTATACTCTAGTCTTCTGAAGTAGCTTCTAATGTTAATTTACAGACTTGGAAATAGTTCTTACCTTTAACTTAGTTTTAGTTAAATGATTGCTTGAATTTAGTTAAATGTTTGCTTCTTGAAGATTAAATGTAAACTTGAATTTAGTTAAATGTTTGCTTCTTGAAGATATAAAATACATGTAAGTGCAGAAAACAATTGCTTCTCTTATTCTTCCTCATTACATTGAATTACTTGCTTCAACATTATTAAAAAGATGAATTACACATTTATAACATACTTCTTACTCTTCTTCCTGTTTCTCCGTGTTGCCTATTCCATGGCTCAGGTGTTGCAGTTTCTCATTTCGCATTCAGATACCATACAAGCAATCCTCCGCTGTCAGGATGTTAGTGCTGGCTCTTTGCAGGAATTGGCTCTGCTGACAGGAATTATAAGTAAAGCAGCACTGCCTGGTGAGTTAATTGTATTGAGTGGACTTTTAATTTTTCTTTACAGATTGATATATGCTTAATGAAATCAGTTTTTTGTTATCTGGCAGCGGTGTATGATTTATTTGAAATTGGTACCACTAACATGCCTTTTTAAGTAATATGTTATAGAAATGATATACACTCATTATTAAAAAAATTTAAAAGTTCAAGGAGATAATTAATAACATTTAAAATCTCATTATTTAGATGGGTGTGATGGCACGTGCCTGTATTCCCAGCAGCTCAGGAGGCTGAGGCAAAAGGATCAAGAGTTTAAAGCCAGTCTTAGCAACTTAGTGAAGTGCTAAGCAACTCATTGAGATAGTGTCTCTAAATAAAATACAAAATAAGACTGGGGATGTGGTTCAGTTGTTGAGTGCCCCTGAGTTCAATCCCTGGTGTATTTACACACACACACACACACACAAACCTGACCCAAAAAACAAAAAAATCTCATTACCTATAAATTGCCAGATGTTAACATTTGATGAATAGGTTCAAACATTGTACTGTGTATAATAACTGAGAGAAAGAGGGAGAGAGAGAGAAATGGACACATGCAAAGGTGATTACCTTTTCACATGCTGTTTTAGAAGACATTTAATTTTATACAAATTTGACAGATTTAAAAAAACTCAATGAAAAGAAATAAAAGGGATTGCTAAATTCTAAAAAAAAAGTTTCTTCACTACAGTAGTATAGAGATATAAGCTCTTAAAAGGTCAGTATGGTTATGAGAAATTATGGAAAATAATTAAAATTTTTTGTCACTTTTTCCTCCAATATAATTCTTTACTTACATGTAAATTTTAGAATCAGTTAACTCTCAGATGTGAAAGATGAAGTGATGTGTTCTTTAACACTTCCTCTTCTACCTTCAATTTATGTTTGCATGTTATCTTTACTTTGTCAGGTTTTATAACATTTACAGTCAGACTTTAAATCATAGTACCTTTAGTTGTTTATTTTTCTTTATATATTTACATGGATTCACTGCAAAACACCATTTCTTCTTCTCCATCCCTTTTCTTTTTGGGGGGTTGTGTCTTGATATTTTTGATTTTTATTATAGATCCCTTCCCTCCAGGAAAAAAAATAACATTCTCCAAATTGCTAATTGTTAAGAATGTTTAAAGGCTGTCTTTGTTTTGGAATGGCAGCTTGACCAACTATGATTGTCTTTTTTCCTTCAGAACATGTAGTATCAGTGATAACACTTGAATATTTATTAAGCATTTATATGCCAGACAATGTTAAAATCACTTAATTGGTTTGAGGACACAACAGTCTTGTGTAGTAAAACTGTTATCCACATTTTACAGGCACAGAAAGGTTAACTTGTCCTAAGTCATATAGATAGCACTGGTAGTGTAGTTTCCTAGACAGTGTGGCTTCTGTTTCTGTGTGCTTAACTATAAGCTATCTCCATTTTTTTGTTGCTCTGGAGAAGTCTTAGATAATCAGATTTCACCCACCATCCCCGAGGTCTTTTCTTCTCTGAAGATGCCTGAGTAGCTAAACAGTCTGGGTAGGGAGAAGTTGAGATTTGGGAAGAGCTGTGAGCATGCCTGTTGAGGTACTTAGAGCCTGTCCCCTTCCTGAAGAGATCTCAGGGTCCTCTCTACCCAACCTGTGGTATGTCTAAGTTTCCAACTCAGTCCAGCGGTCTATAATGAGACTGAGCCAGGCCTGCCTTTATTGCCTCTACAGAGGTCCCAGTAGTGCCATGAAGTGGTTCTCCTAGTGATTTTTTTCCTTTGAGTTCTCTAAGACTTAATTAATTACTCTCAATATGCTTGTCTGTAAATTGCGAGGTCTCCGAGAGCATTTGTTGGTTTATCGTCTTTCCTCTATGTTACTTCTGAGGGATAGATAAGAATCATGAATATGAGTTTAATACTGCTCAGTCCACCAGAAATTTGTTTCTTTTTCTGTCAGCCACCACCATCACTCAGTATTTATAGTATAAGTTGGCCCCTTTCCTTTTTTAGTGAAACTTCTTTCTATGTCTAAAGTCTTTAATTAAAAAGTAGTTAATGGGCTGGGGCTGTAGCTCAGTGGAAGAGCACTTGACTAGCTTGCATGAGGTACTGGGTTCGATCCTCAGCACCACATAAAATTAAACAAATAAAATAAAGGCATTCTGTCCATTTACAACTACAAAAAATAAAATAAAAAGTAGTTAACAATGTTGAGTTTAGGAAGTAATTTTAACTTTTATGGTTATAAATAAAACATTTTTCTTGAAATTTTTTAGTGTCTTTTTTTGAAATCACTAATCTAAATTTTAGATTGTATATAAATGCAGATGTGCTGCTGCAGTGTTATTAATATATAAAACTCACTTAGTCTTTGTAGAATCATATTTCTCAAAACTTTCATGGCAAAAATCTGATCATACGCAAAACAATGTAAATCTCAGAACCTCTTTTACTATTTTTTAGTTTTTATTTTAGTATAGAACTGTATTTAAAAGTATTCCAAATTTTGTAGGTATATTAAGTGAACTTGACGTTGATGTAAATGAAGGATCTCTAATGGAGCTACAGGGACATATTGGAAGATTCCAGGTAACTGATTCTATTTCTAAATAGCAGTTTAAAATGTGTTATAAAACATAAAAGTTGTCTGGCCCATGAAGAATCTTCAGCAATGAAGAATCATTGCTGCCTAGATTGGGCAACTCCTTTCATCTGTTTTAATTGATTCTTTATTATCTCTGAATAACATGTTTATATTGCTGCTACCTGATTTCCCATTTTGGAAATCAGCTTTGGCTTTCCATTAAAGAAGATGAGAATTTAGATCTTGTTAGTTCTTTTGTTCCACCATACAATTTGCATATTTCTCATCGCACCACACCAAAAGTCACTATAATCACATCATAATTTTGGTTATATTAATATTTAATGTTACATTATTATGACCATGTAAATGACATTTATTATTAAGCTATGGACGTTACTGCTACTTTTCTATGCAATGTTTTGTTTTCTCTAGAGTTGGTAATTGCTGCAGCTTTTTAAAAATTTGTTTGGTTTTTTATATACTTATTACTAATGTTTCTTACACTCTCCTCCAGGTTTGTAATCGCTCTTTCTTTTTGGGGGTATGTGGAATTGAACCCAGCAGTGCTTATCCACTGAGTCACATCCCCAGCCTTTTTTTATATTTTATTTAGAGACGGGGGTCTCGATGTGTTGCTTAGGGACTTGCTGCTGATGCTGGCTTTGAAAATGCAATCCTCCTGCCTCAGCATCCTGAGCCGCTGGAGTTACAGGCGTGTGCAACTGCATGCAGCTCCTTTGAATATATCCAAACATACTGGATAGTTTTATCAATTAGGCTTTAATTAATATATATAATTTTATTTTTAATTTTTTTCTCTTTCCATATTTTTTTATTGGTACATTAAAATTGTACATAAAAATGGGATTTGTTGTTACATATTTGTACATGCACACAATATAACAACATAATTTGGCCAATATCACTCCCCAGCACTTCACTTCTCCCTCTCCACTGGTTCCTTTCCTTTAGCAATCTCCCTTTGATTTTCATAAGATCTCTGCTCCCAGCCCCCAAACCTTTCTTTTGTTATTCCTCTTTAGCTTCTGTGTGAAAGAAAATATACAATCCTTGACCTTCTGAGTTTGGCTAATTTCACTTAACATAATGGACTCTAGTTCCATCCATTTCCTGCAAGTGACATAATTTTATTTATCTTTATGGCTGAAGAACATTCTATTGTGTATAAATACCACATTTTCTTTATCCTTTCATCTACTAATGGACACCTAGTCTGTTTCTACAGTGTGACTATTGTGAATTATGCTGCTGTAAACATGGTATACATATGTCACTATAGTATGTTGACTTTAATTCATTAGAATAAATAAATATAGAGGAGTGGTGTAACTAGGTCAAATGGTGGTTCTGTGCCTGCTCTTTTGAGGAACCACCATACTGTCAATCAGGTATTTTATCATAGTTTCTGGGAGCCTCCTAACCTGCTTTGATCTAAACACCTTTCCTTTTTATTTGCTACAGCATTCATATACTAGAATTTATATTCCATTATTTTCGTATAGTAATTTTCTTAACCTGTCCTCTTTTCTTTTTTTTATCTTTTTTTTTTAAAGAGAGAGTGAGAGAGGAGAGAGAGAGAGAGAATTTTTAATATTTATTTTTTAGTTCTCGGCGGACACAACATCTTTGTTGGTATGTGGTTCTGAGGATCGAACCCGGGCCGCACGCATGCCAGGCGAGCGCGCTACCGCTTGAGCCACATCCCCAGCCCTACCTGTCCTCTTTTCATAAATTGTTTTTTCAGTTTTAAAAGAAAAATGTTAGGGCTACATATGTAGGTCAGTGGTAGAGAGATTGCCTGACCTATGTTTGATTCCTAGTACAACAAAAATATCAGCATTTTTATGTACATTTTAAAATTCTGGATTAAATGACATGGTGTAACTGGGTCCAAGGATATGTCTATAGTATTTTTGACAGCATGTTAGGAAACAGCTGCCCAGAAAGGTAATACTCTCATCAGTGAAACCCAGGTGCCCTGTGTTTTTTTTTAGTCTTCTCACTTTTTTTTACCAGTAAGGAGGAAAAAAAAAATCTTTTTGATGGATCTTTTGTAAGGTGACCTTTGGAAATGTTTAAGCATATCTATTTTATATATGTAAGGCATATTTGTAAGTTTAAAAAATACTTCTGACTATTTTGGCAAAAGAAGTTTATTTCATAATTTGATTAAAAAGTTTTGCCTTATTCAAACTTATTTAAACATCAGTTTACATAACAAAACGTTGTATGTTATGATATGTATATCTGAATATTTGTTTATATATAGAAAGATATATAGTGTTACCAAGTTTTAAAATAAATGCTTTCACTATATACTGATTAAGTGCAGAACATTGTGCTAAACACTTTAAATATAATACAATGTCTCATATAATCCTAACAACAATCTAAGAAATGTGAACATAGGGGCTTGAGGAAATAAGTAACTTGTCCTAGGTCACATGCAAAACATTATGGCTGCTGCTGGAATCCATGTTCTGAATCCAAACCCATCTGCTAATCACTGGATGTGCTGCCAGTTTTGAAAAGTGATCCTTTCCCTCTGAGAACCCTAGGAACAATTGTACCCTCAGGTGAAAAGTACCAACATTTCAAGATGGCAGCATATGCATGTTATATGTCAAGACTATCTGTGTGTCCCCATCCCCGCCCCCAAAGAAATCTCTAAAAGCAGCCAAAGGAGTAATGGCCTTTAAATTTGAACCTTGTAGACAAAATTGTTGTGGTTTGTCATGAAACAAATTCTAGGTGCTCTCTCATTTTCCTTTCAACTTCTGTGTCAATTAACCACAATTTCCCAAAGAATTATTAAATGCTATTTTGAACATGGCATATAAAATTCTTTGGGAAGCATTTAAATTATATTGAGGATTAATTGCTAAAAAAAATTGCTATTCTTTTAATGAATTGACTGAAAGGTGATTTTTAATGGTGCTACCTTTAGTTGGCTCATTTGGAAGTAAGATAACAGACGTTTTTAAGAGCAGTTCCACTTCCCATTAATTTTTTTTTCATATCTCAAGAAGAAAAAGAGTTTACTAATTTTGAACAATATCTTTTTCTTTCTTAGCGTCAGTGCTTAGGACTGTTAAGTCGCTTTGGTGGCTCTGACAGACTGCGACAGTTTAAATTTCAAGATGATAATGTAGAGGGAGATAAAGTGAGCAAGAAAGATGAGATTGAACTTGCCATGCAACAGGTAGGAGGGGGTGAGAATTGTTGGGAATATGCCACAAGATTTTTGTGTTTTGGGAAAACTCTGTTGAAAATAACAGGTGTATAATTTTAGAAGTTGATTTACAACCTGGGTCTTCTTTAAATCTAGATTTCTATGGTATTAGACTATTTAGGGGGCAGATATTTTTTTCTTACTGCTGTTCTTCCATTGTAGATTTGTGCCAACGTAATGGAGTATTGCCAGTCACTCATGCTACAGAGCTCCCCTACCTTTCAGCATGCTGTGTGTCTCTTCACCCCTAGTCTTTCAGAAACCATTAATAGAGATGGACCACGGCAAGGTGAGACCAGTTTTTTCATGTGTCTGAGGGATGAAGGTGCCATTATCGTGATGTAGATCTTCATTCTGGTTTAATGAGATACAATTTTTTTCTTTATATGAGTCATTAATGGGAAAATTTAAAAATAACTCTTTAAAGAAGGTGTGGGAGGTACTATTGTCAGACCCACATATAAACCTGGAGAATTCAAGAGAACGGAAAAATTCATATGATTTTCTGAGGCTAACTCTAAAAGAGCCATGTGGGGGAGTGTAGTTTTAAATAGTACTTGAAATCCCAAAGAAAAAAATCTAGATTTGGAGAGTAAGCTAGCTGGGTAAAGAAAATGAAATACAACAGGCAATTTTGTAAGTTAAGTCTGATTAAGCTGAATTCAGTGTCTAAATTGAGTTTTGTATTGTAGTTACAAATTTATATAACAAGGCAAAGTAAATTTAGATACCAAGTAGGCTGACTTATCTTCTGATGAGTCAGTAGGGAAGATACAGAATATGGGGCAGGATTATAAATTTTTAAAGCTGTTATCCTGTGGGCACTAAAAAGACAAAGCCCATTAGCATTCAGTAGTTGTAATGGAATAGACTGGTGGTGATTTCAGAAAGTCTGTGGGTGTGATTTTTGAGAATGTTATTTTAATAGCATATTACCTTATTAGATATAATTATGCTAAGAATTCCAACTCTACTATAAAAGTGTCCTAGCTAATAGGATTATATTCTTTTGAAAATTGAGGTATTATTTACATACAAAAAATTCAATCATTTTAGATATACAGTTTGAATAATTTTAGTAATAAAATAAGCATTTTTTATTATCACAATCAAAACATATACATTTTTTCCTCTTTAAGGTTCTTCTTGTTCCTTTACATTTAATCGTTTATTTTAACCCCTGGCCCAGACACCTACTATTCTGTTTTCTGATAGTATATCTGCATTTTTTCCACAGTGTCTGTCTGCTTTTGTTTGTATTATGTCTAGGGCTTTTGGTTTTCTGTTGGTGAGTCACAGAGAAAGCAGAAATTTGTTTGGTATGATCTATTTTTCATTCTTGAAAGCAGAAGTTTTACTTTTTTTTTTTTTTTTTTTTTTTTTTTTTTTTTACTTTTGAGGTGTGTGTTTGTTGTTGAGGATTAAACTAAGGGACTTATGCATGCTAGGCCAGCACACTACCACCATGTCACATCCCCAGCCCAGCAGAAATCTTCATAAAAGATACCTTTTATTCAATGAATTTGCTTGAAGTAATCTTTCATAGATGAGAATATTTCTTAAAGACATTTGGAAAGTGGCTATAGAGATTTATAGTTTATAGGATAAAAGTCATTTAAACTAGAAGTATAAAATACTCCTTGACTTGGTTAAGTAAATTAATTCTATATGGTTCAGTTTCCCCCCACTTAAAAAGTTGATTGTCAGGGGATTACTCTAGAATAAAAAGGGACCATCTTGAGAGGATTCCAACCCTACATCCTCAGCATAAGGGTTAAGTTACCTTTCCCATTCAGGTGGCTCCAATGTGAAATGAGGGGTTACCTTTACTTTAGAAGGCCTGGGATGACTGGAAATCTTGCCCAGAGTTCCCTTTCCATTCAGGGGAAGGGTTCCCAGCAGGAACTTTTAGGCTGATCTGTATTCCCTTTCTAGCAATTGGCAAATGAACATCAGTCTGTTTGTTAATCTTTTAGGTCTGTAGCTTGATGGAGACTGCTCTGTCAAAAAGGCAATGCTTTTGTTCCCCTCACCAGATATTCAAACAAAACTGTAATTTTGGGGGCTGGGGATGTGGCTCAAGCGGTAGCGCGCTCGCCTGGCATGAGTGCGGCCCGGGTTCGATCCTCAGCACCACATACCAACAAAGATGTTGTGTCCGCCGAGAACTAAAAAATAAATATTAAAAATTCTCTCTCTCTCTCTCTCCTAACTCTCTCCTCTCTCACTCTCTCTTTAAAAAAAAAAAAAAATTCTCTCTCTCTCTCTCTCTCTCTCTCTCTCTCTCTCTCTCTCTCTCTCTCTCCTCTCTCACTCTCTCTTTAAAAAAAACTGTTATTTTGTCATTTATTATATGCTAATAATACATCACTTATAATTTTTAAAATTTTATTTAGTTGCTTTTTCCTTCCAAGGCAGTCTTGCATGCCATGACATTTATATCTAATACTTAAAAAATGAACTTTATGAAGCTTTATAAACTGGTCAACATTTTTCCTTAGACTTTTTTAGGGTTAACAGCCTCATTTTCCTCTGCCAATTTTAGGCATGAGAGCTTGTAGATATTTAATAGGTTTGAAAACAGACAATTCAAAGTAGTAGTCAAGAACACAAGTTGATGACAAACTGCCTAGATTTGAATCCCAGTTCTACTAGTAACAATTGGTGTGACTTCAGAGAATTTAGGTACCTTCTTTGTGCCTCAGGTTTTTATCTGTGAAATGGAAATAACAAACTCTCCTCCAACCAATTGATTACAAGAATTAAATGTGTTAATATATGGAAAGTAGTATTATTTTCCATTGTAGTAGTACTTGGTCCTAGTAGTACCTATTGTTTGCTCTTATTATTATTATTGTTGGGGTTATCATGTAGTATATTACTTATTATTTGTGATCCAGAGACCCTTTCCTGCAGGACTTTTACTTCTTAGATCACATAGCCCTAGGCCCCTATGGAATCTGTTTCTGTACTTCAGTTTCTCACAAATCATCCTCATCTGATGTTTGCTAGCCTTTGAATGCTCTAGTATTTTCTAGACTTGAGCAAGTCAGTATAGTGAGAACTTCTGAAATGTTTTAGAGTCCACTGAGCATTAGACCATATGCTAATTCTTTGAGGATATCTTTGTCATTTGGGTACTAGGCTACTCAATTTCACCAGGAGAAGGCTCTCAATAATGACATTTTTTGAAGACTAAAACATCTTCACTGAAGACTAGAAAAGAAAATCTATCTAGGAAATTCTGATTGGTTTTAGCATCTGTTGATAATATATCCCCCTCACATGATATCTGTGAAATCTGACTTGAGAGCAAAATTAAGGGAGTTGGTAGTGAAAGAAGCAAATACAATCCCCCTTTTGGCATCTTGGCAGTTTGGGCCACTAAACAACTATTATCTCCAAATCAAGCTTGAAATGACCAAGGTATTTCCAAGACATCCCCCAGTTATTAGAAGAAATTGCTCTAAGGATGGTATCATTATTGCTCCCTAGTTCTTCTGCAAATAACTTTATGGTGTCCCACTGTTGCTTTGCACCTTTGTTGAAAGGTAGTCAGGTAAAAGGCAGATTATCTTATTTAGCTGGGCATGATGGCATATTCCTGTAATTCCAGAGACTAGGGAGGCTGAAGCAAGAGTTTGAGGCAAGTCTCAGCAACTTAGTAAGACCCTTAGCAACTTGTCAAGACCCTGTCCCAAGTTAAAAAATTAAAAGGGTCAGGGATGTATTTCATTGGTGAAGTGCCCTTGGGTTCAATCCCCAGTATGAAACAAAACAAAACAAAAAACCTGGTTTTGCTACCCAAATAAAGTTATAGGACTGGGGATATAGCTCAGTTGGTAGAATGCTTCCCTCGAATGCACAAGGCCCTGGGTTCAATCCCCAGCACCAGATACACACACACACACAAAAAATGTAGTGAAACACTTTTTAACATTTAAACCCATTTATATTTTTGCAGTATTTCAGTTAGTGTTCTTCTGGTATCTTGAAAAGAATGACTGAGGATTCAATTCAATAACCAGAAAGATGTAGTCTATAAATGAACCCTATAGCTAATTGGTGAGGCAGAGATTACTCACCTAGGGCTAAGCACTACCAAATTTGTGTGTCTGCATTGCAGGTTTGAGGGGTAAAGGTAGAATACGTATCTTTCATAAAGTTTACAAAGTGGTCTTCATCCAATAAAGGAAAAACTCTGCTGATGTCCACCACCCACATTTCTTTCTCTCTGTCTCTCAAGGTCTCCAGTCTTACATCTGTACCTGATTATAATCACTCCTAACCACTTGTTTTTTGAACAACACCAGTGACAGCTGGTGTTTAAATGTAGTCATAGGTTACTTTTAGTGGTAGCTTACATGTCCTTAAATTCTGGAATATCCATTATTTTATGTGGGTCATTTGAAATTCATACAAAATAGGCTGGGCACAGTGGCGTACACCTGTAATCCCAGTAGCTCGGGAGGCTGAGGCAGGAAGATCATGGGTTCAAAGCCAGCCTCAATTTAGTGAGGCTCTAAGCAACTTAGTGTGACCCTGTCTCTAAAATACAAAAAAGAGCTGGGGATGTGACTCGGCGGTTAAGTGACCCTTAGTTCTAGTCTTGGTACAAAAAAAAAAAAAATTCTTGCAAAGTGTTTGTAAGTGAAACATAGTTTTATGTCATCTACTAGATACCCAAGCTCCAGTGGTTCCATATTGGCGCTTACCCGGTTTGGGCATTATTGTCTACCTGCTGAAACAGAGCGCCAGTGATTTCTTCAGCTACTACGACAGTCACCGACGTAGTGTCAACAAGCTACAGAATGTAGAGCAGCTTCCTCCAGATGAGATAAAAGAGGTATGAATCTTGAGATGGGAACTTGAGAAACTTGCTTTCACTAATCAGGGCTAGAGTACTCATCCCAGACTTGGGAGTGAGGATGATACATGCAGCTAGACTGAAGGAATTGCCTGATTCTTTTGTGTGACCAGAAGGAGAGTCTCACCTTTGCACCAGGCTCATAGCATGGACATTCTTGACTGAAAAACAGTCAAGTAAGTGCTGGGGTTGTAGCTCAGTGGTAGAGTGTTTGCCTAGCACACGTGAAGCACTGGGTGAGGCACTGGGTGCTGTACGCCTGTAATCCCAGCAACTCGGGAGGCTGAGACAGGAAGATCCCAAGTTCAGAGCCAGCCTCTGCAGCGGCAAGGCGCTAAGCAACTCAATGAGATCTTGTCTCTAAATAGAATACAAAATAAGGTTGAGGATGTGGCTCAATCCCTGGTATAAACAAACAAATAAATAAATTGTGTTCATCTACAACTAAAAACAACAACAACAAAAACCCACTAGTCAAGTAGCTTCTGTTGAAGAAAATAGAAAGCTGGCCTTTAATTAATGAGTTTTGGGTAATTTCTACTCTAAAATCTATGCAGACACTGGTGTTTATGTTACAGATATTTTGGCAGTAAAACTGTTGTAGTTAAAGCAGCGTCCCGGGGTTTCATAAATTGACTTCCAGACCACTCATGTATAATCGAATCAAGCCTTTATTGAAGCATACTGGTGGTGACTGACCATAACATAAAGTTGTTCCCCTGATCAGCCCTGAACAAATTGCCAGGGCACTCCTTTTAAGCCTGAAAACCGCAAAAGGGATGTTTGGGGGTCCCGCCAATGCAAGCAAGTCAGGTTACAGAAGCAGGAGAGTGCAGTCAGGCAGCGGGATGCTTAGCCAATTACAATTAGCCCAGCCACCCCAGTTACAGAAACAGAGCCCTGTTACCCTAGTTACAGAAACAATGCCCCATTAGGAAGTCCCATGTTCTTAAAGGTTTCTATAGCAAAAGGAAAAGAACATCTTGCCCTGGTCATGACCCTTCTACTTGGCATGGTTGTTTTACAAAATGGAGTTACTAAATAAAATGGAGTCACTTTGGCTTGACTATCACAAAACTTCGGTAAATGTCTCTGTTTTCAGCATCCTCAGTATCCTGTTAGTGAATTTTTCAAACAAATGGGATAGCACATCAGACTTCACCGCTTTCTCAGTGACCCAGAATCATTCTCTTTTCCTTTCTGTACCTGAAGATACCACGTTACTGGGTTTGCACCCTTATTAGTTTGCTTTATTTTCTATTCGGCACAGCCGAGCTCTAGGACACCTCTTGACCAATTCTTAGGTCCTGCTGAAGTATCTTGGCAGCCTGGATATTGAGCTATTTTGCCAGTCCTGGTTTACACCAGACTTCAGTGACAAAATTCTATGTCATTCGTGTGATTTGTCAAAGCCTACTCCCTTTTGCCACTCTTCTGATAATCACAGGGAACATTTATTGAGTCAGTTGTGAGCTACATGTTCTAGATGAATACATAGAGCAGGTCTTGGTACTACTACCATTTGTGAGGAAACTCAGGCACAGAAGACTAGGATAACTTGCCCAAAGACAATGGGTGAGGCAGACTTACTAGCTTTAGGCTATTCCTGAAACTGTGTAATTTATATCTGATAGTCCTTCCTCTCTGTTGTGTAGTTTGTTGGCAATGCTAAAAGAGTTGTCCCTTGGGCTATGAATTCCAGGACCCCCTGCAGATGCCATACTCCTAGGAGCTCAAGTCCCTTATGTAAAACAGCATAGCATCTATCTGTATATAACTTTGTTTTTTTAATGGTGCTGGGAATTGAACCCAGGGCCTTGTACATACAAGGCAAGCACTCTACCAGCTGAGCTATATCCCCAGCCCCTGTATATAACTTAATGCTCACCCTCCTATAGGCTTTAAGTCTTCTTTGGTTACTGAATGCCTAATACAATATAAATGCCATATAAATTATTGTTATACTGTATTGTTTAGGGAATAGTAACAAGGAAAAAATCTATATGCTTAGAATAGATGTAGTTTGTTTATTGTTTTTAAATGAGTTTGATCTGTGTTTGCTTGATTGTGCAGATGCGGGATGTATCCAGGGATATAGTGGCATGTGCATTCCACCAGCCCCTCTTCAGTACACCTTCTGTCAAACCCAATGTCAGAATATTAAATTGAACTGTGCTAATGTGTATGCCAAATCGAGGTGCTCAGGGAGATTTTAGTTAATGATCATATGTTTACTGTGCCCTAGAAGAGTATATTTATTTTTCTTCAGAAGATACCTGACAGATGTTAAATTCTCCCTGGCATTGTTTCACCTACTGCTTGAAGAACTTTTGTTTTGTTTCAATTTGACAGGAAATTCAGGGTTGTTGGGCCCTTTAGTAGGTTGGAAAGTCTGTTTCTAGGTCAGATTTTCTCAAAGGGCAGCAGGTGAACATTCATTTATGAATCTGACTGCTTCTTTGGCTCTTATTTGTAGATAATGAACTTTTTGTCTGCAAGGATTTTTAAATCTGAGTGTTTTTCCTAGCACTTATCACAGTGACCTTCTTATAGTAGATTTTTGTTAAATTTGTTACAATTTATGTCACTTTTATGCTACATTTATTTCTTTTTCTTAGTTGTGCCAGTCTGTGATGCCTGCTGGTGTTGATAAAATCTCCACTGCCCAGAAATATGTTCTAGCGAGAAGGCGTTTGGTGAAGTTGATCAACAATCGAGCTAAGCTGCTTTCCCTTTGTTCTTGTATCCTTTATGAAGTCATCGACTTGAGTGGTGACCTTTAAATGGAGGAACTGTGTACTTATTCTCACATTATTTGGCCACAAAAACCTGGTGGAAGGGGACAGAATTATTGTTAATTTTCTTCCAGTAAATGCCCAATATATTTCCAGATTGTAAATTTTTTTTCTTTTAGGGTAGCTAGTAATATATGTAGACTTTCTCTCTGGGAAGGAGGTAAGGACTTAAGACAGGGAATACAGCACCCTGCCACCTCCTTCTTCCTTTCAGCACCCCATGGTGCTTTCTCTTACCTCACTGGAACCTTACCTGTCTGCTAGACTGAGGTTATAGATGCATCATTATGTGAATACAGTCTCTCCTTTACCCCTCCTCCGAAACTGGCTAGTAAAATAGTATAATGAGATTATTGTCCTTTAATCTGAGCTCAGTTATCATAGAGACCTGCTTATTTATTCTTTGGCGCCATCTGGAGTACTATTTGTTACATTGCACACCCACGGATTCTCAAGATTCCTTATTTGCCTCCAGAACCTTATTTAAAAACAGAAGACTACAAGGTAAACTTTATTTTGAAAATTATGCACATTAGTGCCTTGTAACTAGTGACTTTTTTTTTTTTTAAACAAAGCCTCATTATATTAGTCTGGTGTCAGACTCCTGGATTCAAATCAACCCCTTGCCAACTATTTTTGTTTATTTATTTATATTTATTGGTAAATTATACATAAAGTGAAATTCGTTGCTATGTTCCAGGTGTCTAAGAGTGAAGTGGGTAATTGAGATCTACTTAGTCATAGATGTAGCTA
Source organism: Spermophilus citellus (assembly GCF_964194105.1). Taxonomy (NCBI): domain Eukaryota; kingdom Metazoa; phylum Chordata; class Mammalia; order Rodentia; family Sciuridae; genus Spermophilus; species Spermophilus citellus. The sequence continues at coordinate 213,383,804 of NC_138184.1, forward strand.
TTTTTTGTATATTACTTTCTGTCCATGGGAAATTACGATGAGCATAACAATATTTTAGGGTCTTCTTGTCAATTGTTCTTTAGTTTCTTGATGTTAAGGGCTGACTCAGCTCTAGAGTCCTTTGATCACAGATAGTTTTCCAGAAGAACAGAAATGGGTCATCTACTAGGCTGAAATTCTTATTGATTGCTAGAGGGAGCCACTATGAGTGACTCTCAGGTGGGAAGTAACAAGAAAATCTTGAGAACCCTGGCTTGGGTCAGTGAAATAGCTTCCATAGCTGCAAGAGTTTCATTCTTGACCTGCATTGTTCACTTTTAGCATGTAGATCACTAGTAGATCTGTACTTACGAAGATATCTTGACTATGTCTTTTATCTCTAGATTCCTTCTCCTCAGAAACCAATCTGGATTTTAAAAGTGGATTGACTGTAGTAAACCAACATGATATAGACCAGGTAAGGTCTATCTGCTTATTTTTTTTTTTTTTCCTCTTTATTAAAGGAAAAGGGAAAGCCCGGTAAGTCAATAAAGATTATCATTTTCAGGGTTGCATATTACAGACCTGATTTGAATTCTGGCTTGGCTCATAAATACCTGTGTGGCTTGCAGCAACCTCACTTCCTAGCCTCTCCTTCTTTATCTAAGCACTGGGAATGATAATTCAACCTCGGAAGGTCTTGTCAGAATTAAATGAGGTTTTGTGTATGTGAAGTTCCCAGTGGGGTACCGGGAATATGTTAACTGCTGAGTAATCAGTAGACATTGTGACTGTGTGTTAGCTGTAAGTAATTGAGATATCTTGTAAAGGAAGAGGATTTATTGTGGCTCACAGTTTTGGAGGCTCCAGCCCAAAACTGGGCAAATCCAGTGCTTTGGGTCTACAGTGTGCATACTGAGTGGCAGGTAGAGCAAGGTGTTTATCTCATGGTCAGAGAGAAAGTGAAAGGCCATAGTCACTCTTCAAGCGTGCCCTCTGGTGACCCGAGAACCTCTCACTAGGCCCCACCCCCTAAAGATTCTATCACCTCCCATTACTGTGGGGACCAAGCCTTTAACACATGGACCTTTGGGGGACCATAGCAGTGTGGAAATCCTGTCTTTTGATTAGCTTTGTAGAATTTTTAGACACAGTCTCTCTCAGCACTTAATTTTTTAGAAAATAATGGCGAGATGGATAATAACCATTAAAAATTCTACTATAGTAGTCTATCAATAACAGGTAGCATTATGCTCTTAGTAATCTCTTGATCAATAGTATTGGAAAAAATGAAAAACAATTGAAATGAAAACCTCATATTAAATCAGGAAGTGATATTAGGGACAAAGTGTTGCAATTAGATCTTCCAGTGGGCATCTGAATGCCCTTGGCCATGATTTGATAAGCCTCTACTCTTCTCATTCCTCCTTGTTGCTGCCTTTCTTAAAGCTGAAAGGTTGAGCCTTATCAGCAAAGAGAGGTTCAGTTTTAGCAGCCTGCAGAGATGTCCTGGGTAGCATACTCTCATCCTAGGCCTGACTGCATTCATTCCTAAATGAAAGAAGCTTGTTTTTTTGGCCAGGCTTGTGTAGAGAAGTTAGTACCAAGTGAGGACATGTGCAGAATTAGGCAAAGAATAGATCCTCCAGAAGATGTTTGCTTGTTTATGTATTTATCTATTTATTTTGGTGCTGGGGATTGAACCCAAGGCCTTGTGCATGCAAGGCAAGCACTCACTCTACCAACTGAGCTGAATCCCCAGCCTCAGAAGATATTTATTAATAAAAACATGTTGAATTGCTGACTGGTATGGTTCCATTTAGAGTCATCTGTTACAAAACTAAGGGAAGAAGTATAGGATAGTCTCACTGGGTGCTGTCATTTTAATGCAAAAGTGAAGGCAGATAGATTTATATAAAACTTTGTTCTTAATTTTAGTGTTTTAGTATAACATCAGAAAGATTACATATATATTCTAAATAAATATGAATTCTAAAGTATATACTAGGTCTAACTATACCCCATTGATACTTTTTAAAAACAAAAACATGCGAATGGATTTTTAAAAATTACAAAATAAAGTAGAAAATAAAACCTTCTTTCCCACCTGCATTTTTTCTTTCTTTCCCCAGAAGAAACCACTTTTAACTATAGTTATTTCTTGTATGGCTCTTTTGCAGTTGTTTTTGTGTGTATGTCAGTACATCAGCATGAATGGTTGTTATTATTTAAACATCTTAAAATTTACACATTTATACAAGAAAGGTAAGGCAAAAAAATCACTAGGCTCATACCAAGAAATTCCAAGGTAGAAACTGTGAATGTCTATTTAATTTGGTACCACATTACAAAAATCCAAGCATATTTTACCCTGGTAAGACTACATTGCAAAATGGAAATATTTTAAATTTAAAGACATAGAATGAAAGAAATATTTGAGACAACAATTTTAATAATACAGTGTTATCTGTATTACCTCTAGCTTCAGGCTGATGCCATCAACGCTTTCGGAGAATCACTACAAAAGAAACTCCTGGACATTGAAGGATTATATTCAAAAGTTCGATCTCGTTATAGTTTCATACAGGCTCTTGTCAGACGTATCCGTGGCCTACTGAGGATATCAAGGAACTGAGCCTGTTCTTTTGCTCTTCAGTGGAAGAGATAAATTGGGAAACACTGTCTTCTTTTTATAGTTTGTTTCTAAATTATGACCAAAAAATATTTTGCTATTTCTTTCTTTATATATGGACATTTTTTTCTGTAAACTCTTTGCCTCATTTCATCCTCTCTTGTAAAAAAAATAAATAAATCTTTTTTAAAAAAACAAAACAAATGTATGGTCACTCTTTTGAGGTTTTATCTAGGACATGATCAACATTACTGAAAATCTAACAAATCTCCACATTAGTAGTTTGCCCCTAAAGACATTCTGAACATTAAAATAAAGGCATAGTCTGGAAACCCTAACTTTTTTTGCTCATTGTACTTACATTATAAAATTTTATGATATTCATGGTTACTCCATGGGGTCAGGTGGATAATGAGCTCTTGTCATCCTTTGTTATTGAATAGTCTGCAATACCTGAAAGCGTATTATAGAAATGCTCAAAAAGTCATCTCCTAAAATTAGGTTTTGCCCTTTTTTCCTTTTCAGCATATAAAATGACAGTATGTTAATTTGCATTTGTTCCTTACAAATAATTGTGATATTTCTCAAATTAATCATATTTCAATATTTCTCATTAATATAATGGGTATCTCCAGGATTTAAAAAAATTATATAATCACCACTATTTCCCAGTTATATTCAAGTGACTGTGTCATCTGAGGGAACATTTTTTCCTTTCCAACCAGTAATTATTTTAGCCATGCTAACGAAGAGAAGAAGAGAGAGAACTCAAATTACTAACATACGAGATGAAAAAGGCAATATCACAACAGATGCTACAGAAATACAGAAGACAATTAGAAATTACTTTGAAAACCTATATTCCAATAGAATAGAAGATAGTGAAGACATTGATAAATTTCTTAGGTCATATGATTTGCCCAGACTGAGTCAGGAGGATACACACAATTTAAACAGACCAATATCAATGGATGAAATAGAAGAAGCAATCAAAAGACTACCAACCAAGAAAAGCCCAGGACCAGATGGGTACACAGCGGAGTTTTACAAAACCTTTAAAGAAGAATTAATACCAATACTTTTCAAGTTATTTCAGGAAATAGAAAAAGAGGGAGCTCTACCAAATTCATTCTATGAGGCCAACATCACCCTCATTCCGAAACCAGACAAAGACACCTCAAAGAAAGAAAACTACAGACCAATATCTCTGATGAACCTAGATGCAAAAATCCTCAATAAAATTCTGGCGAATCGGATACAAAGGCACATCAAAAAAATTGTGCACCATGATCAAGTAGGATTCATCCCTGGGATGCAAGGATGGTTCAATATACGGAAATCAATAAATGTTATTCACCACATCAATAGACTTAAAGAACCATATGATCATCTTGATAGACGCAGAAAAAGCATTTGACAAAGTACAGCATCCCTTTATGTTCAAAACATTAGAAAAACTAGGGATAACAGGAACTTACCTCGACATTGTAAAAGCTATCTATGCTAAGCCTCAGGCTAGCATCATTCTGAATGGAGAAAAATTGAAGGCATTCCCTCTAAAATCTGGAACAAGACAGGGATGCCCCCTATCACCACTTCTATTCAATATAGTTCTCGAAACACTGGTCAGAGCAATTAGACGAAAGAAATTAAAGGCATAAAAATAGGAAAAGAAGAACTTAAATTATCACTATTTGCGGATGACATGATTCTATACCTAGAAGACCCAAAAGGGTCTACAAAAAAACTACTAGAGCTAATAAATGAATTCAGCAAAGTGGCAGGATATAAAATCAACACACATAAATCAAAGGCATTTCTGTATATCAGCGACAAAACTTCTGAAACGGAAATGAGGAAAAACACTCCATTCACAATATCCTCAAAAAACATAAAATACTTGGGAATCAACCTAACAAAAGAGGTGAAAGACCTATACAATGAAAACTACAGAACCCTAAAGAGAGAAATAGAAGAGGATCTTAGAAGATGGAAAAATATACCTTGTTCACGGATAGGCAGAACTAACATCATCAAAATGGCGATATTACCAAAAGTTCTCTATAGGTTTAATGCAATGCCAATCAAAATCCCAATGGCATTTCTTGTAGAAATAGATAAAGCAATCGTGAAATTCATATGGAAAAATAAAAGACCCAGAATAGCAAAAACAATTCTAAGCAGGAAGTGTGAATCAGGTGGTATAGCGATACCAGATTTCAAACTATATTACAGAGCAATAGTAATAAAAACAGCATGGTACTGGTACCAGAACAGGCGGGTGGACCAATGGTACAGAATAGAGGACACAGAGACTAATCCACAAAGCTACAACTATCTTACATTTGATAAAGGAGCTAAAAACATGCAATGGAGAAAGGATAGCATCTTCAACAAATGGTGCTGGGAAAACTGGAAATCCATATGCAACAAAATGAAACTGAATCCCCTCCTCTCGCCATGCACAAAAGTCAACTCAAAGTGGATCAAGGAGCTAGATATCAAATCAGAGACTCTCCGTGTGATAGAAGAAAAAGTTGGCTCCGATCTACATATTGTGGGGTCGGGCTCAAAATTCCTTAATAGGACACCCATAGCACAAGAGTTAATAACAAGAATCAACAAATGGGACTTTCTTAAACTGAAAAGTTTTTTCTCAGCAAGAGAAACAATAAGAGAGGTAAATAGGGAGCCTACATCCTGGGAACAAATTTTTACTCCTCACACTTCAGATAGAGCCCTAATATCCAGAGTATACAAAGAACTCAAAAAATTAGACAATAAGAAAACAAATAACCCAATCAACAAATGGGCCAAGGACATGAACAAACACTTCACAGAGGAGGACATACAATCAATCAACAAGTACATGAAAAAATGCTCACCATCGCTAGCAGTCAGAGAAATGCAAATCAAAACCACCCTAAGATACCACCTCACCCCAGTAAGATTGGCAGCCATGATGAAGTCAAACAACAATGAGTGCTGGCGAGGATGTGGGGAAAAGGGTACTCTTGTACACTGCTGGCGGGACTGCAAACGGGTGTGGCCAATTTGGAAAGCAGTATGGAGATTCCTGGGAAAGCTGGGAATGGAACCACCATTTGACCCAGCTATTGCCCTTCTCGGACTATTTCCTGAAGACCTTAAAAGAGCACACTACAGGGATACTGCCACATCGATGTTCATAGCAGCACAATTCACAATTGCTAGACTGTGGAATCAACCCAGATGCCCTTCAATAGATGAATGGGTAAAAAAAAATGTGGCATTTATACACCATGGAGTATTACACAGCACTAAAAAATGACAAAATCATGGAATTTGCAGGGAAATGGATGGCACTAGAGCAGATTATGCTTAGTGAAGCTAGCCAATCCCTAAAAAACAAATACCAAATGTCTTTTTTGATATAATGAGAGCAACTAAGAACAGAACAGGGAGGAAGAGCAGGAAGAAAAGATTAACATTAAACAGAGACATGAGGTGGGAGGGAAAGGGAGAAAAAAAGGGAAATTGCATGGAAATTGTTATACAAAATTACATATAAGAGGTTGTGAGGGGAATGGGATAATAAACACGGAGGGAAATGAATTACAGTAGATGGGGTAGAGAGAGAAGATGGGAGGGGAGGTGAGGGGGATAGTAGAGGATAGGAAAGGTAGCAGAATACAACAGTCACTAATATGGCAGTATGTAAAAATGTGATGTGTAACCGATGTGATTCTGCAATCTGTATTTGGGGTAAAAATGGGAGTTCATAACCCACTTGATTCTAATGTATGAAATATGATATGTCAAGAGCTTTGTAATGTTGTGAACAACCAATAAAATAAAATAAAATGACAGTATGTTAATTTTTTCATTTGTTCCTTACAAATAATTGTGATATTTCTCAAATTAATCGTATTTCAATATTTCTCATTAATATAATGGGTATCTCCAGGATTTAAAAAAATTATATAATCACCACTATTTCCCAGTTATATTCAAGTGACTGTGTCATCTGAGGGAACATTTTTTCCTTTCCAACCAGCAATTATTTTAACCTAATATATAGGAGAGACTACTAAGAGAGGAAGAAAATCTTGATTCATGTAGAAACAGAAAATTAATACTTACTTCTATGGTGTTGTGGTGTTTTCTTTTTTACATCTAATAAGATTTCCATGACTTTTAAGTATTTTTTAAAGGCTTGATTATTGTTATATTCTGAAGTTGATTTATTGCCCACTAGTTATAAACAATAGTCTTTAGCTGGACAATAGTTAATAGAAACCTTAGTGGGAGGTAAATGAATGAAATGAGTGGATCCAAAATACTGTCCTCATGTCTGTTGCTCCACTGCTCATATAAAAACACACATACTTTTTTTTTTTTTTTTTTTTTGGACTGGGGTGAACTTAGGGCCTCACACAAGCTAGGCAAATGTTCTGCCACTAAGCTACACCCCAGCCTGCATATAGTAATAATCTTTTATCTGGAACACAGGCTCATATCCTGAATGACCAGCAAAACTGTGCATGGAAACTAAGCACTTTATAAACCTGTGAACCCTTCCATAGGAGATATTTGCTAAATTTGGAATTGAAATTGTGGGTTTACTAAACACCATTATCTTGTTTTCTTATTTCTTCCAAAAGTGTAGCTGATTGTAGATCAGAAGTTGGGGCAGTGGAGAAGTGTGAGGGAGTTGGAGGAAGGACTGCAGCTTTATTGTGGTGCTGAACAGAAATGCTTTTTTTCTGACAAGCAGCAACCTGGTTGGGCTTTGTTACCTAGGGCAAATGGTGTTGGGTACAGCCTGGCCGTTCAGCCAAGCAAAGGGGAGGAAACCAGGGTTAGATACTTTTTTTTTTTTTTTAAGTTAGCATTTCAAGCAAAGGTTCATCTAATCCTCAAAAATACTAAATTGATGTACGATTTTAATTCATTTTTACTGAGTTCATCAGTTTGTTGGTGTTGGAAAATAGGTGTACTCTCTTCCTAGTCGTTATCACTATAGTTTTGACAAATGGATGACATGCAAATTAACATGTCTTTTTGAACTATACACATTCTAGCCTGTTCCAAATATTTGTCTATTGTTTTCCCAACTCTTAAAAATTTTTTGAATTAGAATAGTTGGAAGAAAACTAAAATAAAACCAAATACTTTTTACCTAGATTCAAACTGTCAATAATTTGCATATGTTTATGTGTGTTTGTGTTAATACATATGTATCTAATTTTTTTCCTTAACTTGTAATCATGACACTATCCCTAAATATTTTAACAAGAACAATATTTTCTTCTGAACTACAATTATCACATTTAAGACATTTGATAAAAAATATTTTCTAATAGTCTGTCCATATCAAAATTTTCTCAATTGATCAAAAAATGTATTTTAGAACTTTTATTGGACCTAGGATCTGATCAAGAATTATACATTGTAATCAGTCATTTTATTCTTAAACAGTTCCTTACCCTTTTGGTGGGGAAGGTGGTAAAGTACTTCAGCAATTTTGAAAAAGCTTCCACACTTCCACCCTTCTTTTGATTAGATTCAGGTTAAACATTTTCAGTAAGAATCCAACTGTATAGGTGATCTTATAACTGTGCCTTAAATACATCATATCAGAGCCCTGTGCATGCCTGTAATCCCAGTGGCTCAGGAGGCTGAGGCAGGAAGATCGTGAGTTCAAAGCCAGCCTTAGCAAAAAAAAAAAAAAAAAAAAAAAAAAAGGATATCAAGAGATTCATAACAGACTCATGATATTAAGTCTGATCTCTTGGTCAAGATGGTGTTTAACACACATCCCCATTATACAGGTTATTTCTTTCCCATTGTAATAAGTAATCTGTGGGTGATAACTTTGAAAACTTAATAATTGTTTTAATTCGAGTATTTTATTTAAAAATTAGGTTCAATCATATAAATAATATAATCAATATAATAAGCATCAAGATACTTAGGCTTATGTCATACACCCAATTTATTACTCATTTTTTTCCTCAGGTCTTTGTTTTTTGTGAAAAGAAATATGGTAGATATCATTGAAGCCCCTGTGAAATCCCTGATCCCACTGTCCTACTTCCCTCTCAAGAACTCATTGTTGGGGCTGGGGATGTGGCTCAAGTGGTAGTGCGCTCACTTGGCATGCACGCAGCGCTGGGTTTGATCCTCAACACCACATACAAATAACGATGTTGTGTCCACCGAAAAACTAAAGAATAAATATTAAAGAATTATCTCTCTTTCTCTCTCTCTCTCTCTCAAAAAAAAAAAAAAACTCATCGTTAATCCTACCCATATGTTTTATACTTCCACTCCATATGGGTATATTCATAGGCATTAAATAGTATTGTTTTGCAAGTTGGTAATGTTTTTATGTGTGTCAATACCATGTGGAGTAATTTGCAATTTTTTTCATTCAACATTGTTTTTGATAATTTCTCATGTTTGTTTATTATGATTATTGAATAGTTACAGTATCCTATTGTACAAGTACACTACTTTATGCCTTATACTAACAGTGGATTTGCAGACATTTAGGTTTCTAAAATTTTGCAAACTACAATGACTATCATCATATGTGTCTCTCTGGATGAGGCAGACTCTTAAGAAGGCTTATATAGGGATAGGAAGATACTGTGTCCACTTATAACTAAAAAATATATATTTTTTAAAAAGAAGGCTTATACAGAGTATATAATTAGAAGTGAAAATCCTGCATTAAAGGTTAAGAGCTTTCCTTTCATCAGACATAATTTTTTTTCTTGGTGGTTGCCTCATTGTACCCCTATCTGTGTGACTACACCATGGATAATACTTCCAGTTGTACATTTAATTTTAAGGAATCTGATCAGTGTAAAACAGTTAAGTATCTCAATTGATTTGCATATTTGTGTATTATTCGCCATTTTTTCCCTAATATGCTTCCCCCACCCCATTTTCTGTGAAGGGAGTGATTATACATCGAGAATGGCTTTAATTTTTTCAGTTTTCTTTGCAGATATTTGCTTTCAGTCTATTGACTGATTTTATAGTGTACATTACTGTTTTCATTTTAAATTATTTTTTCCTCCAATCTGAGATCATAAAGATTTTTCTTCTGTTAATTTGTCAGAAAGAAGCAATGAGTCACATGTATGGAGAAAAACAGAAATGTAGAGAAAATATTTAAATTCCTAATACTGCATTGTTGTCCATCAGATCTGTATAATGCATTCCTGTTTTGTTCAAGCTTATATGACTTTGAGGTTTTTATTATTTATAATCAGTTCTACTTAATATAGTAGATTAGGTTGATTTGGAGTACTGAGAGCAGACAGAGAAGGGTGGGTTCACTGTGTGTGTGTGTGTGTGTGTGTGTGTGTGTGTGTGTTTTAAGGGGTATTTTTGTCTATATTGATCCCCTTTCTTGATCTTAGTTCTACCAGGTAGCTGATGTGAATTGCATTTATACAGGCGGAAACTGAACTTTAGAAGTGTTAGTTGCCCTTGGCTGCCAGATATTGCAAAGAAATCAGGGCTTGGATTCATTGCTGTGCTAGCACCCATATGTCTCCATCTTAACTACTTAAGCACCTAACCTCGATCAGGAGTACTCAGGTAGGTTGCACTAGTAGAGCTTTTGAAAATTCCTCCCTAGTATCTCAGAATCCACGTGGGGTTTGGGTAAATGTTGGGAAGGGCTCCCAGGCCATTGAGCTGCGCATCCAGGGATGGGACGCGCTTCTTCATCCCGTCTTGTGAGCCACGGTGCCCTAAACCTGGCTGTGATCAGAATCTTTGGTGTGCTTGGATGAACACAGATAGCTGGGCATCTGGGCAAGTTTACAGAAGCGGAAGTTCAAAGTGGTCCTGTTCTGGCGGCGAGCCTGGGATGCTCCGCTAGGGGGCGCCTCGAGACGCTTCCGGGGGCGTGGCGTGGCCCGGAAGCAGACGGTCGGTTCCGCCTTCGCGCCCGGGCAGGCAGGCTCGGACCGGCCCGTGGAGCTGTAGCCGCCCTTCTGTCCCTCCTTGTGTTCTCGGCCGACAGCATGCTCCAGTTCCTGGTGAGTGGAGCTGCCGAGGAGCCCGCAGCTCAGGGTCTCCTCGGGATCCGGCCGTGCCAGCGGTGGCCCTTGGGCTTTGGGCGCGGGACCGTCCCCGCAGCCCCGTGCCTGTGGTCGCCTCTCGGGGAGGCCTGTGGGTTTTTTTTCCTGCCTCTCCCCAGATCCTTTGCCAGCGTTCATCTGCAGGCATCCCAGGTCTTAAAACTTGAGGGGAGTTCAGGGCGCTCATTGTGTAATCCTCCCTTGCAAGCTTTGTCATTAGACGTCCTTAGTGACTTTTTGTAGTCGTCCCCACTTATGTGGTCCTGTCCCCCGACAAAGGCCCAGGCCCCATCCTGACTTAGAGCCTGATGGTTGGCCGCCACCTCACGAGGTCAGTGAGAGCCTTCGGCAGCCTCACCCGACCTTTTTATAAGTTTCTGACTTTGAGAAGTGAGTCAGACACTGTTGTACAAGTAATTTTTCTCAGAATCCATTTTTATTTTAGGCGCGGTGGGGGTATGAGTATAACCATGAGTAAGCAGATTATTTCTCATGGCTGCTATTTGAGTTAAAAATGCATTTTCTGGCAAAGGCCGGTGAAGGTCGGTTCCAGGAGGACTTGCCAAAGTTCCAAGTGAAAGTTTTTGACCAAACTGTTGTGCGTCCAAACTTGATGCTTTCAACCTTTTATTTTATTATTGTTGTTGTTGTTCTTGTTATGTAGTGCTGGGGATTGAACCAAGGGCCTTGTGCATGCGAGGCAAGCCCTCTACCAACTGAGCTATATCCCCAGTCCTCACTCTTATTTTATCATCATTAATATAATAATTTTGGTACTGGTGATTAAACTCAAGGGTGACCTACTACTGAGCTACATCCCCAGCCCTTTTTTTTTTTTTTTTTTTTAAGACAAGGTCTTGCTAAGTCGCCTAGCTGAGCTGGAATTTGCCATCTCTCTGCTTCAGCATCCCGTGTAGCTGGAATTACAGGTGTGGTTGCCATTATGCCCAACTCAACCTCTACTTCTAATGAGGCAGATATTCTGTATCTTTTAGATGATCAGTGGAAACCCTGCTGCTCTGGGAATGAGTTGATTTCTCAAATGTACTTTGGAAAGATAACGATTGGTTATTAAGTCCAGTTAACCAAGAGAGAATCCTAGATCTAAACTGCTAAACGGGGCTGCTCCTTTGCCTATGGGAGTTTCTATAGTGTCTTAAGTGTTAGCTTAGGAGTTAGGAGTAATTAGCAGCTGCTTGTAGGAAGCACTTAGTTAAAAGTAGTATCAGTAGTATCAGTCTATGATGACATAATTGATTGTCCCACTACATCAGTTGCTCATTGATAAACTGAGAGGTCATTGGCCAGTTACAATTAACTTTTTAAGTGCTTTTGCAGCAGAATTGAGTTTATTTCTGCTGTGTATAAACATGGATTCTGATTTGAGAATTCAAAATTCTCAGCATTGAAGGAGAGATGCTGAAGCCATTGATTGAATTCCTAGCTCTTAAGTAACTAGACTCTGTTGCCTCCTGGCCTCTCTCCTACCTGTTGCTTTTGTTGAAAACAGTGGATAGCATTGCTTTTCACACTGAGTCCTCCTCTTTTACATGATTTACTAACTTTGTTAACTTGGGCAAGTCTTTCTCTTTGTTTTCAGTCATTTCAACTGTAAAACATGGCTGTCATGTCCTAGTGTTTAAGAGGTTGGACTCCAGAATCAGACTGCTTGGGTTTAAATTCTGCCTCTTATCATTCTCAAGCTGTGGGAGTTTGGGTGGGTTATTTAAATTTTCTGTGCTTCTGTTTCCTCATCATAGTTTTGTTATGAGGATTAAAAATAAGTTAATATAGTAAATACTTAGTGAAGTTCCAGTGCACTTGTGTTGCTTATATATTCCTTTCTCCTTAAAGTATTTGTCCGTAATCCCTATTTCTACAAGTTGTTCCTAGTTTAGCTAAATTATTTTAAGGAAGCTGTTCTAAGGGAAAGCCTAATTGGTGTCACTGCTGTGGCTCTGTGCATGCCACTGTGGTACTGTTACTGTTGTCATTTGTTTTTCTGCTTTGGGGCAGCAGCATTTCAACTCAGATCACCTCATCTTTGATCTTCGTTGGCTTTTGGATCCCGTATCTTGGTACTTTCCAATATTCTTTCATGTTACAACATGCAGAAATTATTTTTTTCATGGAAAAACCCACAGAGTGAAGGTGACCATCTCTGGGCGCTGGCTCTTCCCAGGGCTGAGGTATCATATCTGCTTGCACCAGTTTGGGAAACTGCTCTTATTTCTCCTGTTTTTACTGGCTGCTTTTCCCTGCTCTTGGTTACTATGTGTTGTTCAAGGCTTAGTCCTTGACCCTCCTCTATCCTCTACAGACTCACTTATAGGGAATGGGTTCCTTTTCTTGCCATCACATCTCACCTGTTTGCAGGCAGCTTCCAAAACTACCTTGAGTCCATCCAGTTCCCTGATATCAAATCAGCTGACCTTCTCATGTCTGCCTCTTAGACTCCACCAAATCAGCTGACCTTTTCACTTCTGCCTCTATCTCAGACTCCACATGTCCAGACCCATTATCTCTTCCTTCCAATTCCTATCCCACCTAATTTCTTTTTCTATTCTCCTGCTCTCAAATGTCTCCCATATTTGAAATGTTGACATAGTCTTTGATTTATTTCTTTTCTTCATTCTTGGGGGTGGTGGTGTTGTTTGGTACTGGGTATTGAACCCAGGGGCACTTAGACACTGAGCCACATCCCCAGTTCTTTTTATTTTTAATTTTGAGACAGTGTTTCACTAAGTTGCTTAGGGACTCACTGAGTTGCTGAGACTAGTTTTGAACTTGTGATCCTCCTGCCTTGGCCTCCCTAGCAGCTGGAATTCCAGGTATGTACCATGGCACCTGGCTTCTTCATGCTTCATATTACTTTCCTGCTATATAATCTTGGGCAAGTTCTTTAATTGCTCTCTGCCTCAGTGTTCCCAACATGAAACTGGACAATGCTAATATCTGCTTTGTAAGGTTATATCAGTTCTACCTGTTACACCCTTTTCCAGAGTGATACTGGTTTTTCATGAATGTCTCTATTTAATTTACTGGTGTAATTAAAGATGTGAGTTAACTCATGAAAAAAAAAAGAATTAGAATGTTACCTTGCATGTAATAAGCTGTCAATAAAAAAAATTTTTTTTGAGCCATTTAGTCTCGTTTGCTTATTTAGGAAAAGTTCTCTCTGTTCCGCCTACTACTTTTGCAGAGTGGGTAGTTTTCATTCCACTCTCAGAGACTAGCTAGCTGATATAGAATTTATTATATTTTGAATTGGAAGGGTTATTTTAGGCTCTACATTTTAGCTAATATGCTGACGGTTAATCTCAGCTACTAAAGGCCCTAGGAAGGGTATGTACAAGGCACTTGGTCAATACTTCGTGATTGATTTTGTTTAAAATTGGCTCTCCAGATTAGTTGGCTGCTTCTGCAGATTCAACTGTGGATCAGAAATATTTGAAAAAAAAATTGCATTTTTATTGAACATGTAAATTTTTTCCTTAACATTATTCCTAAATAATAACAGCAAAATGACTATCTAAAAATATAGCCTTTTATATTGTGTTAGGACTTCTAAGTAATCTGGAGATGATTTAAAGTATACAGGAGAATGTGTATAGGTTACCATACCATTTTATAGAGGGTCTTGAGCATTTGCATATTTGGTAGTTGAGGGGGTCCAGGAACCAGACCCCTGTGGATTGGGACAGCTGTATTTAATTGTAGGTCTTTGTCCTTTGCCTCATTACTACTCTCAGTCATAATACAATTGAATATTTGCCTCAGCTTCTTTGAGAACAGTCAAACCAGTTCTACATGGTACACCTTTTTCCAGAGTGTTAACTGGTTTTTCATGAATGTCTCTATTTAATTTACTGGTGCAATTAAAGATTTAACAGTTTTTATCCCCTTATTCTTTTTTTTTTTATTCTCTAAGCAAAATTATTGAATATAAAATGTAGCTTACTCTTAAAAATGTGCTTCTCTGTGGCAATAATCGAAGGGATATAGATTATGTCCTTAGATTTTCATTTTAATGTACAGAATGAGTTTTATTATTACTTGAAGTATTGTTAAACTCATTTGAAAATGTTCTCCACATCAGGTTTAAAAACTAAGGCACAAAAATATGGTGACTTGTTTTTGTGCCTCCATAGAATGTAGAAGTCTTTTGACTGCTTCTCTAGCTGAGTCTGAAATTGAGAAATAAAATTACCAACTTTATTAGTAATGTTTAATTTTGTTTTGTTTTTCTTCTTAGTGTAGACTTTCTTACCTTGGGCCATGAATCATTTTTAGGTACCCTTTTGAATGCTAGTTGTAGCTATATTTGCTAAGTAAAATGAGATTATTTTTAGATTTCTTAAATGGTGTGTCACTTTTGAAAATGTAATTGATGAGTCATAGTTCAGACTTGTCAGATACTTTGGGCTATTGTCAACCACTGTAAGTTATTGCCAGGAGCCTACTCCAAAAACATATTGTAGCTTTATTTGCTAACAACTTTTTGATTGGGGAAGGAATTGAGTAAGAGTCAGTTTACTTTGGATTTGGCTTTGTTCTTTTAAGAGTTTGTGCTTTTTTTACGTTAATAGGTCAAGTATTGTGACTGATCTGCTCCTGTATGTCCAAACAACAACAACAACAAATGGCTGGAAACATTTTTCATGGAGTGTTCATACGGAGCCAATTACCTGACTTTTTCATTCAGTTTATCTCCCTTTTTCATTTCTGACATTTCCATTCTTTTTAAACATTTGTCCATTCTGGAAGCCTCAAAATTGTCTTTGATTTCTTTAGGTTCATCCCAGTGACTGACGTTATTTTACCAAATTTTAATAACTTTTTCAGCTTTGAGATCCAATTCATCCATTTAAGATGCATAGTGTTTTGTTTGTTTGCTTATTTTTGTATTGGGATTGAATCCAGGGAGCTTTACTACTGAGCCACATTCTCCAATCCCCATTCTGTTTTTTTGAGACAGAGTCTCCCTAAGTTGCTAAGGCTGGCCTAGAAACTTGGGTTCCTCCCGCTTTAGCCTCCCCAGTCACTTGGGATTACAGGAGCGTGCCACTGTCTCCATGCCTGGCAAATTCAGTGTTTTTTAATATGTTCACAGACTACACACATCAACACTATCTCATTTTATACCTAATGTCTCATAACCTCAGAAAGAAACCCCGTACATACTAATATTCATTTCTCATTTCCCTCTCCCCCCAACCCTGGGCAAACACCAATTTATTTTCTGTCTCTGTGAAATTGTCTATTCTGGGTATGTCCTTTAAATGGAATCATACAATATGTGGGGTTTTTTTTTTTTTTTTTTTGATTGCCTTTCACAGTGTTTTCATGATTCATCTATATCATGGCATGAATCAGTGCTCCATTCCTTTTCATGGCTAAATAATATTACATCCTATGGATATACCACATTTTTTTAGTCACTTCACTTGTTTGTGTACATTTTAAGTTTTTTCTACCTTTTGGCTATTAATCTTGCTAGGAATACACAAGTTTTTGTGTGTGTGTATGTTTCACTTAAGATTGGGTATACACTCTTATTTATTTATTTATTTTAGTTGTAGATGAACACACCATCTTTATTTTATTTATTTATTCTTATATGGTGCTGAAAATTGAACCCAGTGTGAGGTACTCCACCACTGAGCCACAGCCCTAACCTCAAGATATATGCTCTTTTTTTTTTTTTAAAGAGAGAGTGAGAGAGGAGAGAGAGAGAGAGAGAGAGAGAATTTTTTTAATATTTATTTTTTAGTTCTCGGCGGACACAACATCTTTGTTGGTATGTGGTGCTGAGGATCGAACTCGGGCCACACCCATGCCAGGCGAGCGGCTACCGCTTGAGCCACATCCCCAGCCCCAAGATATATGCTCTTAAATGGAATTGTGGTATATATGTTAACTGTCTGCTGAGCTTTTTGAGGAACTGTTAGCCTGTTTCCAGTGTCACTGTATCGTTTTACATCCCCAACAGCACTTTTTTTTTAAAATTTTTTTTTATTTTAAATATTTGTTTATTTTTTTTAGTTTTCGGTGGACACATCTTTGTATGTGGTGCTGAGGATCCAACCTGGGCCACACGCATGCCAGGCGAGCGCGCCACCGCTTGAGCTACATCCCCAGCCCCCAACAGCACTTTTTAAAAGTTCCAATTTCTCCACATTCTCAGCAACATTTGTTCTTTTTTTTTTTTTTTTTTTTTTTTGACTACAGCCATTCTAGTGAATGTGACTTGGTGTCTCACAATAGTTTTGATTTGCATTCCCTCAGTGGTAATTGATGTTGAGCATCCTTTTATGTGCTTATTGTCCTTTTGTATTTTCTTTGGAGAAGTCCTTTCAAAACTATTGCCTATTTTTAAATTGAGTTATTTGTCATTTTTACCATTTGATTGTAAGAGTTCTTTATCCTTTTTTAAAAATTTATTTATTTATTTTTCATTTGTTTTAATTCGTTACATATGACAGTACAATGATCTTGACATATCAGATGGGGTATAATTTCTCATTTTTCTGACTGTACAGGTTGCCGAATCACATTGGTCATGCAGTCACGTATATATATACAGCAATAATAATATCTATTTTATTCTGCTGTCTTAATACAAGTATCCCAGATATATGATTTGCAAATATTTTATCTTTTTCTGTGGGTTTTCTCTCTCCTTCCTTCCTTTCTTTCTGATGTTCAAAGCCAATCATTTATCTATTTTATTATTTGTTTATGTATTTTGCAATGCTGGGGATCAAACCCAGGACCTTAAGCATGCTGGGCAAGCCCTTTACCATTGAACTATACCCCAGCCTGTCTTTTTTCTTTTTTAATGATAATCTTTGAAACATAAATATTTTTAATTTTGATGAAGCCTAATGTGTCTATTTTTTCTTTTGTCATTCTATACTTTTGGTATCATAACTAAGAAAACCATTGCCTAGCCCCAAATCGTGAAAGTTTACTTCATTTTTTTTTCCCATTTTATAGTTTTAGCTCTTATATTATTAGGTCTTTGAGTTAATTTTTATGTATGATGTGAAATAGGGATCCACTTTTATTCTGTTGCACCATTTCTTGAAAAGACTATTATTTCCTCATTGATTGCCTTAATACCCTGTTGCAAATTACTTGACCATGAATATAAATGTTTGTTTCTGGATTCTTCATTCATGTTTGCTTGTTTTCTCATGTTACCACATTAATCTGTACTTAGCTTTTTTGAGGTGAATTCTTCCAAAGCTGGGTTTTCATCCCATTTCTGCTGGTGGAGGATAGTCACTGGCTACCATATTATGGGAATGAAACTCCTTTGCTTGTTTTTTAAGGTCTGTCAACTAGCCCTGCTGAGCTCTACATGCATATTGTTCTCCATTCCTTACTCAATTACTCTTTTCTAATCAGGCCTTTTTCTTTTTCGGGGAGCAGGGGGTGCCAGGGATTGAATTCAAGGGCACTAAACCACTGGCCACATCCCCAGCCCTATTTTGTATTTTATTTAGAGACAGGGTCTCACTGAGTTGCTTACTGCCTTGCTGTTGCTGAGGCTGGCTTTGAACCTGATCCTCTTGCCTCAGCCTCCTCAGGCGCTGGGATCACAGGCGTGCGCCACTGCACCCAGCTAGGCCTTTTTCTTTTATTCTAGTCATATCCTTATTCCCATCTTGTGTCTTGCTTCTCCACTGTCAGTTCCCCTGCCAGTTCTTTGGCCAATTTAAATTTTAACACTTCCTCAGCATATTTAGAGCCTTATTAAAGACACAACTTATAATACATACTTTCCTTTCAGGTGGTTTCTTAACTATATCATTCATTTTCCCTCTTAATGCAGACCTTGTTCTAGTTGTTGGAACATCTGTACCATTCAAGATCCTGTGCTGGGTGCTGCCTACTATTGTTATATAACTGCCATTATGTAGTATTTCTTCCTGTGTATCATATAAATTTTCTTAGAGACAAAGTAAACCTTTTGCAGGGTTGACTATGAAATTAATTTTAGTATATAGGAATCTGTAATCTCTTAAAATTTGGGGGGCCAGATATATTTGGGAAATTAGGTTACTTTTTGATTATAGAAGAATAATAAGCTACATGTAACTTGATACTTCAACAACTTAGAAGGGTCTGGGATAGCAGTTTGTAAGCAAATTCACTAAAAAATTTTGCTGTTAAACATTTTTCAGTGGGGTTAAGGGCGGATCTTATAAAGATTTCTATTTCTATAGCAAAAAAATTATTCACACTAAAATGTGATAAAGACTATAAATAGTCATATATCTGTTTAAGTCAGATGTGATTTTGCTGCCAAATAAGATGTAATGAAAATTAGTTTAGATAGGATTTTAAGTTTTAGAATTGTGATTGGTGGCTTGTGGAGCTTCACTGATTCCAAGTATACTTTTCTAATTGTGAAGAGCTTGGAAAGGAAGCATTTCACTTCTTTCTGTGATCTCATCTCTCAGGGAATGCTTATGCATAGTAAAGACCCAGGTGTATTCTGTTACTCTGTATGCACTTCCAGTTTGAAGATAAGGTTAGACCATACCACATATGACTGATAATACATTAAGTGCCACACTTCGGTTTTCTGTTTTATCCTCTCTATGTGATTGGACAAAAGCAACATTGATTAAACAAAATGATGAAAAAATGGATGCCAGTTTGAATTTATGAAATTAGAAATTAAGCTTTAGATGGAGGTTCTTAATTACTAGGAGAAAAAAAACAATTATTAAAATTTGAAGCTAAGGGGCTCAGTTGATAGAGTGCTATCCTTGCATGCACAAGGCCCTGGATTCATTCCCCAACACCACAAAAAAACTTTTTTGAAGTTAATGAACTTTGACCCTTTTGGCATATAGGGAATACTCTAGATTTTCATGAAACAGCTTTTGTTAAGGAAGATAGTTACCCAAGGGGATAAACGTTTATAGTTCTCCAAAAATTGTGACTGTTTTTCTCGGCACTGAGTTGGACCCCTGTTGCCCACTTAGCCTAAGTGTTCTGCCCATCAGTCTTCACCATGGCAGAGTGCTGATAAGCTTAGTGGTGTGTCAAAGTTTCCTAGTCATTACATATTGTACCTTTTGAGTGCTTATGTATTTTTTTTTTTTTGAGAGAGAGAGAATTTTTTAAAAAAATATTTATTTAGTTAGTTTTAGGTGGACACAATATCTTTATTTTTATGTGGTGTTGAGGATCGAACCCAGCACCCAGCACATGCCAGGCGAGCATGCTACCGCTTGAGCCACATCCCCAGCCCGAGAGAGAGAGAGAATTTTTTTAATATTTATTTTTTGGTTTTTGGTGGACACAACATCTTTATTTTATTTTATTTTTTTAATTTTTTTTTTAAAGAGAGAGTGAGAGAGAGAGAGAGAATTTTTTTTTTAATATTTATTTTTTAGTTCTCGGCGGACACAACATCTTTGTTGGTATGTGGTGCTGAGGATCGAACCCGGGCGGCACGCATGCCAGGCGAGCGCGCTACCGCTTGAGCCACATCCCCAGCCCTTTATTTTATTTTTATGAGGTGCTGAGGATCGAACCCAGCGCCCCGCGCATGCCAGGCGAGCACGTTACCTCTTGAGCCACATCCTCAGCCTACTTATGTAGTTTTGAGTGCTAATGTCCTGTGCTCCTTATGAATGACCCTGGATAAGTTACTTTACTCTCTGGACCTTAACTTCCTCTTTTGAAATATGAAGAGATTGAAATGTGAGAGTCCCTTCATTCTCTAAGATCCTGTGATTCAACTGAGTAATTTTTATTTGATGTAGAGAGGAATAGCAGTATCCACAACTGAAAAATTGCAGCATTCAACAACAAAATCTGCTTGGGCTTCTAGAGTTTATATTCTGGTATTTATGGGATTTGTGAGGGGACAAAGAGAATTTAGAGTAGATTTATTTATTGCTACCATTCTTTCTTTCATATGCTCTTTAACATTTTGAGGGAAGTTACATCTGTGTTTATTTTATAGAAGAAAAATGTGCATCTCATGCTAAACAATCCTAAGCTAGACATCAAGCTTCTTTACCTGTCCTGAGCTCCTGAGGAGGATCTTGTCTGTGTATTGTGGTTTGGTCTCAGTTGGCACAGGATTAGGTATGCAGTGTAACTCTTCCTGTTCTGTTTTTTCAGCTTGGATTTACTTTTGGCAACGTGGTTGGAATGTATCTGGCTCAGAACTATGACGTAAGTGGCTGTCTTCATGTTTCATAGTGTCTTTTCTTTGTTGAGGTAAAGTGTGCACTTTTGGGTAAATGAAATCTTAAGTCTGAGGAGAAAGTCCTGAATTTTATAGAAAGCTTTTCTATTGTTTAAAAAAAACAATTTACAGAAACATCTGTCCTCCACTATACCACAAGAGGGCAAAATCCCATCAGTTTAGGTGGTCTCGGGATGATCCTAAGTAGTGCTCCCTAGCCCAGGTATTATTAATTTGTTCTATGGAAAATCATGTGATAGGTGAGAATTTAAAGATTGATTGGATAATCTTTTCAGTCCTAACCCAGTAATAGAGATGACTGAAAATTTTGGAGATGGAACAGGGCAGTGTAACATGTTTAAGGACAGAGTTTGGTGAAGTGGGAAGTCATATTAGCCTTGCTTTATAGATGGGTAAGTTGAAAGCCAGAGGCATTTTAAAAAGACAAGCGAAAGAAAGATATTAACTTTTGATTTGTTTTGTAGTAAAGTTTTTCCCTTTGTCAACCTTCATTTGTGTCATCTGGCTTTCTAGACAGGGGCTTTTCTGATTTCTATCACATTTATTATTTACATATACAACTTTTACTTGGCATCAGATTGAGGGGACTAAGTGTGTGTGTTAAAAAGGAGAATCAGGGTCTGGCTTTCAGAGAGAGAACATTAACTTACAACCTCTGCTATTTTTTGTATGTAGTTATGAGGCTAAGAAATACTGCTGTTGAGCAGATCTCCTTCATAGGAAAATGAAAACTTGTAAAACCATCTTTGGAGAAAGAGAAGTAAAAGAATATTGATTAGGTAGATACAATAATCCTTACAATAACCATTTTTCTTTTTAAAGATACCAAACTTGGCTAAAAAACTTGAAGAGATTAAAAAGGATTTGGAAGCCAAGAAGAAACCCCCTAGTTCCTGATGCCCACTCCAGCCCTACGTTCTGGATACTCTGATTCTGCTGCCCCTGAGGGGCCTCCTGTACCATCTGATCCCAAAGCTTTTGTTTTCATCTCCAGCCACAGCAATTTTCTTCTTTGATAGATCCAGTATTGCCTCAGAGCAAAAGTGGGGCCATAAGTTAAGAACTACCCTTTATGTGTCCAACAGCCTTGCCTCTTCCCCCACCCTTCCTTCCAGCTGACTGGAATTATGGTGCTAGTTTAGCAAAGTCGCTTCTCCCCTGTTGTTTGGGATTTCTACTACCTTTTGTCGAAAGAAAAATTAGTGAGTTTTTTGTATAGCTGATCAGATACAAATAATGCTAATTTCATAGTTTTGCAGTTATAATGGGTGCTTGTTAAACATTTGTTATTAAATTTTGTTGTTTCAAAGTAATTAAAATTAATAATATCTAGAATCCAGTTTCTGTTGAATTATCCATTTATTTTTACTGTTGTCAGGCAGCTCCATAGTTGATAATTCAACTAATAAATCAATTTGCTATTTATGAACTGAGACACTCTATTCTAAGAATCTTATCAGTAACTGGGGAATTAAAAAATATGAAAAGCAATGGTTTTTGTTCTAATGGCATTCACAGTCTATTTAGCCTGCATGTTTTTCCTTAATAATGTATTTGATCTGATTCTTTTTTCTCAAAAGAATCATTCTTGGGATTACAGGTACATTTGACATTTTATCATGGGTAAGTGTGAAATTGTTGATAAAGGAAATGCTAAGACTTTTTACATTAAAAGATATATTTACATTATAACTTCATAGTGCTTCTCCTAAGAAAAATGTAGTTCCACATATAATTTTTTTTTTTGTAATTGAAGTCTTGTTGCCTAGGCTAGTCTTGAACTCTAGGGCTCAAGCAATCTCCCCATCTCAGCCTCCTGAATGCTGGGAGAACAGGTATATCAATATGCCTGGCCAGTCTTTTTTTTTTTTTTTTTTTTTAATTTATTTTATTTTTTTTCTAGTACTAGAGATCAAACACAGGACTTCACACATGCAGGGCCAACACATTACCAGTATATCTCCAGCCCTTTTTTATTCTTTTCTTTTTTTTTTTTTTTTTTTGTGATACTGAAGATTGAATCCAGAAGCACTTTCCACTGAGCTATATCCCAGCCCTTTTAATTTAAGACAGATTTTGCTAAATAGCTGAGGCCGACCTTTAACTTAAGACCCTCCTTTTCAACCTTCCAAATCATTAGGAATACAGATATGCATCACCATGTCCAGCTTTTATTTTGAGACAGGGTCTTGCTAATTTGCCCAGGCTGGCCTTGAATTTGTGATCCTCCTGCCTCAACTTCTCAAGTAGCTGGGATTATAGGTGCCCCATAAATAATTTGAATTTTTTTAATTAATAATATTTTAGTAGGTAACTTTTCCAATGGATGAAGATACAGAAGTGATTTCATGTAAACACAGGACCTGTCTCATCCCTATCCTCTTCATTTTTAGCTCTTCTTCCTTGGGCAGTCACTGTTACACATTCCCAGTTTACTTTTGAGGAAGAGTCTTTTCCTAAACATGTCTATATGCAAATGGTAACAAACTATACATAATTGTTTTTCTTAATGGAGCTCATTCTGTATCAGCATGTAAGGAACAAGAAGCCTTACTTCTTTTTTGACTGTATACAATTCTATTGAATGGATGAACCATAATTAATCTGTTACTAAAGATTGTTTATTCTTTTCTATTACAATGATAACATAAAACCTAATGTTATTATGTATACCTCTGCAGGGTATAGCTGTAAGATATAAGTCCTAAAACTATATTTGCACTTATAGAGGTAAATACCCATTTCATTTTTTGTTTCAGAGGGCTTGTTGGGTAGCTTTGTCAGTAATGCCTTTCTGAAGGCATTTTAGCAGAATCAAAAAACTGGAAGGATTACTTAGAGACAACTTTTTTTAGTGATGACACCAACCCTATATGTGATTCCAAATAAAGTGATTCTGATTTTCTTTGAAAACATACATGATGATAAATTTTATCCCTGTAAAGATCATCCTCCAGTGAGACAGATTAGGATCAAATTATGGTTTGGCTTCTCCCTTGTAGTGCGAAGTGGGCAAATGGCTTATTCTTTCTGAAACTCTGCATTAATCTGTAAGATTTGGATGTAATACCTACCTCATAGGATTTTCATGAGAAATAAATAATGTATATGGTGTGCTTTGCAAATTGTCCAATAAATAGTAGATATTAGTCCAAATATGTTGCTTTTGGTCAGGATATTTTTGTATTTCTGCAATCACTTTTGGAACCAGTGCATGAACATGCAGAATGTGGTGTTATTCTGTGGTGTTAGATATTGATGAAAGTTCACAGTATCCACCTTAATCATACTGCCTCACTCACAATTTGATCTTGAATAATCAGAATTAACTACAGCCTTGAAGAATGAAGGTCCACCATTATGAAATAGAAAACTTCAGGATTGATATTGGAAACTTAATAAGTACATTAAACTTGAAAGATTTAGAATGTAACCCTCCCAAACAAAACATAATCGAAGGCAGCAAAATAAAACCAAATTAATCATTTAAAATTGTCAAAAAAGGGCAGAATTCTATGAGTTGAACTTACTACTTGACATCTGTAGACTTTTTTAATTTGGTATTTTACAGAATTAAGCAGTTATCTGCTCAGTTAAAGAAGCAATTTTATTTTTCTAATTCAGTTTTCATCTGTATAACTACAGAGAAGCTGTGTGGCTTTCCTAGTTGTCTGTACATATTAGTTCATATGTATATGTGTAATGTTTTCATTTCCAGTGAGCAGTTCACGCCCTAGATACTGTAATGGTGTTTGTTTTTCTGCTGAGGTCTCCCATATTTAAGTGCTTTTTCTGAGCTATTCCTCCTGAAGGAACACTGTATACTATACTGGAGCAAATGAGACTTCTGAAACGTCCAGTCTGGGTTTTGCACGTAGCATTGCCATTCCTTATGCAGATGAATGGATTCTTTTTCTCCACTTTAGGGCCTTGCCTTATGGAAAGAAACAGGGCAGTGAAAGGAAAATATTTTGAGGCTTGCCTATAGGGAGTATGTGACACTTAAGATTTTAAATGTTCGGCTTATACTTTTCCTAAATTTGGTTGCAACATTCAGTTAGGTACTAAAGTCCTAATGGGTGGGTGGCTTGTTCTACAAGGCACTGGATAAGAAAAAAGAACTGAGAAAAGGGAGATTTTGTGGAAAGTGCCCACCCAGGGTGGAGTGTTGCAAAACTTGGGTCCTGGGCCTGCTAGAATCACTGCCTCAGTGATAGGACTGTGTGAAAGTGGAGTCACACTGTCATACATGTACAGTTGTTCAGAACTGGGACAAAAGAAAGGTGCCATGTAAACAGTTGAGATGTGTTCAGCATTCCTTCAGTGAGGGCAGCCCCAGGGTAAGCTACCAGTGTACTCAGGGTCTCAGTTCCCTTTGTCTTCTAATGGTTTAAGCATCTTGGCAATATGGTGGGATGTTCATAGAAATATTTTTTCAAACAATGTAGTCCCCACATGCAAATGGCCAGCTATATCCATTTGGTATACACAGGGGATTTGTTCTAGCCCCGCTCCTCACTGCCATGGACACCAAAATCTGCAGATGCTCAAGTTCCTTATATGCAATGGTATAATATCCTCATATAACCCATAACATCCTCCTGTGTACTTGGGATTACTTATAACAATACAATGTAAATGCTATGTAAATAATGACAGGGAACAAAGTCTATATACTCAGTACTGATGCAATTTTTAAAAAATATTTTCAGTCCAGTATGATTGAAGCTACTAAGGCAAAACCTGTGGATACAGAGGGCAGCTATACTTCATTTGATGTTCAGCTAAAGAAATAGGGATCTAGTCTGACATTGAAGGGAAAAATAGCAATTTTTAAAAATTGAAACATGGTGGAATATGAGTCTTTGTGACATGTAAATGCCAGTGTAAGACTGTATACCATGTACTTTGGTGACTTAAAGGAATTTCAAAGGCAACCTTGACTGAGCAAATTTAATATGTAATTGACTTGAGAGTAAGATGCAACTAAGTGGCTCTCGCTCTCAGTTTCATCATCAGGAAAATTACCTGGTATAAGATGATCATCTAAAGTTTTTTCATCCATGTACATTAAAAGATAAAAATCAAATAATATGAAGAGACAAGACTACTGAGAAGGGCTAGAAGTTATCCAACAATGGGAGGACAAGGAGTTTTTTTGTTTCTGTTTTTGTTTTGGCACTGGAGATTGAACCCAGGGGTGCTTAACCACTGAGCCATATTCCCAGCCCTTAAAATTTATTTAGAGACAGGGTCTCTATAAGTTGCTTAGGGTCTCAGTAAGTTGCTGAGGCTGACTTTGAACTCAGTCCTTCTGCCTTAGCCTTCTGAGTCACTGGGATTACAGTCATGAATCACTGCACCTTAATAATTAATAACTCCTAGGCGTTATCAATTATATCTTCCATTTCCTGTCACTGGAATGGGCAATCTCATTTTACTTGAATCTGGATTTAGGAAAAAATGGTACTGTTCTTAAGAGCAGCCAGTAGAACAGATTGAAACAAATGAGCTTTCTAAACCAGCGGGATGAATACACCTGCTAATGGAGCATTGGCTACAGCTGCAGTGGGAAATTGGCGCTGCTTCCCCTTTAGCAGTGACTCAGGGTCCCAAGTAGCTGAACAGTGCTGAACAGTGGCCAGTAATCCACTTAAGTTCTAAGTCATCTTATTCTCTTTATACTTAGTTCTGAGTCAACTTATTCTCTCTTTATACTTACACTCCTGGAATCTTACTGATTTTCTGTGCCTTTGTCTTGTTTTCTGACTTGGCGTAGGGTCTGTGTAGGGTTGAGAAATATGATGATTTGGCTGCCTTGACAATAGTAACAACACCCTGACCTTTGAAGCAGATTGATTGGAGGGATGCTGACTTGATCAAACCAGTTGTAGCATACCTAACAATGGGCATTTCATTTGATCCCTGAGATCTTTACTTTTAAAATTGGCCAGATAGCCACTAAGCTAATAAGCAGGACAAAAGCAGTAACATTCCCAGTTAGACATGGCCAATCACATTTTGAATCCACAGGAGATTTGTTCTAGCCCCTCTGTGGTTGGAGTGTGTTAACTGGCACACACACACACACACACACACACACACAAAAAAAAAAAAAACCCAAAACAAAAACAAAACAACTTTATAACTCAGACACTTGATAAACTAAAGGAGTGATTTTATAGATAAATTATTGTGGGAAAACTGCACATGATATTGACAGTATCTTAAAATTAGTTACTACAGTGCAAAACTATGGGGGACTATTTTTTTCCTTAAGATGTATTAAGTAAGCAACTGATTGTTGAAATTGGAAATACTTAATGACAACAAACTTGGAGGGATAGAGAGCTATATCCAGCCATGCAACAAGGACATCTCATGAAAAAAATTGCTTGATCTACAGGAGGAATAATGCCTTGCCTTGCAGAGTGATTCTTATTGGGAGCATTTATTGAGCAGGTACAGCTTATTACATCATAGAAGTTGCCAGGGGAATTCAAGAGATGCAGGTATCTCCTTCCCCTCAGGGGGCTTACCAACAGGAAAGAAGTGATTGGCATGTTGGACCTTTGGGTTGTACTTACATACTTTGTTTTCTCAGGAATGAACTATTCATTAAATCCAGAAGCAAGCCAGCATGATACCAATAAAAGTGATGTGGTCTTAATTATAGTTTTGGTCTCCCTAACAAGACAGGTATGAATGTTTTCCCTCCCTCCCCACCTGTAGCCAAGGCAATGGTATTTCCAGTTAGTGAGTGGAGAAAGAAGCCAATTCAATGTGTCTTTTTTCTACTTCCTTTTCCTTTGATAAAGTGAATAATACCAGCTTTTCTTCTAAAGAGGAACACTATTTCTTTACAGAATTTGGTGTCAAAGGGGAGCCATTGGAAAGATGAAAGCCATTTTTTAAAACTGAATCAAGATAGTAATAAAAGAGGCTTTTTTTTGTGAAGAGAACTTAGGATAGAAAACTTGAGATGGCTCAAGTTCTGGGTAAGGTTCCCCCAAAATAGAGTCGCTCTTTTCACCATCTGCATAGGTAGAACGACGTGCATATCTCCTTCAACTCCTAAGGAGGCACTACAAATAACAAAACCTAGTGAGGCCAGTCAGTTTGAGAGGCTTCGCCCTTCAGGGGCAATTAAGACAGGCTTTTTTTCCCGTCTTAGGAAGAGTAGATTGGAAAGACTGGACCCAAGGAAGAAAGATCAGTTTTTGGTTTCTTGAGCTGTGATGCTAAGGCAGGTAGGCAGCCAGGGAAGAAGACATCAACCGCCCAGCCCATGCCTGTGGTGATTGCAGGGTCCCTGCACTTCAAGGTTTAGATCGCAGGATCTTCTGGCACCGCTGCCTTCAGTGTGTTTCTGGGGCATGCTCCTAGTAATTTTCTTTGCCTGTGGTTCAGATTGTGCTCAGCGCAACTCCTTCAACTGAGCCAGGTTGTCCACTTGTGTTAGGCCTGATTGGTGATGTTATTGACCTTCGCCCAGGCTGGAAAAGTGTCCAGGTGGAAGAGGCTAACGCCCCAGGTGTTGATGGCCACCATCACTATCACCAGGCCAATGACATTGACTCCCAGGCCAGCTTTCACCTGCAGGACACAAGCCAGCACAGATCCCTAAGTGAGCGCTTCCTGGGCTCCCAGCTAAGCCTTGCTCCACCCAGGTGGCCCTGATTGTTCACTGACTGCTTAGGATGCTCAAGTGTTGCATTATGGGGTGGCACAGGACCGTGGAAGGACCAGAAAAATAGGAGGGATTAGGGCTGGGTGAGGACAATTAGAATCATCTCCACTTCTTGCCTGTAGTCTTCCCTCTAGGAAGTGGAATCCCAGGAAGTCTGTTAGTTATTTAGGATGTTGAGAGTTATTTTTGCAGTGAAATGTGTTAAAAAAATTAAACAGCTCTTTAAAGCAGGAACTTCTCAGAGCTTTATGTGCTCATACACACAAGGAACTTGCAGGGGTTATATTATATGAAGGCTTTGCCACTATTACCTTTTTCCCTCCAGGGAACAACTTAGGGAAGTAAAGTGTCTTGGGTCACCTGGGGCAGCAAGTCTGCTGCCTCTGCTCAGCCCTTTACTAACAGCATCAGGGCCTTTGCTTCTTCCCTTGGGAATTTTACCTTACTGAGTCCGACCTGTTTCATTTCTGAACTGTCATTGACACTGACGAGCTGAAGGGTGATGTGAGGGATGATGGGCGGCTAAGCCAGGGCCAGCTGGAAAAATGTGTACCGTGAGGACAGCTGGCATCCTTCCAGGGAGTAGCCAGGCACACAGCTTGTAGCTGAAACAGGTTCCCTAGCTGCCAGCAAGTTGGGGAAATTAAAGGGAAAAAACAGATTCTAGGAAATTATACCAAACAAATAAGCAGACATGACCTCTGTCCTGCCCTCTGGCTAGAGCCATGGACCCCTCAATCAGGCTGGCTCCCTGGGTGTTTTGGCATGGAGAACAGCCTGTGCTTCTCAACATGTTCTAAGGAGCTAAATTAAGGTCCTTTAGAGCTGAAAGGGACCACAGGGAGAATCTAGTTGGAACCTCCTTAGTTAGCAGATGAAGAAATTAAAGCCTGGAATTAACCCCGCATGGTACTAGAACCCAGGACTGGCCTGCTTCTTGTCATTCAATGCCTTTGACAAGGACTGTCTCTGATCACTGGATTCCAGTGTAAATGGCTAGAGGTGAGCGGTGGGGGCACACAGCAGAGGAAGCAGAGGCAGAAGAGCTGGCAGAGGTATGTGAGAAGACTGGGGAGCAGGAATGAGGGACTGCGGTGACTTCCTGTCCCTGAAATAGCACAGATGATATAGATAAGCAACTTGAATCTGCTTCCAACCTGAAACTCTTCTTTCTCTTCATTTGATATTTTACAGGTCTGCTGAGAACAAGTTTCAACAGTGAAAAATTTCTTTTTCACCTCAGGGTGTCTGGCCTCTCTCTGTATCTGATGGTGAGGCCTCAGTCATTTCTATCAGTTTGTTTATCCTTTCCCCAACCCCCATCAGCTGGATATTAACAGCAGTGAGTATTGGTTGAGGAGTGGTTGAGTCAGTGGCAAAATGGCTCCTCAAAGTTATTTTTTTCAGCCCAACTGACAATTAGAAATAAAAAGTGATGCCTTTTTTTTTTTTCATTGTTGCTTTAGTGTTTTCTTACTGGGGAAAGAGTCAAGCAGAAGGATCCTGCTCTTACAAAACACGTTCACCCTAGATTTATATTTCTTATACTCTATTTTCTGTGAATAAACCAGTGCCTTTTTCCTTCTTTTCTTTTTTTCTTTCTTTCTTTTTCTTTCTTTCTTTCTTTCTTTTTTTTTTTTTTTTGTGTGTGTGTGTGGTGCTGGAGATTTAACCCAGAACCTTGTGCATGCAAAAGAAGCGCTCTACCCCAAACCAGTGGCTTTTTGAATGAATGTCCCCAATAGTCCAATGAAATGGAGAAAGAAGAATGGAGAAATGGAGGCAGAGATTTGTGTAAGCTCATGGCTTCTGGAACTGGGCCACACATAGTGCCTGCACCAGCTTTTTCTATCCATCTGCCCACTTTTCTCCAGAACCGGGGAGAGCACATTATTGCTATTCTTAGAGCTTATGTACCATCCAAGAACCTTTTTACGGGTATCATTCTTTCTACCACAAAGGATAGGATGTTAACAGGTGATAGATACTGCTACAAAAAAAGAAACCTTGGGAGAAGGCCTGCAGCCAGTCTTGCCCACCCTCATGGTGGCTGAACTTGGCGGAAGCAGGCACCTGCAACTCACCATGTCTTTGATCTGGCAGTGCCCATAGCTGAAGACGATGGCATTGGGAGGATTGCCCACAGGCAGCATCACTGCAAAGGAGATGCACATGGTGACTGGGATCAGGGTGTAGAGTGGGTTAATGTGCAGCGTTTCAGACTAGGAGAAGAGAGAATTCATAAAAATGTTAACTTGGACATTAGGCATGCATTTCCTGTGCATGAATTTGCTTTAAATGATGGCACAGTGCAGTCTAGCCTTCACTGGACAGGGCTAGTTGGTTCCCTCCCCTGCAGGGCATGCGCTGCCCTTGGCAATCCAAATTGCTAAAGCTTTGAGGAACTTTCTAGAATGAGTATTTTATTTTTTTAATTTATGCTTTTTTAAGGAAGTGGTTCTTAAGCCTTATTATTTAGTTGAAAAATCCTTTCTTCAAACAAACAAACAAAAAATCTCATTAATAAGCTGTTTTGATTAAAACAAGTATCCCTCACCCTTGGGGGTACAGAACTGAGGGCTTTTTTTCTGGGGAGGATAATTGTTTTATTTGGGATTCAAACCCATAGTATTGCTGTCACTGTTGTCAAGTTTTAAATGAGTGCCCTCCCAAGCTCACACACTCAAGGTGATAGAAGAAGTTAGAGACATCTGACCAATGGTCAGAGAGAGTTGACCAATGGGTAGAGGGGAGTTTGGGGTTAGAAGAGCAGGAAGAGGCTATTTTGCTAAGATGGGGAAAAGGCTTCCATTTCCAAGATTTCATCTCCCAGTGTGGACATATGCTGCATTGGGTCAAGTTCATTACCTGGCGGTTGCCCTCTATCCCTGTTCCATTCATAACCAATGGTCTGAGGTCATGGAATAAAGGACCTTGCTCCCAATTCTCAGTACCTTCTGGAGGAGTTGGGCAGAGGTAGTAATGATCCTGAGAGCTGTGGGCTTGGTTTTTGCAGCTGTGTGTGCTTTGACTCCATTTTCTGTGGTTACCTCTTTGGCCCTACTGCTAGGTTTTTATCTTAGCAGGGAAAGGTTGATGAGGATTGTGGGGAAATTGAATTCTAGGGTTTTAAGATTGTTTTGTCTATTCTTTTCTTTTTCTTTTTTTTTTTTTTTTTTTTTTTTGGCAGTCTGGGTAAAACCCAGAGCTTTGTGCATGCTAGGCAAGATTTCTTCCACTGAGCTATGTGCCCAGCCCTTTATATTTTACTTTGAGACAGAGTTTTGCTAAACTTGCAATCCTCCTGCCTCAGCTCCCAAGAGCTGAGATGACAGGTGTGCACCACCACACCTGGCTATTTTGTCCATCCTCTTGTTTTCCTTTTGGGCTGCCCCTAAGTTAATCTTTTGAAAAAGGATTTCCACAGCTCTTACTATGATTTATTAGTGTATCTTTTTATTTATTAATTGCTATTTGAAAACTTTTTTTCAAATTTTGGTTTGAATACCAATCAGTGAAAGCTGTTGTGGGCAGTGACCAGAGAAGAAGGTACAGCCACAGAAGCTGTTTCCTGGAGCCTGGCTTGCCATTGCAGGACAATGACAACTGTTTAGACACCTGGGAGCCCTGCTCTACTTACCAGGCTACACAGGATGGGCAGGAAGATGGTGATGGTGGCTGGGTTGCTCACAAACTCTGTGACAATGGACACCAGGATACATGCCAGCAGGGTGACAGCCCATGGCGGCAGGCTGCTCAAGGATAACATCTGGTGCCCAATCCACGTGGAAAGACCAGAGCTCTGTAGGAAAAGGTGTTAGAGTAAAAAGGAAGGAGGAAAAGCACATTCCAAAGGGGTTCTTAGACTTCAGAGGGTCAGGAGAGCTGGCTGGAAGGAACCACCAGCATTCATCCAATTCTATTTTTAATCTGACTGGAGACAGATGCAGTCCTGATTTTATGTTTAGAGCATTTCTATAGCTCAGAAATTTATGATTGTACAGCATTCAGTCTCAATGTCCTGATCAGTCAGCTGTCATGTGGTGTGCACAGCCACATCTCATGCTGTGATCCTTCCTGGGACTTTTTCTCAGCAGGGGTTGGAGATCTTTACCCCTCATCTTTAGCCAGCCCCTCAACATCAGTCTCATCCTATCTCCAGCCTCTGGCACCTTCACACCTCAGTGATGCCCTTTATACAGAGTCCAGAGGCAATCCTTTCTTATGCCTTTGGTACTGGGGATTGAACCCATGTGTACTTTACCACTGAGCTACATTCCAAATCTTTAAGTTGCTGAGGCCCTGAAGAGAATGAAATTATGTCACTTGAAGGAAAAATAGATGGAGCCAGAAACCATCTTGTTAAGTAAAATAAGTCAAACTCAGAAGATTAAGGGTCATATATTTTCTCTTATGGAAACTAGAGAGAAAAAAAGAAAAATGTAGGGGGTTATCTCATGAAAACCAAAGGGAGATCAGTAGAGGAAAGGGACCAAGGGGTGGGAGGCAGGAATTGCTGGGGTTGATATTGGCCAAATTATATTGTTCTCTTGTGTGCAAGTACAGATGTGTAACAAGAAATCCCATCACTACAGCTATAATGCACCAATAAAAAAAATGTGAGAGAAAAAGTCTATTTAATGGGGAAGGAGCCTCCTCCCTGGCCTATAGCATAGTCATTAAGCCCCAACTGTTGGGTTCAGTTCCCATGATGGTTGACAAGTACTCTCTTGTCGGTATTTTGTGCATACCACAGATATGAAGGCATATTGCTCACTCTGAACCTTTCCCATTAGCAATATTTGTACATATCCACTCAAATAAATGAATATTCCCACTTTGAATGATTCATTGGATTAGAAGATATTCATCTGCCAATGGTATGTCTCCTCTTCTAAAAAATGAAAGCCACCATTGAGCTTTTGAACTAAAAGTCCCCAGGTTGCCATATGTATTCATTTCTCTTCTGCTCCCTCTTCCTCTCCCTTCTGTGATTGAGATGCTCAGGCTCTTGCTGTGGAACCCCAGACTCCCAAGGCAGGAGGGAAATGGAGAGTAGGGGCAGAAAGCAAGGCGAGTTGTTTTTATGATTCCTCAAGCTAAAGTCCTGCTACTCAAATGTTACTATGCCTTCACTATGCTGTCAGCAAGCCACATTTTCTCCTCTTTCCCAAATTCATCAAAAGCTCATCTGATCTCTATGCTCCTTACCAGCTTCCTGCAAACTCACAGACAACTGTGATGAAAGATCTCCAGAATTCTCTCTGTTGTAGCCATCTCACCTTGGAAACTTTTCTTCCTTTTTCTTCCAACTGACTGAGTTACAAACTGAATATGGGAAGACTGCATCAATCAATGGTTGGTACAGCACTTGGAGCTGCAGGAACTCTAATTATTCCCTCTCACAACATTAAACCTCACTCATTGGACAAAGGCAGGGGAGGAAGAGCAGTTAGTTGAGTGGAAATAGTACATTTTGTGAAAAAAAAAATGGAGTTTTATTTACCAAATCATCCAAATAGTACTCATAAGTAAAGTGACATAATTTAATGGCAATTATTTTTCCAGCAGAACTCTTTCATGCTATAATTTGAAAGAAGTTGATAAATTAGTCTGCAAAGTTAGACAAAACAAAATGAAGGAAGTCTTAATTTTTTAAGCCCCTGGGTATGAGAACATTTCACATTGAATTTTCCTCACTAGTGTCAACTCTGAAATTATTTCAAACTCAGTAGGAGTCACATAGATTGTACCTGAATTACTAAAGTTTAAAAATTGGCAGAATCAAACCTATCCAAATAGGTTTTACAGAAACATCACCTATACTATCTGAAATACATATACAATTTTGATTTAAAAAGAAAGGTCTTGCTAGGCTAGACTGGCCAAAATTAACAACTGAAATTCAATAAAGATAAATATAATATCTCATACTTGGAATTAGAAATGTTGACAGCACATATGCAGGATGGGTTGAAGGAATTCAAGTTTAATAGTAGCTACCAATGGGAAGGATGAAGGGTTGTAGTTGATGGCTATTTCAATATAAACATTGACTTGAGAGCCCAGGAAGCCCTGTAAAAGCTTCTATAAAATTGTAGGCTGGTGCTTACATCAGAGGTGGGAGATGGGTTTGGTAATATAATAGTCCATTTTGTAGTAGACTGACCACCCCGGGGCCATGTCTGAATAAGGCCAGGGTAGGTAAACCACAGTGAGTCCTGAGGTGAGAGATCAGGATGGCAGTCTTTTCTGAGAATGGCTAAAAGAGTGAGGGAGTTCTAGTAGGAAAAACAGATTTAAAAACTATCATTTTACTAATTATTACCTAGGATAGGGTTCCAGAGAACAGAGCCAACACCAACAGTGATGATACATGGAGAGTAAAGAACAAAGTGGGATTTAAATAACTGTTCTTCACATAGGGAGTGCCCTGTCATTAAGGGTGTCCAGGCCCTGGCATCCTGGAAAGGACTGTCACCTTGCATAGGAGATGGGGCTCAGTGTCCTCTGAGGATCCTTCCCAGTGTAGGATTCTGTGCCCTGGCAGTCACTGATAATCAGTATGCACAAGTGCAAGTGAAACATGTTTAGAATGGGCTCATTCATATGGGCAAGGGAGAGAGAGAAACAGTCTGAACCTTAACCCAATTTATTCTTTTTTCTTTTTTTTTTTACACTGCTTTGTTTTGTTTTTGGCACTGGGAATTGAACTCAGGGGTGTTCAGCCACTCAGCCACATCCTCAGCCCTTTTAAAAAATATATTTTATTTAGAGACAGGGTCTTGCTGAGTTGCTTAGGGCCTTGCTGAGTTGCTGAGGCTGGCTTTGATCTCTTGATCCTCCTGCCATAGCCTCCCAAGCTGCTGGGATTACAGGTATGTCCGGCTCCTACATTTTTTTATTGTTGCATTACAGTTGTACATAATGGTGTGATACGTTGTTATATATTTATACCTGCAAACAATATAACAATATAATTTGGCCAGTATTACTCCCCAGCATTTCCCCTCACTCTCTCCACCTCTCATCCATTGGTCCCTTTCCTCTATTGATCTTCCTTTGATTTTCATGAGACCCCCCCACCCCTTACCTTTTTATTTTTCTTCTCTAGTTTTTGCATATGAGAGAAAACATATGACCCTTAACCTTCTGAGTTTGACTTATTTCACTTAACATGATGGTCTCTGGTTCTATTTTCCTATAAGTGACATAATTTCATTTTTCTCTACGTCTGAATAAAACTCTGTTGTGTATACGTGCCACATTTTCTTTATCCATTCATCTGCTGATGGACACCTAGGCTGGTTCCATAGTGTGGCTATTGTGAATTGTGCTGCTATAAACACGTATTACTGTATGAGTTGACTTTCATTCATTAGGATAAATACTGAGGAGTGGAGTATGGGTCATATGTTGGTTCCATGTCTAGTCTTTTGAGGAGCCTCCACACTGATTTCCATAGCTAACCCAACTCATTCTTAGGACCGTTTTGTATTTCAGAGAAAGCACTTCAGCTCTTTCCCACCACCTCCATTAGAAGGGTCTTATTCCAGACGCTCCCAACTGGGAAACCAAGAAAACTTTACATCAGCTTCAGCAAAGCTTCTCTGAAACGTTCAGTCTATGCTATTGACCCACAGGGACAATCCACTGTATCACTTGGGCTTTTCTCAGCCCTTATAGACTCATCTCCTATATCACTGTCAGAGCCCAGGGAATGGCTACAAAATCCAACAAACGTTTTGCTTGTGGCAATGTGGGACCTGCAGAAGAGGTGGCAATACTGGTGTGCCATGACCTGAATCACAGCTGATCTGTAACTGTGTTCCCCGAAGCACTGAGAAGGTCAAGGATGGACAGGACATCTATCCTGCTCTGTTGCTGTCCATGCCAGTGACTGATACCCACCATCCTCTCCCTCAGCTTCTTTAAGCCTCTTCCCAGGGTTATAATGATTCTCTAGATAAAGCTTCTGGACTCATACTTGACCCTGAAGAGCAGAATTGAGGACTTACCTTGCTGCCGGAAGCCAGGGCATAGCCTCCTCCTACCAGGATGACAATCTCCCAGGGCATGGTTTTCTGGAAGTCCTTCCATGTGATGATGGGCTCAGACTGCAGGGAGGACTCCCGGCTTGTACCTAGATCAAAGGTAGGGAGAGATGGACGTGATTTATGGAGATTTATGGACATGATTTATGAAGATTTAGGGATCTCATGGGTGAATTGGAGGATTTGGGAAATGGCTGTACCGCTTTGTGGGGAGTCTGAAGGGCCTTGGTAAGCCTCCTTTGAATCATTCTTACTTGGGTGTTCTGGTGACTAAAGCCATCCCCAGCTTCTCCCCCTGAACATTCTCTTACCATCATTGTTTTTCCCAAAGCAGGGCTTCTTTGCTGGAATGAGGAAGAGGAGGAAGCCAAGGAAGACAGAGACTGTTGCATCAGTGCGGTAGCCTTTCCTAGCAAAGACACAAGCATGGCTGGAGGAGGGGTTGGGAATCCTCAGAAGTATTATGAATAAGAAAGTCTGTCTGAACACAGTGCCTCTCTTTAGGATTTAGTCTAGAGATGACAGCAACCTGACTTCTTGCCAGTTGCTGGCAAGCTGTCCCACAGTGGATTCATAGTTCATGGTTACTGTCTGGAGGCCATGCCTGGCTGGGCGAGATGTGTTAGTGTAAACTCATGGGCCCTTAGTTGGGGTGAGTCCTAGAAGTGATCAGGAGCCGTTGGATAAGGAAGAACAGAAAAGGCTGAGTCTTCTTTCCTGTGGGGCCACAGCTCCACCATGGTCTACCTGTGTCCCTCCTCAAATGAGAAGTTGGTACTTGGAGACCTTGTGGCCTGTGTCTAGTCTTGGCCTGCAGAGGTCCTGGCATGGGATCCTGTGTGAACCTCTCCTCCCTCCCACAGGCTTCAGCCTCTCTGTAGCTCAGTCTCTTTACAGTTGGCACTTTTTAGACAGTGTCTAACACCTTGTGTGACAGCTGAAGGCCAGAGAGCCCATGTGAGAAGATGAAGGTCATACAGCTGATGAGTAGTGGCTGCATCCCAAGCCCAGACTGGGATTCAAAATACTGTTTTCTTCCTGACTCCACACTGCTGCTTCCCTAGAGGGAGCAGATTTCTCAGGGAATGAAAAGCTCTCTGGTCTCATATCTCATGTCTGCCCCTAAGAGCTGTGATGGACCCCAGTGGTCACTGCCAGAGGAAATTGGGTGATGGGTTGGTTCTTCAGGAAGAAACATCACTACTTACTTTTCAAAGAAGGAGTCCCAGCCAGGGACAAAACCAGGCTCCCGGGTAAACCACAGTACGGTCATCAGGATGAAGAAAAATCCAGTCACCATTTCAGGGTAGCTATAAAATCAAACAAAATAAGCCACTCCAGGAACTGGGGAGTTTGGTTTAGTTGTTGTTGTTTTGCTTTTGGAAACTCCTGTATTCAGAGTTGCCATTCTCAAGGCATAAAACATAGTCACTGCTTGCTTCTAGAATGGCTGGCAGTGAAGCAGGAAGAAGACCAATCAAGCAATGCCAAAAAATAAACAGGAAGTTCACCACGTGTCCTGGAGAAATTTAGGTGGGAAGGGAGAGACTTCAGCACTACCCATTTATGAAAATAATTTTACCTATACCCTACAAGGAGAGGGTATTGAAATGGGCATTAGACACTGTGCTAGCAGGAGTAGAAATGGGTACAACATTTTTGAGGTCATTTGACCTCAAAGTATAGACATCAGGAGCCTTAAGTTTGGTCCTTCCCTTCATCTCAGACAGTAACAAGAAATGCTCACTGAAATATTACCTATTAAAAAAGAGAAACAAGCATTTTGTTTATCCAATGATCTCCTGTGACACTGAACACATTTTGGTACAACTGTTTGTTAAAATGAGATGCATCCGCTAATCGTCATGTTTCCACAACAGAATTCATGACGTGGGGACATAGTCATAGTACAATGATAAGTGAGAAAAGGCAAGATATGCAGGTATGTTCAATATGAATTTTACCAAAAATACATGTACTGTTGCACAAAAAAAGTATGGAAAGAAATTTAAAAAAAATTTTTTTTAGTTGTTGATAGATCTTTATTTTTTTATTTATTTATACATGGTGCTGAGAATTGAACCCAGTGCCTCACGCATAACAGGCAAGTGCGCTACCACTGAACCACAGCCCAAGCCCCTGGAAAGAAATATTAACAGTTGTCTATACTTCCTGTGTTTTATAAATGTTCTACGGTAAACATGTATTCCTTTTATAACTTAAAGCTTTAAAAATAGTTCTCCCTGAATTATTTTCCCCAAAGTTGTACATGCCAATAGCTATAAGAGGAGAAATAGCATTAGTTAGAATGCTGGGTCACTGTGGAATTGCTGATAGAAGTGGCTGAGCATTGGTTAGTGATTTCTTGAAACTTCTGTCTTTAATGCTGCCTTATTCTCTAAGAGGCCCCAAGTCTCCCAGTTCCCTAGGAGTGAGTGGTCGCTGGCTCACTGCGGTGGCCCACTTGAGCAGTGTGAGGAGTCCTGGTTTGGGAGGAGATTTGGCATGTTCCAAGACTGCCCTGCGACACTCCACCCCCACACCACAGCTATACCTTGGACTCCAAATACAGCTAAAGGGAAGGGTGGCACTGCAGTCTGGGCAAGCTTGGCCTGGGCATTAAGTAGCATTTCAATGCCTGGATTCATAGATGTGGGAAACTCGCCCAGTGTCAGGGGCTGTCAGGAACAAGGCTGTTTTGTGCTTCACTTTACTCACTGTGTTTCTGTCCTGGACAAGGAAACAAGGGCAGTGGCTGAGGTTTTACCTGATGTTTCCCAGCTTTTCATATTCCTCTTGGATTCTCTTCTCTGACAACTCTTCCCTTTTGGTCTTCTTCTTCTTGCTCAGAGAACAGGTCTCTTTAAAGCTGAGAGGGGAAAATGAGCAAAAGAGAAAACATACTTCTGAGACCCAGAGGAAATCAGATATCAAACAGATACCAAACCACCAGTTTGCTGGGATGCCTTTCTCCTCGCTCACGTGCACTGTCCTGCTGTTCATACAGCTTCTGTCTGCCTGGTTCCCCAGCCTTGCACCAGCCTCCCCCAGCCTCTTGGGTATGTCCATCTGGGCACAGCTCTGGTGTGTCTTATGCATCTGCGTAGGAGCATTTACATGTGGTTGTTTCTACATACTCATACATAAGGAAAAGAATCAGTGTGATGTGGTATGTATGTCTGCATGCATATGTGTTTCCATTGTTTCACATGCACAGGTGTGTGTGTGTGTGTGTATGTGTGCATTTATTTATCTAGAGACAAGGCTTGTCTGGGGGAAAAATGGATGTGAATTTTATATGATACTATTGGAGTTACAGAAGTATACAGCCATCAGTGGTTTGATGACAGTCTCTGAGTAAAAAGAGAAGTCAGCTCTGAGAATATCCCTTGACCAGCGGAGTGTTAGGCTTCGTGGACTCTTAGCAAAACATCATATGTATCTTCCCTTTATGTGTTTGAAACTCATCAAACTTGGAAAAGATAATTATGAAGAAAAGGATTACTAAGCAGATTAATATTAGAAATAATACTGTAAGAGACTTAACTTGTTTTTGAAGGATCTGTGCATGTTCCATATGACTCCCGCCTATAAAATCAAACCAAAAGAAACTTCTACTTGGAGTCATATTTCTTTTTTTTAATATTTAATTTTTATTGTAGTTGGACACAATACCTTTATTTTTATTTATTTTTATGTGGTGCTGAGGATCGAACCCAGGGCCTCGCACGTGCTACACGAGTGCTCTACTGCTGAGCCACAGCCCCAGTCCTGGAATCATATTTCTAAAGAGTACTTGGAATAAATCTATATTCTTTGAGAGCAATGAAACTACATTAAACACTCTCCAATTCATACTTTTAATAATTAGTTGAAATTAAGGACATTTTACTTTAGAACAGAGAGACATAGAAGTCTAGAGCTTCTAGAGGAGACAAGATCTGGCTCCCAATGTGGTCCACTGCCTTCTCCTCGGGCATCCTGTTGGTTACTCCCTGCTTTGAGCAGAGCCTTCCAGCAGTGCTTTGCTGGCAGGGCCTTGAGACTCACTTGCAGCCCAGGAACAGCCAATGCATCCAGAACCAGCTGACCACCAGCATGATAAGGGATATGGGGAAGCTGAAGAGGAACCAGGTGCCAAAGTTGACCACCTCTGCGGCTGGGTACTGGCTGGAGGGTAAAGACCATGTCAACAATTAGAAGAGCAAGGGTTTCCAAATGATATTGGGGGTTGACAGCTAAATACTCCCTAAGAACACACACCCCCAGGTAAGAGGAGAGTTAATGATTACAATATGATAACTCTACCTACAAGTCATTAATTTATTTGTTGCAACTGTACAAGAAAGACAAGAAGAAGTAAGCCTAAAATAAATAAATAAATAAATAAATAAATACACACACACACACACACACACACACACACACACACATTTAAGAAACTAAAATCAATACCACTGAAGTACATATCTTCTCCTGAGTACACTCAGAATTACTCAGGACCTGTTTGCCCTTAATTTACATAAAGGTTTTGAGAAGTTGAACTCCTCTGGTTTTCAAGACCACAGAATGGAGAGGAAAGGTGGTGCACTTTGTCATAAAGCCACTTGAGTGTTGACGGGGGAGCAGTGGGGTGATACACTGCAGCCAATTCTAGATCACTGTGGGCTCTGGGACCTCATAAGGGTTCCAGGTATGGATGGTGCCCATCAAAGAACCAGGACTTGGAACCTCTAAGCACATACATCCATCAGCAAAATAAAAGGTGGGTGATCTGCTCACATGCCAAGAAAAACAGCCTGGAAGAACTG
Source organism: Spermophilus citellus (assembly GCF_964194105.1). NCBI lineage: Eukaryota > Metazoa > Chordata > Mammalia > Rodentia > Sciuridae > Spermophilus > Spermophilus citellus. The sequence goes on from NC_138184.1 coordinate 213,425,294, forward strand.
GGCTTGGTTCCTGCAGGGTCAGGTCTTCATTTTAATTTGTCTTTCCTCCCTCCTTCCATCCTTGGTCCCTCCCTCCTTCTCCCTTCCTCTCCATCCTCTCCCTTCTTTCCTTCCTTCTCCTTCCTGCCAGAAGGAAAGTCGGGCTCCTCCTGTGGTCCACGATCAGCTGCGCTCAGCTCTGGATCCCATCCCTGGTGGCATCACTGTCCTTGACCCTTCTCCCCCACACTCCATTTCCCTCTCATCTGGATCGTCCTGACCAGAGTCCAGTGTCTTCCATCTTCAGACCTCTCCTCCTCTCTCCTTCCCTCTCTGCCATCACCCCACACCCCTCCTTCCCTCAGCCAGCTCTCCATTCCCTCGCTTCCTTCTTACTCCTCAAGGCACCAAGATCTGGCCTCTTTTCCCACCACTCGACCAAACCTCTCTCACGTGGGCTACTGGTAGCCACCATGTCCCCAAACACAAGGGCTGCATTTTTACCCCTATTTTGTGTCATCCTTCATTAACAGGAAATATTGTAGCCACCCCTTGAAACACTTTCCTCCTGGGTAGAATGACACAGCTCTTCCTGGATTTCCCCTCTCCTGTCCCCTGCTCTCCCTATCACAGTGTAAGTCCTATGGTTTCCATCACCAGGGGCAGATGAAAAGGTGGGCCTCTTGCTTAAAGAGTATCAAGAGTTTCTAGAGGGACAGCCAGCATTAAACCAAGCATAAGGTCACTCGGAGCACAGTGGCTTGGGTCACCAAATAGGCTGCTCATGCATGGTGCCAGCCTGCAGGCCATGAACTCCAAATCTATTCAGCCAGAAAATTCTCTTGAGATTCAGAGTCATGCCCCCAACATCACACCTCAGCCTCTGCCACCTTCCCCATTCTCATCTTTTCTCTCCAGTCCCCCCGTTGCTGAAACCAGAGGGCTGAGAGTCAGGTGTGGCCCTCCCTCCCAGGCTCCTCCTGATGCTACCAACACCCGTCCAGTTATCTCTTTGTATCTCTAAGATCTGACTTTCTTCTACCTGCTGCCAGTGTTATCCAAGGCTACCAAAGCTATCTCTTGGACAATGGCAGCAGTGTCCTAAACTATCCTGCTTTCTCCTTTCCAATCTGTTCTCCATTTGTCACACAGCATGAGTTCTCAAAACTATCAACCTGGTCACCTCTCTCCCTGCTTAGCTCTCCTTAAAGGGTTCTCACACCCTTCCTGCTGATGTCCACGCTCCTTCTTAGCCCTTTGTCTCTGCCCATCTTCCTGCCTGGTCTCCTTTGCTCCGTCATTTACTTTTTTTTTTTACCATTTTAATTTTTTATTTGTTTTAATTAGTTATACATGACAGTAGAATTGATTTATGCACTTTGATATATTATACATAATTTCTCATTTTTCTTATTGTACATGTAGAATCATATTGGTCATGTAGTCACGTATATACAGACAGTAATAATGCCTGTTTTGTTCTGCTGTCTTTCCTATCCCCACATCCACTCCCCTCCCCTCCCTTCACTTCCCTCTACCTAATCTAAGGTAACGCTGTCTTCTCTAGTGCCCCCTGCCTTATTGTGAATAATATCCACATATTAGAGAAAACATTCGGCCTTTGGTTTTTATGTGCTCTTCTCTCCTGCCTCGGAGCCTCTTCCATGCTGTGTTCTTTGTGGGAAATCGCCCTTCATCTGGTGTGCTATGGCTCAGCCTTCAGGTGGCCATTTGTTGTCACCTCTGTGGGGAGGCACTTCCTCCTTGCAGAGCTCGTGAGCTCTCCTAGCAGAATTCCGGCTTCCCTGGTCATACTCAACTGCAGCAACTTGACGGTCTCTTTCCCTCTTGACTTCTGCCAGCACCTGGTCCGGTTCCTGACACCCAGAGGGTGGTTAGTAAGTATTGGTTGACTGAGTGAATGACTTACTTGTTGAAGTGTTCCAGGAATATGAGGCTGGTGGAGGTGCCAATGATGGTGGTCAGGCCGCCAATGGTAGCAGCGTAGGAAATGCTCAGAGAGAGGCACTTGCAGATCATTTGGTCATGCTGGGACCTATACTTTCTGTTCAACTTCTGATTCCTGGGGCTGGGGGTAAGGCCAAGTGGCTTTTCCTACCAAAGGAAAATCAGTGAGTATCTGCACCAGCTTGGCCTGTCTAGCACACAAAGCCTGACAGGCAGGAGGCACCTGGTATAGCAGAAAGGTTTTGAGCTTTGGAATCAGAAAATGAATCCTAGTTTCTATCATTTGCCAGCCTGGACATGCCTCTGGGCTGCAGTTTCTTCTTCGGTACAATGGGAAAAATCATATTTTCTCTGCCACATTGTTGTGAGGAGTAAATGAACTAAATGAAATATATATATATAAGTGTGTATGTGTATATATGAATATATATACATATATATATGTGTGTGTGTGTGTATATATATGTATATCTATCTATCTATATATATCTATATCTATATCTATATATATATCACTTTGGATATATATATCCAAGGAAAGTTAACCAGGGAGTGAGGTGACCAGGTTTATAGTGGTCACTTAGATCACTTCCTGATATTTAATGATCGGTAAGCTATTATGATTTTGTGTTTATTAATGTTATGAATATTGAGAGCATGCTTGTGGTTTTGTTTTTGTTCGCTTGAACTCCAGTAAAGCTAGTTGCTCTCCACATTGTGTTAGAACCAACAGAAGATGGTTATTCTGTGTGGAGTAGAGTGATAGTCCTGATGAAAACCTAGCTTCCGTGGGACGAGGGTTGAAGTGTGGGACTCCTCCCTGTCTGCCTCACTCTTTCCTCTCTACCTTCTCCTCCCCACATTGCCTATAAGCCTCATCCTTGCCATGGTCCTCTCAGACTCTGCTTGGGCCAGATAGGGGCTTTTTCAGGTCACACAGGTGATCTCTGGTTTCAAGTGCACTAAAGAAGGAAGAGTCTCCTCCCTGCTCAACACTTGGTCACCCTCCCTGATTCTTCATGAGACTCGGAGAAGTCTGGTGAAGATGTCAGCAGGTCAGGTTATAAGAAAACCAGTGGGGGGGCCGGGGATGTGGCTCAGTGGTTGAGCACTTGCCTCATGTGCATGAGGCACTGGGTTCGATCCTTGGCACCACATACAAAAAATAAATAAATAAAACAAAGATACTGTGTTCATCTACAACTAAAAAAAAAAAATTGGGGCTGGGGATGTGGCTCAAGCGGTAGCGCGCTCGCCTGGCATGCGTGCGGTCCGGGTTTGATCCTCAGCACCACATACAAACAAAGATGTTGTGTCTGCCGAGAACTGAAAAATAAATATTAAAAAAAAAAAATTAAAAAAAAAAAATTAAAAAAAAAAAAAAGAAAACCAGTGGGGAAGAGGCTGCCTTGCCATGTTTCTCATGGCCCTTAACCATTGCCCCCTCCTCCAAGGAGAGCCACAGGGAGGCTGGGCCCTTCCAAACCTCTGAAAGACTCACTGGTTATCAGAGCTGGAAGGCCCGCTTAGATTCTCCAGTTCAGGGAGTTTGCATGATGATATATTACACATAAACCCAATTTATCAAACATAAAAGTAGCATTTCATTGGCATAGATTGATTTGGTAATAGTCAGGGACACCTGGATTTGAATCAAGATGCTGCTCTCTCAAGCTCTCAGGCCTTGGGTTATGATTTCATCATTCTGTCTCATTTGCAAAAACATGGAGTTCAAAATCACTCCTTCACTGAGCCAAGACTGGGGAGAAAATGCTTGGTACATAATCAGTACATCATAAATGGTGGCAGTTATTTATGATGATGATGGATGTTAACTAATCAAGACTGTTTTGATGAACACAAAAATTTGAAATCAAGGTAGCCATTTTTTACTAGTTTTTACATTCATTTGGTTTCTACAATTCATTTGTGGTATAGAACCAGGAAAGCCCTTACTTGTGCAGAAAAGCAGTTGCTTTAGTATCTCAGGATACTAAAACAAAGTATTTGCAGTGTCCCTGAAGCACCTTTGAGGCATAGTTTGAGCACCTTTGGTCTTGACCAACCATCAGCATTTGCAGTTGGGAAGCCTGGGCCCAGGTAGTGGGAGGCCTTGATGGAGCCATGTGGACCTTCACTGTCATGGTGCACAAAGGCCAGACATTGGTGACAGCTCATGAGCCTGAAGCCTTCACAGTCCCAGGACAAGTGCCTTTGGGGAGCTCCAGGCATTGTGGGTAGGAAATAGAAGGTGGGATTCTGTTACCTGGGATGGCTGCTTCTTGTCTTGGCGTTGGTTTGCTGTTCTGAGGGGGTTGGTGATCGTGGGCACACCATTCAGGTTCTGTTGGGACAAAAACCATCACACTATTAGGAAGAGGACGTGGTGAGGCAAATGCCTGAAGAAGTATTCCTAGCCATCCCAGGGTCCCCCCATACCCCAGCACCATGGGAATTGGAGACCAGATGTCAGGGAGGACGTGCACCTCACCAGGCCCATCTCCAGCCATCTTCACAGCTTCCCATCCCGCCAGCATCAGGCACCCCATGTGAAGAGGCTTTCACAACCTGGCAGACATGGCTGTGTCCTTCAGGAGAGCCTGACTTCCTGGGACTTCATTAGCTAATGAAGAACTTCTTAGAATTTATATATATATATCTTCATACTTGCATAATTTTGTTTTTAATTTTTATTTATTTATTTATATTTTTAGAATTTTTTAACAGAAAGAAAAAAATTAAATCCCACCACAAGAAGTCCACAGTTTTATCAGCCATTTGTGCTCCTCATGAACATCCATAAAACTGGCTTTTGGGGGTGGGGGCTGAGTTTGAGAAGCAGTGTACAAGTAAGCATTGCTCTCCTCTATAAATGTACCCCTTTATGTAATAGGATGTTATGAATGGAAGCCCCTCAGAAAAATCATAAGGTTGAATTATTGGCTCTTGAAATCTGGATGGTTTTCATGGGTTTCCATGAAAATTTTAAACTAGGGCTAGGTTGTGGCTCAGTGGTAGCGTGCTGTCTAGCACTTATGAGGCACTAGGTTCAATTCTCAGCACCACATTAAAAAAAAAGGTATTGTGTCCAAACTAGAAATAATTTTTTAAATGGTTAAACTGTATTTTATGTGGCTAAACCCAGTACTCAAGGCTGGGGCTTGGACTATCCAGGACTTTGCCACAAGCTTGACTGGCTCTTATATCTAACCTGTGTGACAACCTTTTTGCCCTTATGTCCCTGGAGGCTGCTGGGATACAGGATAAGTTGACAGGTTCTTGATGCCTAAGTTACCTTGAGGGACCTTCAAGTAATCTCAAAGCACAGAAAAAACACAAGGCCATACCTTGTTTTGCATCAGAGAAGTGAAGTCTGCAGCTGACGTACTAGAAAGAAGCAAACGGAAACCATAGTGGGCCATATTATACAGGAGTTCTCTTCCCCATGTCAGGGTTTGATGTGAGGGACTTGACTGTGGACTCCAGTTTTCTAGCTGAATCGTCCTTGCCTTCTGAGATGCTGCAGGGGTGCTGTAAGATTCATGCAGCCAGAGCCTGCTTCTCTCCGAGGGCAGAGGCAGTGTGCTTTCTTTGGGGTAACACTAACACTAGTAAAGTTATGAACATGCAGTGCTTGTCAGGTGCGAAGCACTTCACTGTAGACATTATTCCTTGTGACACTGTTAGTCCTCACAACAGATCCTTGGCACAGGTGTCACTACCTGCATTTGCATCACTACTTAGCACTGGGATGTGAGTGGTGTAAAGACAGCTCCTAATCCCCTGTCACCTAATTTTTCTCTCCTCTTAAGACAGAAGTCTCTCCCTGTCTCACAGGGAGCCTGCGCCCTGACCATGTCCTTACTGGCTGACTTGGGAAAGGCCACTATTTAAAAGGAGAGACTTGTGGTGTGTTTATCTGAGGCAACAGGAGCTGGGAGGGCCTGGCTGTATCCAGGGAAAAGCAAGTGAGAATGAGAAGATGGGGGAAGATTTCTGATCACACTGCACATACTGAGTCCCCCATGGGAACTGCGGATCGGCCAGCCTTTGCTGGAACACAGAGGAAGATGAGAACCATCAGAATGACTGACTCTCTCAGTTTGTGAGGACAGCGGGTGCCACCAGCTCACCCACTGTGAAGCCAGATGAGAACACTGGGCACACACATGCAGGACATGATGTCCTGCGCCACCACCCATCTCAGGCTCTCAAAGGGAAGGAGAGGAGGTGACGGAGGTTTGGAATGATGCCTTCTTTGGAAAACGTGCCATTGTGTTTCCCTCCCTTCTCCCTAAACTGGCTGATGAGGGCAGGCAAGGACTTCTTTAGACTACAGGAGAGGCGCTGCCATGCAAGAAGACTGCCCAACAGCCTTAGCATCCACAGCACAGAGCATGCTAGGAGAGGTCAAATTGAGCTTTCACTTTGGAATTTGGGGACACAACTGTACATGGAAAAAGCAAACAAGTCGGTGCAAAAGGGCAGAGAGGCCAGACTGAGGAGAAAAGACCCACCTTCACTAGAGCAGTCTGAGCTCTCAGTTCTACAGGGTAGCCTGCTGCTGAATCCTTTGGGAGCAGGGACATATGGAAGGAAGCTGGGCAGGTGCCCGCTGGAAAAGGCAGAGGCAGCCCAAGAACCAAGGGGCTGTGGGGGAGTGAGTGAACCAAGGAGGGGAGCAGTGGTCATCCAGCAGCAGTCCAGGCTCAAGGGGATGACCTCCTGAAGGTGGGAGCCCCACAGTGAAAGAGGAAGGTGTGAATCTCAGAGAGGGCCTCAACCCCAGGCTGCCCTGGCTCCAGCCCAGACCCTTTGTGCCTGTACCCTTCAGCCTCTGCCCCAGCCCAGGAGAAGTCAGAAGCAGGAGAGTGACAGGGAGCAGGGGAGGAGTGGGGAGGAGAAGATCAACTCCCTCCCCAACTGGCTTTCAGCTCTTCTGCAGGCTGGGCCTGGACACAGGGGTTGGGGGGAGCTGTGGACCAGAGACTGCAGTTTTGATAAGAATCTGACTAGACTGCTGAGCATCTGAAAATGAGATCACTGTATCTAAAAGCCAGAAGAGGGACATGGTGGGGGAGGGAAAGCCAATGGGCTATGATTGAGGCAGTGGAAGAGAAAAACGAAACCATTTTCTGATGGTATCCTCTGTCATCTATCCCATTATGCTAATTTCACACAATGTGAGATTTTGATTTTTTTATGAAAAGAGCAAATTACAGGGCTGGGGATGTGGCTCAGCGGTAGCACGCTCGCCTGGCATGTGTGCGGCCCGGGCTCGATCCTCAGCACCACATACCAACAAAGATGTTGTGTCCGCCGAGAACTAAAAATAAATAAATAAATATTAAATATTCTCTCTCTCTCTCTCTCTCTCTCTCTCTCTCTCTCTCTCTCTCTCTCAAAAAAAAAAAAAAGCCTTAAAAAAAGAGCAAATTACAAAGCCCAGCTCTCTTACAAATCCAGATTTTAAATGTGTAATATTTGTCACAGAATACCTTAAAGATGACATTTTCATACAGCATTTCCAAAAGAAATAAGTTGTTAATGGATCTATTTCCCATAAATGTTTGGCTAGTTTTTTCTTTCCCACATTTCCTTTTCTACCATTACAGGGCTGTGTCACCAACTGGCTCCTAATCCCCTGTCACCTAATTTTTTCTCTGCCATATCTAAGACCAAATCTAGTAAGACTATATCTAATATTTATAAAATATTCAGTGATTCTCCAAGAACCTCTAGCAACATCTATTGTATGTTTTTCCGTTAAAAAATATTCTTCTAAGAGGACATCAATTTAGATGAAATTGTTCCTGGTAGCTGGATTGACAGTTCCTATATCCACTCAGATTCAGTACTGGTCTTTCTATTTCTTCTCCATCACTGCAGTATTCTGGGGTTAAGGGAATTGCCCTAAAGATCTTGGCGAGGGACTCTGAGGGATGGAGAGAAGATGGTGAACTTGGCCCAGACATCTAAAAGAGCTATTTATAGTCGCACCTTTCCTGACCTCTCCAGTGGGAAACGCAAGGCTGTGTCTGGGGAGAGGACAGTCATACTCACTCTTCATTGACAAAGATGAGTTCCAGAGATGGTTGGTTGTTTACATCGAGACCTACAGTGGCAAAGAAATGTGAGAAATGAGATGTGGTGCTGAGCTGACACCTGGGTGGAGCAGCCAGGGATCGGGCTGGGCAGGGGGTGTTCTGGGTGACGATCCCCCCTCTCTGCTCTGACACAGTGGAGCTCATAGACAGAGACAAGGCCCTCGGCTTTGTAGTAACTCCTGAGCGTCTTGGGGGAAAGAGCAGAGGGGGATGCCCATAAGTGAAGGAGGAAGGAAGAGCTGGGGGTGGGGATCAGGGAAGCTCCAGGTTATAAGAGCTGGCGTGGAAGAGAGGGAAAGTGGGAATGAGCGGGTTATGGGGACAGGCACCAAGCTGGGCAATATCATGAGAGAAGACCGGCAGGGCGCCAGGGGGGAGGTTGGGGGAGCAGAGAGGAGATGAACTCCAGCAAACTGTACTGATGGGCTCGGCCTCTTCGGCGCTGGAGTTGCCCGCCACGAGCTGCTCCTCCTCGGCACTGACCAGCTCCTGCAGCACGGCCTCCACGATGGGCATCACCATGGCCGTGGTGGAGGTGTTGGAGAGCCACATGGACAGCAGCGTGGTGCAGCACATGAAGCAGAGCAGCAGCCTGGAAGGCAGGGTGGCCGGCAGGGCGTTAGCAGAGTGCCCATCTCCTGGGCCAACGGCAGATCCCGCAGAACCCTCCTGGGCCTCCTCCCTACCTGGTTGGTTTAGAATCTGTAGCCGGCTTTTACCCACCGGGCCATTCAGCTTTGTACTCCTAGTGCTTGGCACTGAATGAGCCTTAATTTCATTATTTGTCACATGAATGAATCACACTTCATGGGCTAGTGACCTTAGCCAGGAAAAAGCCCTTACTTAAGCAAAGAATAGCTCTGGTAGAAGGTCACAGGGTGTGGACCTACTGTTTGCTCTTCTCTCCGTGTGGATATTATGTGGAGCTTAGCAGTGTGTTTCCTGTGTATAAGGGAATTCCTGTTCTGTTTCTGGTGGTGCTGGGGATTGAGCCCAGGGGTGCTTTACCATTGAGCTGCACCCCCAGCTCTTTATATATACAGGGTCTCAATAACTTGCCAAGGTTGCCCTTGAATTTAGAATTCTCCTCCTCAGCCTCCTGAGTTGCTGGGATTACAAATGTGTACCTGGCAAGGGAAATCTTCTGCCCTTGTAGCCAACAATTCTGAGTACCATTGTATTTCCTACTTTGCAGCCAAGTCACCATAGTTGTTACTAAATAGAGACTAATGTTAGGGGCTCACAGTCTGCCCACTACACATCCCACTGTCAACATGCTAAAAGTGTGGCCCCAAAGTCACAGCAGTGTTCCATACCACTGTGTGAACTCTTTCATCTGGTATCTAAAACAGTCAACACTGGGAGGAAAACACTAACGAAGATAACCTTCAAATGCTTTCTCTTTGACTTTGAAACACTGTGCAATGTGCCTGCATAGACATGTTTCCATAAGATAAGCCACCCCCAATATCACCTGTGTTTGCGATTTTAGGTGGAACCATCGATTTCACACAATTTCGGGACAGTACACTTGTCATGTGATTGTGACGAAGCAGGGGCCTGTCCTGGGGGTGCTCTGTTTAGGCTGACAGCAACGTGAGTTTTTCTGGCCTGCACATGCCTTGGCAACTGGGTGGAGACTGAGCAGGGTGGGAATGTGCTAGGTGATGTGGTATGAGGGAAGAGAGGAAACACAAGTGGACAAAAATTCTTGAAGACGGTACACAGAGGTTTCCCAAAGCCACAGAGTCCCACCATGATGTGGGAGAACAGTGCCATGGGCCTAGGAGATGGAATGTAGGGACAAGATAGCTGGGGAGGGGCAGTTAGCAGCCCCAGTTGATGATCTAGGAGACAGGAGCACATGCGTAGGCAAAGCCTATGTGACTAAGGGACTGATTTTGAAAAGTAATACTATAAATGATCTATTTCTATGCCCACTCCCAAGAGTCAGTACACCTTCCATGACGTGTAATAGTTGTAAACCAGAAGAAGCAAGAAGGGCTGACACAGGAAGGTGCCCAGGGCAGCAGGAGGGAGGCTTCCCCAAAACATCAACCACGACATTCCCATGCATGCCCCCAGGGGCCAGACTCTCCCACGTGGCCCTCTTGACACAGTGGAAAGAGGAAGCAGCTGAGAGCTTCGTCAATGCAACAGGTCTAACGCGTCTGCTCTGAAGCCATAACAAAAACTGGTGGGCGGATGGGAGAAAACATCCACAGTTCCTTAAATGACAGAGAGGACGCCCACTTCCTCCTCCAGCCTGCTCCCTGACAGACGCGAGAAAGGTTGGCCCCTGTGTTACCTAATGAGCCCCTTGTATGTTTTAACCCGCTGCCTTTGCAGTCTAGGTTACCAGGTAAGTTCTCTGGGTTCTGCTGACGGTGACACCAGAGTCACTGATTCAAATCTATATTCCACGGCCACAGGAACTCTCATTGGTAGAGGATGGGAGCCCCACAACTCTAGTATTACCCTATCCCCATGAATAGAACAACAAGCTACCGCGAATGTCCCACTGTGACCTGACAGGCTGGATGTACTGGCTGTCCCGAGTGCGACTCACATGCCCGGCTTGGCTCCGGCCATCAAGACCATGCGCAGGGCGATTCTCTTGTGCAGGTTCCACTTCTCCACGGCGGCCGCCACGCAGATGACACCCACCAGCAGCAGAGTGGTGTTCTTGAAATACTCGGCTGCCACCTGTGGGGAGACCCAGGCAGGTCAGCTACTCTCCCAGACCCAAGGCCTGGCCAGCGGGGAGAACGGGTAGTGCCCCAAGTCCTTCATAGGCAGAGGCTGGCAAAGAGCCAGCAGGGAGGGGAGCGTCATCAAAAAGCTTTTCTTGTGGTGCTGGGGGTTGAACCCAGGGCCTTGTGCAAGTTGGGCAAGTGCTCTACCACTGAGTTACACCACCAGCTGAGATAGCTGATTACTTTAGAACAGTATCTGCCCAGCGCCTACCAGGCGGGCTCTGTGTGAGCACTTTACAAAGATGATTTCATTTAACCCATCCGATAAACCCATGGGTAGATATTGACCTCACGGGCACTTGGCCACAGAGCCACATCCCCAGCCCTATTTTGAATTATTTAGAGACAGGGTCTCACTGAGTTGCTTAGCGCCTCACTTTGCTGAGGCTTACTGCCTCATTCTCCTGAGCTGCTGGGATTACAGGCATGTGCCACCACACCCAGCTTTCCAACTTTTTAAAACATAATATTTGTATTTAAATTTGATGTGAATATGATTTTAAAGAATAAACACATGTATAATTTTATATCACTCTTTAAAATTATTAAAATAAACTTAGGTTTATATCCAAATCTCATGTTTAATGTTTTTAAAAATATTCAGAAAATTATTTTCTTATTTATAGGAAAAAGAATACATGCTCAGTATGGAAAACCTCAAAATATAGAAAAATTATTCTACTTTTGTTAATAACTTAGTATTTTCCCCTCAATTTTTTTCCCTATGGCTATGTAGATGCATAAATGGATTCTCACATTATGAGAGGTATACACATTGCCTTTTTTCCCATTTAATATTATACCCCGATCTTTATTTTTTCCTGATCATTTTCTTATAATATTTAAATTTATTGGGAAAGTTCGTTTTAATGGCAACATAATTTACCACGGAATTTATTTGGTCATTCTCCTTTTGTTGACTATTTAGATTTCTCTTCATTTGTGCTACAATGAAGCAAAGAATGATCTTCTGACATTATTACCCTATGTACAAATATGACTACACAATCAGTGGGATTTTACATCATGTACAACCACAAGAATGAGAAATTATACTCCATTTATGTATGATGTGCCATAGTGCACTCTACTGTCATGTATAACTAATTAGAATTCAAAATATTTTTAAAAAAGAACGATCTTCTGCATAAAATATCCTTCTGTAAACGTGATCGTTTCTCCTGGATAGACTCCCGCCTGCCCTTCAGTACTGGGGATTGTCCTCAGGGCTTTGGGCATGCTGGGCAAGTACTTGACCACTGAGCTACATCTCCAGCACCCTCTTTTTTATATATATTTTTACTAGTTTTGATGAACTTTTAAATTTTATTTATTTATTTGTATGTGGTGCTGAGAATTGAACCCAGTGCCTCACACATGCAAGGCAAGCGCTCTACTACTGAGCCACAACCCCAACCCCTCCAGCCCTTTTTATTTCTTATTTTGAGACAGGGTCTTGCTGAGTTGCCAAGGCAGGCTTAGAACTTGTGATTCTCCTGCCTCAGCCTCCCAAGTTGTTGGGATTAGAGGCATGCACCACCATGCCCACTAGGAGTTATTGAAGGTGTTTTTATAATTTGCCTTAATTTTTTGTATATACATTTTAATGAATAAGAGAAAGCATTGCCAAATAAGGAAGAAAATTATAGATGATAAAAAGGGAAGAAAAGAAACACTGGATTATATGTAGTTGCCAGAATCTTGCTTCTAAAAGGGAGCACAAGGACACTCTCTGTCCAGTGTTTTGCTGAGACCTGAGAGATGGAACTAAGCTTGCCTTATGCACCTAGGAAAGGGCACCTTGGGGAGGGAGAGGCAAATCTAACAGCTCCCTATGGACACTTAGTTCCACACTCCATGGGGCACTTGGGGCAACATTTGAATTGTTGTTTTGTACTTGTTCTGTTGTTTGGTCACTTTTTTTAAAAAAATTTCTTACTTTTCAACTCAGTTTTGCACTGCTAATGCCTAAGGACCTTTCTTTATCCCTTTCTCTCTCTCTCTCTCTCTCTCTCTCTCTCTCTCTCTCTCTCTCTCTCTCTGGTACTGGAGATTAAATCCAGGGGCACTGGGCCACATCCCAGCCCTATTTTGTATTTTATTTAGAGACAGGGTCTCTCTGAGTTGCTGAGACCCTTTGCTGAGGCTGGCTTTGTACTCATGATCCTCCTGCCTCAGCCTCTGGAGCCACTGGGATTACAGGCTTGAGCAACCACTGTGGGGCCTTTTCTTTATCTCTTAACACTTTATATCCCAAAGTAGATACTCAGTAAATATTTCACGTACGCGAGAATTGCTCCTAGCTGGAAGAAACATGACAGACATTGAAAGAAAAATATATAGAAAAATTAAACTTCTAATTTAAAATTCCTCTTAAAGGGAGAAAACAAAAAATTAATTGCAGGAAAGATAAAAATGGAACAAAAGAAGGAAACTAAACATAGTAAAATATGTGACCAATATTTGCATAATCATACCAGTATTACATTTTAATGATTGAATTTACAAAAACTGATATAACTATATTGGGGGGTGGAGGAGAGGCAGCAGAGGATGTAAAAGAACCAAATCGTCATCTGTCCTCACAGGAAGTCAACTGAAAATGTCTATAAACGACGATTCAAGAACTAGTGCAACAATATCATATAGGAATATGGAGCTTAATGACAGAGAAGCAGGTAACAAAGTTGAAAGATCCTTAGTCTGAGGGCAGAGTGGGGCTTGAAGGGGGATCAAGAGGGGGAAGGGCAGAGACTTTATTATTCAGTTTTTAGGCTTCGTGCACGTAACACTTTGATAACATCAAAGCCATAATAAAGTCAGGCTGCTCCATTTCTCCCTCTCTCTTTTGCCCCATGGAAATTTCATTGCGTTTGGTTGATGAGATCTGTGCAATGGGAACATCTGTCCTCTTTGCGACCATGTCCTGGGAGAGGAGTTCTCTGCATCTGGCTAACCTAGATCTTGTCTCCAGGCTTATTCCTCAGCTGACTATGGTCGCTGAGGCTCCCCAAGGGCAGAGGGTCGCCCTGTGACTCGGGTCCAGGGCTCTGGGCGAGGGGCAGAGTCATGAGGGAGATGCTGCCCCCTAGCTGGACGTGGGAGCTGCTGGGATGCCGCCGTGGTGGCTGGGAGCCCAGGACCCTCTCCTTGCCAGGTTTCCCTCTCAGGCTTGCAGGAGGCATCTCTGCGCCAAGAGGGCTTTACTGTCTGTCTGCAGAGGAGGGAACCCACAGCAGGAGCCAGACAATGTAGTTCTTGGAGATGGCTCCTCCATCGTGATGTGTGTCTGCTGTGAAGCTATTGAAGTCAATGAGACCAGAATTACTTTCTTAGGGGACTGATGACAAAATTTAGTTTCCTCCCTCCTTGGCACATATCATTCATTCCAGGACACCAGTTTATCTGTGATGGCCTTTTAGGAGGCTCAGTACCTAACAGCAGGTGTGGCTATTTCCTGTGGATTCTGCTCAAAGGGAAAGGAAGGCACCGACAGGTGGAGATCTGGGTGCCAGGCACCCTGCAGTTTGCATTCACTTTCTCCTTTGAGATCTACCACAGCCCTTTGAGGCTGGTGTCTGACTTACAGATAAGGAAGCTCAGAGAGGTGAAGGAACATTTCCAAGGTCACAGTGCAGGGGTGGAAGTAGGATATCAATCCAGGTCTGTCTGAATCCAAAGCCACCTAGACAATCTGGAAACTGGTTGGGACCAGAATTTCCTTGGTCAACAGACTGCATTGACACCTATTTCTTATCTTCCGTAATTGCTGTCCTGAGGCTGGCCCTAAATGCCCAGGGCTGGGCTAAATAAGGCCCAATTTCAATGAGATATTGGCTCTGTGCTGTTTTCTCTTTGGGCGTTTGGTGGGTGAGAGTCTACTCATATGCCCTTCTTGCTCTCTGGTGTTACCATGTGCTTGGGAGATGCAGCCTGGCACTCAGGCTGCAGTTTGTGATTATAAAGTTAGCATAGTCCAGTGGGAAAAGCAAGGACTGCAGAGCCAGCCGAGTCTTGGCTGTGTAAGCCTAGGCATGTTATTCAACCTCTCTGGGCTTCAATTTTCTTATTAAAAAAGAAAAAGGTTATGGGAGGCCCTACTTTGTAAGGTTGTCACAAACATTAAGAGACCCAGCTAACATGGCCTGCCATGTAGACAGCCAGGATTTCTAGAGACTCTTCCTGTTATTAAATGCTTCACACAAAGGCTGATTTGGTCTGAGGCCATTAGCACACAGTGGGCTCAGAGCAAAGCCACAGGGCTGCCTTTTCACTTTTATAAATTAAAATCCCGCTCAGTGGTGTTGTTTGTTAGTTTTCTAGCCCATTGATTTTTCTCTCACAATAAAACCTTGCTTATTTAGAACCCCTGGGGAACACCAGAGTCCCAGGATTGCTGAGGATTATCTTTATCATTTTCTGAAATGTTCTGCCTCCTTCCTGCCTTTATTAACAGAGCCCGGGCATTCTCCAGCCTCTTGCCAGCCCTCTGAGATGGCACCCTCAGCCAGCAACTCCACTCTGCTGTGCTTTCGCCGAGCTACCCGTCCAGGCTGCTGCTGTGCCAAGCCCCACATGTGTATTGTTTGCTTTTCTGGGTCCTCTACTTAGGCTGCTACAGCTGTTGCCAGGATCCTTGCGATTAGCAGCCCTTTCCCCACTTGTAATATCCTATGATTGATGTTCTGTGACTCAGAAGCCAGATAACAGAGGATGCTTGAGTTGTTTGTGAAGAGAAGTTGGGTTCTAAAGGGGTGCTCCTCCCGGGAGTCAAGTGCAGGGTTTCGTGACATTAGGGTTTGCACCTTGGTTGCTTTTTCCACCTTTCTTCTCTGTGGTTTTCTCAATGTGCCACGTCATTGAACTTGGAGAGCACAGGTGTAGCTGGGCTGTGTTTTATAAAAGATGGGTTCACGGAGGCCACCTTGGAAAGGTGTGCAGAGTACAGCAATGAGGAGCTCCAGCCCTGGGGCAGGAGGATGGCGACCCACCGGTGAGTTGTGGGCCACTGGACAAGCTAATGAACCTCTGGACCCTGTCATTGCAACCTTGTAAGTGCCAATGGCAATGCTACACAGTTCACTGGATCTGTCATGATGTGGGCCTTAAGTAAGAAAGTGCCCGCGGGTTCTTAGAACAGTGCTTGGTGCATCTGAAGTGCTTGATAAATGTTACCATTAAGGGAGTAAAAAGAGATCAAAGCTGGAGGCTGAGGGTGGGGTTAGGAATCAGCTCCAGCGCGTGAGCAAAGGAAGGGAACGAGAAGGACATGATGTCAGAGGGAACAGCAGACCTAAGAGACAAAGATTTCTCCAAATTTTCTTAAGCAAAGAGTGACAGCTTTGAAAGAACTTTCTGACTCAGCCTATAATCACAGGTAAGAAAGGACAGAAAGCTGCCAAACGTGGTCTGCTAACTATCTGGTCCCGTGTTAAGGAACTGCAAATGACATCAGTTAGTGATGAACTACTTTGGGCACAGTATTCTTTATTTCTCTCTAGATACAGAAATCTCCTTTCATCTACAGTTTTGTTTTCTGTGGTTGTAGTTACCCAAGGCCAATTCTGGACAGAAAATATTAAATGAAAAATTCCAGAAACAAATAATTCACAAGTTTTAAATTGAACGTTATTCTCCGTAGCGCAATGAAATCTCAATCTGCTGGGGACATAGATGAATCATCCCCTCACCCAGCATATCCACTGTATATACACTACCCTCCCATTATCATTTAGTAGTCATCACAGTTATCAGATTCACTGTCATGGTATCATAGTGCTTGGGTTCATATAACCCTTATTTTACTTCATAATGGCTCCAAAGCACAGAGTAGAGATGTGAAGGAGGCATCATGACATAAAATGTGGATGTGAAGATACTGCAGAGCACATAAGAAGAAACTATATATATAGGGTTCTGTACTACCAGTGGTTTCAAGTCTCCATCCTGAAACATCCCTCCCCATGGAAAAGGGGGGACTACAGATATTATGTTTTTTATCTTTCAAAAGAGTTTTGGAAATGGGAGGCAGGTTGGGCATAGTGGCAGATGCCTGTAATCCCAGTAGTTTAGGAGGCTGAGGCAGGAGGATCACCAGTTCAAAGTCAGTCTCCACAACTTAGTGAGGCCCTAAGCAACTCAGTAGACCCTGTTTCAAAAGAAAAAATAAAAAGGACTGGGGATGTGGCTCACTGGTTCAGCACCTCTGGGTTCAATCCCTGATATCCCCCAAAATGAAAATAAAACAGGAATTTGTGGTTCTATTCCTAAAAGTTTGATAATGGAAATCTGGATGTTTACCTCAGCTCACTGTCTTGTTCACTGATTGTCTGATCATCCTTCTTGGGACTGTCCCACAGAGGTGTGACAGAGACAGACCAGTTCTTCCCAGTTGGCACTTTCGTACTCATAATAGTCTGAAATTGCCATAAATCCCCAGAGGGTAGGAATTTCTATTACTCTCGTTTTTCAGATGAGTGAACAGCAGTCAGTCGAGCTGCAGAACTTGCTCAAGACTGGTGGGGGACAATGCTAGATTTGAACTCAGTTCTATCTTGCTGCGAACTTGGATCCTGACCCTTCCTGCATTTCCACCATACTTACTCACGGTGGAGGTGGGAATCCCTCCCCCTACCCGGAGCCAGAGAGCAGCAGGTTGTGTATGTGACTGTATCCACTCTCCTGACACGGGTGTTTGGTGGCACTGGGTGGGTTGCCTCAGAAATGCAGTGAATTGCCCACACACAGTGGCTTGAGAGGCTGGGCAAGTTCAAGGCCAGCCTCATCAACTCAGTGAGTCCCTAAGCAACTTAGTGAGACCCAAAATAAAAATAAAAAAACAAAAGGGCTGGGGATGTGGCTCAGTGATTAAGCACCTCTGGGTTCAATCTCTGGTTAGAACAAAAACAAAATAAAAACAGAAAAGAAAAGAAATCCAGTGAATTGTGGGCACCTTCTTCAAAAGGTGAGTGTCTAGCCCTCAGGAGCCTCGTGGTGAGGCAACACACATAGTTTTGGTTCATCTGAACAATTGTGTGATGGAACCCTCTAGATCTCAGGAGTGAGCAGCAATAATGAAAGCCTGGGCCAGCTCCCTCTTAGCCCTGTTGAGGCCAGGGGCCCCTATTGCTGCACTCCAGTTAGTGCCCAAGCAATGCCCCGAAGCCAGCCTTCTCTGTCTCTCTGCCTTTCCCTGGGGACAGGCAGGCAGGCCACTTCTGCTGGGGAAGTGCCAGCCTGGGCTGAGACACCCTTTCCATCCCCTCTCTTGCATTGCCAAGAAGGAGGTTTTCAAGCCACACCCACTGCCTCAGGAAACTTCAGGGGCTGCTGTGGAGAAGAAAGAGTAAGAGGGAAAGGTCCAAGTAGCTGGCTCTCTAGGCCCCCATTCCCAAATTGAGTAAAATTTTTATTCCATCTGTTTTATATATTGAGTTTCCTAAGATTTGGTTTAAAGAAAAGGTGTTGCTTTGCAACAAACATTCTTCGCAAACCCTGCTTTCAAGAATCGAAAGCAGAGAGATCCAGATGGGTGCCCATCTGATTCTGAAGCCACTTAGCCCCAGCATGGCTGGAGACACTGGTTCACACTTGCTACTCTGCCCCAGTTTCTGCTTTGGGACTGTGTGAACTGCCCAGATGTGCCCAGATGTGGGGAGGCTGAGGCAGGAGCTGGGCTCTGAGCCCAGGGGTGAAGGTCCGGTCTAGTCTGAGGAAGTTGTTTCTCCCATGGAAGCATGGACTTGGTCTCAAAGGTGCCAAGGATGGTAGGTTCCTACTTAAGGCCCCAGGCATGCAGCTCAGCCCAGGGCTGTGTGCAGATGGCAGAGGATGATGGGCAGGCTGGGCTCAGGCAGGTGTCGGCCTCATGCATAGCCTACATATCCAAAGGGCCTGCATGCAAGAGGAGGATTAGCCTTCATGGGGAGCAGAGGCCAGAAAGGCAGGGTCAAGAGTGGAGTAGGAAAAGCCTCCAAGTTTAAACAAATAGAGAAAACCACAGACTAGGCAATGGGTGGGCAGCTAGTGGGTCAGGAAGATCAGGGGCCAACAGGGACACAGATTCATGACATCAGACTCAAATGTCACTTGCTGCAGAGATGGTTTGCTATTCCAGTGGGAGCTGCCTCTGTTCCTCTCTTTTCCTGGCAGGAATTAGAAGCTAACCCAGAGGCTTGCAGTGCAGGGCCACTGATGTGGCTGGTGGACCGAGAGTGAGAGAGAGAGAGAGAGAGAGGGAGAGAGTGTTGAGAAGGGGCTAGAGAGAGACAGCACAAGGAGTTTCCGACCCTGATTTCCTGGACGGCGGTCCTGAGCCCCTGCCTACTTCTGGCCCCTACCCCCACCCGAGCCCTAGGGTGCCCACCTATGCACTCTTCTCCTATAGATTGTAAATATTAGCTAACTATATGGACATGGGTGTTGTGCCCAGGTTTTCAACATTGGGAGCAACACATTTAAAGGACTTTTGAGGCAGATATAACGATAATAATGAGAGTCACAAAGGAGTCAAACAAAAAACCAAACAAACAAACCTAAAATCCAGGACCAAGCTCTGTGTAGCAGCAGAGGGAAGTAGTGCCAGATGCCCACAAAAAGATCACAGAATTCTAAAGTCAAAGAGACACAGAGTTCAACCTATCTGCCAGGGCTCAAAGTCTGTCTGCAGTGTGCCTGGTGTGGTCATTTGGCTCCAACTTCCAGGGTCAGGAACATGAGATGGAACACGGTAATTAACCCATTCCAGAGTTTTCCCTTATCCAGAATGGAGAGCAGTCTGTATGAGGCACTTTGACTTTGAGCCCAGGGATGAGCCATAGAAGCCACAAATCATGTCCCCCTAAATCTTCTCTTCATTCCTCAGGGACTCAGATTCCAGATTTTTTTTTTACCTCCTGGCCAACCACCTCTAGATGAGCTCTTTGTCCAGAATTTGATGATCTGGTCACATCATTTGTTAATTCAACAGGAGATTTGGGTATTTATTGCCCAGGGGTTAAGATTGCAAGTTTGGGAGTCAAACAATCTTGAATTTAGTAGCTGTGTAGCCTCGGTAAGATACTTGACCTCTCTGAACTTCAGTCTCCTCCTCCGTAAAATAAAGATAAAAATAATAACTCCTTCATAGAAGATTAAATGATATTGTGCATGTAAATGACAACCCATAGGGGCTGGCATATGGTAACTGCTCAAAGTTTTGGCAGTGACATCGTACTGATAGATGACTCAGAGTAAACCTGTACTCAGCTAAAAGCCAAGGACCTTTTCACATCGGCTGCTAACACGTATCCTTATTAAACTTCATTTTGTCAGTTTCAGCCCATTGTATCATCCAGGCAACGTCGACTCTGTCACCATACCTCAGCCACCCCCATCCTGCTTAGCCACCTGTCAATCCTCTAATGTGCCAAGTCAAATTTCCTCTGAGCTCTCTCTGCAGCGGATGCCAACATGTCACTCAAGATTCTCTAGGTCAGCTGTTCAGCACTCAGGCTCCTCAGCTCTGCTACCTTCTAGCCCACACTGCCTCCTTTGAGTGAGGATCTGTGGCCACCCCCTCCAAGAAATCTTCAAGGCTCCAAGGAAAAAGGTAATTTATATTTAACTACTTCCTTTTAAAAGAAATTATAAAACCCTTTATAAAGATTTCACTCAAGAAGTGGCCAATTCAAAGTATGGGCACTTGAGCGTTTAACTACTGCAGAGCCTTCTGCATTTCCCACGTTTTCGATGCTTTTTTCTCTACTCGAATAGAAACTTCTGAAAGTCAGGAGCCTTTTTATTTTCTTCATTTCAAATCTCCTCCCAGCACCTTCTATTGAAAGAAGGCACTTTAAGCTTTGCAAATGACTCTTAATTCCTGCTGGCTGACAAGCTAATACCATAAAAGGTAACAATTTTATGAACTGGTGATGGTTAAAGTTACGTGCCAACTTGGATGGGCTAGGGGGTGCCCACGTGAAAGGTGGTTTCTGGGTGTAACTGTAGGGGTGCTTCTGGGTGAGACTGAAATGTCTGTCCTCAATGTGGACGGCATCATCCAGTCCACTGAGGTGGGGGAGGAGGATTTGTCCCCTTTTCCCAGCTTCACTGCTTGAGCTGGGACATCTCGTCTCATCTGCTCTTGGGCTGGGATTTACGCCATCAGCTCCCCAGGGTCTCAGGCCTTCAGTCCCACACTGATACCATGGGTTCCCCTGGGTGTCCAGCTTGCAGGTGGCTGGTCATGGATCTCTCAGCCTCCACAACTGAGCAAGCCAATTCCTCCTGATGGATCAATCTCTAGCACTATCTACATCTGTATTTATCCTACTTCCCTGTTGGTTCTGTCTCTCTGAAGAACCCTATAGCCCATGTCTAGCTTCAGAGGGTGGGAACATCAGAAGGGCCAGAAATGAGCTTGGAAAGTGCAGAAATTATGTTTTTCTTCTTTTTTGTCATTCTTGGGTACCATCCCATCCCACTTCACACATGGCAGATACAGAACTCAGGAAACACTTTTCAGAATGTTGAGTGAATAACACGAGGGACAAAAGCCACAGTCCCAGAGCCATACTGATCCTGTTCCCATGGATTCATGTAGAGATGACACTAGTTACACACAATCAACAAATGCTGTGCTCAAGAACCTGAGCGCAGGGCCATGCGGGTTGGCCCTGGGCTGTGGACGGGCTGTCAGACATTATAAATCCTGGGGGTGTGTGGGAGGTGGTGAATCTTGGTGGAGAGAGCCCATGTCTATCAAAAGTTTATGTCTGAGTGTCTGATATGGACCATCTAAAAGTTAAAAACATCAAAAGGCTCAAAAGGAAGAGATTGATACTGAGGTCTTTGGAAAGTCTTTACCGAAGAGAGTAACTGAGTAGGATTTTTAAAACTGAAGGAACTGGAGAAAACTTGCCAAAGTGGATACATGGCCCAAGTCATGGCAGGGGGTGGTCAAGCATGAGCTGGACTCAGGGAGTGACACACAGATGATGAGGGGACTCACAGCGTTTCCCCAGGAGCCTTGGTGGCAGAGCAGGTATTTTCTGTCTGCAGTTAACTGGCCCATGCAATACTCTAACTTCCTGGCATTCCCCATTAATTTGAGCTAAGAAGGTCAGTTAAACAGACTATATTTGGACTAAGCTGCTCCCTGTAGCCCAACTGCTGAATATCATTGCTAGCCAAAGCCATTCATATCAAATAGATGGATTAGGATTTTTTAAATCTCAAATGATGAAACAGGCCCTCTCACTCCTCCAGCACTCAGCATAGCAACACCTAATCCCTCAAGACGCTCTTTCTTTTCTCTGCAGAGTCCTGTTAACCCTGCCAACTGCTGCCCCCAGGACTCTGTCCTTTGGCCCTCTGACTTTGTAGAGGGGTGACCCTTGGATAGCTGTTGCCCAGCAACATCACGTTGCTGTAGGCTGACGGGGCTGCTGGAGGGGATTCCTACTGTGGGCAGCCCTTAGAGAAACAAAGACATCATCTACTTTAAGGCCAAGGCCAACCCTTGGCTTTGAGGCTGCCTGAAGAGAAAGACAAAGATTAATTCTCTTAATGAACAGTCATTCCATTAGAATGTTACTTGGGATTCCGCTCTTTCTAAACTTCATTTTTAGCCCTCTACCCTCTTCTTTCTCCCCTTACCCCACTGAGGTTTTGGTTTCCGTTTAAAGGGAAACCTGCAGCACAAGTTTGTACACTTCTCTTAAGAAAAGTCATGGTTAAGGTCAATTTTTCCTTTAGGCATGCACAAAAACCCATCTTCCCTATTCTTTATTCTAGATAAGAAAAAAAAATTGGAGTCACTGGTGATGGTGGTCACGGACTAGCTTTAGATGGGTCCCCAGGATGTTAGGTTGTACACTCCAGAGACAAAGGAACTGCTGAGAGTTCGGGGATCCTATTCTTTTTAGAGAGCCTGATGCTCTGTTTATTCAATGCCACCAAAAACCAAAAAGGAAAAAAAGAAACCCAAGGTCAAAGCAAACAGAAACTGGTCACTTGAGTTCACCTAGTAGAAATGCAAAGCGTTCATTTGCACTCCCCTAATTCTACCTTTGGGACTTTTGAGAAAGTTCTGTTAGCCAGGGTTCAGACATCCTCCCTCAAACCACAGAGACTGAGAGGCCCACGGTTCTAGGTAGTGATTCCATGGACTGATAACACCACGGAGTCCCACAGTGCTTTATGGAATGTCTTTCTTACGATACAGTGAACTCTGGAATCTAATAGGTGTAGGTTTGAATCCAATTCTGCTACTTCCTACTTTGTGATTTGAGGTAAGTTTCTCAGCTCCCTGAACCTCTTCCCTCACATGTAGATTGGAAATATTACATCTACCTCGTAGAGGCCCTGGGAGGGCCATAATGAATGCAGCACTTCTAGAATTCTCTTAGCAATTCCAACCTTCGCTCCCTCTCCTCTCCCTTCTCTGCTTCTGACTGGCCTCATTCCCACCTCTTCATCAGGAACGCTAAGACGAGACCAGGGGCCCTAATGAGACAGCCCAAGTGGAACCAGATGTTTATGACTGAGGGCCAGCATCTGTTTTGCTCCTCTTCTGGCTGGTTCCCTTCTTCCTTGTTTGTGCTAGGTATAAACATTTGCCCTGACATTTGGCTACAACCTGAGCTTAATGTTGATCACTTCTGCTTGAACTTTTGAGAATGCCACAGGAAGTGAACAGAGGGGCAGACTCTAGGCAGAGAGTGGGTAAAGAAAATCCACATGGTAATCTGGAGTTGGGGAAGAAGGAACAGAATTTTTTTTTTCTTTTTGGGGGTGGGGTAGATAAGAGCATAGTTGGGACCCAGGGAATCATGGTAAGCCTCTCTGTCAACAAACACTGATCAAACACCTACTTTCTATGGGCTCAGCTTTCTGAATGAACTATACAACAGGTGGGGGAGGGGCTGATTCCTGCTTTGTGTGCGGCTACTAAAAATGGACAGCAAGAGGCTGGAAAAGATGAGCCACAGATGATTCACAGGTCTCCATCATATAGTTCCTAGGAGGTTTCAAATTGAAGATGCAACTGGATGTGTCTAATCAAGGTATACTTCCTGAAAGAGGCACGTTTTGAGCCAGTTTGAAAGACAAGGATGGGCTGGAAGGTGGGGAATTCCGGGTCTGGAATTGCAGGTGCAAAGGCAGTGTTCAGGGTGGTCCCAGGGGGTGAGAAAGCCCCTTCTCAAGTGCTCTATTAATCTCATTTTCCCTGGATCCCTCCCACACCAGCCCGGTAGGACCCAAGCCGAGGGCTGGATCACAAGTGGTCTAACCTCGCTGGATCGGAGAACTCCAAAGAATGGGTAGAGGAAGGCAGGCACTAGGGCTGCAGCTCCAAGAGGCACTGCCTCGGACACCCAGTACACAGCGGTCACGATCAAAACATAAGCACACGCAGCCTCCTGGAAGGGGAAGAAGAGGTGGTTAGTCACAGGGACAGTCACTGCCATCAAGCATCTGAATGAGACCAGGGCTAAGGTAGTAGGCACCTGGACTCCCCCGTGGGCACGAGGATTCAGCTCTGGGAGATGCAGAGGTGGACTTAGCAGTGGGTGTGGTAGATTTGTGATGAGACCCATTCTTTATGGGTGAAGTAAAGGCTGCTTCTTGGGGGGACCCATGCCTCAGATGTGATAAGCACAACAGCCACAGGACTGTCGAGATCTCACCCAGCTCTTCTGGTTCATGAAGCCGCAGAGGGCAGGGGTTGATATTAGGGTGGACATCCAGACCCAAGTGTCAAGGTAGAGTTTGATGACTTTACTTGGGCTGGGACCTAACCTCCTGGGGTCAATTAGTCAGATACTGGAGCTTGTTGGGGGAGTTGAAGATGGGGTCCATATATGTTCCCATGTGAGTTCCGAGGTCAGCATCCTGAGTTCACAGGTGGAAGAGATTGGGGATCGGGGTGGGGGCACTCAGACTGTGTCTGACTGAAGAAAAGCAGACCAGGAAGAGGTGAGATTTAGAAGTCACCCAAGAGCTGGCTTCTGTACTGTGCTCGTGTAGCCCTGGAAACCTGAGTGTGTCTCAGAAACATCCCAGGGGACCAGCAAGGACTTGAATCCAGACCCCTTCTCCAGCCTCACCCAACCACAGTGGCCCTGCTTTTATTTGATTTATATGTTGGCATAACATGTAAAATTTTAAAAAAAATTACTAAAAAGCTTCATGGCTTTAAAAATGAATAAATAAACTTAAATTCCCCTACTTCGGTCTATTTGCCAAAACAAGTCAATTCAGTAGTAAACTTTTTTTTTTTTTTTCCTTTTAATGGATAGGTCTTGGTATGCTGCCCCGGCTGATCTCAAGCTCCTGTCCTCAAGACATCCTTTCACCTCAGCTTCTGAGTAGTGGGGACCACAAGCAGGCACCACCACACCCATCTCAGAGGCAAATTTTAATCCAATAAATTGTTAGGCAAGAGCTGGTTGGCTATTTTCCCTGTTTGATCTCAGGTTCTCTGGTGGTGTACTAGTATGGAGCGGGTGAACTCCTCCCTCAGGGGCTCTTTGAAGAGTTGCTAAGGAGCTGAAGGTTGCAGTCAGGGAGGGCAGGGTGGGCCAGGGAGAATGGAGAACAGATTCTCATTTTGGACCAGGGAGAATGGAGAACTCCTAACTCAACCTTTCTCAACATTGGCTGTAACGACCTTTGGGACTGGATATTCTTTGTGTCCTGTGCAACATAAGATGTTGAACAGCATCTCTGGTTTCTACCCAGTACCCCCCAGTAGCATATTCCTAGTGTGACGACCAAAGATGGTGCTCATTGCTTTCAGAATGACCCCACCTCCCACAGAGGGGCCATCTAGCTGGAAGGGGAGGTGGGGACATTTATCAGCCTTTCCTCCATCTCACTCACTGTGCCACCACAGGGTGCACAGGGTAAATAAGTATCAAATCCCACTCCTCCTTAACCTTGGCCTCTAGTAATGCTGACTGTCCCAGAGGCACTGATGAGTGTGTGGAGGAAGGCTATGGCTTACTCTTGTGGGAGGTCATTGCCCAAGATCTTGGTAATGATAACATCACCAGGCTGCAGGCCGTTGTAGAGAAAATCCAAGTTGGTAGTGCATTTCTCAATTTTCACACTGTCCTAATCCATCAGGAATCAAGTCTGACCTGCCCTGGGTCTGGCTGCTGTTTCAGGAACCTGACAAATCTTGCTCTATTTTAGAGCCCTTGAGTTGAGAACAAGCTCTTCAAGCTTTTGCACGAAAGTTACAAAAATTCTCTGTAATCAGTGAGGAGTGGGGGGAGGGATTAAGTGGTTTGGCTGGGAGTCATGGATTCTGGGGTTGGCTTGGGAGATGGGAACTGGGCCCAGGGATTGTTGACTGGAGCTCCTACTGAGATTTCCTTTGGGGCCAAAAGATCAGAGAGAAGATAAAAATTTTGGAAGTGCTGATAAGACAACAGAATCCATTGTGGGGGAGAAATGGCTCCATTTGGTAAAGAATGCAAATTAGAGAAATATCCTCTTTCCTGTAGACCTAAAACTACCTAAAGGAGCTCAATCCTGCTTATTCTCATCTCTTGTCTGGAAAAGAGACAAAGTGACAGGTCTTAATTCCAGGTGAAGATAGAGGAGCAGAATGTCTGTCCTTTACTGGGAAGTCTTGATCCTTATCCTTATAGGCCCTAAGTAAAGGGAGAGAGGTGAAAGAGAGAGAGAGGAAGACAAAGAGAGAGAGAGAGAGAGAGACAGAGGGAGAGAGAAAGAAGAAGAGGAAGAGGAGCAGCAACAGTAGAAGGGCGGAGAGGAAGACTTTCTCAACTATGTGCCTTTTGATTTGAATTAGAGGATTTGGGCAAGCTGAGATAGACTCTCCAGCTTCTCTCTCTCTCTCTCTCTCTCTCTCTCTCTCTCTCTCTCTTTATTTTTTGGTACCAGGGATTAAACCCAACAGCACTCAACCACATCCCCAGTCCTATTTTTTACATTTTATCTAGAGACAGGGTCTTGCTGAGTTGCTTAGATCCCCACTAAGTTGCTGAGGTTGGCTTTGAATTTGTGATCCTGATGCCAGCCCAGTCTAAGCAAATTCAGCCAGGAGTTTTAAGGATAAGATATCAGAATCTGAAAGTTTGATGGGTCTGAAACATAGTATTGCAAATATCATTAGGATTTGGAGCCAGAGGAAGCCACCTTCACCCATCAGGATTAAGAACATTTTTATCTGGATTTTCCTTAGATCAGAAGAACAGATAAAAAATACCTTTAGAGGTTCTTTTCAGATATTGCTCACTTAGGTCACCCACAGCATCTACATCCATGTCCTTTTTACCCCTGTCAGTCTTCTCAAAAGGCCCTTGGTAAGCCTGGATTCACACAGCCCAAGATACTCTGCAAAGTTCCATTCTAGAAGTCTGATGTCCCTGCACCTGGCCCATGTCTCGCAGATGGCTCAATTAATATTGGCTGGACTGGACTGCTCTATTAGCTGACAAGTCTCTTTTATCTTGCTAGGGAGAACACTCTGGACCCTCAGGCCCATTTCAGTGCCAGCGGCTGGAAGGAATATGGAAGTTGGTGGGTTTTCAGGGAATGTCTTTAAGAAACAGTGTTGTCAATTCTATTTTGCTCCTTTTTTAAAAAAAAAAAAAAAAGAGTTCAAAATTGACATTTCTCCATGTAGAATGTTCCCTAACTTGCTACTTACTAACTTAGCCTCAGATCTGCCCCTTTTCCACCCCTATGGCATCCCACTCGAGGACAAGGCTTGAAATCTGTTCATTTGCTGTCTTAAATGACCAATGGGCCCTTTGTAAAATTTAGCTTGGGAAGTTGGGGTGCAAGTTTTACCCTACTGGGGACATGGAAAAATGACTGATAGATGCCCCCTCTCGTTTCCTCCTCTCTTTTTTTTTCTGATATTGGGGATTGAACCCTGGGTCTTATGCATGCTGGGGAAGTATTCCACCATTGAGCTATAACCCCAGCATTGCCCTCTTCTTCTGTAATATGATAAACAGTCTGGACTCCTGTGTTAGAGAGATGGGCAAGAAAAAGGGGAAAGTCATTTTGATTCCTCCTAATGTGTAATGGTGGCTTGTCACTTTGAAGAACCATCAAAACTATAGGCCCGGTGCTCCTGCCCAGGTCCCAGCCACTTCTCTTAATGGCAGCCCAGTGCAAGCAAATTCATCCAGGAGTTTTTAGCATGAAATATCAGAATCTAAAAGTCTGATGCAACAGCTGAAGGATGGGTACAAGACATAGTCAGTGCTGGGCCCTAATTTGTCACTCCTGTGGGCATTGGTTAAGGTCCCCAAAGGTAGGGTTGATTTAAAGAAAAGCAGGCCTCCCTAATAAGCACTAGGGAGAAGAGGGTAATGTGTCTCTTGTTAGCATTCCCTGAAATCAACTTGACATTGAATAAAAAATACCATGAAAAGAAAAGAAAAAAAAAATCAGGCCCATTTGGACAAAGTAGTCCAGGAAAAATGTCAGCAGTAATAACCGGCTGCTAATCCCAGTCCAGTGTTACTCGGCGTCTGCCTGGCATGCTGGGGTATTTATTTTACTAAAGACATAAGCCAGCTTGTTTTTAAGAACCATCCTAATCCCCTCTATTTAACTTTTTAACTTAATCTTGGTTACCAAGTTACTTAAGGAGTGCAGAGGGAGACACCCCACCCCCAATGATCAGAACCAGCCTGACTTAGCTTATTCTTCCTGAAATCTCAAGGCAGGTGACAGCTGGAGGTAGGGATAAAGCCACAGATAGAACAGAGGGGAAGAAGGAAAGGCAGAAAGCAAGAGGCCAAAAGGCAGCCAAATGCAGAGCTGATGCTGCTAAACAATGCTGGTTAAAAATTAAGTCACAGTCTAGGGTTTGGGGGCTCATATCATTTTATGTCTGTCTTTCAAGAGCACAGAGAGAGAAACACAGAGGCTAAAAATAACAAAAGGATCATATGCACCGACCAGGGCAACACATCAAGCTCTGTTTCTAACTTAAACTTTCTTCTCGAAAGTTCCCAAGATTTTCAAATTCTGATAATCAGAGCCCCCTGTGATCTGACCACAGACCCGACACAGGCTCCACCATGCCCTCCTTCCCCATCCTTCTCTGGGTCATGACAGGTGGTCTTCCTGTGTCTCTAGTTGCTCTCACATAAAGATGGTCACAGGTTGACTCCTGATGAGTAACTGCTCACCAGTGTGTCCTTCTTATGGATCCATCGCCTGGTCCTCAGCTTTGTGCAACACACATTAGTCATTTCAGCCTCATCCCTCACTCTGTCCCCACTGAGCTGAATATCAGAGGGTTGGGGGTCTGGCACTGAGATGGAGGAGTGAATATGACAGTTTTTAGAAAGAAGTCATTTTGGTCTCCTCTAGAAAATCATGTGCATTCCTTCAGTCCCACAATAACCCACTTGTGGGTACTACATAAGCACGCCACTGCCTCCCCATCTCCCTTCTCTGCCCTCCCACTGACTCCAGGCCCTGGAGAGGCACAGGTGGATACTTACGCTGCTGGGGTGGAGGATGGGCAGAGGCAGCAGCAGCAGCGGAACGCAGACGACCAACAGCAGGTTCCTTGCTCCAAGAAGGCCCTGAAGAAGGCCCATGGTGGCCCTATCTCTTCTCCGCGCCCCTGGACCTGCTCTGCCCGGAGCGCCTTTGGTCCTCACTACGCACGGCATCTGTCCAGGAAGACTTCTTAAACCTTTCTTGGCTCCCAAGAGTCCTCTCTGGTCTTGGGGGCAGAAGAGGAGGGCTGTTCTACCCCCGTTCCCACCGAGGGCTGGGCTCCTGGCCTTGGCCTTAGGTGGGATTGATGAGCGTGGTCTTATGACCAGCGAGAAGGAACTGGGAAAGGATGATAAACGGGGGCATAGTGGGTTCCCTCTCCGCGTGGTTAGCAAGAGAGCAACCTCATTCTAGCCATCGGGAAAAGCCCTCTTAAACCCACACTTTGCTGCTGTTTGGCTTTGAAGAATCATTTAAAATCTTTAAAAAATAAAAATGCTAAGAGCATACTGTGCTCTCTGTCATTTCCCCTCCCTCTGATGGCCTATTTGGGGAGTACCTCTCTCACCTCCTAGCTGGCTCGCTGTTGGTAAATTCTGGAAGCCCTTTCCCTTTAAAACAAGCACCTGAGTCTGTCAGAGGCCTCTGCAGGCCTCAGATGGGGCTGCTGCTCTCTCCCAGGACCTGGCACCCTAACTCGTTTCCAACTTCTTTCCTTCAAATTGGTTTCCTACTTATAATTGGCCCTGAGCCTGGGCCTCCAAAGCAGGGGGGAAGAAAATCCCCAAGACATTCCTTTTTGTCACAGGACAAAAACCCTCTGGAGGCCCACCTTGAACTTTCATCCACCAATGGAAAGCCAGGCTGGAGTAGTAGCTCCGCCCATTCTTCAAAGCCAATCAGCAGGTTGAAAAGAATGTGTCAGTATCTCTTCCAAAGGCAGTTTTTGATTGGTCACAGTAGGGGCCTGCTGAGTCTGCGGAACCTAGGCAGCAGGCAACGCTTATTTTTCTGTTTCTCAAACATCCTAGGGGCCCGAGTGGTGACCATCATGGTAAACATAATTCCACTTCCCCAAGCTCTGCTTTGATGTTTCTGGGCATGGGACACAGAGCTTTCCCTGGGAGGGCCACTTGCTGACCTGGTCCTCAGGAAGAGGACAGGGTGGCAAGGAATTTGTCTCAGAGTGGAGGATAGTAAGCCTTTCAGACATCCCTGCTGGCCACAGTCAATTCTTCAGCACCTGGGGCTATACAAGGGTCTGAGCCCCCAGAAAAGGCCCTGGAAGAGAGGCTGCTGAGCATCTGGGAGAAGCAGGAGGGAAGCTGCCTCTCTGGAGAAGTCCAGACGCCTGTGTTATTTCAGAGTCCCTTTGAGCCTGATGTTGGTGGTCTCTGGCTGGAGTAGGTGCCCAAATGCTCCTTTCTGAGGTTTTGTACCAAAAAGAAAGCAGGAGGCCCCTTTTGGCTGCTATACCAGGGAGAGGTGGGAAGGCAGAGAACTTGACAACTTCAGGGACCAGTGGCAGTTAGACTGGAATTTTTCCTGCTCACACATCGGGAGAAGCAGTAGCCTCATTTCTCAGAGAGGATGTGTGGATTTGGAAGGAAGGAAAGGAAAGAGGTTGGGGAGAAATAAAGCAAGCAAGCAAAAGAGAAAACCCCCAACCTTCTCTAAGTGGTGGTCTTTGGCAATATTACCCTGATCTGGGAGATGCTGAGCAGAGCCTGGGCTTATGAAACTCATGTTTTTTCCAAGACACAGTATCTGAGAAATGGCACCTTCTCAGGTTTGCAGCTATACCAGTTGGAAATGATCCCCAGGCTAAAGGTATAATGACTCCAAGAATCCAGTCCTTCTTGACTTCTAAGGCAGGTGCACCTGTGGATAGCTCCGATCTTTGAGGTTATCTTGCCATTGTAGGACAGGCTAGGGTGACTCATCTCTTTACTCATATATTAAAACCTGGCTCTTGTATTTATGAGATTCTGGCCTCATTTTTGTAATGATTTTGAAACTCAGAATGAACAAGACCATATGTGTGGTGTTTTGGTTGCAAATATTAGAGAGACCAGAGGATAGTAAACAGCTGTTGAAGTCGTATCCACTACTGAACCTAGGAACCACTTCAAATTCTTTTAGTGAGTTAATCCAAGATAACCAAGACTCCAGAGAGTTTAGTAACTTGACTGTGGCATTTTTATTATACCACAGATGAATATTGTTAAATAAAATTAGGTAAGGCGAGTAACACAGTAAGACCAGTAGTTCTCCTTCAGGACTCTATCCATTTTCTAGACAAAGAAAACTCTTTCCAGAATCCAATGCTCAAGACATATAAGATAGATTCCACTTGAATGAGGTATCAAAAGTAGCCAGACTCTTAAAAAAAAGAAAGTAAAATGATGGTTCTAGAGGTCTGTTGCACAATATGCAGAACTGTGGATATAGCTGAGTGGTAGAACATTTGTGTAGCATGCAGGAGACCCTGGGGTTGATTTCTAGCACCACAAAAACAAAGTAACAATAATAATAACAACAACAACAACAACAAAAAAAGAAGCTCCGCCAAACAATGTGTATAGATGTAACACTAGTGTACCGGAGGCTTAAACACAGTTAAGATTACGATTTTTTAGACTAGTTTACCTACACAAATGCCTTTTGACGTACCTTTTATGTAACTTATTTTATCATAAGATTCAAGGTTAGATGACAGAGCAATGAAAGATTCAGCATGTTGATGTTTGTCATTGTCTCTTGAATGACCAGAGAGAGCCACCAGGATGCCATCCGTACAGGAAGCTTCTGGAGTTTTTAGACACTAAAACTTACCAGCAGTATAGAAATGGCAGAAATGCCCCATAAGCCACAGGCAAATTTCCACTGCAAACATCCACCCCCAAATTATTCTGTGAGTAAATGTGACAAAATGCAGCCCAACTGTGATTGTGATTGTTTAGAGTGCTATGCTCATGAGGTCAAATGGGAGAGTCTGTTTTCACCTTATTTCTCTGTTGTTCCCTGGGCAAGATATAGGGTTTTTTGGGTGGAGATGGTGAGCATATATGATTTTGTATGTCAGTGAAGCCATTGTTTGAAGACATTTTGTGGGTAAGAATTTATCTTAGATTAAAATAGTGTTTAAGAATCTAGTTGTTGAAAATGAAGTCTTCATTTGTTCTTAAAAATGTCCTGTCCCTTTCCCCCTGTTTTTTTAGTCATTGATTGTCATAATTTATGAATATAAAGTGTCTTTTGATTCTTTGTTGCTGAGTGAATGAGCTGTCATTGCTCCCAGTGGGGAAGGGTCCTCCTATTTACAGATCTCTTACTCCTGGGAGCAGCCACTTTGTTTAACATGGTAGGCAGGAACTATACAGATAGGTCTTTCCACCTGGTGATTCTGAGTACAAGAAAGTTCTTAGACCCATTCTGATGGGAGTGGACTCTCCGAGTGGGATACAAGACTGACCATCTTGCACAGTATCCAGGCACTGAGAATAAGGGCCAGTCTCCTTCCCACCCCACATCCAGGAAGGTACAGGGAGTGAAGGTAGGCTTGAGGTCCATCCCTGGGCAATCCTAACCCTGTTTGTACATTGACCTTTGCTCTGTTCAAAGGAAACTGAATGACACTGAGTGTGATAATATGGGAAGGCAGATAAAGAGAGATGGAGCAGAAGCCAACTAGAAGGGATCTGGAGATGTATAAAAAACAGAAAGAAAAATATTCAGAGCTGGGCATGGTGGCTCACACCTATAATCCCAGCAACTTGGGAAGTTGAGGCAGGAGGCTAGTTTTGGGGCTAGCCTGGGAAATTTAGAGAGACTCTATTTCAAAATAAAAATTAAAAAGGGCTGGCTCTGTAGCTCATTCAACTGCCTTGCATGTGTGAGGGTTGAGGTTCAACCCCCAGTACAGGCAAAAAAAAAAAAAAAAAATCAGAATTGGGCCAAAATATAGAGGAACAGAGGCAAAAACTAAAATGGAAAGAATGGAAAAGAAAGAGAGATAGAGATAGAAGGAGAGAGAGAGAGAGAGAGAGAGAGAGAGAGAGAGAGAGAGAGAGAAAGAGAGAGAGAAGCAGAGCAACTGCATCAAAGAGAACATGTAATGTTAGAGAAATATTGAGCAAAAAAAAAAAAGCACACATCAGAATCTGCCTTTGAGGAAAGGAAGAGTGGTATAATCAGGGAGTGAGAAAGACAGAGAGGCTAAGAATTATTAAACTTCTGAGCCTGAGAGTATCAGGATGCAAAGCTGTATTTTTCTCGGACAATAAATGCCTTCTCTGGCATCTCGATATTTCTCCACAGACCATGCAGTTAGTGCTGACAGGCAGCTCTTTTGTTCAAAGATTTTGAGGAAGCCTGGACCTCATGATCATCAAATGGTGATTATTAAATACTCTTTAAAGAATCAAGTTTAGCCCAGTGAATTCAACTCATCCAGAGATCAGAGTTCTTACAGTGTTAGCCTCCGGAACCTAGCAGTAAACCTAGGAGGAGAAGCTGGAAAGATCTCTGTGCTGGTGAGGAATCTGTATCAGAACACGGGTTCCTTCCTATAGCAGAGGCCTTCATCTGTTAACTCTCATTAACAGAGTTCAGAAGCCGAGCTACCTCGGTTTGCAGGCAATGGAAGCTAAAGAAGAACAAACTGTGAAGGTGGGCTCCAACAGCCTGATGGGCAGCGAAAACCTAGGAACTGGACACAGTGGGCAAAGCCCAGGTCTTGCAAGGGTGGTCTTAACAGCCCAGCAGACCTCTCAGATCCAGACCCCTTCCCTGTAGCATTTCACGGTTGCAAGTGATCGTAGAAATTTAATAGATAGAAGGAAACCTAGAGATTATCTTATCCGCCTCCTTCCTTAGAATGTTCCAAATGATTATCTTAAGATACCAAATAGAAGCTTAAACCATATACATAGGGTTCAAATAGATACCAAGTCAATATTTTTAAAATGAAAATTTTGGCATTTGAACCGGTAAAATTCTGCCAACTGAAAATCACTTTTATTTGCAGCACTTAATTATTTGATGAGGCTTAGCAATTCCAGATAGGCCTGGGTGTTGGTGCCATCTCTGACATTCGGAGGACCTCTTTGCATTAGCTTAGTCTCTTTGTTCAAAAGACAGGATATGAATGGAATGGCCCCATTTCTCAGAGCCCCCTTCCTGTGTCTCCTCTGTAGTAGACTGACCTTCAGCAAAGGTGAGTCAAGACACATAGAGGTCTTACAATGACTGATTCTCTAGCTGATTCTTCTTGATGGCTTTTGGAAGAGTCCAGTACATCCTGGACTGACCACATGTTTATTAGGGTATGGATCTACCTCTTTGACATTTACTGTAGAACCTTAGGAAACAGGTCCCTTTCCCCAAACCCCTTCCTCTAGCACCCTGGTCCCTTAGCACCAAAGGAATCTGTTTCCCGTCTTCAAGCCATGCCTAAAACTATGATATCTACTCTATCCTCACTCAAGGGTGTGTGTGTGTGTGTGTGTGTGTGTGTGTGTGTGGCAACTTCTCTGGTCAAAGCACATCTTGGACTTCTGTGCATCACCCGGCAAACCATCCTGCATCTGGAGGTATCTTGAATACCCCTTTAGTCCTTTCTTTCTGCCCAGGTCACATTATGACACCAATCAGGGGTGTGTGTCAGGAAGCACCAAGAGCAGAAGAGCATGGAGTTACTCTTATTCTATCTCTGCCACTCTCTGTTGATGGTACATGTTGGAGTAGAGAGTGAACTTTCTGGATTACTGTGTGTGCTGGTCCCTGTTTCAAGGCCCTGATGTGGGCCAGCCTCTCAGGGAGACACTCCAGAGCCTGAGGATCGCATCAAGTCATGCCTCAGGGCCTGGAAGAGGCTAAGGAGGGACTGGGCCCAGATGTCTTTCTGATACCCTTGGGACAGGGCCGTGCGGTAGGCTGTGTAGGCGAGGGTCAGCAGTGTCCTTTCAAAGTCTTCTTTTTTGAGGATGCCAGGGTAGCTGGACAGGCTGGCACTCAGCCGGCGGATGTCTGGGATGCGTTTGGGGATCACATCATTGCAGATGGTGTGGAAGTTCAAGGCTTTCCTCCAGGAGGCCAGCTCCTCGTCCTTGATGGAGATGTCCAGGTCAGGGCTGATCTCAAGTTCGGCCAGCAGGAACTGGTGAGATAGGGAACGTGGAAAGACATGAAGCCAGGCATGGTTGAGGACACGGCAATTGTCACTATCACACATGGTCACTTAGGGAGGCAGCTGTGGAAAGAGCTTTGGATCCAAGAGACCTGGGCTTCACTTCTGATCTTTAAGCTTGCTACGTGACCTTGGACAAATTGCTTCACTTCTCTGGGCCTTACTTTCCTTCTCCTCAAAAGGAGGGATACTGGGATATCAGGATATCATGAGGGGTACATAAGACAAATATGGACAAGTATGACAGTGCCTGGTCCATGGCCACTATTTAAGTGACCAATTATTGTTTCTAGTGTCCCAGATCAGTCCCTTCTTCCCTCTCACCCACAAAGAATTTTCTAAAGCATAAATTATTTTGGATAATTTTTAAGCAGAACTTGAGATTTAAAGGATGCAGAAAACTGTGCTGGGAATTCAGTGGGATACAGAGGTTTGTCTTGGACTCTTATCAGCTTGTAAGAATAGGGTCTGGGTCTGCCATCCTCGTCCCTGCCCAGCACCAGGCACACAGGAAGAACCTGATAAATACCTGGATAGATGACTCCACATCTCCAGTCTGCTCTGTTTCCGTCTCCACAACACCGTCTGTTATCGTTCCAAAGCTTGGCTCTGTTCTGTGACTCCCAAGTTCAAGTCTTGCCAGACTGTTCCCCAAGACAGGGTTTGAAATCTCCCTGGCTCAATTGTGTTGTGTGGCTGCTGCAGGCAGTCTCTTTCCTAACCAGACTGTTTTGATACACAGTCACAGGATATAAAAGCTGGAGGGGAATTTGGGGGGCCATAATTGAACTTTTTCATATAACAATTGAGGAGATTTAGGCCTAGAGAGAACCAGTGGCTTATGCAAGGTCACACTGCTGAAGAATTAAAGCTCAGAAATCAAACCTGGGATTGTACCACTGACCTGAACAAACAGCCCTCAGGAAATCTGCTCTGTAGTTTGGAGGAGTAGGATCTCAGTGGGGCAGGTGTGAGTGGCAGAAGAAGAGACCCTTTCAGGCTTCTGGAAACCTCCGTGGACTAGCAGGGCAGCCAGACAGCAATGCTGTTCCAGCAGACAGGGTCTACGGCCTTAGGGACTGCACCCAGATCCCAGCGTGGCCTTGCCTAGACATTATGGACGAGTCAGCCTCCAAACCTTTGCTCGGAATCGGCCACACTCTGGTGCCTGAGTGTGGGCAGTGGCACCTGTGGGACAAATCTAATCTCGAGTTTGCCTGGGCTGAACTGCTAATTCTGTCATTCCCTGTTCAGGCTCATGGGGAAGGAGAGGAGGTGTGAGCAATTCCTTCCTTGGGGATGGGCAGGATTCTATGACCTCCATTCCCTACCGCAGCTCAGGCCACTCCCGTTCAGGGACTCAGACGGGTCATCTCTTCTTTTCCAAAAAAAAAAAAAAAAAAAAAGATAAAGAAAGGCTGATCTCAAGTTCAGCCAGCAGGAACTGGTGAGATACATGGATTGTGGAAAGGCATGAAGCCAGGCATGGTTGAGGACACAGCTCTTGTCACTATCACACACAGTCACTTGGGAGGCAGCTGTGGAAAGAGCTTGGGTTGACCCCTTTTCCTCTCCCTACCTGGTAAAGCAGCTCCACTTCCTCTAGGGAGGTCTGCAGGACTGGGTTCAACGGCATAGATGACGACTTCTTTGGCCGATGAGCAGCAGGGAAGAACTTTGCTAAAAGAAACGAGAGTAAGCTTGTGGGTTGCTGTGCACACAGACCACCACCCTCCACTTAACCATGAAGGTAGCCTGTGCATCTTGACCTAGCCTGGGGAGAGGTGATGGACTCCCCTGGTGTGTCTCAGAAAGCACGTCAGGCCAGCATCTTCAAACCTGGGTGCTCATCAGAACCATCCAAGAAAGTGTTGAAAAATATATACGCCTAGGGGTACGTTTGTGCTAGAGACCTTATATTAAAACAAAGCAAAAATAAATCAAAACAGATGGGAGCCAGCAAACAAAACCCCTTAAGTTCAGCAAGTGAGTTCCCCAAATATCGTTTTCTAATAAACACACAACTGAGCACTTTTTTTTAATCACTATGGAGTACTGGATTATACTTTTTCACCATGCTGTCAATCAGAGAATCAGACTTCTGCTTACCCTAGCCATCTACAAAACAGCTGCCAAAAATTTGAACCCAAGTAACAAAGGAAGAGAGCTGCCACAAGACCCCAGTACCTGACTCTAGGAGATTTTGTGGTCTGCTCAGGGGTTTCCCCTAAGAGCCATGAGATTTAGCAATGCATTTAGCATGGAGTCTGTGACTTCACCTTGTTCTCCGGTGATTGATTTAGAAGTGTAGCGCTTAGAGGAACAAAGGATAGGGAGAACTGGGAACTGGCTGAGGACAAGAGAAAGAGAAGGCTGTTACAGAATGCAGGAAGATCATCACAGGCAGCTGTTTTCCAGGGTCACATCAGACTAGGAGCAAACAGCCCCTGCCTCTGCTCAGCCCCTCTTTGCACCTGTCACAGTGGTAAACACGCTGCCAACAGATAGGAAAAGGTGCAGCTTCTTCAAGGCACTTGATTATAATCTACCAGAAAACTGGAGAAAGAACTGTAAAAACCAGATTACAACATGAGCAGCACCTCCTGGAGTTGGGCAAACTTACTTTGCGTAACCAGCCATAACAGACCTGCTAGTTGATAATGGTGCCCTTGAGCCACGGAGAAGAGGTCAAATTGTGTGAAGCAGTTTAGAAAGATTCCCATCAGAGGTGATAGAAATGGAAACATTTTCAGCTGACAGAGAATTACCTGAAAAACTCACTTAGGAATCCCCTGCTTCTCAAAAGAAGTACATAGGATGCAGAATTGCTGAAATATTGTCTTCTCAGTCACTCACTTATGATGGATACTACAAGTTTCCCAAGGGCTGGGATAGATGGCTTCATGTCTGCGTGTCCCTATCAGAGCCTGAAGTAATGAGTGGAGGGCAACGTGAGCGAAGCTTTGCCTCTGATTTCTCTTGATAGAATATGATACCAGGATACCGGGTCCTGGATCAAGTGAACCCCTTCTTCAGGATAGGATTCCAGAGCAATTTCATGTCTTTAATTCTCTTCCTAGAATTTCTTTCTTATTGCAAAATTAAAGGTACTTTTCTTTTTCTTTTCTTTCTTTCTTTTTTTTTGTGATGGGTGGGGGTGGGTACTGGGGATTGAACCCACAACCCCAGCCCTATTTTGTATTTTATTTAGAGACAGGGTCTCACTGAGTTGCTTAGTGCCTTGCTTTTGCTGAGGCTGGCTTTGAACTCCTGATCCTTGCCTCAGCCTCCCAAGCCACTGGGATTATAGGCGTGCGCCACCGCACCTGGCAAAAGTACTTTTTCCTTTAAAAAAAAAATTCATCCCCCAGCAAAAGAAGGGGCAGGGAGGGAATGTCACGGACATGGAGCTCTCTCTGCTCCAGATGAGAGGCTCTCTGTGGTCACCTCTGGGGACGTTATTGCCATCTTAGACCTGGGCTTTCTTGTTTCCCTGTGAACAGCTCTTTTCACGTGCTCACCGCAGGTGGATCCCTGGTTTTCAGGATTGAGGAGAAAAATACTTCCTGATTCAAAACCGAGCTTAATAATGGATACTAGGTCATTTCCGACAGCCCTTGTTCTTATACCTCACAATAACCGTTTGGGGGAAATTGTTGGAATCAGCCTCAGTCCTCTCGCCTGGGGGAACCAGGACTGCTGGAGGAAGTAGATGTGGGGAGCACTGGAATCTTTAAACTGGGTCCCTTTCTCCCTTCCCTCTTCCTGCATCTGTCCCATCCCCTGGAAGTACAGACCCCCATATTTCTGTAATTGCCTTGACTGTGTTCTTTGAACAGAGTCGTCTTTGGCTGCTGGAGGGCTATGAGGCTGAGCAGTGGCCAGAGTCTGACTCTCCAGTTGAGACCTGGAGAGGATATATTCTCCTGGGCTGATAATGCTGGAGGTGGTGGGCGAGAAATAGCTCTCTCCAGGCCATGTCAAAACATAGAGGTACAAGTTAGATGTACACTATTCCTAGACGTTCTTGTCCATAATGATAAAGGCTGGATCCTGACAGAAGTGCCAATGGTCAAAATAGGGGCAGGCCAGCTCCACACACGTGTACATACTTGCAAATCTTGAGGCTAGATCTGCTTCTACATCATTAGAAGAAGGACCCCACTTCCCCTGGAAGCCTCTCTCTCGAACTCTAGCCACACACTGGTTTCCTTCTCTGTCTCCTGAGGCTGCTGGTATCATCTATTCTGCACACTTCCCATCCTGCTGGATAACCCCTGGGAAGTGTCATCAGCACTGCCAGGTCCTGGAGGGAGGGAATGTGTTTTATGTTTTCTCCGCATGACCTTGAAACCTGCATAATTGCAGGGCTCAGAGTGCAGGCCCAATATATATTTTGGAATGGTTAAAAAAATAAACTAGGTATTAAACAAAATAAAACAACAGCCTTGGGGAGTATTCAGGTTGTGCTGATTTTTTTTCCCTTCTGTCCCATCCCCCAAACTTATGGAGGTCACCGTAAGTTCAGCTCCCTGCTCCCTGCGAGCCATTAGGTTGAATTGCTTGGTGTAATAGTGCAGTCTCAGCAAGCAGGCAGCCCTGAGTGCTCTTCACTGGGCGGCCATTAGCGATGGCACCTTCCCTGAGAGAGAAGGGAGAGAAGCGGGGAGCAGAGTGGGGACCACAGAGCCTCAGACAAGAGACTTGTCAATCATTGGCTTTGGGTACCTTTTGCTGGGTGTAAAACTGGGACCATTCATTTTCTCTCTTCTTTACTCAACCCCCACACCCAGCCCGTTCTCTAGGTATTTCTTTGGATGTGAACGTGCCTATGCGGACTGCTCAGTGCCTGTTCTGGGCACACCTGGGCCTCACTGGTCTCCTTGCGTGAAAGTCTGCTGCACAGGCTACCCCTGGGGCAGGGAGCTGAGAGCTCCTCCTCTCCTCCCCAGTTCCCGGGGACAACCAGCAGCTGTGATATATCGGACCAACCCGCAGGGAACAAGTGATTCACTCACCAAAGGTCCTGCCATGTGGACCAGGAACCTGATCTGGAGAGTCATGATTCATGTGTTATGGCAGGTCCCACCCATGTCCCCTGTTGCAGGACACTGTTGGGCCTCATTCTAGAGCTGTTGAAATGTGAGGCTCAGAAATAATAACAGTTCGGGGGCAACCACTGTGTGCCCCGCCGTGAGCTCTGTGCTTTCCAGGTACGACTTGAAAGGTAAGCATTAACTTCCCATTTTCTAGATGAAGGAACTGGGTGGTTAAGGAAATTGTCCTGGGCCACCCAATTTGTTTGAGATAAGGCTAAAGATCAAGATCTTCCGGACTCTGAAACCCAGTCTCACTGATACGGTGGACAATGCCCTCTTTTTGTGGATGCATCTGTCCAAACACCGGACATTCTTCAGTTCTGAATGACCTCAGGGAGGATCAGGTAGTTAATCGTGAAGGAGTAAATGGACGAATGAATGAATGCGTTTGGTATAAAACACGTTCTTTAAGGCATGTACATTAAAAAGTCATATGCCGGGCTAAATCAGCATGGCCCCTGGGCTCGCTCCTTTGTTCCCTTCTCGTTCCTTTGCAATCACTTGACACTTGTGCAATCACTCGTTCCTTTGCACAACCCAACCCTACCTGCTCCACACCTGCATCTGCGCACCTGCGTGAGGCTGGAGAAAAACACGATCGCCTTAAACTCACCGTCCCTCATCCCACACGGGCCTGAAAGTGCCATCACATTTCGATTCCTGTCATCTTGCCTTTCTCCAGTGACTGTTCCATCATTCCCTCCTGAAGCCGGTTGCCTGCCCTCTGTTCATACACCAATCTCTCTTCTGCTCTCCTCTCACGCTCCCATCTACAGCCCAAATTTCCTTGTGTGCAGGAAGTCTCCAGGAGTCCGTCCCTCCGGCACAGCAGCCTTTTCTTTCCTACATCATGGATTTTCTCTTCTTTACTGGATCTTTCACAATAGCATGAAACACGTTGCTATGTCTTCCATCATAATTAAAAAAATCCCTGCTCGCTGGCCGCCCTCTTCTCCCCAATCTGCTCATTCCCTCGTGCTCTGGGCTCCCTTCCTCTTCAAGCCACACTCACTTCTGTGCTACCTTCCAGCTGTCCTGGTTTCCAGGCCAGACTCCTCTATTTCCTACTGGAATCTCCTGTTTGGATGTGCAGTAGCTGCTTCTCCTTCCCATCACCCCCAACACCCACACACATCTGCCCCATCGCCAGCCTTCCCCCACCTCTCTCTGTCATTCAACCTTCATCTTGGACTTTCTTTGACATCCTGCATCCAGCCAGTCAGCAAATCTTGTTGGCTGTATCTTCAGAAATTATCGGGAATGTGACGACTTCTTGCCACCTCCTCTGCAGCCACCTGGTCCTGGCCATGAGCATCTCCCCTTAACGGCAGTGACCCTGCCTTGGTTCTACTCTTAACGCAGCAGCCCAAGTGAGTCCGCAGAAACGCAGGTCTGACGATGTGGCTCCTCCGCCCAGAACCCATGTCTCTCAGACCCAAAGACCTTCAAAGGCCAGCAGGAGCTGCCTGACAGGACTCCTTGCTCCCCTGGCTCACACCACTCTGCCACATGCCTCCTCACAACCCCTTTGTTCCTGTGTGTTTTTGAGCACACCAGGCAAACTTCTGCCACAGGGCCTTTGCATTTATGTTCCTTCTTTCTGGATTATTCTTCCCTGGACTGCAGGACTCCCTCCCTGCCCTCTCGGGTCTTTTGCTCTGTCAGTGAGGCCCTTTGTGACTACCATACCCTCCATTTGCTCCAACCTTGGTCCCTACCTTGTTCCCACCCAACATATCATAGATGTTACTTACGTGTTCATTTTCTGTGTCCCCTCCCTGGATCAAGGGCTACATGAGGGTATAGGATTTTGTTGGTTCCATTCACTGCTGTATTCCCAGTGCCTAGCACAGTGCTCGGTACCCTTGATGAATGAATAAACAACCACATAGCAACACATTGCTACCCCTGCCTCGCAACTTGCCTCTTTCCAATCAGAGTGCTTTGCAAAACCTTCCTCTTTCTAACGGGGTGCTTCTTGAGTCTATCTGCAGTTCCAGGACCTGGCTAATGACCAGAAAGTACATGTCGACTTCTGTCTCCCCCACATTCTGACTTTATCTAGAGGAGCCCTCCTTCTGGCCTGGAAGGAGCTACTTTTACTTTATCTCAGTGGTTGCTCTCTCCTCAGGCCGTATCCCTGCAGACTTCCTCACCTGGACAGGCAGCCACACGCCCCTGAAGTAGAGCAGCCTGCCTGGCTTTGCAGTCTGACCTTCTCTTCGACCTTTCACACTCAAAACATCTCCTTCTCCCTGCTCCCAGCCCTGCAGTATGGTCACTACGGTAGAAGATGTCAGGGACGCCCCTGTTTCACGTAACTGTGCACTGACACCAGAGAGCTTGCCGGACAGGATCCAGACTCCAGACCACACCAAGCCAAAATCCCACTGTGGTTTTAATGAATCAGTCAAAGCGACTCTAAGGGTGTGGAAAGGAAAAGCTCTCGTTGTGAAAGATCTTTTGCCAGATTCTACTGATGTCATTCACTTTGTGGCTCTGGGCCAGCCCTTTGGAAACACAGTGCTGCTCAGAGGTAGTGGGGTCTCTCCTCGTGTGCTGGGGTCCTCAGTGGGCTTCGGAGAGTAGCCACCTTGGCTGGGACACTCCACCCCTCAGGGGCGGTGAAGAGATGATGGAGAGGGG
This sequence comes from Spermophilus citellus, assembly GCF_964194105.1. NCBI lineage: Eukaryota > Metazoa > Chordata > Mammalia > Rodentia > Sciuridae > Spermophilus > Spermophilus citellus. The sequence continues at coordinate 213,468,525 of NC_138184.1, forward strand.
GCGAGCCAGGACAGGGAGACCTTGCCAGAGAGACGCAGGTCAGATCCCTCCCTCCCCTTGCAGCAGGGTGACCTGAGCACCTCCCTTCTTGCCTCTCCCTTGGTTTTGTCACCTATAAATGGTCACACTTGCACCTACCTCCTGGAGATACTGAGGTGGCTTTGCGTGGCACACCCAGGGGCAGGTGCAGCCAGTCTATCACCAACACTCACGGAGCCCCGACCTCAGGCCCCGCCCCCAGCCAGAGCCTTCATGACCTGAACCCATACAACTCTAAGTGCACATCTGAAAAGGAGCCAACAGATTCCACCAAATAAGCAGTGTCCCAGCCTTCCCCAACTAAACTGCTATTTTTTTTTCCTAGTACCCAAGGATTGAATTCAGGGGCACTTGACCACTGAGCCACATCCCCAGCCCTGATTTGTATTTTATTGAGAGGGTCTCACTGAGTTGCTTAGTGCCTCACCTTTGCTGAGGCTGGCTTTGACCTCACCATCCTCCTGCCTCAGCCTCCCGACCCCCTGCGATTCCAGGTGTGCACCACCGCGCCTGGCTAAACTGCTTCTTAAACAGAACAGTATGGGCGTTCCTATCAATTAATAGATACATATTTTCCATTTTTTAAAAAATCGTGGTGGGTCCGCCCCCTCAGTGCTGCTCTGGCAGGACCTGAGGTATGCTAGGACAGGGGCTGTGTGTGTCTGGTGACCCTGGATTGGTCGTGCTGACCACAGGTGAGTTACCTGGTCTTAAGCTGGAGGACTGGAGTGGGCAATCCTGGACCCTGGCGTGGAAACACCTTCCAGGTGGAATCCTAGAGAGCGCTTCTTAGGGAGAGGCTGGGCTCGTGGTGGGAAGGGTGTGGGCCAGCACGGGCTCCCTTTGGGTGTATTTCTCCATTTCCACGTGGAGAGCAGGGCCACGGGGTGGGAGGGTGGGGGACTGGGAGATGGAAGGGGGGGCCTTCTAGGCAGAGGGTGCCCTCGCACTCTTTCCAAGGGGAATTCATCTGAGCCAGGGCTAGAGACGGGGGCGGGGGGATAAGGGTGAAGATGAAGGGAACATGCATTTGGAAAAATTGTCATCTACTTGGGTGTGACCCTCATTCATCTTAAAAAGTTGACAAGCATTGTGTATTCCTTGTATAATCAGAAAAAATATTAAACATTTAAAAAAAATCAGCCACGTGGAAGACTTGGGGTGAGACTTGGGGTGGGGTGAGTGGGGTGAGAGCTCACTGGCTCTGAACCCAGAGTGGAGCCCCGGCTCCAGCCCTCTCGCCTGCTGCCTCACAACAGCCTCCCTGAGAGTTTTGTTGCCTCCTGTGTTTATATAGACTGTGGCCCTGGTGGGGATGGATCTGCCCTGGTGAGGGGGACCTGGGCCAGAGCAGTTGCTTCCAGGGTGTTATCAGACTCTGTTGAGAGCCTTCAACGTTAACGAAAAAATATCAGTTTTTTTTTTTTAATTTTAGGTAGTGACTAGCATTTATATAGTGCTTCATTGTTTACAAAGCATTTTAATTTATATTTCTGAATATGACCCTCATGAGGGTCATAACCAATCCCCATGAGGGTAAGTTTTGTTATTGTGAGTTTGTTATTTATTAGTGACTACAACTCAGAGAGGTTAAGAGGCTTGCCAGCAACCACACAGCCAATTAATAATCAATTAATTATCCTTACAGGGTAGCTCCTAAAGTAGCTAGAGGGTTTATAAGCTGTATTACAGGTAAAATCATCTCATTATACTTTTTTGTTGTTCTTTCTTTCTTCTTTTTCTTTTTTTGCAGTGCTGGGGATTGAAACCACCACCCATACATACAGGCACTTTGCCCCTCAGCTCCTCCCCCACAACTCACTCTTTTTTTTTTTTTTTTTAATTTCAAGATAGGATCTCCCTAAGTTACTCAGAGCCTCACTAGGTTGCCCAGGCTGGCCTTGAATTTTCCATCCTCTTGCCTCAACCTCCTGGGTCCCTGGGATTACAGGCGTGTACCACTCACTGTGCCTGGCTTCTTTGACTTTCTAACGGGCTAGGCTTTAGGAAGAGGAGATATTATGATCCCTTTTAATAGGTAAATGAAGCTGTTCCCCCAGTGTGACCCGGGGTAGGTGGCAGAACCCAAGCTCTGGAAGTCTCTGCTCTCTGCTTCCATTGCTGCCTGAAGTCTGTGCATACCTTGAGAAGGGAGGGGTGTGTCTGCATGTGTACATGTGTGGCATGCGCATGAAAGAGGCTGTCAGGGAAAAGAGAGGGAAATGGGTGTTCTTTGCCCTGGGCAGCAGTGGTTTGTTCGGCTCAGAGGACTGGGAGGTTCCCAGTGTCAGGCTTCCACAGGAAGAAATAAAATCCAGCGTTAAGGGCCTGGCTCTGCTGCCCCCACCCCTCCGTTTCACAGTCTTCCTTCCCCTCCAGGATGCTATCCCCACCCTCCTTCCTTCCCTGGTCCTGTCCTTGGGAAGCAGTTCTGCATCCCAGGTCACCACCCCAGCCTTCCTCCGACTGGGGTCTCTAGAAGCCGGTACCATCTGACCTCAGGACACCCCGTTCTTCTTCCAGTTCTTTCTGGGAACATGAACTCAGTTGACTTCAGGCAGTGGAAAGATTTCAGTTCTATTGGCGCAGGGTGGGTGGCACTCTCGGTCCCTCCTCGCCTGACTGGTGACCCCTGAGTACATCAGCACTGTGAGCCGGAGCCAGTCCCAGGACACAGAGACGAGAGGCCATCCCAGCTCTGGGGAGTGACATCCTGAGGGAGAGGAATTCAGCCACGAGACAAAAGCCTTTGCAGGGGTCTCTCCTTTCCCTGGTGGCCCTGCCACTCCAGTGGGAGTGGCTCAGTGCTCTGGGTGCCCAAGGGGGTCTTTCCTCACTGCCACTGGCCAGCTTGACCCGGCCGCAAAGATGCATCCACTTCTGGTCGGGGGCAGCATGGAGACCTCCCTCCTGGCCACCCAGGCTGAGAGTCCCCTGTCCAGGCCACCCAGGGAGCAGGCCTCCTGCACCCCAGCGCCCGTGACTCCATTATGTAGGCAGAAGACCTTGCTACCTGCTCTCCAGAGGCTCTGCCACAGCCGCACAGCTGAGTGGGAAATAGAGGGAGTCTGTTGCACGCTAGGATGCAGAGCCCAGCTGTCTCTTGGCCCCACAGAGGGATGCCCTCTACGTTCTCTACCTTGACCAAGTTCCCAAATCAGCAGCTCCCATGATTCCCGGTGTCATTTCCCATCATGTCCTGACACGGGGGCCCCATCAAAGTGCACTGGCAGAGAGGAGGCAAAAAGAGGGCAGGGGCTTCTAATTCCTCTCCCTCCGCTCACTGCCTTTTTAAAGAAATATTTATTTTTTAGTTGTAGGTGGACACAATATCTTTATTTGTCTGTGGTGCTGAGGATCGAACCCAGGGCCTCACACCTGCGAGGCGAGCGCTCTACCCCTGAGCCCCAGCCCCAGCCCCTAATCATTTTTAAGAAAGAAGAATGAGCGTCCAACCAACCAATGAATCAAAAGCAACTCACCCCTGCTCCACCTGTGGGACACCGTAGCCTGAGCGTGGGAATAGAGCAGCAGGAGCACCAACGTCTTCCAATCCATCTTTTCCTCTCAAAAGGTGAAGAATGGACCCTCAGCCCAGGTGGGATCCCAGTGGCTACAGGTGGACCTGGAGTTCCTCCCAGGGAGACGTAGGGAGAATTCTTACCTCCCTTCCCTTTCCAGGAGGGAAGAAATGCCCTCTGCGCGCCTCCGCAGGGTGGAGGCCAGCCACTGCCTCCTGGGTGGGACGGAGTCGGCACCTCTCTTAATCCAACTCTCCCTGGGATTGGGGACTGGGCTTCCACACAGAGTCTCTGTTTTTGAGCACATCTGGAGTGACTCACGGGGCATGTGATCTCCTTGGCAGTGGGGTGGATAAATATGATTTCTGTACTTGAGTTCCATGTGTTGGATGCGCCCACTGGAATTTTTCTTTAACAAACAGACCCGCGGAACTTGTTAGAGAGCCCGGCGAAGACTTGGCTGCCCTCCCTGTCCGTCCACACATACTACATCAGAGCCAGGGGCGCGGGCTGGAGGAAGAGTTGGGCGGCTGCCTGGCAGACACTGGGCCTGGTGGAGCCCGGAATTGCCTTCAGGACAGCAAAATCATTGTAGTACCTGGTCCGATGTCACCATCTGTCATCCCCGGACCTGGGGGCCTAGGGCCTTCCCAGGTTCTGAGTGGGTGAGGAGTTGGCAGATTGTGAGGGAGCAGAAGTGGAGAGGTGACATACAAAAGTGCTACATGTGTGATCCTGTGTACTTCAAAATCCAGAAGCCCAGAGTGGACCCTCCCACACAGGTCATGATGTTTGTATTAGGCTCTTTTCTGTTGTTATAACAAAGTACCAGAGGCTGGATACTTTGTAAATAAAAGAGGTTTATTTAGCTCATGGTTCTGGAGGTCCAAGGTTGTGGTGCCAGCTTCTCCGCTCTGGTGAGGACCTCATGTCAATTGGCATCACAATAGTAGGAATGCATGTGAAAGGGATCAGAGCTGAGACAGGAAGCCTAGAAAGCTTGGAGAGGGTGGTCAGACTCACTGTTTAAAAATATCAACTTGCTCCCATGAGAACTGCATTAATCCCTTCTGAGGGCAGTTACTCACCCCCCCCCCCCCCAATTATCTTGCAGGAAGACCCAGCTCTGAAAGATCCCATCACCTCTTAACACCACCACACCAGGGACCAAGCTTCCAACTCACGGGCCTGTGGGAGACAAACCTCACGCAAACCTCCCTTTCTGTACTTTGCTCAGATCTGTGACCAGCCCCTTGGGAGTCTCCAAGCAAAATGGCAGTATTTTCCCAGGATCATTTAAAGAGCACTGCTATGGACATTTAGTCTTCCTCACTTCTGAAATCACAGAGGGGGAATGCTAGAGCTCAAGAGCATCCAAAGATCCCCACCCTGGTGAGTTCCAAATCCATGGAGATGGTGATCAGGGGGAAGGGGCCACCTGAGAGAACACCTTGAGGTCTCCTCTTCTGCAATCCCAGCTCTTGCTCTGACATTTGAAAACCGCTGATCTCACTGACAAGGGTCTCACCTTGCAGTCACTGGTTTAATGCCTACAACCAACTGTGAGGTCAGGGTACAAAAGCACTTACCCGAAGACTTAGAATGCAAGTCCCAAGTGTGATTTAAAATTTTCCAGTAGCTATGTTTTAAAAGTAAGAAGAAGCTGGGCGGGGTGGTACACCTCTGTCATTTCAGCAGGCTGAGGCAGGAGGATCACAAGTTGGAGGCCCTTAGCAACTTAGCGAGACCCTGTCTCAAAATAGAAATAAAGAGCTGGAGATGTGGCTCAGGGATTAAGCACCCCAGGGTTGAATCTTTGATACTTCTTCCCTCAAAAACAAACAAACAAACAAAAAAAAAAGTAAGAAGAATCAGGTGCAATGAACTGTAATAATACTTTTTATTTAACTCAAAAATCCTAAATTATATAATTTTTTTGGGGGGGTACTGGGGATTGAACTCAGGGACACTCAGCCAGTGAGCCCCATCCCCATCCCTATTTTGTATTTTATTGAGAGACGGGGTCTCACTGAGTTGCTTAGGGCCTCGATTTTGCTGAGGTTGGGTTTGAACCAGCGATCCTCCTGCCTCAGCCTCCTGAGTGCTGGGATTACAGGTGTGCACCACCGCACCTGGCTCTAGGTTATATAATTTCTACGTGTAAGGTGTCTCGAATTCCTCTTCTGCACAAAGTTTTCATGCTTATAGTGCATCTCAGTTCCAACCAGCCACATTTCAAGTCCTCCACAGCCACAAGTAGCCAGACTTGGGACCACATTGGACAGCATCAGAAGAGGGCAGAGTCTGCGCCAGCTGCCTGTCTTTGTATCCTCTGTCGGCTCCGCCTTTTACAAGCTGTGGGATCTTGGAAGAGTTCCTAATCTCTCTTTGCCTTGCTTTTCCTCTTTTATAGCTTGGGAATAATAATAGTTCCTTCTTCAAGGTTGTTGTGAGGAATTAATGAGTTAATATGTATAAATGCTGGGGACAATACCTGGCACATACACATACAGTCAATGCATTGGTGCCATTATACAATGAGGAAACAGGCTCAGAGGGGTTAAATAATCTGCCCAAGATCACACAGCTAGCTAGTGGAGCTGGGATTTCAGCCTGGCTCTATGTGATTCCACAGACTGCATGCAAAACCACTCCCTTAGCCTGCCTCAAAGGCTTACATTTTGGGATCCTCTCAGTGAAGGTGAACAGATTCTGGAGGGGTAGGGAGAAGCCCTGATTTGCGGTGCATGCCAACTTTGCCAGAGAAAATGCTCTCACCATGCCAATTTCAAGTGACTGACAGTTTAACATGTTGATAAAATTTCTGAGATACCAACAGTCTGCTCCTGGGAAGCCAGGATGAGCTAGTTCCAGCTCACCATTCCTTCTTGGGGGTTGGTTCTGCTGGCTCTGCTACTTCCCGCTGCAGGTGCAGTGTTTTCTCTCTGTACTCTGTCAATCTGCAAGCGAGGCCCAGAGGACCCAGCATGGGGCTGAGCAGAAAGCACACTCCTGGCCTCCAGTCCTGGACTTGGTCATCGGCAGCCTCAGATCCTCAAACCGTCACCTACTGATTACCAAACTGGGGATTAGCTTTTGGATTTGGGAGGGGAGGAATGAGCTTGTAACTCATTTCATTTCACGTGATGATAAACCAGGCTTCTTTCCCACTCCAACCCAGCACAGGAGACGCATGTCTCTAGTTTCTCCAGAGACCAGAGCTGTGGATTAGGGAGAGAATACGTCGGGGTGTCCTACGTAAGGCGCTTTTCCCTCTGACAGCCTCTGCGCCTGCCTGCATTTCTTTATCCATTTCCCAGTTCAGTTACATCAACCAGTTGCACAGTCCTGACCACACACCTGGCTTTACCTCCTCCAGTTCCACAGCAGTTCTGTTCAGTACCATCCGAAGGGGAGATCATTTGGCACATGGGAACTTGAAGATTGGAAAGGATAAATAACCGGGTTCCCACAGCCCCCAGAGGGTAAGTCACGTACTGACTACCCGGGGCTGAAGCAAAAAAGGAAAGACCAGTAAAGAGCATCTACCCCCTGAGCACAGAGCAGTAGCGGGTCCCATCTGATGGCGGTAGGTATGGGGGAGATCCTGTCCACTCGGCAGGCCCAGCACAGAAGTGGCACAATCAGCACCCCCCTTTTTTTGTCATTTGCTCATTTGTTCATCTAGTTTTTAAACCTCTCCTCTGTGTCAGTCACATGCCAAATAAGACAGTCTCTGCTGTCGAGAATCCTCATTCTGTGCATATACTGGAAATGAACATCTATCTGAGACGCAGGTGGCCAAGATTTTCTCCCATTCTGTAGGTTCTCTCTTCGTGCTCTTGATTGTTTCTTTTGCTGGGAAGAAGCTTTTCAGTTTGATGCCATCCCATTTGATTTTGTTTCTTATGCTTTAGGAGTCCTGCCAGGAAGTCACTTCCTGTGCCCATAAGTTGAAGCCTTGGGCCTACCTTTTCCTCTAGTGGACGCAGAGTTTCTGATCTAATGTGTAGGACTTTGATTCACTTAAGAGTTGAGGTTAACTTTCTTTCTATTACGAATGGATTTCCAGTTTTTCTAGCCCCATTTGTTGAAGAGGCTCTCTTCATTCCAGTTAGTATTTTTGGCACCTTTTTCTAGTGTGAGGTCACTGTATTTATGTGGGTTTATCTCTGTGCCTTCTCTTCTGTTCCATTGGTTTTCTTGCCTATGTTGGTGCCAATACCATTCTGTTTTTGTTACTGTAGCTCTGTACTACAGTCTAAGGTCTGGTTTTGTGATGCCTCCTGCTTCACTTTTCTCACTAAGGATTGCTTTAGCTATTCTGGGCCTCTTCCTTTCCCAGATGAATTTCATGACAGCCTTTTCTATTTTTATGAAGAAAGTCATTGGAATTTTGATGGGAATTGAATTGAATCTGTAGAGCATTTTTGGTTGTATGGCTATTTTGACAACATTGATTGTAACTAAAGAGGGCAATCAGTGCCTCCGTGGATATTTAGAACACGTGATGATGGGGGAATTCCCTGGTAGAAAATGTGAAGGGGAGAGACCCCAGGGGAGGCTCTTGGAGGAGTTGATGTCTGAACTAAGCTTTTGGAAGTGAGTTGAATTGACCTGGATTGTGAGGAAGGAAGTGGCTCACTTGATATATATCACAGAGGGAGAAACCACTTGATCAACTGAGAAGCTATAAGTGGCTCGGCCTTGTTGGAAGATGAAATGTCAGCCCAAGAGCAGCCAAAGGTGTGTCGGTGGTGGGAAGGCAGTGGCTGGTCAGAGCCCGTGTACCAACTGTGGGCTGTACCCTACTGATAAAAGGGAGCCCTGGTGTGTTCCCCAAGGGCGGTGGGTGGCAAGGTGGTCATCTCTGTGGTTGGTCGTGCTGCTGAGGGTGGATTTGACAGGGCTGAGACCAGTCGAGAGGAATCAGAGTTCCAGGGAAAGATGAGAGGGACCCGAGCCAGGGCAGGAGCCGGTGGTAAGAAGAGAAGGGTGTGGTTTGAGAAAGATGGAGGAGGTAGAGCTAGAAACACAGAGGTGACCTGGAGCAGGAGATGAATGTGGGAGGGGCAGACGGGAAGTTTTGGGGTCTCCAACAGAGACTGAGCGGAGGAGGAGGATTTCTGTGTTGCAATGTCCAGGCCCAGGGGCGCGGGCATTGCTGGGACTTGGTTTCCCTAGAGTCCATCCTCTGACCTGCTGCTGTTCCTCCTAACCTGGGAAATGGCTTCTGTCCACCTCCACTGATCCCGTCTGTGTTGGGGTCTCTGCTGTGTTCTGTAGTTGTGAGGGTGGGAAAGAGCGTCAATCCTTTTGAAGAGAAGAGCTACCCGTGGATTGGAATACGAATGAGGAATATGAACACGGCAACACAACCCTTGGCTCTTAATCAAGAGGGAGCCTTAACACCCCCCTCGGCCTGGTGGACGCCCTCACCCTTCCCACTTTGGCTCAGGCTCCCGTCTCCCAGGGAAGCTCCTCCTAGCCTCCCTGATGAGGGTGGTTTCCACACTGACACCTGTTCATGGCCCTGTGGAGTTCGCCTTTGTAGATTTTATCCCAGTTGCACTTTTACTTTGTGATATTTTGGCTCTAGCCATCAAGCACCATGAAGACAGTGGAGAGTGTGTCCCTTGTCACTCACTATTGTGTCCCAGCACCTTCTGGCGCTTGGCAGCGTTCTGCAGTGAGCTAGTCAGGCTGTCGGGCTTCAAAGTCCTTGTAGGAAAGAGACGACCTTCTGGGAAGGAATCAATGAGTGCCATGTAGGGACAATTTATAGAGGAGTGAAAGGATTAGGGAACCAGTGTAGGGACTGGTCACAGGAGGGGCGGATAGCATTATATTGGATTGCAGTTTCCAGTGACCCCCAAAGCACACTGAAGTCCTGACCCTCAGTATCTGAACATGTGACCTCATTTGGAAACAGGGTCTTTGTGGATGTAATCAAGTTCAGATGAGCTCTTTAGGGTGGGCCCTAATCCAACAAGACTGGTGTCCTTATAAGAAGGGAATAGGAGACACCGAGACATACAGGAAGAGGACAGTCACGTGACCGTGGAGGCTGGGATTGGGGCGATGCATCTAGGAGTTAAGGAATGCCAGGGACTGCTGGCCATCACCAGAAGTTTGAAGAGGCAAGGAAGGATTCTGACCTACAAGTTTCAGAGGGAGCATGGCCCGGCTGACACCTTGATTTTGGTTGTCTAGCTTCCAGAACTGTGAGCCCATACTTTCCCATTGTTCTCAGTCATTCAGGTTGTAGCATTTTGTCATAGCAGCTCTGGGAAACTAATACACTGCACTTAGCCCTGAGGAGCGAGGGGGTGGGGGGGTAGGTGAGCCTATGTACAGCAAATTGTAACAGAGGGGCCACCTACTAGGAGCGCCCCACTTCTGCCCAGTCTAGCAGCAGGGGAGCAGAGGAATAAACCCTGGGACTTTCTTCTTTCTCACTTCCTGATTTCTGTTTCCTGCCTCCCAGCAGCCTGGCCCATTTTGTTGCCAGAAGGCAAAGAGCTTGCTTGGTAGAGGGGTCCATGGAAGTCCACCTCCAGGCACAGAGTGGCCTAGGGGGAGAGTGATCTGAAGGGCAAGGAGAGCAGATCCCACGCAGAAGTAGGAAAAATAGTGAATGAATGAAGGCATGAATGGGAGAGCAACGCAGACAGAACTCCTCGTTAACCCTGTTCCAGTTTGGAAACAGACATGTTTATGGCATTTCTATTTCTGTTGGGAGGAGAGAGGAGAGGAGTCACAGGTTTTGAACACTTGGGACTTGTGCGTCCAGCTTCAAGTCCTTGCCTCTGGCTCAGAACCCGGGTTCCGAGTCTTCAGATGGCTCCTTCTTTGTCTGCACAGCCAGCACCTTTAGGCTGGAATCTATTTTAAGGCTGGAAGTGAGGCGATTTGGTATGACAACACAAACACAGCTGTAATTATGAAGTGCCAGCCTCCCAAGCGTAAAAGTCATCTGGCCCTCGAGGGTTGCCAACATAAATGACTGGGTAGTACGTGCACACTAGTGCCGTCCAGGTCAGAACATCCTCCTGCTGCGTTGGGGTCTGTGCGCACACAGGGTTCCCTGCCAGGTGGAAGAAATTTGGGGCAATTCAGCTCCTGAGTCTACGTGAGGCCTGAACCCCCGGCTGTTGCTGCCAGCTCTGCCATCCAGAGCCGGAATTGAGGGCAGTAAGGCTTAGGTCCACCCAGGGATAGGCCAGCTGAACAGAGAAGTCCAGAGCTTTCCTCTGGTGGAAATGTTGTCACAGTCTGACTGCATTGGTGGAGCCCTTGGAGCTGGCTATATGTCACTGAAGCATCTGGAATGTAATCACAAAGCGGCTTGGCTTTGTGCAGACCAGTGACTGTGAAATGTCCTTCCAAGTACAGGTGCCTTGTTTAGGGAGGCCAAAGAGGGGGAAATGCATTTTTGTTTGACTTATCCAGCAAGAGATCATTGTAATAACCAGTTATACCGTTAGCTTCTAGTTTTTTTTTCTTTTTTTTAAATTTAAATATTTATCTTTTAGTTGTAGTTGGACACAATATCTTTATTTATTTATTTATTTATTTATTTATTTATTTTTATGTGGTGCTAAGGATCGAACCCAGCGCCTCACACATGCCAGGCAAGCGCTCTACCACTGAGCCACAACCCCAGCCCCTCCTCTTGTTTTTAATGAGACGTTTATTAAAACAGGGACATAGCATGGATAGAAACGAATTATCGATGGTTTCATTCACCCCTTAGGCTTTCTGATTTTACTAATGATGCTAAACCTTCCTTTAGAATTATCTCTGTTCTCTTTAGACAGAAAATATCATCCTGTGTCCACCAGGCACAGATTGCTGTGGGGCAAAGGTAGGTAAGTGGTGGCAGGGTCCTCTGAGAGATTACTATTGTTTTCATCTTTAGCAACAAGAACTGTCAATCAATTTTTGTAGAGACTGAGTTAAAAGGGCAGATGTTGAGACACACTCGTTTACCAAGGGTAGGAGACCTGGAGAAAAGATGTGAAAGGATTTCTTACACAAGACTCTCTGGGTATGAAAAATCCTGGTCTATTTCACACAAGGAGTGTCAGGGTCCCCTGAGAACAAAGGGCTGGTTTTCCTCTTTGTTAGTCAGGATCTATCAAGTTGTGCCGCATTAACAACCCCAAAATTTCAAGGGCATACATCAACAACAATAAGTAAAAGTCGATTTCTCATTCATCATGAGTTTGCCATGGCTTTTCCTCTCTGTTGCCCTGGGAGAATGGAGCACCTTTTATATGAAATACTGCTTGGTCATCTTGGAAGAGGGGGAAAAGAGTCCTGCAACCATGCTGGCTCTTGAAATTTCTGCTCTAAAGTGACATGCTCCATGTTTAAAGAGCTAAGACAGGTCACAGGGCAATACTTGAGTTCAGCAGGCCAGGGATGTATAATCCTCCCATAGCGTGGAAAAGCTGATAAACATTAATACAATCTACCACATGATTTCACACCCTCCTCCTGGGGGTCAGAACTGGGGAGATCTCTTGGGCAGGGGCATTGGACCAACTCCATGTCCCTTTGTAGAGGTAGGTAGTTGGATCCTCAAACTAGGAAGTTTGAGAGGGATAGATGGATGGACGGATAGATAGAGACATTTGATGTATCCACCCGACTGAGGAAGGAGATAAAGGAATTATGGTTTGGGGTCTCTGAGGTACTTGCTGAAGCCCATCTGGTCCAGGGCTCCTGAGAAGTAGCTGAAGGGGTCCTTGAGGCAAGGGACTCAGATCTTTGGCACAGTTTTCTTGACTAGGCATAGCCAGCAGGGTCACTGCTGGGGCCTCCAGGGAGAACTTTGCCTATCCCAGGGACACAGAACTCTTCTCTAGCTACCAGCCTGCAGCTGGTATAACCCAGGCCAAATTAAAGAAGATTAGACTCCTTGATTCTCACTGGCTCTGTGTTTTCTTCTCCCATCCTTACTACGTAATAGTAACAACTCAGTTATCCTTGAATACATTAAGGCAAAGGACCTTGGAAAGTATAGACTGGATTTCTAGCTCCTGCCAACTTCTGGGGGGTCAAATTGCACTCTGGGACCTGCTTGAGGGTATGCTATTTACACTACAAATTCTAAAGATGGATATCACAGTTCTACAAAAATGTGAAGTCCCAGTTCCCCAAAGAATTATGACCTAGAAGGGAAGAAATATAATTTAAAAAAATAGTCACATTAAATGTGAGAGACAAGTAAATCTTCATAGCATTGATTCACTGAGATGTTGGGGGTGCTTGTTACAGCTGCTAACCTACCCTAATACATTGTGTGTATATGTGCATTGGAATTAGGGATGAGAGAGATGGAAGAGAGGGGTGATTCCAGAGGGAATTTTCCAGAATGGAAAGTTCCCTGGTGTTGATATCTTGGCTGCTCTTTGGCTTGATTCCATAGAAGAAGAAGATCCTTTATGGAGGAAGTGATTAAAGTCTCTGCAAGTTAAATTCACTCTTCTCCCCTGATCTTGAGCCTAGAAGGGATTTGAGGAATGGATGAGAACATTTGCTGTAACGTACAGTAAGCTGGGCGGCCTTGGTGGTTAGAGCCAGTGGGTGGTAGGACTGGGGACCCAGGAGAAATCATCAGGGAGGAGCTGGAGTCTGGGATCCCAGCAGGCTTGGACAACAGACTAGTTATGCAGAGAATTTCCTGGCTCTGCGACACAATGCCAACAACCACAGCTTAGCTAATTCACCTCCTGGCCACTTCTGGTGAATTTTCAAAAAATACCTCAGGAGCTCTTTTAGTTTTGTCCTTAAAATTCAAATCCAGTCCAGGACTAGTTCATTACTGAATCTGACTTGGGGGTGAATAAATGATAACTAGTTTATTGTCATCCTCAATCAAAATGGAAGGGAAAATATTGTTTTTCTTTTTCTTTCTCTGAATTTAGTAATGCTGAGGAAGAATTTGTTCTTGAAAGAAGAAGAGGTGGGTGGAGAGCAGGGAGAGGTTAGAAAAATACCCTGGGTTTTGGATGGCGTCTTCAGAGCCCTGATAGAGATGGGGCCTGCTGAGGTGGGACAAGGGCTCAGGAGCTGATTATGCAGTGTTGTCACTTTGAGAGAAGGGTGAGGCCAGCCTGGGAAAGAACCCGAGTCCAGCATCCGGTAGGCATCAGCCCTGCCTGTTGTGAGGCCCAGAGAGCCCTGAGTCAGGGACCCCCCCCTGCTCGTTAGGACCCCAGAGAACAGTTTCCCTCCACACCTTGCTACAGCAAGTGGGTGAGACACGGGAGGTGTGGACCTTGATTAGAAGGAGCTGGGGAAACAGTGGAGCATTGAGCTGGCTGCGGTGCAGGAAGGTCTTCCAGGGGACATGTGAGGGCCGGGCTGGGCTTCAGGGGCCCAGAGTGTCTAAATGGGGACACAGGGATCTGAACAGCTTGGGCAGAGGCTCTTTAGTAGCAACATCCACGTCTGGTTGTCCTCTTCCCTGTTTTGTGAGCCCATAAAGAGCAGAGATCAGTAGACAATCCAGACCCACTAGGAAAAGGGAGAGGTCAGGAGGGGCATGAAAGAGAAGAGATCAAGGGCAAACCAGGAGGGGTGGGTGGCCTTGGTGTGCCCCATGGCCCTGCCGTGGTATTTTGGTTGAAGCCTGAGGTGTGAGGAGGGACGACCTCAGTAGGTATTTGGTTGGTGTCTGTGCCGAATGTCATGAACCACAATTGTATTGATTCTGGCCTTTGGGACTTTCGTCCTTATGGCTCAATGAGTATTTATGGGACAAATCTTAAAGCAAAGTGTTTTTTTTTTTTTGTCTAGTGAATGCATGTATCATTCAAATGATTGCTCCCTTTCTTCTTTGCACGCCCAGGTAGAGTAATAAAGACTCTTCCTCTGGTTAAATAGATGCTTGCTTTTGTGATGGGGTGAGGTTGCATCCAGCACTTAGACTCCCAGTGTTATGGTTTGAATATGAGGTGTCCCCCAAAATTCCTGTGTTGATGCAGGAATATTCAGAGGTCGAGTGATTAGGTCATGAGAGCTGCAACCTGACCAGTCCATCCTAGTTTGAATGGGTGGTAACTCGAGGCGGATGGGGTGTGACTGCAGGCAGTAGGTCACTGGGGGTGTGTCCTGGAAGGGTCCATTTCCCCTATAGCCCCTTCTACCCCCAGCCCCCTGCTTCCTGGTCATCATAAGGTGAGCAGCTTTCACCCATGGTGCCCTTCAGCCATGACGCTCTGCCTCACATTGGGCCCAGAGTGATGGAGTCAGCTGAGCATGGATGGAACCTCTGAAAGTGTGAGCCAAAATAAACTCTTCCTCCTCTAAGTTGTTCTTGTCAGGTATTATTTGGTCACAATGATGTAAACCTGACTAACACAGCCAGGTACAGTGTGGACTCTTTATAGTTAGAATTAGACAAAATACAGATCAGAGTAAGAGTGTGTGGTAGAAATCCACTGAAGGACCTGAAAACCTCTTGATAAAACTGCTTTGGAGGGAGGCCTGGGTGATAGTTCCACGGTGGGCCTGTTCTTTCCCACATATTTCAAGGAGAAACAACTATTGTTTTCCATGAAGGCCAGAAAGTATCCTAGCCCATTTTCTTCCACTATAACAGAGTACCAGAGACTGGGAAATTTATAAAGAAAAGAGGTTTATTTTGGCTCATAGTTCTGAAAATCCAAAAGCATGGTGCTGGCATCTGCTTGGCTTTTGGTGAGGTCCTTATGGTGGAAAGTGGAAGCATAAGGAAAGACATGGAAAGAAGGAGAGGAGAGGAGGAGGGAGGGGAGGCGAGGGGAAGAGCTAGAAGAGGTGCCAAGCTTACTTTATAACAGTCCACTCTCATGGTCAACCATTCAGTCTGACAAGATGGAGCACCACTCCCAGGAGAAAGGCATTAATCCCTTTTGATGACCTATACCTGTTGAAGCTTCCAGCACCTCTCAACACTGGGGTTTGGAGACCAACCTCAGCTAGAGTTTCATTGAAAGATCTGTTTAAACCACAGCAGAGGGACTAGGGGAAGCTCCTTCTGGTGGGTAGAATGGGAAAGTATCCGTTGTTAGGAGAAGACATCAAATGGTGGGGAACTGGGAGTGTTTCTTGTGCGTGAATGAAAGCTCTAGGCTCTGTTGATGAGGGTTCTTTCTCTGTGTTGAGGCGGCCATTCTTTGTAGTGCAGTTCAGAAAAAACCCCTGCCATACTGTGCCCGGGAGGTGAGGAGCAGCCACTCTCAGGCAGAGGAGATTGAGTTGCAGGACCTCGAGGCTGAAGCCTCCCCCCAGGGCTTTCTATCTCATTTTCTGAGACCTTTGGAGGATGACCTTCATTTATTTCTTTAGTGGGGAATTAAAACAGGCACATGCTTTGCGACAAATTAACAATAACAAAAGTCATCCCTGCCCAATTAATGTCTTTAGAATAAATACACATAATAACCCCAAACCTGAAATCACCCCAAATATCCATCAATAGAGGATAGTAAATAAAATATGCTATGTTCATGCAATAGAATACTATTCTGCAATAAAAGAGCACATTGCTGCACAGGTATGAACCCAGAATACCTGAAAATGAACAAAAGAGTATGAGGTTGGAGTATGAGGTTAGTATGTGAAGTTAGAGTATAGGCAAAATGAACCTATAGCAGACCAAGAAAGAACAGGTATTTCTTGAAGACAGGTTGGCTGTTGACTGAAGCAGGTTGGAGGGAATGCTCTAGAATGGTACAAGGCTTTACATCTTGATCAGGATGCAATGCTGCATGGGTGTACACACATAGAAGTATCATTGAGCTGTCTGCTTAAGATTTGCACATTTTACTGATTATAAATGATACCAACCCTCTTCCCAAACAAACAGAACACAAAATCCCAAAAAAATGGATGGGAAACATGTGGCTAACTGACTTGGGAACATTTATTGTTGATAAGTTCAGTGCAGCAAAGTTGACAGGAAGTGGCATTGGTAGCAGTCCCCCCCCCGCTTGTCCAGTAGTTTAACCCGTTAAGTCTCAAGTTTTCACTTCTGTGAATATTTTACCAAAATTGACACAGGTATGTTAAAATGGGTTGGAAATCGTAATCCAGAGCTTATACATATTATTATATTAATTAACATTAAACTTGTTATATAATTCTACATTAGGATATGATCATGTTAACTATATAATTAATATAATGGTTACATTAATATAATTTATAATGTGCTAAATTATATAATATAATTTACATAATTATATACTCTATCATTTACTATATTTAGGTTTTCACAGGTGTTCCACATCTGGGACCCTGGGACAAAATGGGTTAAGTAACTTGGGTGTGCTCCTTCACGCGTCTGGATTTTCGTTTTTCCTCTATTAGGAAGGGAAAAAGAGGGTTTACTTGTTCGTCGCTTGCAGCCTCTGCAACCTCAGATGGCACTGGGCAGAAAGGACACAAAGGTGCTCCAGTGGCAGACCCGGCTGCTGTTCTGCTGGGACAGTGAGTCCAGAGACACTAAAGTCAGGGTTGCTGCCAAAGCCAGCCCCACCCTGGCTCCTTCTCTGTCTGTCTGGTGACAGCTTGCTCCGCCTGAGCATGAGGAGGCCCTGAGCTCAGGCCAGGCAGGAGCTTCTCCTTCCCTGGGCCCAGCTTCCCTGGGCTCCACCACGGCCCTGGGCTCCCAGCCTGCAGGAGCCGTCAGGCACTTTCTGTTTGGTGAATGAGTTTAGAGCCACAGGAGAGAGAGGGAGCGAGAGTGAATCCCCCTAATGTGTGTGGCCAAGAGGCCAAGTCTAACTCCTCAGGTGGACGGAGGACAAAGGTCCACCTTGAGATGCTGCCAAGGACACAGGAAGAGGTACTATCCCTCCCTGGCCCAGCCATGCCCTGCACCACAGGGCTGGTCCTGAGCAGGGTCCCTCCTACCCACCATTCCCACAGGTCTCCTAAAGGCGGGGACATGGTATCTGTGGTTGGCCTGAGCCATAGGAGCTGCATCCAGGTAATTTTCCATCTTGCTTCATGTACTCAAAACTTTCCTCCTGACCCCAGGAGGCAGACCCGTTAAATGGTCTTGTTTGCTGATGGGAAAACTTAGGTTCTGAAGATAGAAGAGTAACTCAGGGTCCTCTGGCAGAGGTTACACTTGTCCTCCCTGATTTACATGCCACATCAACAGAGGTCATTTGTTTATCTCCTGGACCTGAGGCAGGGTAAACAGTTTTTGGCCACTACACTCTGTCGGGGGCAGAGTTCAGTGGAAGCACAAACACTGGCCCAATAAAACCATAGATTGTCAGGCCAGAGGGGATTTAGAGATCAGAGGTTCCAGCTCTATTTTGTGGAAGTAACTAGCATAGGGACACAAACCAATGACAGAGGGACTGAGTGGTCCAAAGTCCTGAGCCAACTAGAAAGAACTGACCACGTCACAGTGTGTCCATGAGACCCAGGTTTCTCGACCTTGGCAATGCTAACTCTGGGGGCTGGATAATTCCCTGTTATAGGGGGCTGTCCTGTGAAACAGAGGATGTTTACCAGCATCCCTGGCCTCTACCCACCAGATGCTAGTAACAGCCCCCACCCAAGTTGTGACAACCAAAAATGTCACCAGACATTTACAAATGTTCCCTGAGGGACAAAATGAGCCTGGATGAGACCCGCAATGATAGGAAGCCAGTTCTTTAGTCCCACACATCATGACACCTTGCAATGCACTTATTATTTGCAGATCAATCTAATTCTTTGAGGGGACAGAAAGGATCTTATTGACCTATTGTTACCTGGCCCGTGAGAGATCCACTGAATGGTTTTGAATGAATGAATGAAAAAATTAATCGGGTGACTCTGGAAGATAAAGTTTCCTCTGCTGGTTATCTGTGTTATACCAAACATCAGCCTGGGATAGCCTGGCAGGAGATCAAGGAGAATGACTTGCCTGACCTTCTGCCCAAGGACTGTTCGGGCTCCCATTCATCCACCTTGTCATCCACTATCACAGCCCAACGGAAGGCATGTCTTTCTTCACGCTGCAGGCTTAATTACGTGTCTTCTTTTCATTCTTATGAAACAATAGAAATAGATAGTACATGGAAGACCTTTTTTCTCTCTGCCAATAGAGCCAGCATTCTGGGATGTTAAACCTTGAGATTCTCACAGTTAGAAGAAATAGTTCTCAAATGCAGCCATTAGCAGCCACGAGAGTCATGGGAGAATATTTGTCACCGAGTTATGAAATTTTGGCATTGGAAAAAGTCACAAGCAAAATAGAAAAGGAAACATCTCTACCACAAAATCTGATGGTATTGGTTTTCTTAATCCCAGATTTTTTTTTTAAACCAGTGTTGACTTGGGGAAATGACTAGACAATTCTGTTTCTGTTTTCTAAATGATTAAATGTTTGAGAGTAGAGTCCACTTTCAGTAAATAATAATTTAAAAAAAAGTGCTGGATGCTTTCAGAGGACCTTCTGAGTTAGATTACAAAATATAAGTCCCTGTGAATTTTCAGAGAGTGGATATACCTTGGGAAGAATAAACATGTGAGAGAGAAAAAATACAAGCTATTTCTAGCTCTTACAGGGGAATTAATTAAAAGATAAAAAGATAGACTGACTTTTCATGGCCTTTACTGGTCAATTAGTTCAAAGGGACAAATTGAACATAAAGGGTGAAAGAGAACATATTTAAAACAGCAATAAGTTCAAGAAGGAAATAAAGACTTGCAGTGAGAGGGAAGAATGATTATATTAGAAGAATGAACCCTGGGTGGTATTGGGTTAATGCTACTTTTAAAAAAAATGAATTTTACTAAACTGCCAAAGCACATCAAGGACTCTTGCATGAAGACTTTGTATTATGGTCAGAATTGAGATGATTGCTTTTTCAGCCTAAATTTGGCAAAGTGACTACTTATCAGGGGTAAGGACTCTTGCTTACTGCTGACTGGCTATTCTTGGGGAAGCTGCAGATGAACCAGGGTAAGTGGGAAAGCCATGGGCTTGGGGGGGTCTACTCAGTGAGGTGCTCTGGATGGGAGGGTGAGGTTAGAGGCCCGAGATGTGCCGGGCATTTCGGGAATTGCTGGGAAGTAATTTGTTACGGTGACCCCAGTGAGAGGAGCTGGGCAGGAGCGTGTCCTCTGGGTGTCCTAGGGCTGAGCAGGCAACACCACCAGGAGGAGGCGCTAGGGAGTCTCTTGGGACAGTCTGGGCACAAGGTTAGAGAAGAGGCTTTAGGACCAGTCTGGACATCACTGTTTTCAGATGAGGCCCAGAGAGATTGACGTTTTCAACAAACTTCCCTAGATGCGAGGGGGAGGCACCCCTTCATCTTCTATGGGAAAATAGTTTTCTGTTTACTCTGAGAGCATGGAACACAGATATTGGTTTTTCAGGTGTTCAGTGTGACCTTAAACCAGTAGATCTGAAGCAGCCAGACAAAGGTGACTCTGAATGAGGTTTATCTCTGACACTGATCAATGCTGAACTTAGATCCACACCATCCTTGTGTGTTTCTGGTTGTGCCCCCCAAATCCTTATCCTCAACAGTGGAATTATGCTGTGCTTCAGGTGAACAGTACGGACTCTGTGGTGGCCAGCAGGGATGGAGATGGCAGGAGTCGGGGACAGTGTGCTAGGCTTGTCAGATTCAGCCCATAAAAATATAGGACAGCTGGTTAAATTTAAATTTCAGATGAACAATGAACAATTTTTTTTTTTTTTTAGTATCTAAGCAAATCCCATGCGTTATTTAAGATGTACTAAAAAACTCATCCAGTGTTCATCTAAAATTCAAATTTAACAGGTGTCTTGTGTATATCTGTCAGTTCCTCCTTGAGATCCTTAGCAGGAAAGAAGCCTACAAGCTCAATGGCAGTGAACTTGTGGGCGTGGGTCCTGGCCCTGTCCAAATGGAAGATGGTTATCTAAATCTTCCCACTTCCACCTGGGGTTTCTGCAAGAAACAAGAAATCCTGATGCCTTTGAGAAGTCCGGGCAGCAAAGGAAGGAAAGAGAAGCCTTCATCATTACTGCAACACATTCCTCACTCCAGTCCTCTTTTGTTTTGCTCCAGAGAGAAAGGAACAACACACTCTTTAAGGATTGAGGACAGAAGGAAATTGGGGTTGATAAAGCCAGCACATACTGTAGCGTGTGTCCTGGGGAGATAATGGCTCTGAACCTGCTAAAATAAATGGTCTGCTTTGTTCTTGAATAATAATCAGTTGGCAGCTTTGTTCTCTCTTTCCAGCAGCTGGAGGAGGAGATTTTGATTTCAGAGGAAAATGAGTGACCTCGGCCTGACCATATGGGACAGAGGAGAAGGGAAATTTACCACCACGGACTCCCCTGTGTGGTGATAGGACCTCTTGCAGCAAAGTACGTCCCCAGTCACTTGTCATAATGCCCAAGATTTTGCCATGAAAGTTAACAACTTTCTCCTTAAAGAAATGGCAAACAATCCTGAGAATATTATGTAATATGTTACATATTAACATAATAAGTTAGCAACTCTTTAAAATGAGATTGCTCTTTAGGGTGATTCTCACCCAATTTTTGGCTGAGAGCAGGGTCTGGAGATTATTGGAATCTAGGACATGTATACTTATTATAGGTACAGAGAGGTGGGTCACCTAGAGAGAGGACCTGAAGCCCAGACATAAAATGGTCTGGGAGCAGTCCACGCAATTTTCCATTGAGAATGAACCCATAGTGCTGTCTCCCTCCTCCCAGAAATCCTGTAAGTTCCAGAGCTTTCCCTCGGCTCAGTCTTGGCCAGCTGACGGAATGTTTCTAATTCAGATAACAGCAGAATTTGGAATGTGACAAAACTAGCTGCAGAATTCTCTTCCTGGATGGATGATAGATCCTGGCAATAATAGGTGTAGGGGTTCAGGGGCTACAACCTGTACTCCAACTCCAGCAGTCTGTCCTAGAAATATGTCCTCCAGGTTTCAAAGGGCAAAAGAATTCAGCTTTTTCCTCCATGTGACCAAAGAGCCGGATTTAATGACAATGAGAACTTTGGAGTCAGGAGACCCAGCCCTAGTTTCTTCCCTTGTCCAGTTGGATGGTGTGGAACAAGCACGATTATGTCCTCTGTTGTAAAACAGGGATGAAAACCTAAGCTGCCCCTCTTGTTGGGAGGGGATTTCTCAGAATGCACCTTGTAGGTTGCAAACAAGTCTACTTTGCTGATTGTGATCACAACTACGGATGGAGAGTGTCAATTTCATAATCAAAGGGCAACCCATGGGGGACTCTGCCTCTCTTGTCCTTGGCTAGGATAGTGGTTTCTAAAGCAGAGCCTTAAATGTGGAGTTGCTAGTCAAAGCCACAACTGATGTGAATTGGTCCATGTGAATCAGTGGAGAAGGCCTTCTCATCTCTAGTCCAACTCATGCCAGGACTGGGAAGTCTGTGGTCCAGCTGGACTGTTCAAAAGAATTACCCATCTCGGACATCACACAATCTCTAACTGTGTCCATAGCATGGGCTGGGGACCAATAACACCAAGTCCTATTATACAAGCTCCTTCTTCCTAGAAGGATGTGAGAGCTGCTGTTTGCCTCTAGTTCTGATCTACCCCAGAAATTTTTCTTTGTTACTTGGAGTTCCTTTTTATTTTCTGATTTAAAAAAAAAACCTTACTAATATAAAAAATCATTAGCTGTTTCCAAAATGGTCGAATAGAGACAGTTATCCAGATGACTTAGATATACCCTTGGTAAATCTGGGTACCCTATACATTCATATAGGTATGCAAAAGGACACACAATGATGGCTTTCATTTACTGAATAACTATTATCGTGGGCATGAAGTGTTTGCACATAGTATTGCATTTAACTCTTATAATGCCCCACTGGGGAGAAAACTATAATTACACCCATTTTAAAGACGAGGAAACTGAGGTTCAGGAAGGTCTTCTCATGCTGTTAGGAAGCAGCAGGGTACAACCTACCTTCAGAACTGTTTGATTCCAAAGCTCATGTTCTTAACCATCATGCAATTATTTCTTCTTGACTTGACTTTCTTCCCATCTTGTAATTTCTCAGACAGCATAACCTTTTGCCTTTCTTCTGTTGGGTGGTCCTGGGTTTAACTCTACAGCTAGGCTCTGCCACGCTGAGTGGGGAGTGGCATTTAGGGTTGAGCTGTGGCCCAGGCAGGCTTGGAAGCTATCAGCAGTCTGGGCACCTTCTTTGGCAATGACTGAGGGTGCTAAGGATGCCCCTGGCGGTTCTTAGGGAGCAAATAGGGATGGGAAACATATGGGGCCTGGGACAGGATGCCCTGTCATCACAGGACACTCACTGAAGCTGGCAGGGGTCCCCAGCACTGTTGTTAGTGCCAACCCAGAGGCCATCCCAGGCTAGAGTTCGAAGCCTTCTCACTTTCTCTTCCTTTGAAATGGGAATAATGATGTGAGACCAAGGGACAAATGGGGAGGGAATGTATTTTGCCAGTTGATTTAGTGGCCTCAGAATCCACCCCATGCCTCCCTTCTTGCAGAGGCCAGCCTTCTTGCAGAGGCCCTCCCACAGTTGCGGCTCTTCGTCTCTCTCAATGCCCAGTCCAGGAAGTCTTCCGTGGAGGCCCAGGCAGAGGTAAGGTTCCTCCCTCTGAGCGTTGTAGGTGGATGAATGTGACACTTATTACCAGCTCACTGCTCAGTCTCGCCCTGGACTAGCAGCTCCTCAAGGGCAGGGATGACTTCCGTGTCTGCACTTAACAAATTCTTCATGCATTCTGATGGCCTGAACCATTAAACTGAGCTGAAAAAATCCCATCCGTTCCGAAGGATTTCTTGCTGTTGTTTTTGTTCATTTGTTTTTAACTTCCCAACTCCTTCACCTTGGAGGCAGAGCTGTTCCTTGGGACTTTTCAATGTCTTTGGAAGTTTCCTTGCCTCATTCAGATCTCTGGGTCATGACTGAGTGTTCCAGGGAATTCTGGGGGGAAGAAAAATCATTTTTCTTCTGCGAACTCTAAAGTCCACTGTTCTGATAAAGGATCCCAGCTGTGACAAGGAGATTATTTACTTGAAACTAATGAGCAAAGCTAATTATGGCGGTAGACTTAGGCAGGGACAGAGTGTACCAGAGCAGGGTGCTGGCAAATGTTCCTAACCCTCCAGCTTGGCTCCTGAGCCAGGGAGCCCCCCAGACGTGTCAGTGCCTCTGGTCTTCAAATCGTCTGCTCAATAGCAAACAGATTTTAAGATCGTGGTTTGGGGCTTGATTGTCTGGCAGGAGCCAAGAATGAATTTCTGTGGCTTGTTCTTGGTTCTAACTTTTATAAAATATATAAAACAATTAAAGTCTGACGTTTTTGAGGGTGTGGGATTTTGGATTCACCCATCACTTCTTCCACCTCATTCCTCACAACTCCTACAGGTTTCCTCTCCTCCAGAGCAGGGAACTTGCTTCTTGTCCCTCCTGCAGAAGTGGATGGTTCCCTGCTAAGGCTTGTCTCTTCCATTCTTTGTCTGGAGTCTGAACTATGTGAAGTCAAGTTCACCTTCCAGGAAACGGTCACCACTGACCCTACCTGATGATGTTTATGACTTTATTTGGCATTCTCAGCTGTGCTTGTACAAGATGCCAAATCCCATTATAATGAATTATGTGCAGTATCCAAATTCTTTCCCTTTGGAGGAATTTTGTTAAAATTGGAACTTAGAGGAGATAATCATAAGTGGTACAGGGCGAGAAGGAAATGAGTTAACATAAAGTGCCTAGTCTAGTGCCTGGCATAATTTATGTGCATTTTTTAGACATCTAATTTAGGTGACCATCTTCACAGCATATATCATAAGCCCAGTTCTGTAATCTACACTGGTAGAAAAAAACCCAACATACATAAACCATGGTCTCTATTGTCTAAGGGTTTGCATTTTCATGAATAGGGGACACATATGTGTAGCAAGTTAGAAGCAGTCCTAATGTGCACCCAGGGAGAGAGATGGCATGAAGCACAGGCAGAAGTGTTGAAATTAAAAGTAAGAACAGGACACCCAGGGGTGAGGTTAATTGGAAAAGGCTTAATGGGGAAGAAGAGTTGAAAAATGTGATCTCTGGTTTGCTAGAGACTATTGGATTAGGCATTCTGTACATGAAGGGGAAACTTTGAGATGGTTACCATGGCAACAAAGGATGCTAAAACTGCCAAGGTACAGGGTCTGATGGGCCACTATAGGGTCTGTGGAAGATGAGGGTGTGATGGCACCTAGGATTGAATCATTAGGGAAAGCGTCAGGAACAGGAACACAAATGGCTTCAGGAGAGGGGTTAGTAGCTGGTGGCCATTTCAGAATCTGAACAAGGAAAACTGTGGTATCCTTTGAAATTGTGGAGTGAGGAGCATGGCCCAGCTCAAGTTAGAAACAGGCAGAGAAAGAGAGCCTCATGTAGGGAAGAATGGGGTTGAGGTGTGCCGTGGAAAATGGTGGAACTAGGGTGACAGGGGAGGGAAGAGGTGAAAGTGGCCCAGACAAGTTGGCCCTAGGCATGGGAGCTTCTCAATGCCAGCTGCAGGGACTGTCACAGGATGCTCTATTATTATTACTATTATTATTATTATTATTATTATTACACCCTGGGATAGCAAACAATTCTGGGCTTTGAATCCTAAGGATAAATAGGGACTTGTCATGGATCTAAGTTCTTGAATTAAAAAAAAAAAAAAAAAACAACTTGCAATAGATTCTGATTCCATACAATTGAGTAAATAATAGGTCAAAGCAAAGGGAAAACATGTTGAAGAATCAGTATAAATATAAGGCTTAAATATCTTAAATATTTCATTTTGCTTTGAAATATAAATTGTACCTTTATTCTCTAATATTATAATGACAAGTCAAGACTTGTGCTTTAGTTATGGATATACTATTTAGACTGGTTTTTCTTTGAATGAACTAATTCATGATGAGTCAGTAATGTCTACAAATTATTTTCTACTTCTCCCATTGGGAGGTGGAGATGGTTTTTCTCTATTTGAAGCTGGGCTGGCTTTTCCCTTGGCAAATAGAATGCAGAGGAAGTGATGTTGTGGGAGTTCCATGGCTGGGTTTGCAACTCTTTGCTGAGTTCCTGGAGACCCCTGAGCTTCCATGTGAGTTCACTCCCTCAAGTCCCTAGGTCTAAAAGGCTATCTGGAGGCCGACAGAAGAGGGTCCTAGTAGAACTTAGCCCCTAGCCATCCTCATCATGGTGCAAGACATAGGAACAAAGCCTGTTCATACCACGTGGAGCAGAAAAATCGAACAGCTGAGTCCTGTCTGAATTCCTCACACATGAACCTGTGAGGTGTAATAAAAGTGATGGTCATCTTAAGCCAAGGTTTAGTTGGTTTGTTGTATAATAGGCACCAAGAGCTTTAATGGGAAGAAGGCCAGGCGCATGTTCACAGAGCTGGGAGAGACCTAGAGGCCGGGTAGTTCAGTTCCTTGGTTTGCCCATGAGAATTCTGAATAAAGGGGCTGGGAATGTAGCTTAGTGGTAGAGTGCTTGCCCAGCCTGCGTGAGGCCCTGGGTTCCATCCCCAGCACTGGGGGAAAAATGAGTCAGAGGCTTCTAGCAGGTGACCACAAAATGTGCTATTTCACAGAAGGTACTTGATCTTCCTTACTTCAGCTCTCCATTCCCCACCCTTTTCTGGGTAACCTCGCTGGAAAAGTGCTTGTATGCAGAGTTAGACGTCCAGATATGTCTTCTCAGCCGTGAGAAGTTTGCAAGAATCTGCTTTTCAGTATCTGTCTGCTTCCCCACAGTTCTCGGAGGCCAGGACTGTGTTTTCTGTTTGTTTGACTTCACTTTTTCCATTCCTTCTAGAGGGCCTACAAGGGAGAGGTCTCTTCCATTCCAGTGGGGGCAGCTGCCTGGCTTAGGAAGAGTTCAGAGTTTCCCAGCCAAACCTGAAGGCTCCTACAGATGATCCCATGACTCTGGGACCTCCATTCCCAGAAAAGTGCTCCATTTAAGGGTCCACTGTTGCCATCCTGAAACTGTGAATACTTTTGGAACTAGGGGCCCTGCACTTCATTTTGCATTGGATCCCGAAAATTATGTAGCTATTCCTTACCATGGCTCACACTAGGTGAGTTGGCACAGCTTGTTACTACCTCACAGAGAATCAGATGGAGAGGAGGGGTCAGGGAGGAAGGACAAACCACATGGCAACGTGGTGCTTCTCTTCCCTTTGATTGACAGACCCCTTCTAAGACCTCCAGAGCAGATCCTCCCATCTGCCATCATTAACAAAATGGCCCATCTCTGGCAGGATTAACTGGGCTTGAGGGATGCTTGCCTGGGAACAGGGTTGGAGGCAGACGGCACCCTGTAGCTCCGGCCCTAAGACAACAAAACCCAGAATGTGCTGACTCTTGGCCCTTTACTAGGAACCAAGCTGAGTCTTTCCACAAGGGGAGACATGGGGCAGCGGGGAGCATGGGTGTCAGGCCATTCTGAGCTAGGGAAGCCCAGAGAACAAGGGCCTTGCAAGAGGTTTGGGGATGGAGTAGAGGTGCTGGAGGCTCACACCTTATTAGGCAGCAAAAGTGAATCCTACTCTGCAGACACTGTTTGGAGTTGGTAATCATTTTAAAAACTCCACCTGCTATGCATTCACCCTTTCACATACCTTCTCCCATCCAAACACAGCTGTCTCTCCCGTGTCTACCAGCAGGGCCTCAGAAAACATCAACAAGGCTGGGTTCAAGCCCTCGCTCATGTTTCTTTGCCTTTTTTTCTATTTCTGTATTATCTTAGAACTGTGATTCTTCAACCATGGTCCCCATAACCACAGAGTCAGCATTACCTGGTAGGTTGTCAGATATGCTAATTCTTAGACTCCACTCCAACCCTACAGAATCTAAACTCTGGGGCTAAGACTAGTAATCTGCAGCTTAAGAAGCCCTCCAGGTGCCCCTAATGATCTCAGAGGCTTGAGAATCATTCTCCTTGAGATATGTGGCAGAAATAAGGCCCTCCACCAGCATTCAGAATGTCAGAGTTGACACCTGCGTGATGAATGGGCGTCACTTTTGAAAAGGAAAGAAATAATAACTGTTTTTATGTACATCACCCCTTGTCCGCATGCACACATGCAGAAGAATGGGTACAGGTCAGAGAATGACTTGCTCCTCATTCCTCCTGTATTTAACATCTGTTCCCCACGCTTTGGGTTGTTTGAACAAGAGAATCAGTATCGGGATAAACTGGTTTGTAGGATGTTGGGAGGCAGGTGCAGCCTGCCCCTTTAATGCAAGCTGAGAACAAACATGGCATACTGAGCCCCAAATCAGCCTTCTGCTGCTAGAGACAGAGGTGGAATTTGTGTTTTGCTGGTCTGAAGCCCCCTGATGGGTGGCCTTACCTTGGGGCCTTAATTAGAAGCAGCAGTGGCCCTCAGGCCTGCTGAGCTTCTATTTGATGTGATTGCACAAAACAGCTGAGATGGAAAACTAGACCTTTTGTTATTTCACATATTCTGAAAGCTTTTTCAGAAAAGTCCCTTTCCAATTTCTTATTTGCTATCACAGTCACCAGGATAATTTAAGAAAGGAGTGAGACAGGGTGAGTGATGGGTAATATCTGGCTTTTCCTGATTTGTCATAGATTTTCCAGTTCCAATTTATGTCCTCTCAGCCCCACTTTGGATCTCTGACAAGGGGTCCACCCCTAGCCAGATGCCTCCTTATTTTTTCAGAACTGCTCTTCCTTCCTGGTCTCTTTCCCCTTTCCTTGGGGTTTTGTAGAGATTTCTAGTATTTAATATTGGCTTGGAAGCTTGATCATTAAAAAAAAAATCAGTATAAAAGTGAAAATACCCACTTGAGATGTGGGTATGTAAATCAATTTCATAATTGTACTAAAGAACTGTGGCGGAATTTCTTGTGTCTTGCTTTATTCCAGTACAGGTGACTGACGGCAGGCTGTTGGATGTCAGCCCATCCGGATGAAGAATAAGAAGCAGGGAAAAGGAGAGAGGAGGACTTGCTCCTGGATCTGCACATCTATTGTAACCGAGTGCATGAGCTTAGCCCAATGACGTTTCTGTCTCATGGCAAGTCTGCACTGTCTAATGTCGGGCACTTTCCTGCTTAGCAGAGTAGCCTTACCCTGGGTTAATAGGAAACTCGTACATTCTGATGTTTTCTGACACTTCAAAGGGGTCTTACACCAGGAGCTGCGGAGCTGTGTTGATTGGATAGGGTCCCATTGTTCTGTCTTGATTATCTGGGCTTTCAAACCATTGGCTACCACCCCCCACCCCTCACTTAACTCTCTTTAAGCACAAAGGGGAATTTACTGGAAAACCACTGGAGTATCTCGCAAACCCAAGGCCAAGAACTACACAACCTGGGCTCTGCAAAGACCCGGATCAGGAAGCAGTGGAAAACCATTGAGAATCTACTTGGTTATTTCACTTCACTTCTTTCTCTCCCACTCTCTGCCTCACCTGGAGAGACACTATGATCCTTGGCTTCTTTCATTGTGCTTGCTGAATGCTCCTTTTTCTCTGTAGACCAGCTTTTACTTATTTGGTGTGAGCATGAACAAACATGGCTGCCACAAAATGGCAAACTCTGCTCCCTCGTTCAAGGGGGAAGCCCTGAGGATATCCCCAGACTCAACAGCTGATGGGGAGGCTGAGCAGTCAAGGACTGGGCAGTTGTGACCTAGGCTGCGGTCAAGGATAGGGTCATTGCTGTCAATGGTTTATTTCAGTAGACAGAGATTTATTCTGTTAAGAAAAACTATCCCAAATTTGGAAATAAGGCGAAAGGAGGCTTCCATGTCCTTTCAATCTCTTGGTGAAGCATTGTTTTACCGTTACGGGTTCTTTGTTAAGGGAGATGTACCTCTAGCGACTTGCTTTCTACTGATTAAAGATCCAGACTGAAGTTTGATGTTAACTTGCAGAGTTTTACAGTAGAGATGCAAATGATTTCTCTGTGGGAAAGATCACCAAAGGCTATGGCTTTGTTTCCCAAGAGTACATTAACCTAGCAATCTCATTTCAACATTTTCTTTCTTTAATGACTATACAACCTCTCGGCCTATACTTCTCCTTTGAACCAGTCCCACTATGCTTCTGAGAGCCTCATTCTTGCAGGATCTGTGCAAAGGGACAGGGCATTGGGGGATTCAACAGGAAGCAGTGTTTATTTTGTGCCAGCCCAGACTTGGCAGATTATCATCCAATGGCCAGGCCCCAAGGCAGCAGGACTTCTCCTTATATAGCCCCTGCTAGCCGACTCCCCCATACATATTAGCCCTTTAGTCTCCCCTATATGGAAAAATACATTTTTGCGTGGGTATTCTATGCTATAATACCATAAGGAAGTCATGACAGAGCTGTGCAAGCTCACTGTGTGTGTGTGTGTGTGTGTGGCTTCCTCAGGGTTGTGCATGCGTCCTGAGTGTTAGAGGAGTGGTGCATGCACAATGAGTGTGCCACGTCGCCTTTCTTAGGTCTGGGAAATGTGTACTTGGTTTCTGAAGGCACCACGTTTGTCTGGCGGAGTTGCACATGCGTGCACAGATACTGGCCGGGCCACTGACCTGCGAGCGCCATGCACGTGCCAGCAGCGCTGCGCCCTCTGTCTTGTCTTTGTTTGAAGAGGGCTCCTACCACATCATGAGTGAGTTGACCAAATTGTATTTTGTTTGTTCTCAAAACGAGCGAAAGATTGAGGTGACACCTCAAAGTTACCTTCTTTATTTTCATTTTCTTTCCTGTTAATTTCCTGTTTTTTTTTTTTTGAGGGGGGGATGGCTTTACTTCTGCTTTAGTGAAGGCCTGCTCTTAGTCAAATTTCTGTTTTTGTTGGTCTGAAATATATTTACGTCATCTTTGTTCCTGAAAGAATATACTAGATTGATGCTCCAAGTTGACTCCCTCTTAGGCCTTTAAGAATATGGTTCAATGTGCTGGGTGGGGCTGGGGCTCAGTGGCAGAGCACTTGCCTGGCAGGCGTGAGGCGCTGGGTTCCATCCTCAGCACCGCATATAAATAAATACATAAAGTTATAGTATCCATCTACAACTAAAGGAATATTAAAAAAAAAAGAATATTGTTCTAGGGGCTGGGGCTGAAGCTTAATACTCTACCACTGAGAACTAGGTGAGGCACTGGGTTCCATCTTTAGTACCACATAAAAATAACAATCAAAGGCATTCTGTCCACCTACAACTACAATCTATATCTGTCTATCTATATAAAATATTAATATCAACTGTATTTTGACTTCATTTATTGCATTTGAGAAGTCAATTTCTCTTTTCTCTATGGTTACTTTTTTCTTTTTGGTATCAGGGATGGAACCCCCTGGGGCACTTTACCACTGAGCCATACCCCAGGCCTTTTTATATTTTATTTTGAGACTGGGTCTCACTAAGTTCCTTAGAGCCTCACTAAGTTTCTGAGACTGGCTTTGAACTTGTGATCCTCCTGTGTCAGCCTTTCAAGTAAATGGGATTACAGGCGTGGACCACCACACCTGGCTCTCTCTGATTACTTTTAAGATCTCTTTCTCTTTGGTATTCTGGTACTTTTAATAGTCTTAATGTAGATTAATTCTTATTACACTGCTTGGAATTCATGGGGCTTCTTTATTTTGAGAATTTGTGTTTTCATTAATTCTGGGAAAAAGTCAAATTAGTATCTGCTCAGATATTACTTGTTCCCATTATTTCTATGATCTTATTTCCAATTTCAAATAATTGTACGTTAAATCTTTGTATTCAATCTTTCATGTTATTTAACTTAAAGTTTAATCATCATCTCCTTACAACCTACCTCCAGGGCTGTATTCAGAGTATTTTCTCCAATTTTATTTCTAGTTTACTAATTCCTTCTTGATGTTGCCGCATCACTGTAGTTTGCTGATTTTAAGTCCTTTGGGTATACACCGAGGGGTGGGATAACTGGATCAAATGGTGGTTCCATTCCAAGTTTTCTGAGGAATCTCCATACTGCTTTCCTTAATGGTTGCACCAATTTGCAGTCCCACCAGCAATGTATGAGCGTATCCTTTTCCCTACATCCTCGCCAACATTTGTTGTTGCTTGTATTCTTGATAATTGCCATTCTGACTGGAGCGAGGTGAAATCTCGGTGTAGTTTTAATTTGCATTTCTCTAATTCACAAGCATAATATTGAATGACAACAATGAGGACCAAAGGAATGTGTTCTTTATGAACCTATTTATAGAAATAAACAAAAAGCCAACCAAAAATGCAAAGCTATTGTGTTTAGGGCTAAACGCTTTGAAGTTGAAACTTACGAACAAAGAAACAAACAAACAAACATGAAAGGCTGACTATTTTGAGTGAGAATATGTGGTGACTGGGAAGGGACACTCGGGTTTTCTGGGGTACAGACATTATTCTGTTTCTTGACCTAGTTGGTGGTTCACTTTACAGTAGATCATAGACCATATATTGTTCCATGAAAAATAAAATGTGTTTATTTGCAAAATGATGACAGTACTACATATCTAAATGTACAAGTTGCAGCTCACGTGGTATTTGGAAGGAAATTTATAAATTTAAAACACTTATATAAATCTAATAACAAATAGGTAAAATCTATATAGATAAAGTTGCCCACTTATATTGAAAGGCCCTAAAGAAAAACGTGGAGAATTCTATAGTCTTGGAAGTGATGTACATTTTTCCAAATTTGAGCTCTATATTTAAAGCATTCCCAATAAAAATACCAACATGGTTTTTCATGGAAGCTGGCAAGCTGATTCTAATATTTATTTGGAAAGGCAAAAGTCCAAGAATAGCCAACACAGTGTAGAAGGAAAAAGGACAGTGGAATGATCTCCCCAACTATCCATTAAGCCTCATTCTAAAGCAACAGTAATTGAGACAGTGGAGTATTCATGCAAAAATGGCAAAAAGACCACTGGAAGACAACAGAGATCCCAGACACGGATCTAAGCACATTGGGAAACTTGAAAAGAAAAAAAAATTGGCGCAATAGAAAAAACGGGGAAGTGGCAGACTATTTAATAATCACTCATAATGGAAAACAAATGAAATTGGAGTCCTGTGTCACATGGTGTACGAAAATCAATTCTAGACTGATTAAGGACTGACAGATGAAAGGCACGAACTTAAGCCTTTTGGAAAAAATACATAAAACATCTTTATGACCTCGGGGTAAGGAAGGATTTCTTAAACATGTCCCCAAAGTGCAAGTCACTAAGGAAAAGACTAATAAATTCTGCTACCTTAATACAGAACTACCATACCCCTTTAAAAAGAGTGAAACTAAGTGCTCCAAACCCGGGGAAGATATCTGTAACCCATATAAACAAACAAAAAAATTTATTAACCAGATATATAAATAACTTCTAAAAATCACTAAGAGAAAGATAAAGTGCATAGTATACAAATAGAGAAGACAGATGAGAACAGACACATTGCAGAAGAGGAAATGAAAATGGATAAGAACATAGGGAAAAGTGCTCAACTTCATTATTGATCAGGGAATGTGAATTAAAATAAGGAGGAGATACTATTTTAAACCATTAAACTGGCAAAAATTAATAATTCAGACAATACCAAGGACGTGGAGCAAAACACTAGTAGTGGGAGTGTAAATTAGCACCATTACTTTGGGAAAAAAATTGGCACTATTAGAAAAGCTAAAGTTGCAAAACACCACATGGCCCAGAAATTCCACTCTTGCACCCCAGAGAAACATTCCCAAATGAGCAGAGGATTTTCACAGTAGAATTGCTGTTAATGATGAGAAAACTGGAGACACCACAAATATCCATAGAAGAGAAAATGACACAGAACTGTGCTGTGAGCAGTGAGAAGTAAATGAGGCTTATACCTGGAAAAAACCAATCTCAAAAACAATGTTGAGTAAAACAAGCAATTCTCAAACCATCATATACTCCGTGATGTTTGCAAACATGCGGAACCAAATAAGGTTTCATTCAGAGATACATATAAATGCTGAGACAGTTTTTGAGGCAAGCCAGGTTATGGATAAATTCTATAGGCGAAGTTACTTGCCTACCGATTTGGGCAAGAGAACCATCACCTGCTTCTTTGAGGGAAGAAAGGTTCCTGAGTGAGGACGTCAGACATCCTCAGGCCTCCCCTTATTCCTTGCTATATCAGGGTAGTTAGAAAAAAATAACCCCACAGCCTGGTTGTATGAAGTTTCCCATCTGACCAGATAGATCCAGTTAATAATCTCTGTCTTCATTCTCAGTCCATGCTGGGCTCTGAGATTGAGCATATTTTAAGCAGGGAAACATATAGACCTGTAGACCTCAAATTTGGTGACTTGACTTGACTTGTTCAAATGGATCCCCCTAGCTTGAGGGTTTTTGGGTTTTACACCTACATCATGCTGACATGATACCATTTTTTTATTACAAATACTAGGACACAGTCTGAGGTGTAGCAGGGAACATTTGGGTACAGCTGGAGTAGATGTCAGTGAATCTGGCCCCTCCTGCTCCGTACCCACTGAAGAAGCCAGTTTCTAGCAGTGTCATGTCTGGGCAGGGATCTTGGGTCCTGTGGGCTGCAGCTGCTCCTGCGGAGCGTTAAGGGGAGCCTCATGGAGCTCATGCATCTGCCCCTTCCTTCCTTTCCAAGGTAGTGGTTCCAGCGGGATGCTGGAGGGTAGGAAGGAAGGTGACAAGGGAAGGCAAAGAGGACAGGCAAGGAGGCAAGTGAGGGATGGAGGAGGATGAGGCAGCCTGCCAATGAAGCTCATAAGTCCCTGAGCCAGGAGTTTGTTAGAAACACGCCAAGACCTTTTCCAGCCAGCCGAGACAGACCCACCATTCACATGGGTAGCACCTTTTTCTTTGCAGAAAAGAACCATTCATCAGCAGCAGCTCCTGGAATGTGGGCTGGGAGACTCAGTCCGGGGGGCCGGCCCTCCTTCACCCACTGATGCCAAAGGCCGTCAGGAGACCACATCACAGCCTCAAAATAGCGTCCACCATTCCCCCCACCACTCCTGCACCCCAGCTTTCCAGGGAACTCCCTCTCCATGTTGACTTGGTTTGAGACAGGGAGTATCTCTGGGAGAACATTTCTAGGCTGAGCTGCCTTTTCCTTCCAAGTCAAGCAATGTGAAAACACTGGATTTCAATCAAACGTTCACTCAGATGTGATTTCTACAATATTTGAACACCTGATTCAAAACTGAATTCAACCGAATGCCAGTGGCGTGAAGGGAGATGTACAAATGAATGCACACAGAATGACGGGAAAGCATAAAGTGGGTCTATCCGCAGTGTGGAGAGCAGGGGCTTCCAGAGAGGACTCCTCCAAGATTGTAAATCAGGGAAGCTAATGAGGCTGAACGGCTCTAACGAGTTCAAAACGAGTGAGCATGAAGCTAAAAGTAAATCTTTTAACCTTTTCTGAGTTTGTAGTCAATGAACTTCAAAATCACACACATAAAAGTCATTGGGTTAAAATATGAAAAACACACACTGTGGGGTAGTCCAGCATGGCGGACCATAAAGACAGTGACTTTAGGTTCTTTTCTACATATGAAAAAAACCACATGAGGGAGTTTAGTAGGGGAGATTCTGCCATTGCCGCAGAGTACTTCTCCCCACAATCTCATTAATGTTATTAATTAATCTTGTTAATCATCTTTCCATCTTGAATCCCAGATCCCTTTCCCAATTACCTGATTCTTCCCAGGGGAATGCCCAGACCTTCTGGCAAGGTTATGAGAACCTTGGAGTCTTCTATGAAAGTTCTTCCCAACACTTCACACCTTAGAGCCAACCTGTCCTCAAGAGTAATCTTTTTCTGCCTTAGAAATGAAAAAAAAATTAATTCTTTTTTTTCTTTAATTCTATTTCAACTCCCACTATTCTGACAGTTCTTCCTGGAGACCCCTGCCCAGGTCTGGCAGCCTTGCATGAGGTCCTGCTCTAACCACTTATGTGTCTTTGTTCAAACTGACTTTATCAAAGCACTGCTCTGGTCACATCCTTACGCAGGAATGCACCATAGCTCACTATTGCAACCTCTACTTGCTTCTCCTTGGGGGTCTCTCACCGTCCCTACTCTACCTTCTGTCTTTGCATTTACTCATTGTGTACTTTCTGTAATTTATTTAAATGGTCTTATTGATTATACTCCCAAGCTGGTTCCAGTCTTTTGCTATTGTATTCAACACTCCAGTAAATAACTTTGTACACAGGCCATTTTGCCCTTGTAGGATAAATTCCTGGAAGTGGAATTGTTGAACCAAAGGCAATATGCCTTTATAACTTGCTAGATATTGCCAAATTGCTCCAGACAGATTGCATCAATTTACACTCCCACCAGCCACAAGTGAGAGGACCTGTTTCCTCTACAGGCTTCCAAATTATTAAATTCTTGGATTCTTGCCAAAATGGGACGTGGGAAAATGGTATCCGATCAGTTTTAATTTGTATCTTTTATTTTATGAGAGAGATAGAGCAGTGGTATTTCCTTTTAGTAGGCTTATTTTTATTTGGACTATCAATCTATTTCTTGTCAATTTGTAACAGATTTTTGTATTTAAGGGATGTGAATTGCAAATATTTTTCTATTTTTCATTTCTCTTTGCTTACGGTATTTCACTTGTTTGTTTTTATCCATGCAGGGGTTTTAGTATTTATGGAGTAAAACTCTTCAGTTTTTTCTTTCATGACATCTGGACTTTGAATCATTTTAAAAAGAGTCTTACCCACTCTGAGCTTATAAAAGGATTCTCATATGTTTTATGATAGTTTTTTGTCTTTATTTTTAAATTTTTGTTTCATTTGAAAGTTATCCTGGCATATGGCATAAGGTATGACTTACACAAGTTTTTGTGATGCCTCCTCAATTGAAATAACATCAGTTATTGAAAAGTCCATGTTTTCCCCACTAAGTCCCCAAATTCCATCATACAGCAAATTCCTTTATGTATTTAGAATAGTACTAGACTTTTTATTTTGTGACATTAGCCTGATTATTTCTGTACTAGTCCAATGCAATTTAAAAT
This sequence comes from Spermophilus citellus, assembly GCF_964194105.1. Taxonomy (NCBI): domain Eukaryota; kingdom Metazoa; phylum Chordata; class Mammalia; order Rodentia; family Sciuridae; genus Spermophilus; species Spermophilus citellus. The sequence continues at coordinate 213,505,099 of NC_138184.1, forward strand.
TTGGAGGCTTATTAATATATGTCAATACCACATATCAACATACATTAATTTTGTATATACCACATATGCCAATATGTTAATACTACTCTTGCTTCTCAGAATTTTTCTACTTCATGTTTCTTGGAGGTCTTTGGAATCATCTTGTCTAGCTGAAGGAAAAAAAAAGATTTCTTTGTATTTATATGGATACAATATTAAATATATGAATTCATTTAAAGAGTGTTGACATATCCCATTCCTCTTTTGTTTCCTTCAGAGCTGTTTTCAAATTTTCTTCCTATAGGCTTTGAGCTTTTAAAATTTACCATTTTTATCTCTGGTTTCTATGACAAATGGATTTTTCCTTTGTTACCTCTTCCAAACAGTTACTGTTTGCTCATTAGTGCTGTTGCCTGCTACCTTACTCAGTGTTCTTACTGTTGAGGTAATTTTTCTGTCTGTTTTCTGGCATATCATCACAGAACCTGTAAATAGTATGTTCTGCTTCTTCCCTTCCAATTTTCATATCTCTTTGTTCCCTTGTCTTGTTCTAGGAAAGTTCACAGAATGGCTTTTTAGTGGTATACGTGCCAAGCAAGTTCATGGTAATGATGAGTTTGGGCACATTTGTATAAGAAGCACAGGGCATCCCCAGGGGACTGGACTGAGACCCTAAAATCTTCTCTATAAAATCCACTGTTGTTACCATCTATATGGTATGCTCAAAAGAGGCCAGATGGCAGGAAAGAGTAACAGAAGGCTCGGAGGAAAGCTCTTCACAGGGCTCAGAGAGGCCACAGGATTTGGCTGAATCAGCAACCACGCTTGATCCAATGATCTTGGAGTTGTGGGTGTGCCTTTGGGGAAATAAATGGCTCTGTGTGAGAGCTGTCTTCCCATCAGTATGCTAGGAACAAGTGGTACGAAGACCTTGACATTTGGAGCTCAAGGAAGTTCCCAACCTGCCTTCAAGGTTTGTGCCATGGCTGGGAACAGTGCTGGAGGACAGGAGCGCTTGCAGGGCCCACAGCTACACTGTACTCCGGGCTCCGTATTTCTACAGGATGCAGTACCCACTACTCTGCCCTGGTGACTCCCAGGGTAAAGGGATCTGTTCTGGTATTCAAGGTCACATCATTAAGGAGCAGAGCCATCAACCCTGGAGAACAGGGGAAGACAGAACAGTGCACAGAGGCTTCTCCACCTGCAAGCTTCCCACTGCCAAGCCCAGCTTCAGAGCCAAAGCGCACCAACACTGTACATTCAGAAGGTGGTGTTGGTGGACACCATGCAAGTCCGTTCACAGCAGCCATGCAGTCTCTCAGTCCACTGTGTGTTTCCAGATATGTAGTGAATTATGTAGGCAGTATGATTAGAAGGACAAAAAGCAGGTCAAGTGACATAGGAGATGCCTGTCAAGCCATGAGAAGATGAGGAAAAGTGGTGGTTGAAGCCAACTCAATTTACAGGAAGAAGCTTATTGTCAAGAGTTTTGGCTTAATGTTGGGTCAGATGATAGCAAGGAGTTGCTCAGGACCTTTAAGCCTACATGTGGTAACCTGCTGCTGCAGAATGGTCACAAGCCATACGTGGCTCACAGCTTCAAGGCCTGTTAAAATCTGTCAGCATCAAAGAGTTAATTTGAAAGGGAGATCACAGCTCTGTTAAAAGCTCTGCTTTTCTTCAGGATGGGGGTGACAATGGCTTTGTCTCAAGAAGACAGTCTCACAGAACACATATCATCCCCAAGTTTTCTTAAGGCTTCACACAGTTGAATCACAATCCTTGATGACATTAGATCCTTCCCAGGGAGCTGGTTAGCTTTAGACGTTTGGCCCTTTGGAATTTGATCTGCTTTTAAGCAGGATAGCTTGTGTACCTGGCTGCCCAGTGGGTAGGTAGGACTCCCTTCAGGTCTGCATAAGGAACTCTGGGAGGTTTGGGAGTGTTGTTTTGGAAGGAAGTTCTGGAAGTGGGTCTTGTCTTTGCACTAACTTGGGCAGCTGGGGACTTAGAGAAACGTGAGAAATGTGACTTTTTTTTGCAATGTAATGGTCTCTTCCGGCCCCTTTCCAGTGTTTATCTTTCCACATGCTGTGTTCTCAATTGTGTTGGGAAACAGAGGCAACATGCTAGACCCTGAAATATGCAGTGGTGAGGTCTAAGTTTTCAAAATCTCAGTTTCTCAAGGGGCAAAGAAGCACAGATACTAAACCGCCAGAGTTGGCTGGAAACTCTACTGGTAGCAGCCGTCTTAAGCAGTGGACGCACGATCCCTGATTCCTAGCCAAATGTGGTGTCCAGCATGTGAGAATGAAAAGAACCAGAAGACTTAGTCAGAAATCTGCAGTTCTGGCCTCATGTCAGAATTTTAAGAGCTCCTGGAATATTTACAAATCCTAGTTGGTCAGGCCTCTTCCCCTAGAAGTCCTGATTGAGTAGGCCTGGGAGGGGTCCCAGGGGGTGATTCAGATGTCCAGCCAGAAACCACTGATTTAGGCAGGTTCCAATGCAGTCATTAGGGAGCCGAAGGACCTTTGGCAAATCACTGTTACTTCCCTGGACTGCAGTTTCCTTGTCTCTCAATTTAGAAGTTGGACTGGAGAGATCTAGACCTGGTTGTACATCGGCAACTCCCAGGGAGTTTCAGAAATGCAGATTCTTGAATCTCAATCCAGACTACTGAATTGGAATCTCAGGGCCCAGGACCCAGGAACCTGTATTTTCAGGAAGCTCTCCAGGAGATTGTGATGCAGTCCGTCAGCTGGTAGGGACACACTGGTCTGCATGGTAACTTGGGCTTTCTTTGGCTCTAATGTGCCCAAACACATGTAAAACAGTAGGCTCAGTGGCTAGACTTGCATCAGGTACCAGCAGTGGTCATGATTTGCCAACGTGCTGTGTCTGTCTGGGGTTATTCTCTAGCTGTTCTGGGGGGAGCCCTTTTTCTTCCCCTGTTGACTTCAGGCTGCCTAGCATCAGTGCCTGGTGCGTATTAAGTGGCTTGAAAATGTAATGAATGAATGCGTGGACAAATGAAGTCTTTAGGGGTAGAAGACAGGCCTTCTGTTTAATATTGATCTCTCTCTGTGCCAAGAAGTGCTGGTGACACAGTAGATACTAGTAAGTGTTTGTGAAATACTCACGTGTGCACCATTTTTGCCAGTCTAGAAGGTGGCAGGCTGAGCAGGCAGAGTGGACTCCAGGTGATAGTATGAGTGTCTGTGGGTGGGGCAAAGTCTGTGTAGGTAGCATCAGAATGCATGGGGTCTGCACAAATCTGTGCATTTCTCTTCTTTGGGCGCAAGAGTTCTAGGGCCAGCCAGCTGCTGGCAGGCAAGAGAGGGTGGCACCATGGAGCAGAATCCCTGTTGCCATGGCAAGTTCCAACCAGTCCTGCCCTGAGGGGTAGCTTGTGCAAGCCCTGCTGGCCACTGACCTCAGAAAGCTGGAGCACTTTCCTGCAGCATGGCCAGAGAAACAGGAGGGGCCTTGTGCTTTGTTCTCTGGAAGGTGGAGCAGAGTATCACACCACAGCTCATGATGTCCTGGAGATCACAGCCTTGTGGCTGTGGCTGGGGCTGTATCCTTCTGGTCTGGATGACAGTCAGGGAGAAAGCAGTCATTGACCTCCTCCCAGTCACCACCCTTGCCTCAGATGTTCCCTGTAGGGACAGAACCTTCTTCCTTGGAATGGACACCCTTAGGGTTGACAGTGCATATTTATATAGGTTGTCATACTGAATGATTTGCTGTGGTTATTTATTAGTGTGGCAGGGTGGGGAAATAGAAAACCATCTTTCTTCAACAGCATTGACCAGAAGCACAGATGTCATCCACTCCCACGATTCCCTGATTGCTGGCTCTCTGCTCTACCTTTCACCTTCTACATCCAGCAAAGAATATTTATGAGAACAGCAGGCTCTTCTGCTCTCTCTGACATTGAGTTTTGTCTGTAAGCTGGCAATGAGTGAACCAGTGAACTGATTTAAAACCAAGAGGCGGCTAGGAGGAGGTCCTTAGAGAAGGACATACACAGTCACCTTCATTATCTGAGGGGAACTGGTTCCAGGCCCCCTGCAGACACCAGATCTGAAGAGGCTCAAGGCCCTTTTATAACATGGTGTAGTATTTGCACATAACCTATGGACATCCTCCTGCATACTTTAAAACATCTCTGTATTACTCATAACACCTAATGCAATGTAGGCTATCTAGCAGTTATTATATTGTACTGTTTAGGGAATAAAATGTCTGTCTATATTCAGTAGAGATGCAATTTTATTTCTTTCTTTTCTTTTTTTTTTAATATTTATTTTTTAGTTTTCGGCGGACACAACATCTTTGTATGTGGTGCTGAGGATCGAACCCGGGCCGCACGCATGCCAGGCGAGCGCGCTACCGCTTGAGCCACATCCCCAGCCCTCTTTCTTTTCTTTCTTCTTATTTTTGGTACCGGGAATTGAACCCAGGGGCGTTTAAGCACTGAGCCACATCCCCAGCCCTTTTGGTTTTGAGACAGGTCTTGCTAAGTAACTGAGATTGGCTTTGAACTTGCAGTCCTCCTGCCTCAGCCTCTCAAGCCACTGGGATTACAGACTTGTGCTCCCAGCTCTTCCCAAATATTTTTGATCCATGATAGGTTGAATCCATAGATTTAGAACCTGGTGATACTGAGGGCTTAGTATATATTTAGAAACTTAATAGCAACAAATTTTCAGTGACCCAACATCTGTGTAATTTCCCTCAAAGTTGGCTGAGCTAAGTCCTTTCAGTTTCATGGGGGCCTTGAGTGGTTGGGCCAATTCCTGGGCAAGCCCTGTTGATCCTTCTTCTCTGACTCATGGCAATATGGTTCCAAAGTGTCATGTTCAAGGTAGGAGGAAGGGCAAGGGTATCACCACTGATGAATTTCCCTTTTGTCAAACAATAAGCCATCTTCAGAGGCTCCGATACTCTTCCTTTTTGGTGTCGTGGACTATGTTATAGCACAAGGTCACACCCCTTTGCAAGGGAGGCTGGGAAGTGGGTATTCAGTTAGGAAGTGAACAAGAAGGAAGGCAGCCAACATCTATGTCCTTCACACTCTCCCCTCCTCCCCTTCCTCCTCCATGACGCTCTGTTCTCTCATTCAGATGCAAGGACTTCCTCCCCCTCTTGCTCCTAATGTACTCTTGGCATCTCAGTTTCAGCGCTGATACACTCTTGCATACGATAGTTCCCAGCTGTTTCTAAGTTTATCTTGTCTTCCTTCCTAGACTAGAAATTCCTCAAGGACAGAGACCATCTCTAGTTTATCTCTACATCCCCTGTAGCATACACCACTATTCCTTAAATGTGACCTTTGTATAAATGTTTTAATATTCATGAGTAGACTTGAGTTTAAGAATGATATTTTTGTATTGCTTGGTTTGAACTTGGCACTAGTACATTTCCTTTATGAATGTTTTGGAATGTAGATGGGTATCATACCTGTCATTGAGTTTTTACCATTTGCAAAGCATGGGATAGTACATGTAAGAGCACAACACTGTGCAAGGACTAAACAGGAGGTGTTACTGTGTCTTTAAAGCACAGTGACATCCCCCTGAAGTAGGTGCCATTCTTATGCTTGTTATACTAATGTAGTGGCTGAGGATTCAGAGAGGTTAGTTTCCTGAATCCAAACATCAATTAAATTGCAGAGCTGGGATCTGAATCCTGGTCTGAATCTGAGGTCCATGATTTCAACTATTAACTCTGCTATTCCTAGACAAGACTAAATTTCCTTCCTTACCTCCTCCAAAAGCTGCAACTTCATGGAGGTTTGGTTCTGGGCATCAATTTGTTTTTTCATACACTCTTCATCTACTAGGGCAGGGGCCTGGTGCATTGGCCTGCATGACACCAAAGAAAATAATTTGTCTGTTAGGTGAAACTGGCCTCAAGTGGTCTTGCTGGCTGTAGTGCTGTGACCAAACAAGCCCTGTACAGATCCAGAAGATCCATGCCTTGCAAAATGGTCCTCTCCAAAGCTGAACCTCAGGCCAGCAGGAAGCTGAGCTTGATCAAATCAAGGCTCATCTGTAGTCCATTCACAGACATGATCTGCGACCTCTTTCCTCATTCCTTTGATCTTGAATGATTTTTACTCAATTCCTTGTCCCTTTGCTTTTGTTTCTGACAGTAGAATTGGCTTCTCTAGCCTGGTCTGAAAAACTCTGCCCTTTGGTTTTCCTGTTCTCAGTGGTATCTGGTATTATTTGAGTTCAGCTCAGCCTGGAAGCTGAGACCTCATCCTGACCGTGTGGCTCAGCCTACTTATGAGGAACCTCAGACCAAGAAGAACTTCAGCCCATTGAAAATGTTCACCTGCTTAAGAAGTGGGCACTATTTAGATGTAGCACCATTCTTTTCTACCGCTAGCCAGCCCTATCCATTCTTAGACTTGATTATTAAAACTTAATTAAATAGAGGAGAGTGTGACCGACACAATGCCAAATATCTGAAGGAAAAATCAATTATGTGGATATTCTCAATGTTTCACAATCCAAATATTTGGCTTTGAGAGAACTTCAGCATCTGTGTGCATGACATACACAGACACCCAAGCGTTTGGATGAAGAATGAAAAACTCAGTAAATAGAGGAAAAATTGGCATTTGTGGAGAGAAGAGTGGAACGGCTGACTAGCCTACAAGCTATTTGGGATGGTGTAGACAGATACAGCATTCCTCATATCAACACAGACTCCGATTAAAGATGGATTCACGTCAAACAATGTGAAAGCGGCAGGAGGAAGAGTCTAATACCCACCTTTCCGGCTCACCTCTCTGCCCAGGGGCGTGTGTTAACTTGCAGGGCGGCAAAACAACTCCTTTATCCCAACATACCACAGCTACTTAGATGTGGAAATTTAAACTTCTTAAGATGTAAATCCCATTATTCACCTTGTCCATTACTCTATTGGAAAGAAACTAATAGACTGTAATAAGAAGGCGAGCTAAAAATATTTCATCCATATGGATCTACTCTTAAAAAAAATGACACTTCTAAGAAGCTGATTACTTCCAGGAGTAAGCACTTTTGGACTCACGAGGAAATCCTGTTCTGTAGTTTTCGGTCTTCATCACCTTTGGGGCAGTCGTAAGGGAAAGGACTCGGCTTCCCCCAGCTGTGTGGCTTTTCTCTTTGGGCCCGTTTTTGTTTTGTTTTTGCTTTTACACTACTATCCTTTGGGTGGGTGTGAGGATTAAAGGAAATAAGGTGTCCAGTCAGTTCTTTTCTCTCAGTTCTCTTCCAGTTAGTTCTCCCAGCTCCCTCCCCTTTTCCCTGGGTACCATTCATTTTTTATACCACTGGTATTTGTGTTGTCCACAGTCTGGAAGGTAAGATGGAGGACCTAGCCCAACAGTAGGGCACACCCGTATTCATGTGACCTTATATGAGAAGCTCACATGGTTTCTTTCTGTAGAGGTTTTCTGGGACTTTTGCTTCCTTCACCTGTTCTTTCCCTCTCTGTTCTACTGTTAGAGGAACAACTCACTCAGAAAGCACATTCTTCACTCCAAACATCAACACACCCTATTGCCTTTGAACAGCAGAAATCAAAGGAAAGCAAACAAGCAAACTAGAGAAGCCCTTGTGCAGGCTGGGAGTAACTTGGAGCCCAGCCTCTGTTCCAGTTTCAGTTGGCTGGAGCTCTGTGGGCCAGCTCCCTCTGCAGTCTCCTATGGGACAGTGCCCCCTGTCTTCCAAACCCTTTACTTTTCTCTCACAGTTCCAAGTTCATGATAGCTGTCTGTCGCAGCTGTTGGGGACTCCCTTCCTCCACAAACATCCAGTGTGTGCCAACCATGAGCTGCTCTTGCAGTCAGGCAACTGTTTGGAGTTGCATTTCTGGGCTAATGCATCCAGTGCTTAGTTATACCACAATTATTTGTTAGCCTTAGGCAGAAAAGTGTCTTAAAGTACTTACATTCAGAAATTACCCAAACCATCAAATTATTCTAATAGCATAAGAGTAAATCCTGGGTCCCAGAGCCTTCAGATTTTCAATCAGGGATTTTCCAATTATCTGCAAGCAATTATCTGTCATATGTCTAAGTTATTTGACTCTACGTACCCAGCCAGTCTCTTTCCTCCCCTAGGACAGGAAAACCCCCCCTTTTTTCCTCCACTTTATATTTTCTCCCTGAACTGTTCCCCTCATTGAAGAAAGTCGGGGGGAAGTGCCCTTCTCTGCCATCTGCCACCAGCAGTGGTAATGTGTCTAGATGGTGCAAAGAGGGTGGGGTTGGTTCTAAGCATGCACAATCCCGCCTTCCTGGCTATATGTCAATGCTGTCAATGTGACTGGCTCTATGAAGTTTCTTCTGAACCCTCCTCTTCTGGCATTAATGTTGTCTCATTCAAGCCAGGCATCAGCAGGAGCTTCCCAAGGTCACACTCAGCAGCTAAACTTGTCTTCATCTGCAGTTTCTTCACCTTTGGCGGTGGGTGTAGACAGGGTCACTGCAGCCCCAGGTCCCCGTTTGTGCTTGGAGCTGCCTGGATGTGACCACAGCTGCTTCTTCAGTTGCCTGAAAGTCCCCTTTGTGCCCATCACTCCAAGGGTCGCATGTGCTTCTTAGAGTGGGTGCCTGCAGAGAGGGACCGTCCACCCCTCCACACAGTGGGCTTCCTCCTCCTGCCTCCAGTGTTTCTTTGGAGGCCTCCTCTTTCCCTCCCTCCATGCAGCTTCCCTGTGCACAGGGTCCCTGGTGCTCCACATCCTGTTCCTTAACACTGTCCATCTCATCATGGTGCTCACCAAGTGACCCTTCCAAACAGGGAGTTTCCTTTTGAAGACAAGTTTTGGCGGTGGCTATTTCTGATGATGCATTCTACCCACAGTCCAGCTGGTACTGCCGACTGCAGGGAGCCTACTCGGAGGCTGGGGTCTGCCGATACTGTGAGGTGGTTTACAGGGAGGGTTTTCTGCCGCCCCTACTCACAGAAAAATGCCTCTACAGTTTTCTGCTCAGTTTCCCCTCGGTCAGGGACTGACCTGTGGATCCAAGGACTTGTCTGGGGACACGTCTAGGACTTCATCCATGGGAGAAGCTGGCAGGGGCTTCTACTTGGAGGGCATCCTTCATCACTGGACTTCTCTGGCAGGAGGGTCTCTTCAACTTAGAATGCTCCTCATCCTTCTGGAGTCCAGACCATCCTACATTTCCTGTTTTTAGTGGTCACCAACTTTTCTTCCCCTGCCCTAGGCCTCCTCGGAGAAGAATCTTTGTCTTTTATTCAAGTGGAAGAGAGTGTTTTGTTTTTGCTTTGGTTAGGGCACAGAAGAGCAAATGGCCCTGAGGTACAGGTAACAGAGAAGAGAGGACAGAAATACACCCACGAGCCTGTAAGGGTGCACAGGCCCACGCTGCATAAATCCAGAGGTCCTGCTCACTCAGAAATATGACGTGTAAGTGGAGTTCACAGGGTGATGGAAGTGACTCCTCTGACTTCTGCCTCTTCTCGGCCAAGGGCAGTGTGGAAAGAAGTGACTTGCTTTGAGCCCAAAAGGTCCCACTTGTAATTACCTCAGTTGGTTATCACCCTACCTAATGGCCCCTGACAACTACCTTACCAGCTCAGAACCCCAATTTCCTCATTGAAAAGGACAATGATAGCACCTCCTTTACACAGTCACTTCAAGGATGAAATGAGACCTGTGTTAATTTCCTACCATGTTCTTAGTGCTCAATAAATGCCATGTCCCCAGGAGGGCTGTCCTGGTTGAAAGAATGTGTGCCTGTCTCATTTTGGGTCCTTTTCAAGGGAAAATACTCAGAGCTTTGCAGTAAGTGCTGAGGGAGTATCAGCTGGAGGTTAAAGAAGATGCAGTTTTTCTTCTTGGAGCCTCACTGGAGGAAATCATGGATTTATCAAGGTATGTGGCCTATTGGGCCACAGAGGGCTGGTGAATTTTAACAAGAACCACAAAGACATAAGGAGCCCAGTCTGTGTTCTGCACTTTCCATGTGTTTCCACTGTCCTGAAAACCAGCTTTTCTGATAACGGGCATCTAAGGCTGGAATTGGGTGTCTTTGTAAAAGGGTGCAGAGATAAATGTTATTTTTTTGCTTCCTCTTCCTGGCATTGTTTGATACTTTTGTAGATCACTGGGTTCTTGCAATGGTTGGTTCCATCAGTCCTTCCTCCCCTTCTGACTTATCTCTGAGCAAGACTGGGAGACACTGTAGGATGAGCACTGTGTGGGTCTCCGGTGGTGTCTTGGAGCCAGCTTGCACCTGCTGCTGCTGAGAGCAGATGGTGGATCTCTTCTGAGCTCGGCAGCAGCAATGTCATAATGGTCCTTGAAATCAGCCATGGTGAGAGTATTTGCATCAGGGAAGTCAGCAAGTGGTAGATATCAGGAGCAATCTTATAGCTGGCCCATACATTATGGAGAAAAACTCAACAGCCTATTTCAGACTTGGATGGAAAAGCTTTAGAAGGCTTTTATTTTGTAGATGTGCTTTACACAAGGATTTCAGGCAGACAGATTTCACTTCTATTAAACCCAAATTAGAGGAAGAAAGGTAATAGGTATTCAAGAACCACGCCGAAGGGCATCCTCTGGGGGCCAGATACATCTTTAGAATAATGTTCTGCACTTGGAAACATCTTAACCTGCTTGAGGACATATTATGTTTCTTGTAATGCAATATCTCAGAATACTCTGAAAAATTAAATAAGAAGACCCAGGCCAAACTATAGGAATCTAAACTAGAAGGAAAAAATGGGTTGGCCTATTCCGAACTTTGCTGTTTGTACACAAGGTGGCGCTGTCTTCTTAGGAGAAGAGGACAGTTGGAAATAATGCTATCAGCTGAACCAGCAGCCAGAGGGTTCGACTCCTGTTTACAAGCTGTAATCCATTGCATTAGTGCAATTGGTTTGAGCTAAGCAATCTGAAGGTCAAAATTACTGGCCTGTTGCCTTATAAATATGTCTCTGTGATCATCTGTGTCAGCATCAATTATTTCCACTTCTGGGGAGGGGAAGGGAAGTTGGAAAAAAAACAAGTTCCTCTGCAAGCCCTGTTGCTGGTGAGCCTCCTGTGTAGAAGGAGAGGAAATTAGAATTGATCCCCCAGTGCCAACAAGTGGTCAAAGAGCTCCTCAGTCTCCAAATGGAGGACAGAGGGCATCCAACATCCCTCTTAGACCCTAACTCGTACTCCACCCCCCTTCCCCTTGTCCCTCTTGGTCATTCCACATACCACCCACTCACATCCACAGATAAATCTACTGCAAATTCTGGGGATTATAGGGAACAAATGGCGCTTGGATGAAGTAAGTTTCAGATGTGAGCTCTTACCGTTCTTACAACTTGGGACAGATTTAGACACGGACCAATCCACTTAAGGTCTCTCTGTCATTTTGGGACCCTGGCTAATGTGCAGGCCTTGGAATTCTTGTTCTCTTTGGCAATACAGCGTGCTGGAATGCCCCAGCCCACAGATGAGCCTTTTCCTTTGGCCCATTTTGGCCACAGAAGCAGCTGTCCCCTCTGACCCAGGCTGGACCAGCTCTCCTGCAGGCCCCTTCCCCTGCTGGTGTGGCTCGTGGTTCCTCCAGCCGTGGCCTCCAGTACAATTCGCGGAGATTTCTGTTGCTGCTGCCCCCTCAGTCAGGTCTCCCTGGAGGCCATTGTCATCTTCACATGCCAATTGCCCCAGCTCCTGGGCATTTCTCGTTTCATCCCTGATGCTCCAAATCAAGTGGCCTCTGTTGTTCTTCTGCCTCACTAAGAAACAAGGAGCCCCTCCTAAGCTTCACAGCTCAGCCTCGACACCCCTTTCCATAGGCACTGTCCTGGGGAAGTGGGCTCTTGGGGGTTTTGTGAAATAACCCCGCTACTGTTACCACTCTTCTACCTCATTGGAAACGGGGAACCAATGAGCACTGACGAAGCAGCGAAGGAAAGTTTATTCTTGGTCAAGAGTAGGAGAAGCAGGAGGAAAGGCTCACAGATCAGCTTCTCCTTGCACTGGAGGTCAGTGGGTTACAGTTACAGGGTAAAAGAATGAGGAGAAGGCACAGGCTGTTGTTAAAGGAGAAAGATATTCAAGTCTTTTGGGACTGGGTGGAAATTTTCTGGGAAGGCAGGCTCCCCCTCTTCTCGAGGCACACTTGTAGACTTTGGGTTTATCACCTGTGACACAACACCTGTCCGTAAGGAGCTAAAGTCTAACAGTCAGGGCTTTGTGCCCTGCATTACTGCAATAAGATTGAACTTACTGAACTCCTAGCTGGGCATGGTGGTGCACACCTGTAATCCCAGCAGCTTGGAAGGCAGAGGCAGGAGGATCATGAGTTCAAAGTCAGCCTCAGCAACTTGGTGAGTCCCTAAGCAACTCAGTGAGACCCTGTCTCTAACTAAAATACAAAAAAAAAAAAAGGGGGCTGGAGATGTGGCTCAGAGGTAAAGTGCCCCTGAGTTCAATCCTCAGAACCAAAAACAAACAAACAAAAACTTCTTAATTCATTTCCAGCCCAATGGATCTTGCCCACTATGGCCAGATTCTTCTACCCCAAGTACCAATTCATCCCCAAACTTTCTCTGCTCAAGAATGCACAGTGGCTGTAAATGGCCTTTTGGGCTAAGTCTAAACTCAGTCTGATATTTTAGTGGCCCTCTAATGGATCCCATCAGTCATAGAGTCCATCTCCCACTCTGAGCTCCAGGTTCAGGGTCCTCACACTTTGGCTCCATCTTATGCAGACCATTGTGTCTCTTCCTACCTGCCCCAGCCCACATCATCTGCATGACTGTGCACAGCCTAATCAGCTTTCAAGCTTTGACTAAGCCCTCACCTTGTCTGTGAAGCCTCCTTGGTAGTTCTACAATATGCTGACATTTGCCTGGTTTAGAACCCACAGTAGTTGTCACTTGGAGTGAGTCTCACAGACTCCTTATTCCTCAAGGATCAGTCTCCACTGGTAAAAGTCATGGGTGGGGAATTTAGAAAACTCTAAATAGAATGGTCATTTCAAAGCTGCTCATGTACCTAGGGAAGCTATTATTAAGGAACTTGGGCCTTTTGCTTGGTCTGTAAACCCAAAGGGGAATTAGAAAAAGAAATAAACACCATTCTGTATAATATGATTTCCTAACATTATGGATTACAGCTGGCACCTTGGAAATTATGAAAGTTAGGAAATAGTTTCTTATGGGGAGCAGCTATTGTTCTTGAGAATTAATGTGTGTCAATGTGCATGTGTGCCTGCATGTGTGTGAATGGTCCTGTGCCAACAGATCCAACAGGTAAGGAATAACCATCACAGAGGCAATCTGATCTAAGAAATCCTAGACCAACTGGGAAGCAGGAATTTCAAAGCTATTCTCACTGGATTTCTCTGTGGTATGTTAAAGGCTATCTTAGTTGGTTCGTGCTGCTAAAACAAAACACCACAGATTGATAATTTACAAAGAACAGAAATTTGTTTCTCAGAGTTCTAGAGGCTGGGAAGGTCAAGGTCAAGGTGCTTCCAAGTTTTGTTGTCTGGTGAGGGCCTGGTCTCTGCTTCCAAGATGGTGCCTGTCTTGTTGCTGCATCCCCTGGGGGTGCTGAACATTGTGTCCTCACATGATGGAAGGGTGGAAGGGATTAACTTGTTCCCTGTGATCCTTTTTCAGGGCACGAATCCATTTATGAAGGCAGAATTCTCCCTGTCTATTCACTTCCTAGAGGCTGTACATCTTAATATCATTGGGTTGAATATTATACAGAGTCAACAGGAATTTCAGAGGTGACAAACACTTTCAAACCAAGACAGTGGCCATTGGTGATTACCTAAGAGATATTCAGGACCCTCTGCCATTGTAAGAGATCTGGAGCTGGGAAATAACCACTGGGGAGAAGGGAGATGATGGGCATGAGGTCACTTTCAGTGTACAGGGCTTTGGTTTTCCCAGAAGGTGAGATTACGGGTTGGGAGGTTTGATGAAGGAGATAGTAAGAGGAGAGATATGGGAAGTCCAGGTCACGGCCACTTGTGTGGAGGTGTTCATGTTTCAGATGCTCTTCCTTTGAAGTCTGGGAGAGTCTTATTTATTTAGTACTCAGTTTTATCCCTTTCCCTCTGACATGGAGTTTGTTCTTTTATTTGATCTAATTCTTGTGAGTGTACCCCTGGATGGCCTGGCGTGGAGGAACAGGGGAGATGGAAGGGCCAAATGGAGGGTTACAAGCCTATCTATCTCAGTGGCCTAGCATGTTTTTGCAATTTTTTTAAACTTTATGATTTTACTTCATGAGAATCTAAAAATGTTAACCTAAGATCTTTTGAATGGTCGTTCTTTAAACCTTGTCATAATATTTTCGTGCTTACATTTACACTTCTGTACCCAACCCCATTTCATCAAGTGAAAGCCCAGTGAAATCACAGTGGCTGTTATGAATAAAGCTTTTTAGCTAGAAATAATGAGATAGGGTGGGAGAACTTTGTCCATGTGTGGCTTAAAATGGTACGGGCCTGCTGACCACCAAAGAACCTGTGCCACCACAGTTTCACATATAAGCAGATCTTCTGTGTGCTCAACTGTTATCTTATAACTTGAAGTTCATTAAAAATAAGTATAGGAGGAAATTTACAATATGGAAATTTTCTTCTTTTTTTTTTTTGGAAATTTTCTTCTTGTAATACAGGCAATAACAAGATTAAGTTTGAAACAGACTCAAGAGTGTCACAATGTTAATCTTATCTTCAACTGAATTAGCTTTACAGTGTTATCAGAAGATGCACTGAAGTAGGCTTTTGAGAATTGCATGTTGGTGAGTTTTGGTTAAATATAAGGTCTGAATATGCTGAACTATCAGACAAAGCCTGAAACCATTCATGTCATTTTGAATAGCACTCTTAGGGAAATAGGCCCTCCCTGCATTAGTTTTAGAAAAGCCAAACCACAAAGCTGATTAAAGAAAGAATCAGACCTGAGGCTCTTTCTGTTATTAAACTCAACACCACTAATTTGGTTTTAGCAAAACATTATCATTAAATTGGTATTGTTAGCTTGAATATGACTTTTTTTCCTGAATTTTTTTTTAATAAAGCCCTTACAATTTTGCTTTGGTCTTTATTTGTAAGTTTAAAACATTATACCAAGCTTTATGCTCATACCTATTTAAGTAGCATGATAAAAAATTGTAAGACACACTGGAAGTTTTCTGAAATTTATTTCCTTTGGAGGGACTATTTGTTATCCTAATTTGAGAAAATGCATGGTTGGGAAGATCCTTGGGTTACATACACATTATCAGCATCAGAAATGTATCTCATAATCTTCTTCTATTGGTTCTGTGCTCCCTGACTGTTCACTATACATCTTTGGTATACTGCAATACTTGGCCTTACACCTGAGATATAATAGGGTACCAGCAAACACTGGTGGAAGGGGAGTAGTCTGAGCTCCATGAGAATGGGGTGAGATGGATTGGGAATGGATTGGGAATGGATCAGAAAGAGAGTGAGAGGCAGCCCCCTCTGCAAAATTCTCTTGGAGTCTGCAAGTTCTGATAGTATAAGGACCTTGTGTCTCCCCTGGTGTGTAACACAGAGAAGGCACTCAGTCAACACTTACAAAGCACAGGGACCTTATCTTCAACAAAAGGAAGACTGCAGTAAACAACCCTGAAGGGTCCTATGCATGTGCAGCCACTGAGAGCCACTGTTCCTGCATAGCCTGGTACACGCCTTGGGTGCACGTACCTGAGCCCGCATCGCACACACAGTGTGGACACACACAGAGACAAACACTCTTTCTTTTCAGGGGAGTGTGATGGTTCAAAGTAGAACACTACCGATGACAGGGTAGGCCATTTGAAGCCTTGTCCCCACATGTCCTCCCCTGCATCTGGAAATCTGATCGCACAGGCTCAAAGGGGGAAATCTAATCCTGGTCACATTTTCAGTGAGTTCTCAAGTGTCGGCAGCCTTCCTGATACACACCCAGGGCCGAATTTCTCCATTGCCTGGCCCAGGCCTGCCAGCCATTTCAGAACAAGAACATAGCTCCTGTGTGCGTTCGCTTCCTACAGCCAGCCTAGGTTTCTAGGGCTCGTTGACCTGCTGGAGATCCACTAACCGTTGTGGTCATTAGTACAGCCAAGCAAGCCATGGATGTAACCAACAAGCCTGCGAGGGGACCATGCAGCGGACTTTGTGCTGTTTTCTAATGATGCGTTAATGGAACAGAAGAGAAAGTCCAGCTTTTCTCTAACCCCCCAGACCTTCAGGGCTTTGGGTCAAGACCTGGTGTTAGGACAAGACCCTCTGTGGCTGAGACCCTGAAATCTGGATTTTTACCATGATCTCGATGCATGTGAACACTGGAAAACTACTGACTCTAAGAAGGTGATCAATGCCGTCAGTCCTTCCCCTGCCCCCTAGGTTCAGCATTTCTCCCTTCCCTTGGTGAAGGGAGATGGATTTTTCAAAGCTCCCCCATGATTCTAATGAGCAGCCAGCTTTAGAAATCACTAAAAGATGTTTTCAGGGCCTGGGGCCATGCAGACAGGCCTGGGAATTGAACTGTGGCCACCAGCCTCCCTGTAGCCCCAACAGCTCCTGATCTGTTGCAGGTTCGGGCCATGCAGAGGCGAGCTGCTCTGATGGTCATGGTCATATCTCACTCTCCTGGTGTAAAATGTCTTTATCACGACAAAGACATCCCCTCTCCTCCCAGCCTCCTTCCGGCCTCTGCAGCTGGTGGCTGCCTTTCCCTTTTCTTTGTACGGCAATCACATGCCTGACATAGAGAGAGAAAAGAGCTAAAGTGGCTGGTGGCTGCGATATCATATCTCTTGCCTGTATTATGAGCTGCGAGCCTCGTCCAGATCAAGGGAACTATTATCAGTATTAGCAGGCCAAGGGCAAAGTGCCAGAATGATTCCCTCCCCTAGTGTGAGCTCAGGAAAAGCCCAAGATCAGAAAAAGATACAAAAGAATTCTCTATATTCTTTCCTCTTCTTCCCCCTCTGCCTCCCACTCCCCAGTTGCCTCACTGTGTTCTAGAATTAAGGAACATAAACGACAAAAAGATTTGACTGACCAAGGACACAGATTGCGGCAAACTTCCTATCCTTGGGCTGATTTAGCACACTTAATAGATGAACTCCTTCTCTGCACCTAAAAGCTGATGGAGGGATTTGGTGCTATTGTCTTCTTAATTTAGTGTGCATGTCACCCTATAAATAATAATTGTTATCCTCCAGGGCAAGCTCAAACATTCCAGAAAAACTGACGTGATAGCAAAGAACACAGGAAGGCAGACAGGTGAGGATCTGCTCCCATAGGCCGGACAGTTGCATAGTTTCTTACTTCTCACACACAGAGTTTCCATTTTTCATGTCTTTTGTATCATTGTTTTGGAGGGATCTACCAAGTGTCTACTTGTCAATGTGCACTCCACAAATGGAGTACCTACTGCATGCATTGCTCAACTAGTGGTTTCTAGAGCTGGTTTCTCATTAGAATCATGGGAGAGCTTTGAAAAATCCAGGTTTCTACTCCTTGAGATTCTGGGAAGGGAATCCCAACCCTTCACTCTGGGAGTTGCTATGAGGATATGAAAGAGTTATGACAGTCCTATTTCTTTGAGGAGCCTTCCATCTATTTGGGGATGAGACTATCAGACACTCTGTGCTGTTATGTTTCATCATATTAATGATGATTACAAAGCCTATATTGGAAAAAAAGTTAAGCACTCCATAGTGAATGTGAGTTTAGATGTAAAGTTCACTGATTTTCCTCAGGCTTTCCTGGGTCAATCATGTTGAAGATTGGAGAAGGGACAGCATGCCAGGCTCAGAAATGCATTGAGTTGGAAGGAACCTTTCCTGATCTGAACCCGTCTGTTTACAGATGAAGATATTGAATTCCAGAGAGATGGTGTGACAGCCAGAACTCAAGCAGCAAGCTCCTGGCAGAGAGGCTGAGCACCTCAGGCTCCTGGACGGGTCACAGCATCTGGTCTCATGAGAGAGGCACTCAGTGCGCTATAAGATGATATCATCTCTGGGATGGAGCAGAGTGGGGAGTCTTCCCACAGAACCACCCACCTGTTCCGTTGGGTTTCGCAGGCCCCTGTGCTTTGGGCTGTATTTCTTTTCACCTCTGGCTTCTGCTTTTCCCCAAGGTGAGGGAATTCACAGGAAAGGCTGTTGGACTTGTATAATTAGCACCACCTTTGCCACTGGAAATGACGGCTAAGTGATCTCACACCAGGGTTCTAAGGGCTCTCTGAGGACACTGGAGGACAGAGCATCCCACCCTGGAAGGGCTTCCCCCTCCGACCTGCAGTGCTCCTGTTCTAGTTAAAACAAGACCCAGAGAAACTGTTACCATTGAAATTGACCAAGGGCACAAAACACCATGTCCTGATCTGAATCCTTTTGCTGGTTTTGTACCCTTAATAGCTTTTTGTCATTGAAATGGAGTCTGTATGGGGACCAGTGTGTTAGACAAGGTCCTCCAGAGAAACAGGACCAGGTTGTAGATATGGGAAGAGGAGCTCTGAGGAGCTTAATGGAGAAGGCCAATGTCCCAGCTCAAGGAGGCAGGCAGAAAGCAAAGGGGACAAATTCCTCCTTTCTTCATCTTTTTTGTTTTCTTTTTGAGATTGCGGGGTGGGGGGATCTCACTAAGTTGCAGGGGCTGGTCTTGAACTCACAGATTCATGTGATCCTCCACCTCAGACTTCTGAGTAGCTGTGCCACCATGCCTGGTCCCCACCTTATGGTTTTTTGTTAGCTTCTTGATAGATTGGATGATGTCCTCCTACCTTAGGGAAGGTGATCTAGTACCAAGTCTACAGATTCAAATACTGATCTTACCTGGAAACACCGTCATAGACACACCCAGTTTACATTGGGCAATGCACAGTGTAGGTAATGGACACTGAAAATTGGCCAATTCAACCAGCCAGCAATAGAATGTGTGGGGAGGAGAGAGAAAGAAACACAGCCTCAGGGTTGGGGAAGGAAGTGGGAGTGGAGAGTGTGGGCAGGCTCACTATCTCCATTTTAGAGGTGAGGAAATTAGGTCCAAAGAGCTCAAGTAACTTGCCCAAGTTCACAAAGCTAGTGAGGGATGGTGCTGGGACTTGAACCTGCTCAGTGCAACACTGTGCTCTGCTGTGCCCTCCTGTCTCTCTTTGGCTTAAGGATTTTATGTCTGGTACATTTGTTAGGTAGTTATAAAAAGGAAATGCTTTTTTGGCATGGGGAACCTACTTTTTGTCCATTAAAACACACTTCTAGGGTAGGTCCCACTGGCCAATGGCTTTGGGGATTGGTGACATCATTGTCATCATGTGAACTGTCTATTAAGCCCCTCTGTCCAAGAACCAGGCTGAAGATCCTGCCTTTGAAGCATCAAGTGGAAGAGATAGCATGTAGACAAGTTCAATAAACAGGTGAAAAATGATACCTGCTAGGGAAGAACGTTGAGGCTTGGTTGGACTCTTGGAGTTATTACTTATACCTCATGAAATTTGCTCTGAATTTCTTGTTAGGCACTAAGATATTCAAGATTATGTCCAAGTTAAGTTCTTGTAGAACTCAGGGAGGGGGGTGAGGGTTAGCTCAGAGAGTGGGACCAGGGACAGCAGATGTGGGTGCCTCTGAAATTTATGGGTCTCAAAGTCTCCAAATCTGCTCAGTTCCTTAGTTAAAAACCAGCTCTGTGTAGAGACCAATCCTTGGGCATCACAGGCAAGAAGGCACCTACATCTGTGGGAAAAGTGGGAAATCTCATTGGACTGTGTTCTTTGAGATATTCCTGGTCATATTTAACTCCAAAGGTTGAAAGAGAAAGTAAGTTTTATTTCTATGGAGCTTATGAAACCAGGAGCCCTGGGTTGCAGCAGGTTCCCTGGTGAGTTCTGCCCAACATCCACCACAGAGGAAGGAACCCTTGGAGCGCTGTGTGGGGCATTAGCGCCCTGACGCACTCCACACTGGCAGGCTCAGGGCAGCCCTCTGTGTTTCTCACTCCTGCCTCTGTTCCCAACAGGTGTGGCCTTTGTCACCAGAGGGCTCAGCCCCATCTCTACTGGAACCATCACTCACCTAATTGTTCCGATAAGAAATCCTGCATTATCTCCACCCCATGCTCTTGCACGTCACCCAGATGCCTCACCTACGTTTGCTCCTTCCTCTCTCTGCTGCTGCTCTGAGTCCAGCAGCACCCCCCATCCTGGACTCCTGCAGAGCCTCCTTTCTTGTCACCTGCTTCCTCTTTTTTCCTTCCGGTTTCTTCTCCATGCACAGTGGCCTAAGTAATTTCTCAGATTAAATTGTACCATTTGTGTGTACCTTCTTAAGACCTCTCAGAGGCCTTCCACTGCTGTTGGGATAAGTCCACACCTAGCAGGATGGCAGCGAGGCCCTGCCTGATCAGGCTCCTGCCCCGCCTTCCAGCTTCATCTTTGTCCCCCGCTCCTCCCCTTCTCACCGGTGTCACTCTGGCTCCTTTGTATTCCTTAGATCCTTTCAGCACTTGCCATATCTGGTCTTCTGGCACTTCGTTCCCTTGGCCAGGGTTACCTTTCCTCCTGACTGTTTGTGTGGTTGGCCTGTTTTATACTTCAGGTCTTGCTTTAGGTGTTGTTTCCTTGGCAGGGCCTCACCTGCGCTATCTCCCCCTCTCCACTCAGTTATTGCACTTCTTTCTCCCCAGCATGTAGCATGCATTTTATTTATTTATTTTTTTGGCGGTGCTAAGTGTGGCGTGCATTTTTATTCCATATAAACAATTGGGTCTCCTTGGATTCAACCAATAACAAATATTTGGCAAAGAACATGCATCTTCTTCTTTTTTTAAAATATTTTTTTAAGTTATTGATAGACCTTTATTTATTTATGTATTTATATGGGGTGCTGAGAATCGAACCCAGTGCCTCACACATGTCAGGCAAGTGCACGACCACTGAGCCACGGTCCCAGCCCTAGAACATGCATCTTCTTTACAAAGCTTTTTTCTTTTTATTATTCCCTCCACAATGCTATATTACAGCAATCTGCATAGCATTTACATTGTATTAGTTATTACAAGTAATCTGGAGAAGATTTAAACTGTGCAAGCTATATGCAAATACTATCCTACTTTTTATAAGGTACTTAAGCATCCTTGGGTTTTGTTATTTGCAGAGGGTCCACCAGATACAGCTCTTTCACTATAGACTTCCTAGCCCCCACAAGGGTAAGAAATAAATTTTCCTTCTTTATAAATTATCCAGGCTCAGGTATTTTGTCATAATAACAGAAAACGGAGACACATTGTAACTCTGGGGTCTAGCAGAATGCCTGGCTTAAGGAATGTGTTTTATAAATATTTGTTGAATAAATAAATGGTCTTTCCAACAGGATTCTATTGTCTTTTCATACAGAGGACAGCACAATGTTCTTTTCAAACAGAGGCCATTGCTCAATGTTCCTGCCCAACTGTGAGTGAATATGAAAACAGAAGACAAAAAGGAAACCTTTTCAAATATTTTTTTGAAAATATGTTTTGCATTTACAGTTTTATTTTCCCTGTCCCTCTCCGTCTCCATTAATGAGCTTAGAGTGTGAGGAGGAAGAAGTCTGGAAGCTCGCTTGCCTTTTAGGCCTTTCAAATGAGGCACGAAAGGAGATGCTTCTGGGGACAGAGAAGAAAGGGAGCTCTACGTGGCAGGGAGCAGCTTGGTCCCAGACGGGATCCTTCCAGGCTCATTAAAGATAATTTGCTTCCAGCCCTTGCAGCAGCCCCTCAGAAGGGGGGCGAGTGGCTGACTGACTGGCACCAGGAGAATTCAGAGGACTCCAAGTTAGGCAAATGAGCAGCCTGTCCGTGTGCCTTCCTTGCAGAGGAGAACGAGCAGCCCCCACTTCCCAGAGGAAGGGCAGGTGGCAGAGGTTACATCTGCACCCCTCCTCCTGGTTCTCTTGCCAATTAAACCTTCCTCCGCTGGACAGAGAGCTCACAAGAAACAGAACCCATCTCACTGACCCCCTGGAATCCCAGCCACAAATAGAGCTTGGTCGCTGGCAGGTCTATGCCCTCTTGTACTTAAGGAGTGTCAAGAAATGTGTTCCCGTGCAGTCTGAGGGTGGTGGTCCATGAAGGCCAATCTTAGAGTCAAATATCAAAGGCATATATTTAAATCTGGAGCCCGTAAGCCACAAAGTTCTCCCTATCCCTTTTAAAGAGAAAATAGGTAAATCACTGGTGGAGAGTGACTGTGTCCTGCTGTGTGGCAGGGTATCCAGGGGATATTGATGTCTGTGCTGACAAATGATCCACCAAATAGGTGCTTTTACAGTGTGGCTTTGTCTTTGTGCTGAAACAGGGTCAAACGGTACATTTCCATAACGAGGCACTGATGTGGTTTCTGAGCCAGGCATGGGGATGGATGATTAGACAAAGTGATGATTTGGGACCTTCTTTCACAGGAGGAGATTGTGTGCCTCTCAAGGATGGATCAGGTACTTACAGAGGGTCTGCAATTCCTATATGTATCACAAGAATTGTGTTGGGAAGAAACTGGAAGGAACAGAAGTCGGTTGAAACCTGAAAGAGCCAGACATGGTTTAAAGCACTTTGTGAAGATTGTCTTAATTTTGTCCTGCGATTGTTCCTGATCCTCTGGAGTCGCCCCATGGCCCAATTGCCTGGCAGGGGAGTGAGAGGCAGCGTCTGACTGGACAAGTGAGTCTCAACACGTGTGGTGCATCTGTGACTGAGGAAACGACATGCTGCCCTCTGAGGTGACTTTGGAAGGAGGAATTCAGCGTGCAGCCTCAGTCATGGTCTGCATCCGTGGCTCGGGCTCTCCCTGGCTTGTGGGCATGATTTTGCACCTGTGTTGCACCCAGCCATTCAACAAGCCAGTACAGACACCCAGGAGCTCCTCTTCCCAGGACAGCAGTTCTTAACAGAGTGGCATCAGAGCCACCGATGTTCATCAAGGCCTTTAGATTCAGCAGGGCTGGTGTGGGGTCTGACTCTGCAGACTTCTGCTCAAGAAGGAGGCCCTGCTCAATATTTGCAAAGGGCCAGAATTTGGAGGGGGGGGTCATATGGACTCCTTCGGGATCCCCTAACCCACTTCACCAGGCCTCCTTACGGACCAGGCTGCCAAGTGAGCAGATAATCTCCTTCTGATGTCTTAGAGTTTAGTCTTCTCAGTATTTAGCAAGGCAATTGTCTTTCTTTCTACTAAAAAACAAAGGTGGGGCACATATCTTTGAAGACAGACCTCTTTTTAGTTTTACTTTGGAGGGGCTTTCTGTTGTCCTTGAGGCAAGTGTCCTAGGGATCCCTGCCTCTTATGTGTCCTAGCAGGGGAGCTGGCAAGCAAACAGTCACTGCTATCTTCAAAGACCAGACCATGATCTGGGCGTCCAGCAGCACTGAGCCCTCTGACCACCACTACTCTGATGGCAAACACTGAACATCAGTACCTGGGGAGATGCTAATGAAGGTCAGTGCCAAGCACAGGAAGGCTCTTGGCAAGTGTTTAATAGTTGGAGGAAGTGAGGGATACATAGGAGAGAGTGTGTGGTTTTATTTCCATACTTGGGGGGAAACTCTTCCGTAGCAACTAACATTTCAAAGCCCTAGTTTCATAAATTGACCCTGCTGGACAGAAGGGTGAAGCTCTTTGTTGAGGGCACAAACTCAACCCTTCTGAATCTCATTTATTAAGAAAAGGCATAATGAGAGTCTTTATTTGGAAGAGAGAGGCCTTTGGATGTTCAGTCCTGGGCCTGGCCTGTGGCAAGCACTCTGTGATTCATGGGGTTCTGGTGATTTACAACCAGTTGGCTTTTGTTGGTGGTGCATCAGGTGGCGTTGATGTGCCTGGAGAACAGGGTCTTCCTATCGTCATCTCTGAACAGGACATGACAGTGGTAGCTTTTTGCATATTAACTGGATCCTGAGCAGCCCCAAGGGCTACAAAGACCCCACCCAAGACTTAGTCTGAAGTCATGGTGCACTGTGAGCTCCTGTGCTCCCCAGCTTCTCTTTTTGCATTGAACCTTTAAGTGGGAGATTCTGAAAACAATTACCTTAACCATTTTCCATGCAGAACATGGCAAACCCCGGTGCTAGCAATGAGGTTCCCTTTGTGTGGGTGGATGTCTAGGAGCAACAGACCCTGCAGGCTTGGATATCTGCCTGTTCCTTCCCCAGCCATCCTCTGGGCTCTGCTGAGCTTTGTCCAAGATTGGCCAGATGCCTCCATGGTCAGCAAATGCTGTTAAGTTATTTACTTTCTAAAGGGTCAGCATGGACATTTTAGAATCTCCTGGGATGTATGTACATCCAGGGACATGATTTAATCTAAGGACTCAGAGATTTTTTTTTTTTTTAAAGAGAGAGTGAGAGAGGAGAGAGAGAGAGAGAGAGAGAATTTTTAATATTTATTTTTTAGTTCTCGGTGGATACAACATCTTTGTTGGTATGTGGTGCTGAGGATCGAACCCGGGCCGCACGCATGCCAGGCGAGCGCGCTACCGCTTGAGCCACATCCCCAGCCCGACTCAGAGATTTTTGACAGACAACTGATCCCCTCTTACCCTCCCAAACTACTGAGAATCATTTTGTGCAATGAGCGATGTTACCCATAGAGACATGCTGTGCTTGTGAATGATGTGGGGACAGAGGCAAGGTAGAGAAACACTGCATTTAGTCTCTCATTCCCTCCAGAACAGCCTCTGCTGGGTGTTATCAAGCACTCTCTTAGGCCTTGGGGATATTGACAAGAATGGAGGGCAGACTGTTGGCATCTCTGCAGGGCTTGCTATCAAGGTCAGCCTGTAGGAACCCAGTAGGAGAGAAAAAGAGGCTGAGGTGCCTCTTTTAACTTGGGATGCCATCACAGTCTCTCTGGAGACCCCAACCCATACAAGGGGTTCAGGAGTTGGGAATGTTTCCATAAGAGTTTTCCCATGTGGATGACCAGAGCTGGGTGTACGGAAACCTATGTTGTGGGTTTAAGCCCCAGAGATCAGGTCGGAGAGGGAGAACCTTCCACAGGCAGGTGTCCTTGGTTCTGGGATGCAAGGCTCAGAGTAGCCCACCACACAGGCATCCTGGCAATACAACTCAGGTAGCAGTTACAGATGTGAATGGAAGGTCTAGAGTGAGGTGAGTTCAGGGAAGCTGCCTGACTCTAGTGACCCTGGTATTGGTGACCTCCTCTGGGTTTAGGGGCTGCCCCTAGCCTTATGGGGTCAAAGTCTTCTTCAGCCATTGCCATGAAAGCAGATCCAGTGCAGGAGAAAGCTTTTCCCTCACCAAAGGTACAGGCCTGTGGATCAAATCAGAAGGCAGCTTCTTGATTTATTTTGAAAACACAACTGCAGATAAAATCTGTTGCAGTGGCTCACACCCGTCTCTCTCTGTAGAACCATCGTCAAGCCCGTCCTCAGCAGTAGATTGCTTGGTGAGCTTCGAATCAGAACAAAGAGCGCTAGTTAGATGGCTGAAGGGCCTTAAGTTGGTGAGTCATGGTCCAGTAAAGGGACGCATGGCCCACAAGCTCATGAAGCTGACATGGGCCAGAACATCACTCTGAACACATCTTGGATGGGGACTGCCACCTCCATTTCTGATGGCATGCTCTTGCTTTATCTCTGTTTATACCTTGAGTCCAGCCTTAGAGGTGTGGGAGTCATTCTCTCTCTCGGGAAACTTCACCTCTCTACTTGATCAGTCCTTCTGGAATCAGTCCTAGGGTATAGGAGAGTGACCTTTTATCCTTTGGAACCTATTTCTTGTTGCTCTATACTGCCAAAAAATACGTGCCATCCTCAACCACCAAGAGTGACCATTGATCACTGATTTTAAGTTGGCTAAGTCTTGGGTCAGGAATGCTTCTTTCTCTTGGAGATGACAGAACTGGGTCAGTAAAGGGGGGAAGGCTGACTTACCCTGAGGCGTTTGATTAGTGAGTTTCATATAAACCATGTCACCAGAGAGTTCTCTGGGGTGCTGAATGAAATGAAATGAAATGATCCATCTTTTCTGTTTTCAAGCTAGGAAAATACTGGGCAGCTGCCTCAGGGTTTGCTGGGTGGGTCTGCCAGGAGAGAGGAGCTCATATTGTCCAAACTCTGTCTTACCAGGCTCCCCCTTGATCTGATCAAGTTGTTATTTATCTGATGCCTTTCTAATCATATCAGTTTTGTATTGATTCTTACCTTTCCCCAAATAATCTCAATATATACTAATGAAACATGGCCTTATCTTTCCATGATCAAGTCTTTAGGCCAACCCATCTCTGTTTTTACCCTTTCCCTGAAAATAGTATTCTATAGACTTAAGGTGTAGCTCCCATGGGTGGCCGTGCAAGGGTACTCTTGAGGGAAGTGCAGGCTCGGAGCCAGGAAGCCACCACCTTGGGGATCTGGTGGCCACTGAGTGTCTGCAGGGTCTGGGCCTGTGGTGGTCAGGGGAACCTTGAGGGGTGGGGAAGGGAACAGGAGCCATGGTGGGATGGTGGGGGGTCTGGTGGGCTGGTGTGATGGCACGTGCCAGGGTGGTTTCCCATGGTGCCCTCCGGGTTGGCAGGAGCGGGTGGCTGGGGTGGAGGTATGGGAGACTCAGGGGCTCACAGCAGCAGTTCTTTACCACCTGGCTTCCTCTCCCTTTTCCTTCCTTCATTGTTGCTTTTAATTTCCCACCATTTACTAACAAGTTTGCAAACCAAACTTCAAAACACACACAAGGGAGTGATCCTCCTTCCTCTTCCCATGTCCTTGGAGTTTTTCTACTTTGGGAAATTATAAGGAAAGAAACTGAACAGTTTACCTTCGATTGGCATCATATTAGGGGAAGAAAATGTTATTAAACCAATTAAATATAATCCATTGTTTAATTAGGCTTCTAAATTCTCAAAACCATCCTTCGTATTGATCTTTACTGGACCAGGCCATAGGGAACGCATATGTGATACAAGTCCCTGAAGACTGACAGTTCCTTCCCTTCCTTCCTTGGCCTTCAACCCCAGATCACTGGAGCCCCTTCTCCCACTTTGCCCTCCCACTGCCCCAGGAAGCCAATCTCTACAGACCAGCAGCATCTTTGCTGGGAGCAGCTGCAGAAATCATCATTGCTTAGAGCTCTGGCTATTTCCAATCTAGTTTGACATGGTTGACCCCTAGTTCATCATCTGCCCATGCTGTGCCCCACATCTTAGAGAGGAACAGTGATGGTGGTTTGAGGTGATGGGCTGCCTTCTTTTGTGTGGCACAGATACAGGAGACTAGTTGGGATACCATCACTGTGTATTTCTATTTCCCATCTTCTCTGGGCATCAGGTCAAAATACCCAAGGACTGGGCTGGTCCTTGCTGTTTCAACCTTATGCTAATAACACCAAGCTCATGGGTTTTTAAATTGGACCATGCTAATTAGTTTCAATACAAGAAAACCCTCTGGTCTGTGGCCGCAGATCCATTCCCAGTGTTGGCCAGACATTTAACAAGGGTTTCCTGGTCTTTCAGGGGATTTGAAGACAGAGGGGTCTGGCTTGTAGAGTCTATCCTGATTCCTGGAGAAACATTCTGAAAACGTGTCCCTTTGATGGAGATCATTTTTGTGTGTGTGTGTGTGATGGCCCTTCATAGTAGAGAAAGTGTGTGCTCCCCAGAGTAGGAGAACAAAACCCTTCACCCTTGTCTTCCCTTCTGTCACTTTTACTGGTCCTTTTTTGGTCTAGAAAATGCAAACCGGATGCCAGGAAGTTGAATGCAGTTTTAAGCTGTAGTTTGGCCAGCATAGTTTTTGAACTTGAACTTGAATTTAAAGTCTGGTGTGTGTATCTAGCTAGGTCTCAATTCACATATGTGCTACCTTCTTGGCCCCTGGGGTCATTTGAGTTTGTCGGCCCTGTAAAGTTGGTGTTAGGAAATGTCTGGTCAATCAAATCTATTTGTTCATGAGTAAAGCTCATGACCTCTTTTAGGACACATTTGAAGATCATGGAAAATGTCTTTTCATCTGGAAAGGCTGCCTGTTATCAGAAAACATCAGCTGACGAGGCCAGAAAGCAATGTCCCCTGACTGAGGGCTTCCATGGTGTGACCACCTCAGGGCAAAGAATAGACTGTTCATGGGTCCCTGGAGTCAGGCAAGGGGGACCTGTGGTTTAAAAGAGTTCTTAAGCTCTGGGACTTTGGATTGTTCTGAATGTTCCTCTTCTGCCCTGGTTATGCTAACACCTCATACCCACTTAGCGAGAGTAGGTGACCAAAGTCAAGACCATAATCTGAAGAGATGAACATGAAGCTGTTCAGACAGGATGACCTGCTTGGGACTTGACCTGGATTGGGGCAGAATCCAGGAGCCCCATGCCTGAGGAGAATGCACCACAATGGCGGAGGCCCAAGAAGATGTTGTCAGGTTGGTGGAGACCTTCAGTTGTCAGCCCAGCTGCACAGCCTGCCCCACCCAGACTGAGGCCTCACTGAGCACTGTCCTTCCCTCATTTTGTCTCTCTCCACAATCTTTCCATCTGGGTGGGGAGATGCTGGCTTGACATCTGCCTGGCTCTTTATCCTCAATTTCTCCCAGCGTAGCCAGGGCGAGCAATTCATCTCAAAAGCTCAAACCAACCTGTGTTTGCCTTCCCGACCTCGAGACTATTTTAATCCTGCAAACGGTAATGATGTGTGTGGGGAACAATTTTGTTGTTTACTGAAGCAGTTGAGTGATAATTGCAGAGAAAGGAGAAAGCGGAAGGCTTTTCCCACAGACTGTATTTCTTGCTGTCGTTCTCTATGCTAATAAGGCCCCAGTGTTACGTCTTGTGAAGCCAGAAAGGAGCACAATGGGGGACGAGGACAGGGAGAGGCCAGCCTAAGGAACAGCCTGGACCCCAATCCCAGAGAGGAGGAAAGGGAATTGGACAGTCCAGTGCTGGCTGTCAGGCGGGTACAGTGTGTGGAGGTTGTGAAGTGCAAATAGCTGTCTGCCCACAAGATGGGGTTCCGGTCCTGCAGGCAGCTTTCCATATAAAGCCAGGAGTGGAAGTTTCCGCCCGAACTTTTTTTTTTTTTTCCTCCCTCACAACATGAAAAGAATGAAGATAGACCAAATGGAACAAACGGAATGATTTTTATTATTTTATTTTCTTTTACCTTTTTAGGTTAAACCGTTTGTCCATTTTATTTCTTTGTGACCATAGTTCATTAAGTATTCATCAGGCTCAAAGTATCAACACATAGTTCTCTTTAATAATGCATTCCCCTTAAATTAGCCTCTTCTCACTGCCAGATAGAGAATTTGTTTAATTCATTTTTTATTGTATATACTTAAGGTTACAACATGATGTTTTGATTATACGTGTCCAGCTGTCTCTCGATATCTGCAGAGGTTGTTTCCGGGACCCCTGAGGATACCAAAATCCACGGAAGCTCAAGTCCCTTATATAAAATGATGTATAATTTGCAAACCTACGCAATCCTCCTGTGTACTTAAAGTCATCTCTAGATCGCTTGGTATAATACCTAATACAATATACATGGTATACAGATAGTTGCTGTACTGTATTGTTTAAGAAATAATAACAAGAAGTAAATTGCCCATGTTCAGGACAGATACAGCCAGTATGGGCCACACTGCCCAGAACACGAACAAGAGACCAGGCAACGTTCAAACAACGAGCAAGGCAGCAAGGCCTGGGGTCTGTGAAGCACAAGGGGGCTACAGCAGGCTACGTCCACCCCTCATTTGGTTTGTGGAGTCAGTATAGGGCTTGTGTGGGAAATTCTTTTGGGAACTTTCTGGAATTTTTTCCCCAGTATTTTCATCTGCCATTGATGGAGGCTCAGGTTACAGAGACTCAACCAATGAAATATAACAGTGAAATGATTATTACCGTTGAACAAATCCACCACCTTCCATAGGTACCTTTTTGCATATGAGTAGTAAGAGTACCTAATATCTATGCTCTTAACTACTTTTAGCTATACAATATTACTAACTACATAGTAACTATTTATTGTAGTCCTCTTACCATACATGATATTTCTAGACTTATTCTTTTGTAGAATGAATGCAATTTAACACTTTTTGACCTATATCTCCCCACTTCCTCCTCCTCCCTTCCCCTGGTAACCACTGTTCTATTCTGTTTCAATTTTTTTTAAAAGGTTCTGCATATAAGTGAGATCATACAGTATTTTAATGTCCTCATTGTAGCACTTGGGAGCATCTCTTTTTAAAAGCTCTATGATGTTCCCTCAGATGCAAAATTAAACAACTGCCAGATATATGCAGGAGCCTATATGTACTTTAGGACCGGAAATCATGGTGTAATTTACAGTGGTTAGTTTGAGAGAGAACATACAGCCTGCAACTAACAGATGCTTTAAATGCAATACGATGAATGTGAAAAGGCTATCAATGGTGCCACGGCTTTTTGGATGTGGCTGCAAAGCAGGGATACGAAGAGGTGAGGTCAGTGGGAGGAGCAGGGAAAGGCAGCAGGGCTGTATGGGACTTGGCCTCAGGGCTTTGTTCACCGTGCAGCATTATAGAAGATGGGTTCCCAGAACTCTTTCATTAGGATCACCCAGTAATAGGGATGAGTGCGTGGGGCAGGCACTTGAGTTGGAACCTGCGGTGGTAGAGACAGGACTCCTCATTTCTGACGAGCTCCCTGGCGTTGCTGTGCACACTGTATTGAGAACCTCTGAGCCATCGAGTGCTCAGGTGTGGTGCTGCAGGGACGGCCATCTACAGGGCCTGTGTGGAGGATGGGCATGATTTGGGGGCCTAGATGATTCGCTCAATTAAATAGCAAGACCCCAGCTCCTGACTGGGGGCCCAGTAGCTTCATTCCTTCAGGGCATAATGGGGAAACCTGGCAGGGGTTGACAGGTCGTGACCCAGAGGGGCCTGGGGATAGCCAGGCTTCACTGTGGCTCAGAGTGTCAGGGATAGCAACACTGACACTCTGAGGCTCTGACTCTGTTCCACCTTGTCCAGTGCTTGGCTCTTGGACTGGCTGAAACCAAGTCCAAACCCTAGAGGGGGTGCCAGTGGGAAGAAATGATGGGGGTGCTGGGGAGCCAGAATTCGTCAGGACAGAGGGGATCCTTGGATGGAAGATAGTAGAGACTTAATGGAACAGCTTTCTGGGGGAGCACTTTCCAAGCTCCTGAAAGAACACACAGGAAAAGCAAGAAGACTCAAACATGTTACAGAAAGAAAGCTTTTTTCTGATCCTGGAGGAGGGGAACATTCTCAGCCCCTTACTCCAATCTTAATTTGAAATCAGGCCTGGCTTTAAGAGGCTCCGTTTCAGAGCAGTTCATCTGGACCCCAGCTGTACATCAAAAACAAAGACTTAAACAAACCACCACCAGTTTTTTCTAATTTAAACTTTTTTTGGTTAAACTTTCTCTTTTGACTAACCCCCTAATGCAGTTCCTACAGCAAGTCTAATTAGAGGGTATTTGACTCTCAGGATTCTTATATAAAAAAGACCAAACTTCTCTCACATTAAAAGCCAGGTCTCTGTTAGCCACAGCCTTGTTCTCTCTTCAAACAATTCCTAAGTAAAAAGTAAAATAAATAATAAAAAAATGGTGATTTTCTGGGACAAAATCAATAGTCTCCAAGAAAGACTCCATTCTCCCTTTTGAATGGCTCATAGGCACCTCCCCACAAGTAACGGGCTGTCCTCTTACTGCACCCAGCGCACTTAGCCAAGGCAAGCCAGACTGCCCGCCCTTCTGGGTCAGAGAACAGCCATTATTCTCTGACAGAGAGTGTGAAGAACCTCTGAAACCTCAAAATAAATCCCAACTGACATGTTTAAACCATCTGCTATTGCTGTGATGGAGTAAAAATTGAATTTATAAACAGTTCTTTTGCTGGTTTTCCCGGTCATGGAAAAACCCTTCCGGTTCACATTTATTGCTCCGGTCTTCAGTGTGGTAAGACCATCATCAACCTCAGAGGACATGAGTGGGCCCCATGCAGCCCACTTTGGTTATCTCTGGTGTGAAGGAGAAGACTGGATCTTTCATAGGATTTCTCCTTAGGTGTGTGTTATGGATTGAATTTGCTTCCTTCCCTCAATTCCCATGTTGAGTCTTCAAATCCAATTCCTCAGATGTGCCATTGTGGGGAATTAGGATCTTTACAGAAGTAATCAAGTTAAGAAGAGGTCTTTAGGGTGGCTTTCTTGGACACAGTCACACAGGAAGGACACAATGTGAGGAGGTAGGCAGAGACAGGGTGATGCTTCTATTAGCCAGAGGAACCCCAAAGCTGCCAGCAGTCATTAAAACCAAGCCACAGTGCAGATCCTCTCTACAGCTCTCTGAAGGAACCAACCCCACCAATTAACTGCACCTTGGTCTTGGACTTCTAGCTCCCAGAGCTGTGGGATGACACATCTCCTTTGCTTAGTTACACAGTCTGTGGGACTTGGTTACAGCAGCCCTAGCACACTAACACGACACATCTGTCACGACTCACTTCTTTCTGTGTAGAAATCATGCTTCTCTAAGCCCCTCTGCCATTCCCTGGACTCCTGAGAATGACTGGCTTCCCTGAATCTAGCCCCCTATGCTCCATCCTCTCCAGCAAACCTTCATCTGAATAAGCACGGCTATCTCTTCCAGTATCCTGATTCTTACTACATTAAATCTTGAAGCCCATGATCATAATCTGACCTTTCCAGGCCTCTGGTCTCCTTCAGAGAGGTCTTCCCGCTGTCTCATGACCATACATGCTCATGTCTGCCTCATGCAGAGCTCCTTGACTGCCATGCTCTCCTCCCTGATTCTGCAGGAACACTGCCACCCCATACCACTCAGTGCAGGGGTTCACAGACATTGCCGGGAGCTTTTGAAAATCCCAAAGGCATAGGGACATCAGCATCTCCACCCTCGTATCCATACATCAGTGTGTTTTTAAGCTCCTGCAGATTCAACAGACAGCCAAGCTTCACAGTCAGTGACTTAGTCTTCTGGATCTCCCTAGTGTTTCTCAAATGCTGACATGCACCCATGTCAACAGGGCTTGGCAGGAGCCCGAGGCTCTTGATTTCCAGCAACTTCCAGGAGGTACTGATGCTGATGGTATAAGGATGACCCTTTGAAAAACAAAGTACTGGACAAATGTGCCACAGTCAAGTTGGCACATAAGATTAGCTATTCACAGAGAGGTTGCTGAGGATGTGGCTCCCGGTTGGTAGAAGTGATGAGTTTGGACTGGAGATGTTGAACTGGAGGAGCCCATGGACAACCCAGGGGCCACTAGCATCTGAGTAAAGATACAGATTTGGGAGTCACGAGAAAATAGATGGTAGATGAAGAAGCGTTGCCAAAGTCACCATGCTGGATGATGAGGGGTTAGAAGAGGGACTAGGATGGGACTTCCTGAAGGGCAGTGCACTGGGGACAGGCCAAGGAAGCAGAGCTCTGGAGAGGAGCTGGAAAGGAGGGCCTAAGGTGTGGGGGTCAGCCAGGATAATCCAGGCTCACAGAAGCAAGGCAAGTGATGACTCAGAGAAAGAGCAGGCTGGGCTAGGGATGTAGCTCCGTGGCAAAGCCCTTGCCTAGCATTCACCCCCAGCACTGCACAGAAAGGATGCCAAATGTTGGAGAGGTTTGACAAAGGAACTTTTATATATCCATTAGATTCAACAACAAAGAGATCTTTGGTCTCCATTTTTGCAAATGCATTTTCTTCAGCCAACAAATATTTCCTAAACATCTGTTTATTCATGCCAGGTGCTGCTTTTGGCCAGAAGCTGACATGCTAGGAAGGGGGATAAACAGCAAGTAAACCAATAACTGGACAAGGTTACTCCAAACAGGGACAAGAGCAGTTGGGAAAACAGAGCAGAGTGATGTGACAGAGGGTCACTGGTGATGGGCGTGGAGCTTATTTAGTTTGGACGGACAGGAAAGGTCTTGGTGGGGGTGGGGTGGGGGGATATTTGATCTGAGTCTTGAATATAAGAAGAGAACATTTGTGTAAAAACTCAGCAGGTAGAACATTCCAGTACAGGGCAGATCTTGTGCCAAGGCCTCAACATTCTCAGTCTGGGGTGATCTTGCCCCGCAGGGGACATTTGGCCATGTCTTAAGACATTTTTGGTTGTCACATAGGGGAGGTGCTACTAGCGCCTGTTGGGCAGAGGTCCATTTAAGGAACAGAAAGGAGGTCATAGGCTGGCAACTGGTGTGAGAGGGAATGAATGGTGAACAGGAGTCGGAGAGGTTGGCAGGGGCTAGGTGCCCAGGCCTTGGAGGACTTGATGAGGGCTCTTGTGCTTTACTTCCTGAGTGCAGTGGAAGCCACTTGCCAGTTCTAAGCAGGGAAGGGAGTTGATCTGATCTCCATCCTACAGTGGTGCTCTGTGCTGTCTGGAGACTGGATTAGTGGGCTGGAGTAGGAACAGGGAGGCTACTGCAGTTGTCCCGGCCAGAAAGGCAGTGCCTTGGTGTGGGACAGCAGGAGAATGGATGTAAGACTGCAATAAGTAGAGAAATCAAAGACTATATCTTAGATTTGGTTTGAGCAAGAGGATGAGGGATGGTTCACTGTGATGAGAAGATTGATCAAGGTCTGGGTTTTGAAGAAGATCAAGCGTTTGAATTGCTAAAGTAATAGATGAGAGTTCAGCTGCTGTTATGTTTACCACAGTGCTGTTTGAAATAGTTGCAAACAATCCAATTATCCGATAATAGGGGATTATTAAATAAATTATGGATCCAGTACAAAGTAATATTATAGAAAAATATCTGTTAACATGGAAATATGGTCACAATGTGTTACATGAAAAAATGATTGTGAAATAGTATGTAGAGTATGATTCTAGTGGATTTTTATTTCACTTTTTTTTTTTGCCAAAATATATACCCCATGAAGTAACAAGTATAGAAGTGAAATTATAGAAGTGCTAGAAGAAAATATGGATGACTCTTTTTATAATCATAGGGTGGTGAGAGTCTTGTATAGCATCATCTGAAAAGCAGAAATCATGAGGAAAAAAGATGGATATACTTGACTAATTGAAAAGCTAAGCCTCTTGTAGGTAAAATAAAATAAAAATAAATAAAAAAGAACAAAGCTGGGAAAAGTTCATCTTGATCACAAAATTAATATTGCTTCTGTCTAAAGAAAGTTTATAAATTGGTAGATGACACAATCAGTCCCCCAGAAAAATGAATGAGACAGGAATAAGTGTGTGCTAGAAGTTAAAATGGACAGTCAGCAGACGGGAAGTTCTGTCTTCTTGATTATAAAGAAATGCTCATTGAGATGAGTCCATTTTTTTGAGTTATCAGAGTGGCAGAGATTAAAATATAAAGGACTGGTGGTGTAACTCAGTTCCCAGCACCAGTAAGACTCTGGGTTTGATCTTCAGCAAACAAAACAAAACATGAAAGATCAGTGACGTCCATTGCTGGAGAGGGTGGGGGAGGGTAAACGGGCACAATCTTCTTGGAGTATCATTTGAAACCATCAAAATTTAAACATGCTTTTCCTTGATCAAGGAAGACTACTGTTAACTATTTTATCTACATAAATAATGAGGCAACTGTTCAAAGATCAGGTACAAAATGTGCAAAGCAACTGTTGTTAGTAACAATAGAAACTTGAAAATAACTCAAATGTTTCTCCATAAGATGCTTAAATGAGGGCTGGGGATGTGGCTCAAGCGGTAGCGCGCTCGCCTGGCATGCGTGCGGCCCGGGTTCGATCCTCAGCACCACATACAAACAAAGATGGTGTGTCCGCCGAGAACTAAAAAATAAATATTAAAAATTCTCTCTCTCTCTCTCACTCTCTCTTAAAAAAAAAAAGGAATAAGCAGATGAAACTCAACATATTAAAACATTTCACTTAAGATGCTTAAATGAACTGAGGGCCATAACAAGTAACAAAACAATATGACTATGTTGCAGAATGGTCCATATAATATGATCTTATTTTTTTTTTTTAAAGAGAGAGTGAGAGAGGAGAGAGAGAGAGAGAGAGAGAGAGAGAGAGAGAGAGAGAGAGAGAGAGAGAGAGAATTTTTAATATTTATTTTTTAGTTCTCGGCGGACACAACATCTTTGTTGGTATGTGGTGCTGAGGATCGAACCCAGGCCGCACGCATGCCAGGCGAGCGCGCTACCGCTTGAGCCACATCCCCAGCCCCATGATCTTATTTTTAAAAAATAAAATAAATAAAATAGTATGTTAGCATACGGTTATAAGAGTTTAGAAAAAGTTCCCAAAGCTTACACAAAATTCTTCAATGTTATCAGCTCCAGTGGGTAGGATAATGGGGATTTTTAGTTGGTATTTTTTCACCTTTATTTATTGACTATTTTTTGACATAGTCTCATATTTATAAATATATATGGTAAAATAAATTACATATTGGCATTTGGAAAAGGTGGAATTAACAAAATTATGAATGAAATATATTTCCTATGTCAAAATCATCGGTTTAGAATTTCTCTCATTGTCTCTTCATATCTTTAGGTTTTTTTCATTCCTGGTCCTCAAACCTAGGACCTTGCATGTGCTAGGCAAGTGCTCTACCACTGAGCTACACTCCCATCCCTGACTCTTCATGTCTTGTCATCACAATATATGCAATTAGAAGGAAAATGAAATATCTTAGTATTTGACAATGTTAAGTAAATAACATTTCCTCAGCTCCCACCATTTCCCGATGCACAAATACGTGTGTCACAGAGCCACTTCTTTAGTAGAAGCCAACACTTTTATAAATCTTTGGATAACACAGAAGCAGCAGAAGACACAAAACAGTCTTGATTTATGTAAGATATGCAAGATAAACCAAAATAGCTGGGGGAGGGAAGGATGGAGAGAGGATGCTTAATGAGAACAGGGGTGCCGTTGGAGAGGAGGAATAACTTCTAACGTTTACAGCACAGGGGGATAATGATGGTTGACAACAATAAATGGAATGTTTCCAGATAGCTAGTAGAGAGGATGTTGAACATTCCCAGCACAAAGAAATGAAAAATGTCTGAGTTAATAGATGTTCAGATACCCTGATCTGATCATTACACATTGCATCCAAGTATTGAAATGTCACACTATAACCCCTAGACAGGCACAACTACTATGTATTGATTAAACACTAAAAAATACTTAAAAATCAGGGGCTGGGGCTGGGGCTCAGAGGTAGCACACTTCCTGGCATATGTGAGGCACTGGGTTTTATGTTGGCACAGCATATAAATAAATAAAGATCTATCAACAACGTAAAAAATTTAAAAATACTTAAAAATCAGCAAACTGAGAAAGGAAGCAACTGTGGACTATTCTATAGCTCACTAGGCAAAATTTTTTAAAAATGGTAAAAAGTAGTATCGGATAAGGAATTTATCTATATAAACAAATAATTTGCATCTCCTTATAATCCTGCTTTTTTGAAAAAGTGAGACATCTATTTAAACTTACTAAACACTTGTAAAATATGTACAGATATTTTCATATATAGACTTTTTGTATGCATGTATTCTAAATGGTGTATATGTTTACATATTGTAAAATGGAAGTTAAGTGTGGCCTAAAACAGTCTATTCTTGAGTGATAAAGTTGGGTCTAATGTAGCCTCCACACACTGTGAATTGTAACCTAGCTTGATGGGTAAACAAATTTTAACCCGAGTATACTCCTGTAACCAAGCAACTGAGTCTCAACTAATTGGAGCAGTTGAACTTCCAGCCAATCAGAGGCTGAAAATTGTCAAAAATATGACCATGTGAGGTAAATGCCAATTGATGCCCATCAGATTCTATCTGTATGTCACTCCTTTTCTTCAGCTATAAATATAACCTACACCTGTGGTGGACTGGAGTTCTGAACCATCTTTGGTCTGGAATACTGCCCTGATCTAGAATTCTTTTTTTTTCCCCCTCAAGTAAACTTTGATAAGTTTAACTGTTCTCGATTTTTCTTCTAACAGTATGAATTCAGATTCATTCAAATTTCTGTTTTTCTAATAATGATGTTATAGTTTGTATGTGAGGAATCCCCCAGAAGCTCATGTGTGAGACAATCGATGCCAACTTTAGAGGAGAAATGATTGGTTTATGAGAGCCTTAACCCAATCAATGAACCAACCCCCTGACTTACTGAAGGTGGGTACAGTGTGGCTGGAGGAGGTGGGTCCCTGGGGGTGTAGTTTTGGGGTTTATACTTTGTATTGGCAAGTGGAGTCTCTCTCTCTCTCTCTCCTTCCTGATTGCATGGCCTGAGCCACCTTCCTCTACTACACTCTTCCGCCATGATGTTCCGCCTCACTTTGAGCCCTGATGAATGGAGCTTGCCATCTATGGACTGAGACTTCCAAAAATATGCACCCCCCCAAATAAATTTTCCCTCCTCTAAAATTGTTCTTGCCAGGTCTTTGGTCACAGCAGTGAGGATGCTGACAGAAACATTGACAAACCTGAAGTAGCTCAGATGTTTATATGTGTGTATTCTCTGCGTGTATCTTCATCTGGCTGCCGTAAGGTGAATGACCTTCCTCTGCTGGGCCCTTCTGCCATGATGCTCTTCTTCCTTGTCAGAATAGCCCCCAAGTGGCTAGTCTTGCTGGTTTAGAGAGGAAACTTTTTTCTTTGAAAGTAGACTCAAACTACAGGCCCTGAAACACAAAAGCCCCAATTACACACTAACTAGCTCCCAGCTGAATCCCATGAGTGACAAGAGGAAGATGATATAAAAGAGAAGTTTCTAATGTGGTTCTGCAATTGCCAACAGGTTTCAGGGATTGGTGGGAGGGAAAGATGAATTCATTTAGGCTTATTCAGCCGTAGAACCCATAGCCTCAGAACTCCTGATTTGTCCAGGCCTGGTTAGAGTTTCTTGATTTTGTTTCAGAGGAGTGCACTGATAGCCAGGATTGAAACTTTTTGATATCACCACCATAACTCTGAATCTACAGGATGGCAAAGGCATTGAGATTCTGTTTGGTCGGTATCATGTGTGACTAAATGCTATAATAGCTCCTTTAACTGTGGGAGATAAAATTATAAGAACTGAAACTACTATGGCGGTGGTAATACAAAGCCAAGGGAAGGGGCAGAGAAACAGAAAGTGCAGTGTAAGAAATCCTCTCAGAGCTAACCTGCTCATCACAATCAAGGGGAATTAGTAGGAATTAATTAACTGTGATGTGAAGCAGGGATGCTTTCTCAGCATTTGCTAAAATAAATCACAAGGGTAAACTCTAATAAACCTAAGTAACATTGGCTCTTAAAAAGAGCCCTTTCTATTGAGAATAGTTGCCTTAATTGTTCCCCCTGCCCCATCTTTCAGTGATTTTAATGGGACTAGTTATGGGGCTGCTGAGAAGCCATTATGAAGTGTGGTAAAACACAAAGTAACTTCTAGAGTGGAACTTTAATTTTTCTTCAGAATTTCCAGGTCGTATTTTGTCACATTGGAGAGACAGGTGGGATGGGCGTCTGGCACTGTGGATATTTTCTCTAATGGAATCAAAGTCCTCAGTCTGAAAGAGTGAAATGTGTTCCAGTGATTTTTTTCTTTTTTTTCAAAGACCTTAAAGATGGCGGGAGCAAAGGAAATGAAACACTATTTCCTAGGACCAAAGGCTTTAAACTGTAATCCAGTTAAAATCTCCTGGGCTAATTATTGCTTGGCTTTATTCAGCAGAGGAGCTTCTGAAGTCGGCTTGCTTGAGTGAGGTACTCCATTTTAATGTTGCAAAACCTCCTAAATAACCACAAAGGCATCTGTTTATCTCAATATTCACTTAAAACACCTGCTTACTGATACTTGATTATGTGTTTTGAGGCTTATGATTGAGAGCCTAACACCTGGCTGATTAGGTTGATGTTTGATCATGTTTTGAAATGCAATTTTACTACTTAGCAAGTAGTTCCATGCTGCAAGGCATTAAATGAATTGGGTGCCTCAAAACTCTTATTGTTGTTTTAAAAAGAACCATTACAGAATAACAGCTTGTTTTCATTAAAGAGAAAATGAACTTGAAGATTCTTATACTATGATGCAGCTTTGTCCTTTAAGACAGGGGCTTCAAAGTCTGGTTTAAGAATTCCTGCCCTAGGTGTCCTGAATCAGAACCTCATTAACATGGAGAATTGATTCCCTATGTTGAGAAATGCTGGTTTAAGAAAAAACTTCAAATGGACCCTGAAATAGAACAGGTAGCATCTTGGGTAGAAATTTCCCAAAGACAGTGATGGATAATCCAGGACACCCCCTTCATTTACAAATGAGAAGACTGAGGCCCAGAGAAGTGAAAGGGTAGACTGAAGAAACACATTGTAGAAGAGTTGGACTAGAACCTGGGTCTCAGTCACTGCTCACTGATATTGATCCCAAGTCCTCAGAGAATTCTTTAGATTGGGAGACCTCAGGACATCTTCCATTGCCACCCTCCTCCCACCACTGTAGTTTTTCTTTCTGACCTGTTTGGATGACAGCTAAGAGCTCTCTACCCTTTGACTTCTGAGTGAGTTTAGCTAGTGGGAATCCATAGTGGAAGACCAGGAGAAGGAGCCCATCGGGGGAAGACCATGGTGAGCTCACCTGAGGGCACCACATGGGCTTGGGGGAAGAAAACAGTGTACCAACTGTATTGGGGTTCTTCCGAGAAACAGAACCAAAAGAAAAGAAAATATACAGAGAGAATTTATTATGAATAATTGGCTTGTTTGAATATGGAGGCCCCAAAGTCTCATATCTGCTGTTCGTAAGCTGGAGGCCCAGGAGAACCAGTGGTAGAATTAAGTCCAAGTTGGAAGGCCTGAAAACCAGGAGAGCTGATGGTGTAAACTGCAGTCCAAGGGCAGGAGAAGCTGCGTGTCCCAGCTCAGGCAGGCAGAAAGAAGGAACAGCGGCAAACTCCTTCTTCTACCTTATATTCTGTTCAGTCCTGGTGG
Source organism: Spermophilus citellus (assembly GCF_964194105.1). Classification (NCBI taxonomy): domain Eukaryota; kingdom Metazoa; phylum Chordata; class Mammalia; order Rodentia; family Sciuridae; genus Spermophilus; species Spermophilus citellus. The sequence goes on from NC_138184.1 coordinate 213,546,024, forward strand.
ATTGGATGATGCCTACTCATCCTGGGGAGAGCCCTCTGCTTTATTCAGTCCACATGTTCAAATGATAATCTCCTCCAGAAGCACCATATAGACACACCCAGGAACAGTGTTTTCATCTGGGCACCTCCTGGCCCACCCACGTTGGTATACGAAATGACCCCTCACAGCCATCCTTTGTGAACTTGGCATCCATACACAGCTCCTTAAACCATACTTAATCCCCAAATACAGTATCAAGGTCACCATTTCACTTACCATGATAGAACTCTCCTGTGTACTAACCCCTTCCCCAGAAGAGGAGGTAAAGTCCTTGAGAGGTGTTTTTCTTTGATGCCTTGGAACTTAAATACTATGATATAAAATTACCAATATGTAAATACCATGATATAAAGTTAATCTATCTTATGTTACATGATAAGGGACTAAGAGAGGGAAGAAAAAAATACATAGCTGCATGTGTACATGTACATGTTTGCAGCAAAATAAGGAAGAAACACTCATGGCAATACTGAATTCAGGTAACATCCAGATAAAGAGATGCATAGGGTCAAGTCTGGAAAGGTCCTGAGTTAGGAGCTTAACAACCTGCAAAATCTCAGAACCTAATTTTTCAGGGATTTTTAATTTTGATTTTTTTTTGTGGTACTGGGGATTTATCCAAGGGGTACTCTACCAGTTAGGTTCAACCCCAGCCCTTAACATTTTTTTTTTCTTTTTAAGTTTTGAGACATGGTCTTGCTGTGAGGTTGGACTAGAACTTGTGATCCCCTGCCTCAGCTTCCCAAGTTGCTAGGATTACAGGCACGTGCCACCATGCTTGGGTCATTCAGGGATTTTTATGAAGGCTTCATCACCTGGGCATGACTGATTATTGCTGTGGTTCGGGGCTTAGATGTCCCCCAAAGGCCCACAAGCTAAGGGCTTAGTGGCTGCCCATACAGCTACCCAGAGGTCACAGAACCTTTCAGAGTTGGGCCCAGTGGGAAGAAGTTAGGTCACTGGGGACAGGCCCTTGAAGGTGATATTGAGACCCTGGCTCCTTCCTCTTTTTGCTTCCTGGTGCCATTAGGCATACAAGTCTTCCTCTACCATGTGCAGTCGCCACAATGTACTGTGCCACCACAGGCCCAAAGGAACAGGGCTAAGTGACCCTGAACTGAAACTTCTGAAATCCTTTTAAATTGATTCTCTCAGAAACTTTGTAACAGTAACAGAAAGCTGACTAAGCCAACTATTAGGACCATTTTCAGCCCTTCTCCCCTCTGTGCAGAATAAGGGATCAGGTTGAAAGTTCTAAGCTTCTAATCATGACTTGGTCTTCCTTGTGAGCACTGACCATCTAAGACTCACCAGGAGCCTTCTCATTAGAACAAAAGATGCTCCTGTTGAGATAGGAATTTGGGGATACAGAAAAAGAGAAAAAGAATGAGTCTCCAAACAGAAGTGCACACGAACCTTTGAAATGCAAAATGAGCAACTCATGGGCAACCCAGCCCAGGCCTTGGATTGGATGATGCCTACTCATCATTGGATTTTGCCTGCAAAATGCAACACGACGCAGAGACAATGCACAAGTGCTATAAGCTGGTGCAAAATCACAGAACTCCGTCCTGACTTCGCCTCTAGCCCAGCCCCTAGGCACTGTCTTATACACAGGTTAACACGGAATTCTCCCTTGAAGGTGCGCTCTTTGCTTTACTCCAAAAGATCTCTCTCTCTCTCTTGATCTGTGATTCTCCCTTGAATGTGCCTCTGCTTTTCTAAACAAAACAAAACAAAACAAAACAACAACAAAAGCCTGTCTGTGTCTCTGACTGGCATGGTTGAAATTGTTTTCCATTACATATGCCAAGGATTCCCCTTGTCCTGAGTTGAGGACCCCCTCTCTAGAAACTCATCTGATGACACTGTCACTCAGGAAATTCCAAGAGTTTTAGGAGGTCTGTGTTAGAAACTGGGGGCAGAGACCAATATGTGTTTCTTATTACTTCATACCTGGCTATGTGATGATGCTGTGAACCCAAGTTCTCTGAAGAAACCACTTATGTATTAAAGACCCTGCAGACTTGACCTTGGCTGACCAGAACATTGTGATAGTGGAGAGATGGAATGTTGTAGCAAAGAAGAAAATTATCTTGGGCTATTTTAGGTCCTTTAATAGCCAAGTACCTTAACTTTTGTATCCGACCTAACGTCCTTGTAACACACTTCTCAGAATGCATTACAAAGCTGAGCAGATTTCTAGCCTCCACCAACCCTAAAGCTAAGAATGCTAGAAGATAACATCTGCAACGTGCAGAGGAGATTTCCCCCACATTCCCCACCTGCCTGATTGCTGCCACCAACGTCATTGGTAAATACGTTGATTTATGACTTTCCTTTTTCTGGGTCTATAAAAGTTCACATAACCTCTTCCGCACTCATTCAGGGTAACTTAAATCTGTGTTCTGGGGCCGTGGTCACTCATATTTGGTTTAGAATAAATTATTTTCTTATTTCCTTTAAAGCAGAGTCATTATTTAATGTTCACCAGCCATCCCAGTTTGCCAAGACTAGAGGGCTTCCCAGGACACTGAAGTTTCAGTGCTAATATCAATCAGTTCCAGGCAAACTGGAGTAGGGGAGCTTATTTAAAATCTGATTATAGAAAAACTAGAGAAAGCTCAACCCTTTGGATAGTAACCTTAGAAGTATATCAACTATTGTCTTTTTTAAAAGTACACACACTTTTTAATTTTATTAATAAAAGGCGATAACATATTCAAAATTAAGCAGTTTTTTCCCCCCTTTGGTACCAGTGATTGAACCATCCAAGGGCACTTTACCACTGAGCCACACTCCTAGCCCTTTATATTTGTTTATTTTTTTTAAATTTTGAGACAGGATCTTACTATGTTGCTTAGGGGCTTAGTAAATTGTTGAGGTTGGCTTTGAGCTTGCCATGCTCCTGCCTCAGCCTCCTGAGCCGCTGGGATTACAGGCCTGAACCACCAGGCTGTGCCTGACCCCCAACTAAAGAAGTTTTGAAGAGACAGACTGATAAGTGAGTCCTTCTCCACTCTTGTCCTCTGTCAGTTCTCTTCTTTAGAGGCAAACTCTAACCAGTTTCTTGGTGTCTCCTTCCAAAGACATTTCATGCACATTTAACTACAAAATATATGATTTAAAGTACACAGATGGGAGCCTACAACACAGTGTTCTTTGCCTTGCTTTTTTCACATAATAGTGTACCTTTGGGATTGTTCAACAGCAGTACAAAGAGCTGCCACATTCTCTTTAGTGGTTTTATTGTCGGTATTTATAGTATTGTTATTTAAAAGTTTAGCAAGCCACCTATTAATAGACTTTGAGTTTGCTTCTAATTCAGGGTCACTCATACAAACAATGCTGCAGGGAATATCCTTGAGGGTCCGGTCACAGACAATGTGCATTTAAATCTTCGAGATGTCATGTCAAATTGCTATCCACAGACATTCATGGTTCCCACAGCCTCACTGGACACACACCCTGTAATTCAGCCAAGATCAAGGCCTGGTTAAGCAAATCCTAATTTTTGCTACTAAATTGGATCTCCCATTTTACTTTCCAACGGGTCTCTACCAGCTACCGCGGGAAAGCTATCCTCCAGCCAGAGCCATTTCCTGCCTTTGCTGCTGCTTTTGCTGAGTCAGCTCATTAGCCTTAATTGTCTTCTAAATGATCCCCAGCTGTGTCATTCTTTCCAGACCTGCAGAGTTCTGGGAAATGCTGTCACAGCCAGGGATGTGTCTGACTGTGGGGATGGAGTGAGGTCCCTGCAACCCGAGGCCAAAGTTGGCAACTGGAGAATCAATCAGCATTCTTTTGGTCTGAAAATAGGTCAAATCCATAAAGACAGGGAGGAGTTGGAGAGCGTCACACCGGGACCACAACAGAGCTCAGACTTCACTGTCAGACCTGCAGCTACTTGTGAATGCTGGGGACATCTCAGTGGAGCAGTTGGATTGATTGCCTGAACCACGTGTTCACCCTCCTACCTCCCACCTCCAGATGTTTTGTATACGTGGAGAAGTAGATGTATGTGACTCTCCAGGTCTCCTCCTGCTACTGGTGTGCTGAGGTCAACTCACGCCAACATGTGAGCGTTGTTAAGCTTTTAGGAATTTTGTGAGCTGGTTGGTAAATGCAGCCATTAAAAATATATATATAAATTTACAATTAAATATATTTACTAAAAGTAAAGATAATGAATACTCAAAACATATCTGCCTCATTACTTTGCTAGTTTATTTTACGTACAATTTTGAAGCTTTTTAACGTCAGTTTTGTGAAAATAGGATGTGATGATGTTCTCCTGCACATCTTTCTCAACTCTGTGGTTGGTAATCTCTTGTGTTTAGCTTGAACTTGGCCATGGTAAGAGCATTTACACCACAGAGTTGGCAAATACTACAAAGAAGTACTTGATTCATCATTTTGCTGATTGTCTAGGCTTAAGAAAATGAAGGGACTAATGTATAGGGCAGTTTAAACTTAGAAGTCTGTTGTGTCCACTCAGCAGACAGAGGAATCAGTCCAACCAACGTCGCCTAATAAGAGTGAGTTTATAAGTAGATCTCATAGGTAGTGACAATAAATATACTGGGAAAAGAGATTGAGATACAACTTTGTCAAATCATCATTAAATTGCAACCGTTGTTTAACAAAAATCAACAAAAGCCTCCCTGAGAGAATCAGTGAACAGTATGGATCTTCACGAAGGACCACTGAGTAGTTTATTATCTGCAAATTGTGTCACATATCTTTATGTTGGTAAATTTAAAACATCCTCACATATGCATACCCAGCTTGAGCATCCCTTTTTGAAATGCTTGGGAGCAGAAGTGTTTCAGATTTTAGATTCTTTAGATTTTGGAATACATGCATATATGTGATGAAATATCTTGGGGAATGGAACTCAAGTGTGAGCATAAAATTCATTTATGCTTCATATTCACTTTATGCACACAGGCTGAAGATAATTGTGTTCAATATTTTTAGTGCCTTTTGACTGTGGCCCATCACATAAGATATACCAAGTCAAAGAAGTACCACTTGTGGCACAAGTTCCACTTGCGGCATCCTGATAGTGCTCACAAAATTTTAGGTTCTGGGACATTTTGGATTTTGGCTTTCAGGTTGGGGAAGCTCAATTGTACATGCATTTTTTTTTCCTTTGATAGCTGATTGTTGAGTATTTACTGACACACTATTGTCTCCAGGTTCAGACTTCTGGGACTGTTAATTGATTTTGAATGTTATCTCATAAAAAATCCTGCTGTTCCATCAGTCTACACTGTGTGTTGGGGTTGAGGTGGTATAGATGCCACCTGCCTCCTTTCTAAGCTGAGGATGGAGAGTAGTGCTCACCTGAACCACAGTGTGTCACCCAGTACTAGGACAGGGAGTAGGCTGAACACTGAGGAGCTGGCTGGCTTGTGGTCAGACACTTTGTGTTGAACCTTCTTTCTGTTCCATGGCCAGAAGTTTTCTGTATTTGCTTAATTCAAAATTGTGACACTTCTGAATTAGCAAGGCAGGTCCTCATTGGTTTACCTCAAGTTAGCATGTGCCAGAAACACATTTTAAGTTTTAAAAATTATTCAGTTCATGGCCAAATTCACCATGCAAGAGAATCATTTTCCTGAGATCAAGGCTATCAAGACACAAATCCAAAAACACTTAATTTCTTTAAACTTCGGATGTGAAACAAATACCTACTGTAGGGAGATTTCCATCTTGACCATGTGACTGGAGCAGTTGGGCACGTTCCTTGCATCTGTGTTTCAGTTCCATACCTCAGCCAAGGAGCTGTGCTGAGAACCAAGGCCTAGGTCTGTCCCAGAGCCATGGGTCAGGGGTCAGGGGTGTGGGTATGGGGTACTTCTTTGACTTGATATATCATGCAAACTTCTTCAAGGTAAACCACAGATCTAACCTCTGCTTATGGAAAGAGTGAGAAGATTGAGTAAGGAGATTTATTCGATGGAGATTAAATAGGGCAAGGAAACCCCAGGAAGTTGTCTTTGTCAGTTTGGACTGCCTTAATAAAACATCATAAACTATGTGTTTAAATAACAGACACTTATTTCTTGATCTGATTTCTGATGAGGGGTTTCTTGTCTTGGAGGCAGCTGCCTTCTCACTGTGTACTCACATGGTCTTGCAGTGTGCATGTTGTGGGGCAGGAGGGGAGGGAGAGAGAGAGAGAATGAATCTTGATTTTCTTCTTTCTGTAAAGTGCTATTTTCAACGTGTAGGTCCCACCCTGTATCTTAGTCTGCTTAATGCTTTCTATTGCTAATAATATATTACTGCAGACTGGGTAGATTTTAAAGAAAGAAGGATTATTTGGTAGTTTTAATCCAAGATTTAGGGGCTGCATCTGATGAGGACCTCTTGCTGGCAGAGTCCCAAGGCAGTTCAGGGCATCACTTGGTGAGAGAAAGTGTAGGCAAATATGTTTCAACCTCTTTTCCTCTTCTCACAAAAGCCCCCAGGATTCAATAATGGGGGTTCCACCATGATGACCTTCTCTGTTATGGTTTGGATATGAGATATCCCTCCAAAGCCCCTGTTAATGCAGGAATATTCAGAGATGAAATGATTCAGTGATGTGAGTTGTGATCTAATCAGCCCATCCTAGTCTGAATGGACTGACTGGGTGGTAACTATAGGAAGGCGGGGCATGGCTGGAGGAAGTGGGTCACTGGAGTTGTGCTCTGGAAGGTGAATCTTCCCCGTGGTCCTTCCCCCCAACTCTGCTTTCTGATCCCGCCATGAGCTGAGCAGCTTTCTCCTTCTGGCCTCACCTCAGGCCCAGGGCAATGGAGTTGGCAAATGGAGTTGGCCATCTATGGACTGGTGAATAAGATAGAATAGGATGGTCAGGCAGTCAGGGTAATGGGCCCCAATAAGGCTCTTTTCAAATATAAAGCTCACTCCTTGGAAATAATTTGTCTCTGAGTGGGAAAATGGAACTGGGGGCAGACCTAAACAGAGGTTACAACAGGAAAGTTCAATTTCAAGAGCTACAAGGACACAGTCAATTAGAAGGTCGTGAGCCAGACCAATAGCCTTGATAATTTCCCAATACCTGTTTAACATAAATTTTGACCAATAGCCTTGGTATTCTTCTAAGACCTGACTAGCATAGATATTGATCAATGCCCCTACCTAGTAGCTATATAAATCCCTAGACTAGGACACTTAAGTGGCAACCCCTAGGAGGTCCCCTTTCACCCTGTGGGAGTTCTGGCTTTTTTCTTCTCACTTGAATAAACCTTACTCTTTTATGCTCACTCTTCCTTGTCTGAATTTCATTCTTCAAATTCATGAGACAAGAACCTGGAAATGAACCACTGACAGGTGACTGGGCTATGCTGCTGCACTAAAGCAGTAGAAGCTAAAAATCTCGTTCCAGAGACCTCTAAAACCACAAACCCAAACAAACTTTTCCTCCTCTAAGTTATTCTTGTTGGCTAGTTTGGCTACAGTGATGAAAAACCTAACTAGAACATTCTCTGATCATAATTACTTCCCAAAGGTCTTGTCTCTAAGCACAATAGTTGGGTTAAGTTTTTACTCTCTTAATACCTTATAATGGAAAGGACAAACCACAGTCAGCCTTTAGGACTCCTTCATATCCTCCTACCCTAAACCAAATTTGCTCCCAGAGGCCCTACCTTCAAATTCCATCACATTGGGGATTAGGCATCAACATGTGGATTTTGGGGGGTATACACATATTTTGGGGGTATACACATATTCAGCCCATAACAGAAGGCCATAAGGTCAAGTTTAGAAATTAGGCTTGAATAGGAGACCAAACATCAACTGGACCCCAACCCAAAAAACATACCAAGAACAGCCTGGTGAGGCCACAGCAACTGCTTTTTCTGTCCCTGGACACTGGGCACCTTTGTTGGTACCACTTCTGCTGCCAGCCCAGGGCACTGGACATCCCTGCCCCTGAAATTCAAGGCTGCTGTCATGCTACCAGAGGCTGCTTCTTTGTGTGTGTCCTAAGGTCTGATTCAGAGCCCAGGACACATGGGTCTCTGCTCCTTGCCTGAGTCTAGCTGTGTGGGAGGCTGGGGGAGTGAGTATTTGGCTCCCCACCCCCAAGTATTCTTCCTCTATTAGGAGGAAGCCTCGACTTTCTACTTAGATGCACAGGGGGTGTGCTACAAATATAGGAATGGAATTTAATGGCTGGGAAGCCCCAAAAGAAAATCCAAGTATCCATGCTACTTGGCCATGTGCTCTGCAGGTTTGTATGCTCCTCGGTGTCACCCTTCCCTGCCATGGGGACTTTCTGGTCATACATTCCTCACTGAACTACTCCTCACTGTACCTCCTGTTCTCTATGCAGAGTATGCTTAGACCCCTTCTTTCTTCAGGGATGGAATCTGGAGTGATGTTGGTTCCACGCTGATCCTGTTTCTTGCCTTCTTGGCTACCCTGAAGACCGCACCCCAGGGCTCCTCTGTGGTGTCTGGATCTTAACGCTTCATGTGCCACTTTGCTCAGATCTCTGCCTACTCAGGCTGGAGTAGGAATGTGGCCCTACCAAACACAAGTGTGTAAGCAACAAGGAGCTGAGCCCTTGTACCCCTGTCTGCTGTCACAGCATGAGTCCTCTCAAGACTGTGGCCTCTACTGCCTTGAATATTTAGAAGGCAGATCTCTTGCCTTAGTATTTCATATTGAAAAATGTCTATTAATCACTTTTGATTAGATAAGTATAAAAATTTTATGTATACATTTGGTGCTGTCGAGTTTTCAAACATTTCCACAATGATAACTCATTTTGTCTTAGCTGCCCTCTGAAATAGAATAGTTATTAACCATGGGATTAAGCCACCTAAAAGGCTGAGGTCACATAGCTGCTAAGGGACAGGGTTGTATTTGGCCCCAGGTTTCCATACACATCACTTGATGCTCCCTGTAGTGTACCACAGTGTTCTGAGGCTTCCCATGACAATCCCAGGGACTGTCACTCAAGAGCCAATGTTCTGCTTGACAGTTGTACAGGAGGCACAGGAGTTTTCAGTGTTCATCAGCCTCTTGTCCAGAGTTCTGTCCTGCCTCCAGGGGCTCCTGCAGGTGGAAGAGAGATTTGGTCAGCTCAGAGTGCCTGGCCTGTGGAGCTCACCCACTCCGACCTCTGGGTTTCCCTCCTTCCCTGCTGTTTATCGAGTGGGTGTCTGTCTCAGTTACAGGTGGTCACAGTCCTTTAAGAGGAGACCAGAGGATGGAGTCTGTGACAACCCCAACCCTGAGGTTTGGAAGACAAATGGCCTCTGTTTCAGACAATGGAGGTGTCAAGTTATTCCAGCCTGATGAGATTACAGCTAGGAGTTGATTCCTCCAGAAAAGGAAGAATACCATTGGCATAGGTGTGCTCGGGTCCTCCTGCTATAAGTACAGTGAGGGGTCCAGATGAAGATGGTATTAGGGCAACAGGTAATTGGCAGATAAAATTACACCCAAAATCGTAAGCAATGAGCCCAGGAAGGATTGCAAATGGAAGCGTGGCTTGGACCATCCGGAGAGGCCAGCTTCTGGTGCCTTCTCTCGGCACAGACTCAAAGAAGGACAGACGAGTCTAGGGAGAAAGTAAATAAGTTAGGGGTGTCAAAGGAAAAGCCACTGAGAGAGGAGGGACCATGGAGAGGAGGACTGGTGAAGAGGACGGAGGAGAGCCTTGGGCCCCAAACTTTATGGGGTACCCCAAATCTCAGAAACCAAGATAAATTGTATTTTAAGGCAAGAGTAACAAAACTGAAATGCACAAATAATTTATGGTGAACAGAATACCTGAGTTTTAGAGGAAGACAGGATCAGTGACAGCAGTGTATTGAGCTTTATTGGCACCTGAGGTGAAAGGAAAATCAATGCTGTTGATCCTGTCTTAATTTAAAATGTTGGTGTTTTGCTTCCCTGGATTTATTTTATCTATTCATTTATTTTTGTAGTTCTGGGGATCTGATGAGCACTCTACCACTGGGCTACATTTCTGACCCCTCCTCATGGACTTTTTCTTTTTTTGTAATTCATTTTGATTTTTAAGAATATTGCATCAGATATTAATGAATTTATCTTGATAGCCGAGTATTTTGGAGTCTCCTTAAATTTTGTGTCTAAGGTAAGTTCCAGCCCCTGCACACAATTCTTGGTGCCCTGTGGTTTATTCCACCATGCTGCAGAATAGAGCTGTGGAACTCCTTTTCAGAACCACCAGGGACCCCTTGGGCCATCTTTGATTAAGCATTTTATTGCATTTTATTCTTGTTATGGTTTAGATATGAGCTGTTCCCCCAAAGCTCATGTGTAAGGCAATATAAGAAAGTTTAGAGATGAAATTATTGGGTTATGTGAGCCTTGACTTAATCAGGGCACTAATTCACTTGAATTGATTAACTGGGTGGTGACTGTAGGCAGGTAGGGTATGACTGCAGGAGGTAGGTCACAGAGGGCATGCCTTTGGAGCATGTATTTTGTCCCTGGTGTTCAGAGCTCTCTCTGTTTCCTGATTACCTCGTTCTGCGCTGCTTTCTTCCACCCCACTCTTCCGCCATGATGTTCTGCCTCACCTCAGGCCTAGTGCTATGGAAGGGAACCATGAGCATCAGAGTACTCCTCTTCCAAAATTGTTCTTGTCAGGTCTTCTGGTCACAGTGGTGAAAAAGCTGTCTTTTGTGGCTAAAACAATCCTTATTTTAGAAGATGATGCTTTGAGTTGGGAGTCCAGGTGACACTGGCACAGACCTGGGAAGGAAGTGCCAGGGTTGGGATCTGCTCTTGATAAAGAGACACTGTCCTGATGAATGGGATGCAGGACTTGCGTCTGCTGTTACTCTTGATCCTAAATTTCATTAGCAGCATTTAATTCTACGCAGCTCCCTTGATTTTGTTTCTTTTCTGTAAAGCAAACCAGCAAGATTTTGATCACTTTCTCTGATCTTTATTTTTGTTTTGTTTTCATCATCAGTAAAAGGAAAAGTGGTTCTGAAATAAAACAACCTTGAGCAGTCTGCGCACATTCTGGAATGACAGAATTGCCTCACTGGGGACGCCAAGCTGTTCCTTTCTATTCGTTGTTCCTGAGAGACAAGTAGAGGTGTCACTGATGCCCATGGTGGCTACTAACACCCTCTGTGTGACAAAGGTGCCTTTGAGGACTCACACATCTGGGAGGCTCTGAACAGGTGCTCACTGCTGACTCTTGGGAGTTCTTCCCTTCACTGGCTTTTGAGATCACACATGAGATCCCCAGATTGTAAGTTTCCATCTCCATTTGAAAGGTGTCGGTGTTAGGGAGCTTTCTATCACTGTGACAAAATATCTGAGGTGAATCAACTTAAAGGAGGGGAGTTTTATTTTGGTTCATGGTTTCAGAGGTCTCCGTCCATGGTTGTTTGACCCCATCACTTTGGGCCTGAGATGAGGTAGAACATCATGGTGGAGAGCAGAGGTGGAGCAAGGCTGCTTGTCTCCTGGTAGCCGGGAAGCAGAAAGAGGGGACCAAGCACAAAATATACCCTTCAAGGGCATGCCCCTGGTGACCTACTTCTTCCCTCTAGGCCCTGCCTCCTCAAGTTTCCACTACCACCCACTGTCCACGAAGCTCTGAATCCATAGTGGACTAATGCAATCATGAGGCCAGAGCCCCAATGACTCAGTCACCTCCCAAGGCCCCAACTCTGAACACTGCTGCATTGGAAACCTAGCCTTTGAAGGCATGAGCCTTTGGGGACATTCCAGATGCAAGCTGTAATGGTGTCTCATCCTTGGCAAGACTGTGCTCCATGGTGGTGAATAGACTGGTTGCGTAGCTCGCCTTAGTTCATTGGATCTTTCTGGTTACTGTTCCTCTTACGCCCACAGACTTTCTATTTTCTTCTCATTTGGTTGGAAACCGAGTAGGGACTAAATATGGAACACAGAGTGACATTGTACCATTGAGCTGAATGGGGGGAGCGACTGAAGAGCTTTAAGGCTGTTTCTTTAGTGGCTCACTGTTGATGTTTGACTTCTCCCTGCCTTTGTTTCTGTTGGCAAGAGCGCTTTGGCCTGAGAGGAGATGTTGGTGAAACATAAGGATGTACAGCTGGTTGGTTGTAGACATTCACTCTACAAATAATTATGGGATTCCCATTATGTGCCAGGCACTCTTCTAGGCAGAAAGGGTGGGAGGGTTTTGAAAACACTGGGCACCATTGGGGACATAGACAAGTCAAAGGATTTGATGAAAGTATTTGCTTAGCTGCTGACAATTGGTCATCACTCTCTCTCTTCCTCTTCCTCATAATCACCATCACCAGGCTCTGTGCTAGCCTTGGGGATACAAAGGGGAGTGAATTCTCTTTATTTATTAATAGTTTAAAGGCAAAATAGACATATTAATTACAATTTTTGTGTGTGAGATAAAAGCTTTCATACCCTTCTGCCTCAGTTACTCTCGCAGGTAGTAGAAGCGAAGCCAAGATCCAAACTCAGGGCATTCTGATGGCAGAGCCTCAGTGGTTCGGTCTCATGGAGATTTTAATGTTTGTGGGAAGAATATTCTTGTAGAAGGCAGAGGGAAAGGGAGGGAGGTACCATAGTGATTTTAAAAGATCTGCATTTCTTTCGCCTGTAATCATCTATGCCTATAAAGAAAGGGGGGGGGGTAAGGGAGAAGCAGCGGGAATGGGGAGGGAGAGGGAAACAGCAACAAAATCTGTCCTCTATGAATCAGTTGAGCAGAGAAAGATTCAAATGTCCTTAATTGTGCAAAGCATTAAATCACCAGATGATAATCTCGGAGTTGACAGCTGAAAAGGTTCTGTCTTTGGGGAGGCTTTGAGTTTGTTGTCCTTATTTTTATGGTATACCCTGAAGGATAATCACCTTTTCTTTGGGAACAAATTTGGGTGAGTGACAGGGAAGGGAAAGCGGAAGACATCTAGGAGGAGCGGTGGGCTGGCCTCCCTTTCTTAAGAGGATTAGATGAAAGCTTTGTATCCTCTGTCAGTTTCATCCAAGGCCTCATAAAATACTTTAGCAAATTCTAAAGTGACAGGTTTTTTTTTCCCCAAAAAGAAAATTGCTTTGAAAAAAGAATGAAAATAATGTATGTCCATTGCGATGGGGGTGGGGGGAAGCAACCAGAAAAACCATAAAAAGAAAGTGATCCTCATTCACTACTCCATCCCCGTGTGCTATATCCACACTTAAACCCACCGTATTTCAAAAATGGGGTCATACTTCCTGGGTATAACTTTGGAACATCCCGGTAATCAGAGTAGGGTCTTCCCATATGGGATTCCCATTATGTGCCATGCACTCTTCTAGGCAGAAAGGGTAGGAGAATTTTGAAAACACTGGGCACCAGTGGGAACACAGACAAGTCAAAGGATTTGATGAAAGCATTTGCTTAGTACAGTGCCTGAGCCTGCTGACAATTGGTCATCACTCTCTCTCCTCCTCCTTTATGTATTTGATGAGCTAAAGCTACTGGGTTGTGGTGTAGAAATCTGACCCAGTCTAGATAAATCTAGACTATACCCCTGACCCCCAAATTGGAAATTGTTTTCAGCTCAGATTCCTGAAGTTCTCTTTTCTTTTTCATTCTTAGTTTTATTGTTTCTTCAGTTCCATGAAATGATACAGTGTCTTTCGAGATCTCCCTTGCCTCTTTCTTCTATCTTTCTGCTTATGCCAATCAGAATCAGTTTCTGCTTACAACCTGAAGAAACTTAGTGAACACAAGGTTACATTTACTGCTTCATAAACTTTTCCCAACTAATGATATGTTATGATGAACATTTTCCGGTGTCCATGGGTGCATGTGTAGTGGGTGTGTAGTATGCCACCTTGTGGGTGTATCATATTCATATAACTGGAAGGAAACAGCTTTTGACTCTCAATTCTGGAACCACTGTTTAGTAATTAAAAGTTCCTTTTTGGTCTTTTATAGACATCCCATAGCAAACATTGCTATGTGTGCATTTCTTTGTATTGGTACTTAAGACGGATTTCTAGAGATAAAATTATTAAAGGGTTTTTGAAATTTAAAATTTCATGAATATAAATGATTTCTTTTAAGAAAATTTGCACCAGTTTTTACTACCAACAATAGAATATGAGCACCCAACATAGATATTACAAATTTTCCAATTTATTGCCAATCTGATAACACACAAAAATGGCAATATATATTCTACTTTGTGAATGATATACTCCTAAAGAGATTTCAAGGACATTCAGCTAAAAAGAAGGCCAAATACACTCCAAATCCATTATCTATATGATTTGATATTTATAAATATAATATATATGTACACATAATTTTAGATAGATAGAATGTGTTAAAGAAAAAATAGTGGATATATCAGAATCTGTCATTGTAGATAACGGTTCCCAGCCCCTCCCACCCATTAGAGGTGATTGCTAAGCTTCAGTGTGGTGTTTATAATTTTAATTCATGAAAAAGCCAACTGTGTGACCCCGGAGATCCAGGCTGTCTGATTCGTGTGGCCTGCCCCGCGGCTACAGAAGGCGTGGCGCCGTAGAGAAGGGATTAACTAGCAAGCAGGGAGATAAGTGGCTGCGACACGGTGGAATCCCGCCAGCCAAGCCCGCACTGACCCCTGGGCTGAGTTCGGGATTTCAGACAGGGAAGGAAGCGGTACAGTCCCATCCCCCACAAGGGACACTCCACTAAGACAATCAGCGGCCACCATCTTGGAGAGCTGAAGTATCCACCGCCACTCTCCGACAGATTACAACAACAAAACAGGTGTGTGTCACTCAGCTCAGCCCCCATACATCGGGGGATTTCGCATAAAATCTCTCCTAGGTTTTCCGGGGGAGGGAGTATCAGAGTGAGCCTGCATAAAGACTAAGGGAAAACTAGAGGCACCTGACCTTCAACCCCCCCTCTCATCAGCAGCCAAAACAAAACCTGTCTAGCCAGCGCTGGGGGAGGGGCAGAAAAAATCAAAACCATAGAGTGCTTGGGATCCCAAAAGCCAACTGTGTGACCCCGGAGATCCAGGCTGTCTGATTCGAGCGGCCTGCCCCGCGGCTACAGAAGGCGTGGTGCTGCAGAGAAGGGATTAGCTAGCAAGCAGGGAGATAAGTGGCTGCAACACGGTGGAATCCCGCCAGCCAAGCCCGCACTGACCCCCGGGCTGAGTACGGGATTTCAGACGGGGAAGGAAGTGGTACAGTTCTATCCCCCACAAGGGAAACAAAACAATAGAGTGCCGGGGTTCCCAATAGCCACCCTCCACACCCAATAAACGGCAGGCCCAGAGTACATTTTGAACTGCTGAGAACCATCACTCAGGGGAAATCTGGTCTAGCAGGAGAAACCAAGACTAGCAGGAGAAACCAGGGGACTAGAGGCAAGGCCCTCGTGACTGGGCGGCTGGAAACTGCAGGCCCGCCGGTGACAGTTCACCCACTGCCCGCATAACTGGGCGGTAGGAGAACGCCCGCCCGCTGGCGACTGATCACCTGCCCCCGGCCTGTGATACTGGGCGGCTAGAGACCGCCCGCCTGCTGTGACCGGGAGCTGAAACCAAACAGAGACAGTCCAGTCACACCCCCCCATTAGGACACCCCGGCAAGGAGACTGGGGCCCGTCATAGCAGAGTAGTGTCGTCACTGGAGCTTGGACGTCGGAATTCCTTCCCAGCGGAATCCACGTTAGCAGGCATAGTTTAACGACACAAAGGAGAGACATCAGAGTAATACAGAAACAAAACAAATCTATAGAAGAGAGCAGAAACACGACAATCAAATAGAGCTGGAAAGTAACGTGGACAACATGAGAAAACAAGGGAAAAAAGGATTACAAACAATGCAAGACAACTCAATTCTACAGAAGGACATAGAAACATCAGAAGCAGGGATAGGGAATGAACTCAAGGCATACCTAACTCGAATGGAAAGGAATATTAGAGAAGACATGAGACAGCAAGTCCAAGAAATAAAAGTATATTTTGAAAATGAATTAAACAAACAAATTCAAATGGCAAAGAACGAGCTCTACCAGGAGATAGAGATCTTAAAAAAAATCAAACAGTAATCCAAGAAATGCAGGAAACTATAAACCAAATTAAAAACTCAAACGAGAATATTACAAATAGACTTGATCAAGTAGAAGTCAGAACATCAGATAATGAAGACAAGGTTTATCAACTTGAAAAGAATATAGTCAACACAGAAAAGATGCTTAAATCCCACGAGCAATCTATTCAAGAGATATGGGATGTCATAAAAAAACCAAATTTGAGAGTCATAGGGATAGAAGAAGGCACAGAGATTCAAACCAAAGGAATGGACAGCATATTAAATGAAATAATTCTAGAAAACTTCCCAGAGATGAAAGATGGAATGGATTGCCAAATCCTGGAAGCCTACAGGACCCCAAACATTCAAAACCATAATAGACCAACTCCAAGACATATAATTATGAAGATAGCCAATGTACAGAACAAGGAGAGAATATTAAAAGCTACAAGAGAAAAGAGGCAGATTACATTCAGGGGTAAACCAATTAGGTTAACGACCGATTTCTCATTACAGACTTTGAAAGCGAGAAGATCCTGGAACAATGTATTTCAAATGCTGAAAAATAATGGATTCCAACCAAGAATACTGTATCCAGCAAAATTGAGCTTCAAATTTGACAATGAAATTAAAATCTTTCACGATAAACAAAAGCTAAAAGAATTCACAGCAAGAAAACCAGCTCTGCAAAGCATTTTGAGCAAAACACTACAAGAAGAGGGATTGAAAAATAGTGCCCAAAACTAACAGCAGGAGGTATCTCAGTAAAGGGAGAGGAAAATAACCAAAAAGTAAAACTAGCCAAACTAAAATAAATAAATAAAGAAGCATGACTGGAAGTACAAATCATATTTCAAATGTAACCTTAAATGTTAATGGCCTAAACTCACCAATCAAGAGACATAGGCTAGTAACCTGGATCAAAAAAAACCCAAATCCAACAATATGCTGCCTTCAGGAGACTCATATGATAGGAAAAGACATACACAGGCTGAAGCTAAAAGGTTAGGAAAAATCATACCACTCACATGGCCCTCGGAAGCAAGCAGGAGTGGCCATACTCATATCGAATAAAATCAACTTCAAACCTAAGTTAATCAAGAAGGATAAAGAAGGACACTATATACTGTTAAAAGGAACCATCCACCAACAAGACATAACAATCTTCAATTTGTATGCACCAAACAATGGAGCTGCAACGTTCATAAAACAAACTCTCCTCAAGTTCAAGAGTCAAATAGACCACAACACAATAATTATGGGTGACTTCAACACACCGCTCTCACCATTAGACAGATCCTCTAGACAAAACTGAATAAAGAAACTATAGAACTCAACAGCACAATCAATAACCTAGACTTAACCGACATATATAGAATATATCAACCATCATCAAGTGGATACACGTTCTTCTCAGCAGCACATGGATCCTACTCAAAGATAGATAGACCATATATTATGCCATAAGGCAACTCTTAGTAAATATAAAGGCGTGGAGATAATACCATGCACCATATCTGATCATAATGGAATGAAATTGGAAATCAATGATAAAAGAAGGAAGGAAAAATCCTACATCACATGGAAAATGAACAATATGTTATTGAATGATCAATGGGTTATAGAAGACATAAAGGAGGAGATGAAAAAATTCTTAGAGTCAAATGATAATACAGACACAACATACCGGAATCTATGGGACACAATGAAAGCAGTTTTAAGAGGGAAATTCATTTCTTGGAGTTCTTACCTCAAAAAAAGAAAAAAACCAACAAATAAATGAACTCACACAACACCTCAAAAACCTAGAAAAGGAAGAGCAAAACAACAGCAAATGTAGTAGAAGACAAGAAATAATTAAAATCAGAGCAGAAATCAACGAAATTGAAACAAAAGAAACCATTGAAAAAATTGATAAAACTAAAAGTTGGTTCTTTGAAAAAATAAATAAGATAGACAAGCCCTTAGCCTAGCTAATGAAAAGAAGAAGAGAGAGAACTCAAATTACAAACGGGATGAAAAAGGCAATATCACAACAGACACTACAGAAATACAGAAGATAATTAGAAAGTATTTTGAAACCCTATTTTCCAATAAAATAGAAGATAGTGAAGATATCGATAAATTTCTTAAGGCATATGATTTGCCCAGATTGAGACAGGAAGACACACACAATTTAAACAGACCAATAACAAAGGAAGAAATAGAAGAAGCCATCAAAAGACTACCAACCAAGAAAAGCCCTGGACCGGATGGGTATACAGCGGAGTTCTACAAAACCTTCAAAGAAGAATTAATACCAATACTTTTCAAGCTATTTCAAGAAATAGAAAAAGAAGGAGCTCTTCCAAATTCACTCTATGAGGCCAACATCACTTTGATCCCAAAACTAGACAAAGATACTTCAAAGAAAGAAAACTACAGACCAATATCTCTAATGAACTTGGATGCAAAAATTCTCAATAAAATTCTGGTGAATCGAATACAAAAACATATCAGAAAACTTGTGCACCATGATCAAGTAGGATTCATTCCTGGGATGCAAGGCTGGTTCAATATATGGAAATCAATAAATGCTATTCACCACATCAATAGACTTAAAGACATGAACCATATGATCATCTCGATGGATGCAGAAAAAGCATTTGACAAAGTACAGCATCCCTTTATGTTCAAAACACGAGAAAAACTAGGGATAACAGGAACTTACCTCAACATTGTAAAAGCTATATATGCTAAACCTCAGGCTAGCATCATCCTAAATGGAGAAAAACTGAAGGCATTCCCTCTAAAATCTGGAACAAGACAGGGATGCCCTCTATCACCACTTCTATTCAATTTAGTTCTCAAAGTACTAGCCAGAGCAATTAGACAGACAAAAGAAATTAAAGGCATAAAAATAGGAAAAGAAGAAATTAAATTATTGCTATTTGCGGATGACATGATAATATACTTAACAGACCCAAAAGGGTCTACAAAGAAGCTGCTAGAGTTAATAAATGAATTCAGCAAAGTGGCAGGTTATAAAATCAACACGCATAAATCAAAGGCATTCCTGTATATCAGCAACAAAACCTCTGAAATGGAAATAAGGAAAACCACTCCATTCACAATATCCTCAAAGAAAATAAAATACTTGGGAATCAACCTAACAAAAGAGGTGAAAGATTTATACAATGAAAACTACAGAACCCTAAAGAGAGAGAGAGAAGAAGATCTCAGAAGATGGAAAAATGTACCCTGTTCATGGATAGGCAGAACTAACATCATCAAAATGGCGATATTACCCAAAGTTCTCTACAGGTTTAATGCGATGCCAATCAAAATCCCAACGGCATTTCTTGTAGAAATAGACAAAGCAATCATGAAATTCATATGGAAAAACAAAAGACCCAGAATAGCAAAAGCAATTCTAAGCAGGAAGTGTGAATCTGGAGATATAGCAATACCAGAGGTCAAACTGTACTACAAAGCAATAGTAACAAAAACAGCATGGTACTGGTACCAAAACAGGCAGGTGGACCAATGGTACAGAATAGAGGACACAGAGACTAATCCACAAAGTTACAACTATCTTATATTTGATAAAGGGGCTAAAAGCATGCAATGGAGGAAGGATAGCATCTTCAACAAATGGTGCTGGGAAAATTGGAAATCCATATGCAACAAAATGAAATTGAATCCCTTTCTCTCGCCATCCACAAAAATTAACTCAAAATGGATCAGGGAGCTAGATATCAAATCAGAGACACTGCGTCTGGTAGAAGAAAAAGTTGGCTACGATCTACATATTGTGGGGTCGGGCTCCAAATTCCTTAATAGGACACCCATAGCCCAAGAGTTAATAACAAGAATAAACAAATGGGACTTACTTAAACTAAAAAGTTTTTTCTCAGCAAGAGAATCAATAAAAGAGGTAAATAGAGAGCCTACATCCTGGGAACAAATTTTTACCCCCCACACCTCAGATATAGCCCTAATTTCCAGAATGTACAAAGAACTCAAAAAATTAAACAATAAGATAACAAATAACCCAATCAACAAATGGGCCAAGGACCTGAACAGACACTTCTCAGAGGAGGACATACAATCAATCAACAAGTACATGAAAAAATGCTCACCATCTCTAGCAATCAGAGAAATGCAAATCAAAACCACCCTAAGATACCATCTCACTCCAGTAAGATTGGCAGCCATTATGAAGTCAAACAACAATAAGTGTTGGCAGGGATGTGGGGAAAAGGGTACACTTGTACACTGCTGGTGGGGCTGCAAAATGGTGAGGCCAATTTGGAAAGCAGTATGGAGATTCCTGGGAAAGCTGGGAATGGATCCACCATTTGACCCAGCTATCGCCCTTCTCGGACTATTCCCTGAGGACCTTAAAAGAGCGCACTATAGGGATACGGCTGCATCAATGATTATAGCGGCACAATTCACAATAGCTAGACTGTGGAACCAACCTAGATGCCCCTCAATAGATGAATGGATAAAAAAAATGTGGTATCTATACACAATGGAGTATTATGCAGCACTAAGAAATGACAAAATCATAGAATTTGCAGGGAAATGGATGGCATTAGAGCAGATTATGCTAAGCGAAGCTAGCCAAGCCCTAAAAAACAAATTCCAAATGTCTGCTTTGATATAAAGAGAGCAACTAAGAACAGAACAGGAAGGAAGAGCATGAGGAAAAGACTACAGTAAACAAAGACGAATGGGGGGAGAGAAACGGAGAGAGAAGGGAAAGCATATGGAAATGGTAGGAGACCTTCAATGATACATAAAATTATAAGAGGTTATGAGGGGCAAGGGGGAGGGAAAAAAAGGGAGAGAATTGAAGAACAGCAGAGGAGGTAGAGAGGGAAGATGGGAGGGGAGGGGAGTGGAGGGGGGATAGTAGGGGATAGGAAAGGTAGCAGAATACAACAGTCACTAATATGGCATTATGTAAAAATGTGAATATGTAACAGATGTGATTCTGCAATCTGTATTTGGGGTGAAAATGGGAGTTCAAAACCCAATTTGAGTCAAATGTCTGAAAGATGATATATCATGAGCTATGTAATGTTTTAAATAATCAATAAAAAAATAATTTTAATTCATGATTCTATATGATAATTATAGATGTTTATCCATAAATCATAGTTATTTTGCTTATTTTAAAGTTATATGCTATATCATATGACTTTGCTATTTTTTATCCAAAATTATATTTTTGAGATTTATTCATGTTGATAGATGGGGCTCTATTCTGCTGCTTAATTTACTGCATTACAAAAATGGATCCTAATTACTTATTGATATTCAGTAAATCTTTGTATATTCTGTATACCAAGCACTTATTTTATTTGTATTGTATCTTCTTTCAGTGCACAGTTTATCTATCATTGTATTTTGTCATTAGTTGATTTTTTTCTTATTTTAAGGTAAATATATTAACATTTTCTTTAGTGTCTTATTTACTACTAAGTCCTAAAGCTACGTTATCTTTTACTCTGAAAATTTTAAAACTTTGTTTAACATGTAGGTCTTCAATGCATCTGAAATTGATTTTTGGGAATGGTATAATGTAACATTTGGACAACTAATTGTTCTAACTTCTATTGTTTAGGTGATCATGTCTCTATTGATTGGTAAAATCATGCATATCATTTATCAAAATCTGTTACTGCACTTGATCCATTTTATTCTGTCAATCTAGTTTTCTCTGTGCTAATATCATATTGTTTAATTGCTCTTAATTTGTTACATTTGATGTCTGTAACAAATCTTTCCAAGTATTTTCTTCAAGTAATGTTAACTATCCTGGACCTTTGAATTTTCCTATGAATTTTAGATCAACTTGTCAAACTCTGTGGAAAAGTCTACTGTGATTTTTGATTGAATTGTATTGGGTAGAATTACCATCTTAAAGCAAGTCTTCTCATCAATAAATATTTATCCCTCTATTAATTAAAAATGCTGTTTTGGCTAACAATGCTCCATTATTTTCCTTCTAGTTTGTTTATACATGTATTGTTAGAGGCCTTTGCTAACCCTTACAAGAATATAATCATTTTCATGGTATTTTGTATGGGATCCTTCTTTTCTGAGTATTTTTCTGTTCATTATTTGTGTATCTATTGGCCAAGGCTATTGATTTTTTATGTTGATTTTTAACCAACTTCTTGTTTAATTCTTATTATGTAGCATAAAATACACATAGACTCTTTTATTTTCTGTTTGGATAATCTTAACTTCTGCAAACAAGGTTAGCTTCTCTTCTTGGGTGCTGAGAGCCATTGCCAAGTAGGAATGACGCATGGCATGACCCAGGTCATTTGCAGTGACATTGCATGAAAGGTGACCTTGCTCAAGGCTTAGGGCGGATCAGGATTTAGGGCGCTCCTTGGGTTTAGGGCGGTCCCAGGTTTAAGGTGGACCCTGCTGGGAATAGGGCATATCCTGCTGCCTCAGGCCCTTGAGTTCCCGTTTAGTTCTCGCGGGATTCAGAGAGTATTTGGGATTCAGAGCCTGGTGGAGAGTGTGGATTTCCCCAGAACGTGTGTGTAGAGTGCCGGTGACAGTTCGAGAATAAAGAGTTGCTGTTTGAATCTACAAGGCTGTGAGTGGCTCGTGATTTTGTGCCCAGCCAGACTACGGCACTTGGGCAGCTCTTATTCTTCCTCTAGTTTCTCTAAGGAATGCCTTTTAAGGATGTCTTATTATATTAGCTGGAACCTACAGACATTGAACAACAGAAATATTAATGGGATTTTTGTGCTATTCCTGACTTTAAAGGGAAGGTTTACATTTAACCAATAAGTATGCTTGCTATGTTTATGGGTTTCATGTGTCTCCCCAAAAGATATGTGGAAATCCTAACTCCTAGTACCTGTGACCTGACCTTATATGGAATTAAGGTCTTTGCAGATGTAATCACATTAAGACCAGATTATATTAGAGCCAATCCTAATCCAATGACTGTTGTCCTTAAAAGAGGGAAATTTGTGTGTGTGTGTGTGTGTGTGTGTGTGTGCCCCCACACACCCACATCCACACACACACAGATGGGGAGTATGCCATGTGCCTATGCCAGCAGAGGTTGAATTGATGAACCTACAAACCAAGGAATGCCAAGAATTGCTTGGAAGAAGCAAGAAAAGATTCTTTTTGAGCCTTCAGAGCAAGCTGATCCTGCTAGCACCTTAGTTCAGAAATATGAGAATGACTGAGAATGACTTTCTGTCATTCATGGTAATTTGTTGCAGGAGCCCTGGAGGATTATTACACTTTTGCTATGTATTTGATATTAGATTAAGGATAATTTCTTCCATTACTAATTAGTGAAGGGCTTTATTTTTTCATGAATGAGTATTAAGTGATATGCTTTCTGATCATTTTTTTTTACCTTCCAGGGTTAAGCACATTTTATTATATTAACTTGCTTTCTGATATTAAACTATTCTTGCATTATTAGGACAAACTGTTAAATCAAATTCAATGAAGATCTTTTTGTTGAATTCATTTTCCTTGTGTTTTACTCAAGAGTTTTATGAGCTGCTCATAACTAAGAATTGTATTTAATTCTAATTTATAAAAAGATTCTGGACCAAAATAATAGAGATATACATTTTTTTCTTTTTCTGTTCTCTGATATAGTTTTTTTTATTTTTAAAGAATTAACCTTTATTTTATGTGTTTATTTTTATGCAGTGCTGAGGATTAAACTCAGTGCCTCACATATGCTAGGCAAGTGCTCTACCACTGAGCCACAACCCAGCCCCCTGATATCGTTTTAGAATATTGACATTATTTGTTTCTTCAAGGTGGGCAAACTTACCTATAAAATCACACGGGTCTGGTGCCCTCTTTTTCCTTTTCTTTTTCTAAGTTGAGGAATATGGGTAGTCTTACAATTATGAATTCAATTTATTTAATAATTACTGCCTTTGTCAGGCTTTCTTTCTACTCATGAGTCAGTTTTGTCATTCTTTTGTTTAAAAAATTACCCATCTTATGCTAACTTTGAAAGATATTTATGTCAAACATATCCACAGTATCTTCTTAAGACTTTAAAAAACCCTTGCAGCCTTATTGATGTGTCTTCTTTCTCCTAATATTGTTATTTGTGTCATTTTTATTTTTTTCTTTATAATTTTTTTTGGGTACTAGGGATTGAACCCAGGGGTGCTTAACCACTGAGCCACATCCCCAGCTTTTTTGTATTTAGAGACAGCGTCTCACTAAGTTGCTTAAGGCCTCGCAAAGTTTCTGAGGCTGGTTTTGAACTTGAAATCTTCTTGCCTTAGCCACCCAAGCTGCTGAGATTACAGACATGCACTACTTCTGGCTCTTAATCACTTTTTAAAAAATATTTATTTTTCAGTTGTAGTTGGACACAATACCTTTATTTTACTTATTTATTTTTGTGTGGTGCTGAGGATCGATCTCAGGGCCTCGAACGTGCTAGGCGAGTGCTCTACCGCTGAGCCACAAACCTAGCCCCTCTTAATCACTTTTTTAAATATATATTTTTATTTTCTTTATTTATTTTTATGTGGTGCTGAGGATCAAACCCAGTGCCTCACATGTTGCTCTTCTACTGAGCCACAATGGTTCTTGGATTGTTTGTCTTTTCTATTGTCTGTTTCCTATTTAAATATTTTCTGTTCTTACATTTGTTTACTTCTAATTTTAAAAGAGGTTGTCTTGTTCTTTTTCTAATTTATAACTAGAGTTTTGTGATTTTTGCTGATGCCTGATTCTGATCTCCGAGGTGTATAGGAAGAATTGAGTCTAGTATTCTAGAGTTCCTGCTCCATGGAAATATTGGAGATGATACAGAAAGGTGAATGAACTTCTGATTACAAGGCTCACACAGCAGGTCCATAGCTTTGTGCCGCCTCTTTTTGTAAGATTGGAGATACTCATCTTCCCCATATCCAAGCCCCCTCCTCCCACCTGGTTCTAACAGTGAATTTGAGGTCATTTCCTTCTGTTATAGACTAAATGCTGTGTCTGCCCAAAATTCATATGTTGATGCCCAGTGTGGCTCTGTTAAGAGATGGGGCCTCTAAGGAAGTTGGTGGGATTGGAGGAGGCCCTAGGGGACCACATTTGGGCTCTTTGTTTACATCCTGGTATGACTGCAGAGGAAAGGCCATGTGGTGACCTAGGAGGAAGGCAGCTGTCTCGAAGCCAGGAAATGAGCCCTCCTGAGACACAATCCTGTTGGACCTTCAGCTGGAATTTCCAGCTTCCACAAATGTGAGAACACAAACGTCCGTTGTTTAACCTACTCACTTTGTGGTATTTGTTATGACAGCCTGAACTTCCTTAGTTACCTTTAGAGTGACTGAGCCACTTGCTGCTCCTGCAGGATCAGCCTTGATCATTTTGCTCCGTGACAGCTTTTCTTTTGAGTCCAACTGTGAATTTTAGTTTTTCCCTTTTTGTGTATTTTATGTATTGTTGGGTGAGTTAGGTAGAATATCAAAATGTGAGCATTAGTAATTTTCAGTACAAAAAGAATCATAATTTTGTCTTAGAAATTATGAGGTGTCAAGGTCCTTACTAAAATTCTTTTCTTTCTTTTTCTTTTTTTTTTTTTTTGGTTCTTGTGGGTATGAGTGTTTGGAATTAACAGGTTCTATCTCATGGTTGCTGATTAGTCAGAGGCTTCACCATGAACCAGTGTTTTCCAGGTGCCCTGAGGAGAGGCTGTCAGCCTTGTTTTCATGGGGGATGGAAACGCTTCCCAGTGGACGCATCCCTGCATCTCTCCAAATAGAGAGCTCTGTAGCTCTTTGTGTTTCTCTACTCACATTACCAGCATCTCCAGCTTCACTTCCCAAGCATACATGGCAAAGTAACTTCTCAGTGTGCTTAAATGAGGTGTACACTGGGAAATGAGGCCACAGTGATGTATTTGTTTGTGTGTAGTTGTGTGTGTGTGTGTGCATGTGTATACTTCATGTCTATGCTTTTGAGCGTTAGATAATGGACTGATTGTGCCCATAGAATAAAGAGGCTCCTGAACGTGGTGTGTAACTATTGGCACCCCCTGCTGCTCTCCAATGGTGACTCCTTAGCTTGGGGATGCACACTGTTAATTGCAGGTTCTGTAGCTGTATGTGATTCTGTCTCATAAACTGAAAGCAGAAGAGGAAACTTTTCCTAACATTCACCTGATTATTTATTTCTCACTGCTACAGTGTTATATGGTTGTGTCCATGTTTTTCAGCATGTGATATTGAGGACTGACAAATCAAGAATCAAATGGAATAAATACCTGCAGATGCAATTCTTCTGGCTTTTGGGGGTTGTGTAGTAGGCACACACGGATGGGTTTTGGATTTGTCACATCCTATTCTTCTGTTAACTGTATGATCTTGGGCAAGGTCTGTGAACTTACCCTCTGTGAATTTACAGCACATATTCTGCAAGGCTAATGTGAGTGTTAAACATAAGGAAAGCATGCAGCCTGCTCCTGGAGAGCTCAGAATGAACCAATTGAGCATGCTTAATCTCAAAATCTGAAATTTTAAGCTCCAAAATCTTTACTTTTTGAATATCATTTTAGCATTCAGAATGTTTCTACTTCAGAGCATTATGGATTATGGATTTTCAGATTAGTAGGGATGCTCAACCAGGTGAAGTCTATGCAAATATTTCCAAACCTGGAAAACTCTGAGACATGAAACTCTTCTGATCACAAACATTTCATTTAGATTAGGGTACTCAACTGTATTATTTTTCTCTCTCTCCTCTGATTGTTCAGTGGACCAGACTTTAGCAAAATCACCTTCCCTCATTGCACCCCATCTTCTGAGGCTCCGGTGTAAGTCACATGAAATCAGTTTTGCTGATGCCTTTCTAGAGTCATACTGTTGTGGATCTACAGTGCAACACCTGTTATTCAGGTGGTTTGTCTGGCTTGTGAACCCACTTTCACCCCTGCCATGATTAATTTCTTGGCTCAAGTCACACAGCTGTTTATGACGACATTGATTAGAGGAAAAATAAAGATCATTTTAAAAGAAGGCTTACAGGGAAAATGGTATGGGCTAGAACCTGACAGAAGAGGTCATAGAACTTGAAATTGGGAACAGTCCACCTGAGAGGGCTGACTGATGGCTGGTCTCTGGTCTTCACTGGAAGGAAAAGAGAAAAGAGCAGCTGTGCTGGTTCAGGCAATTCTAAATTCTTGAAAAACTGCAGAAAATTTGAACTCTGACCTTAGCACCACCCCACCTCCTCTCTTTGTGTCCTTCCTCCCCTCCCCTTCAGGCAGCACCATGTGGAGCCCCGTGGACCTGACTTCTCATTGTACTTCTTCTTTCTTCAAGTTCAGTATCATTTTGGTGCCCAATTGTCTCACTCCAAGGAATCAGACTGGAGAAACCAATTCACAATAAAGTTTTGTCTCTCTGGTGTTATATGTGAGCCTTTCCAGAAACATTTGCATTTTAAAAGAATTCCTTCTTAAATAACAATACACTTAATTGGGATGTGTAAGCTAAAAAGAATTAGTGAAATACTGCGACTGCCATAAGAACAGTGTGATTCAGGGCCTCAGGAGTATGAACACAATATCAAGCCTAAAGGAGGTGGAAATCCCAATTCAAATTCATGGGGATCAGACTTCCCCTGGAATTTTTACCTATGGGTCTGGACTCCTTGTTTTATGAGGCACCTAGACATGATGGAATGCATTGGGATCAGTGAAGAGGGAATTGAAGATACAGGGAGGCCCAGAGAGTTGACGAAGACCTGTGTGACATCATGGCACCCGGAGGTGGAACTGGGACCAATGGTGAGAAGTACAGGGAGGCTTTCTTTCCCAGTATGAAGAATAAGAATTAGGGCTGGGGATGTGGCTCAAGTGGTAGCGCGCTCGCCTGGCATGCGTGCGGCCCGGGTTCGATCCTCAGCACCACATACAAACAAAGATGTTGTGTCGGCCGAGAACTAAAAAATAAATATTAAAAATTCTCTCTCTCTCTCTCTCTCTCTCTCTCTCTCTCTCTCTCTCTCTCTCCTCTCTCTCCTCTCTCACTCTCTCTAAAAAAAAAAAAAAAAAAAAAAAAAAAAAAAAATAAGAATTACCCAATACAGTGAGATGTCCGAGGGAATTCTCAAGGGAATTCCAGTCCAGACAAGTGACCTGACCCATTGTCTTTTCTGGGTTTTCCAGCCCAAATCGTCAACATTGTCTAGGAGTGAAATTCAGATCAGCCTATGGTCAAGGGTGATTATGTGTGTGTGTGTGTGTGGGGGGGGGGGTTCTTCTCAAGACTTGTATCATATTCCCCAGGCAAGTTCAAGGTTGAGCCTTCCACAGGGTGGGTATTATCCAAATGAGAGGAAAGAAGTAACTTCCATGGAACAAGGATTTATTTCTTATGTTCACATAACAACCCAACTCTGGGAAATGGACATATAATTTATTTACTGTGGTGGTAACTCTCTGCAGGCTCTTGAATCCTTATGGGTTATAAATAATTTTGATTTTATCTCTGTGGACTGAATTCCCAGCAAAATAAGGAGGCATTTTGCCAAACCTGGATTTGCTGTTTAGGTGATGGAATACATTTAAATTTTTGGAGGATCAAGTTAATTTTACTGTTGACCCCATACAGTCTGTCTCTTTCAAAGGAAACCAACCTGAAAGATTTATAGAAGGTTTTCAAGGGTGTTTAGATCTCTTTCGAGTCTACTCAACCGTACCCAAATAAGTTTTAAGTTATAATAGAGCTTTAAGAATTGAATTGTCTATAAATTAGCAAGAGATGGGAGAAAGTAGTACTTGATATGCACTTTTGACTCACAGCTCAAAAAATAAATACCATAAAAAAGAAAAAAAATACCATGTAGTTTTATGGGCAACATGTCATAAAGCCTGAAGCAAACATGCAAAATGGGAAGAGTTTGTTTCTTAACTTCCATCCTCCTTTATTCTGTCCTGTTCTGTGAAACCTTATCCACCAAGGCAAGGTAAGCCAGCATTTTCTGTAAAGGGCCAGTTAGTAAATATTTTGGGCTCCCTGAGCCATTGGCTCTCTTCTTTTTTTAAACCACTCAATCCTACTATTGTAGAGACAAAGTAACCATGAACACTGTAGCAATTTGTTTTTTGTTATTACAATGAAATGCTTGAGGAAGGCAACTTTATAAAAAATGGAGGCTGTAGCTCATAATTTTGAAAGCTGAAAGTCAAAGACTGGGAAACCCTATTGATTTGGTCTCTGGTGAGGATTGAATGGCTGCTGGCACCATAGTGAGAGCACACGATTTCCTTCTCCTTCTTCTCCCATGAGGGGGAAAGAGATCACATCACTAGACGGGAGCCAGAGAGTGATTCAGGGAGCAGACACTAACAAGTCACTCTCTTGAGAACTAATCAAGGGTCTCATGAGAGCTATGTTAACCCCTTCCGAGGGTAGGGCCCGGTGTCCGAAGGACGTTCCTGTGGGTTGACCTCTTAAAGGTTCTGTCAACTTTTACATCAGCACATGGAGACCAAACTTCTAATACAGAACAAACTCAGGCCATATTCAAATGATGGCAGACAGACATTATGTAAATAAATGGGCATGATTGTGTTCCAAAAAAAATTTATTTACATGAATAGGCATTGAGCTGAATTTGCCCTTAGCTTGCTGACTCCTGTTCATGGATTCATTTCAGCATTCACTGAAGGCAATCAGCTAATGGGCCTGATATTTAATTAAGGACATTGGGTTTCCTGAAGAAACTTCTTGAGACACATCTTAGTCCATTTTCTGTTGCTATAACAAAATACCTAAAACCAAGTAATTTATGAATGATAAAGATTTGGTTAGCACATGGTTCTGAAGGGTGGGAAATCCAAGAGCATGGCAGCCCCTTCACCCAAAGCTCCACTTCCGAATACCATCAACATATGCATTTGGAAAATAATGAGTTTGGGAGGGGACATTGAGACCTTGGCAGACATATTTTGAATTACCCATGAAAGCACATTAGCCAGACAGTTGGAAAGGCATTCCAATATATATGATATGGCTGTGACATTTGACTCTTAGAATTCATGTGATGTTGTTTGGCAAAGATGTCCCTGGTAAGCACCACTTCAGTGGAGTGGTATGAATGGGAGCTGGATTGCATTTGGTGGCAGTGTAAATGGGAGGGGACAGAAAAATGGGAGGCATGTGCAGACCATGTGTTGGGGTTCCCTTATCCTTAGCTCACAAACATGTGCAGACCATGTGTTGGGGTTCTTCCATGTTCAAAGCTGTGCCAAAAGCACTGATGGGACATAGCATGTAATTGGACTCATGGCCAAGATTAGTTGCAGTAATGTGATGTGTATAGCCAGTCGTAAAGGGAAAAAGGCAGGCGGATCTGGAGTTATCCACATGCAGGACAACTAAGAGGGAGCTCACAGCTCCCTCTTCTTCCATCAATAAAAATGTAGCAAAGGTTTATGGTGTTTCTGTTCAGGGAATCCCGTCAAAGACTCTATGGCCAAGAAGTTTGTCGGGTGCCGGTCAAATAGATATCCATTAAGTGGTTCATGACAAAATTCCAGGCCACCAGAAGGAAGCATGTGCTTGGCGTAAACCACAATGTTTGCACAAAAAGCCCAGGCACTGTGAACCAACAGTGCTGCTTAGGGAACTGTTGGGGCACTGAGTTCCCAGATGCCAACCTTGCAAGCCGGTCTTTTGAGGGTAGTAGTCTTGGTTCTGATGTGTTGACTCGTTTCCACACACATCACTTCCACAAGACATTTAGATAGGTAAGGGAAGAGGGATGATAGGGCAGGACATAAAGGCCTTGAGTGTGTTTCAGGTCTTCATGATGTGTCAGGACATATGTCCCGCAGGGGCCGATGCAGTGCTGCGATTTGCTTCCCACACAGCATTAAGAGACTTGGTTCTTATTCACTGCTGTGCATTCCAGTCTGGAGCAGCCTCCCATGGTCTCTCTGATCCCAGTCTACTCGCACATTATGAATAGGCTTCCAGGGTGTGACTTCTTGGCTCCCATTTAAAAAAAAAAAAACATGTTGCTTCTTACATTAAAAACTCTAAACTGCTTAGTTACTGCTCGTTTTACTGATGAACTTAAAAATCATTATATTTAACCTATCTCATTTACCTGTCTCACTCCACCTTTTACTCCGAATATAGCATGCTCTCACTGCTGAAGGCTGAGCCCCCGCCTGTGTCCTAGGCCCATCCTCGATCCCTGGCCTCCCATCTCCCTTGACTTTAGCTCCATCACTTTTCTATCCTCTCCTATATTTAACCTTCCTGTCTTTACTAGCTTTTTATCCTTAGCTCACAAACCTATCATGTTTAAGTCTCTTCCATCATTAAAGACATGCTCAAACAAAATGTTCCAGTGACCTCTTCAGCTGATGATCTTTCTCCTTGCCGTCTCATTCAAACTTCTTGAAAGAATTATTTTTTAATCATCTCCTCACCTCTGATTCAATCTTCATTATGCTGCAATTTGACTTCCACCTACACAGTTCTACTGAATGTACGGAGCCCAAGAGCACCTAATTGCCAAATCCAGGGGCACGTTCCATTCATTATCTCCCTTGACCTCTCTGCTAAATTGAACACCATTAATCACTCCTGCTTCCTTGCAACTCTTAGGTTCCTTTGGCTTCCCTGCCACGTAGAAACATGTCCTGGCTTTCCTCGTTTCTTGTTGACTATTCTTTTGTGGGCTCTGCTTTCCTTGCCCATCATCTTATTGTAGCCATACCTCAAAATTTTGTCTGTTGCATATTTTTCTTCTTCCTAAATATATTCTCTCTCAACAATCGAACTCCTACCTGGGTGCTGATAGCTTCCCAATTTGTATCTTCCCAATTTGTATTTTTCCCCCAAACTCCAGATTCGTATATTCATCCTTCATCTGGATGTTCCAGAGGAACCTCAAATTTATCACGTCCATAACGGAATTTATCATCTTCCACTCAGGATTCCCCATCTCAGTGTCATCACCATCCAATGATGTAGAAGATAGAAGTCTTTGAGTCATTTTTATTTCTTCTTCCATCCACATACACCATCTCTCTTCAATCACCAACCACTTTGATTCTACTTCCTAAGTATTTCTCAACCAATCATCTCACCATTTCTGTTACCAGCACCCTAATTTAGGCTTCCTCTCTTCTTGCTTTGATGACTGCACAAGCTTTCTAATAGACCAATCTCCTTGGCACCCATCTTACCTCCAACGATCCCATTTATTCAACAAATATTTATGGAGCATCTGTCACAGGTACTGTTCTAGGGGCTAGGGATCTAGTGGTTCACAAGAGATGCAGTATCTGCTGTCACTGGGCATATCCACGGTAACGTGTGAACGTGTATTTCTGTGGGGTGTGCGTGTACCGTGTCAGTGACTAAACAGTACATTGAACAAGATACCAATGAGTGCTCTAAAGACAAGCTAGTGGGCTAGAAGGTGACTGAAGGAGGAATTAAATTTGGAAATTCAGAGTAGGGCTGTCTGAGCAGGCAACATCTGGGCAGAGACCTGAGTGATAAGAAAAAAAGAGCCAGGCTCTGGAGGTCTGAGGGAAGGGCACGTGGGCAGGGAGAACAGCACATAGCTCTGACGCAGGTCACATTCAGTGTGTTGGAAGAAGAGGTGACAGGCTGGTGTGGCTGGAGGATTTCAGGTGAAGGGAAGAGTAGTCTGTGATGAAGTGGGATCACGTGGGGCTCTGCAGGCCATGGAATGAATTAGAACTCGAGTGTCATGCGGAGCCATTGGAGGGCTCATCAGGAGAGTGGCATGATCTGATGTACCTTCAAAACAGATGACTCCAGCTGCTGCATGGAAATATCCACACAGGGGCAAGATGAGAAGTTGGAGAATGAGTCTGGAGGTGATTTTGCATTAGGTCCAAATTATAAATGATGGCAGCTGGACATAAGCGAGTGGCAGGAGAATTAGAAAGAAGTGGATAGGACTGGAATATAACCTGGGTACAGAATCAATAGATCCTGCAAAGGAAAGAATCCAGGATGTCCCCCCAACCCCATCAGTGGTTATGGAGTGATTTTCTGAACCAGCTCAAGTCATTTTGCTTCCAGGGTTCAATAACAACCCTCAGTGGTTCCTTCCTGCTTAACAAAAAGATTCTGAACTTTGGAGCCACAGAGGAAAGACCTTCCTGAAAAGTCTCCTTCTCTCTCCAGAAGATTTCCTTGGCATCCTTTCCCCAGCTGTTAGCAATCTCCTTTCTTGCGCCCCAGCATCCTGTGCATTTGGTACCTCTGTCATAGATACCATTATTCTGAAATTGCCCGTATATGAGTCTGCAGACTTTAAAGATGTGAAGACTTTGTCCTGTTCATTGTTTCATTTCCATCTCTTAGCACCTCGATGCCTAAAGTTCAGTCCCTACACCAGCTGCATAGCCTCACCTGGGAGCCTGTTGGAAATGCAGAATCTCAGGCCCTGCACCAGATCAGTGGCCCAGAATCTACATCTTAGCATCAAAAGCCCCAACTGACTCCTGTGGACCTTAAAATAAACACTGGCTGCATACAGTAAGCATACATTGAGTGCTGAATTGAATAGAACCAGAAAACCAATCTATGTTCCTTAAAGCTCAATGATGCTTTCCTTTTTGCCAAAATAAATCCAAGTCACAAAATCAACTCCACGGAAGTGAATTAAATCTGGGCACATCACAAGTGTCTGCCACTGCTTGGCTTTGGGTACTTGCTTAGAGTAATATAGGATCAGTTGTTACATTTACTTCAAATACTGGAACTAAGAACCTCAGAGATTTCAGACTGGATTAACTCAAATGTACTTTTCTTGAAGAACTCTGTAATTTTTCGTAGAGTCAACTGTATAATCTAACACCTAACTTTTTTTCCCTTTGAAAGTTAATATTCTTTAATTAAGTGTTAAGAACAAACTTCTAAGTACCAAAGGCAGGTACTCTGTTCACATGTGAACTATTAGCATACAATGCACTGGTGCTAATTAGCTCATTAGCACTTCTCTGATACTCTTTGAGAGGCTCTCAATTATTTTTCCACATAAATAAATCTGTAAGCCCCCAAGTTCTCAGTTTTGCCTTATCTTTTTCATAAAGGTGGACAAGCTGCTATACCTTGTCTACCACAGACTACAAAACAAGGCTAGCAGTCCCTTCTCTACCCAGCTCCTGAGAGCCTTCAGGGGTGCTGGAGTGTAGGGATCTCAGGTGCAGGAACTCTGATGTGCTTTCCAGTCTCTGGTTGAAGAGTGTCCCTCAGCTATGGGTGATCCAGGTGAGAGCCCAGGCCAGCTGCATGGGTCATCTGATAGCAGAAGAGTGGCAGAGACCTTATCTCCTCAGCACCTGCAGGAATTTCTGTGCTCTTTGCTATTAACCCTTTGAGACTCCAGAAACCTACACCGGCCTGTCACCTGGAGGCACACACTCCACTTTGTGTGTGGGTGGACTTCCTGCTCAGAACAAGTTCCCTGGAAAACTTTTTTCTTTAGCAACAGGGATTGAACCCAAGGGTGCTTAAACACTGGGTCACACCCGCAGCCCATTTTGTTTTATTTTGGGGCAGGGTCTTGCAAAGTTGCTTAGGGCCTCACTAAGTTTCTGAGGCTGGCTCTGAATTTGCCTCAGCCTCCCAAGTTGATGGGATGACAGGTGTGTACCACCACACCAGACTGGCTCCCTGGAAATCTTGAGGGAAACAGGAAGTGACTCTTTCATAAATCTTGAGGGAAACAGGAAGTGACTCTTTCATAAGACAATTGGGCACTTGCTTCTCAGGTTGAGGAAAGCCATGGTGAACAAAACGTTTTGCTTTTAAGATGGGAACAATGGAGTGAAAGCAGTTACTCCGCCTGTTTTTTTTTTTTTTTTTTTTTTTTGTCATCTGTTTGTGGCAGACTGGTGGCCAGGAGACAAGACCTGGACCTCTTCCTCTTTGTCAATACCTGGCAGTGTGACATTCTTGTAACCTCTCTTGGACACAGTATTTCACTTGTAGGTGACCCTGAGCATCCCTTCTAATCCGAACATGTTAGGACTTTGCTGTTTCTGTTTCTGTCTTTCCTATTATTTTCTGGGGCGGGGGATTAAAAATGAATTGGCTCAAGATTTGACCCTCTCTGAGTGTCTATAACATCCCAGGGATTTAGTAACCAACAGTGCTAGACTGGTAAGTGTTTAACAGCTAATGCTGATTTGTAGATTCTGCCAATCTCTGTGGTGTAAATAATCCCAACATGGCTCATGTCAAGCTCTCGAGGTGATGTCAATCAGCTCTCAAAATTCCAAAAATTTAAAGGCAGCTCTTGCAAGCTGGACTGAACTGGCTCCCACACACCATTGTCAACAGCCTCCTTGTATGTTCTTCTGAGAGCAGCAGAACCTATACAGCAAGGGACGGAGATGCTCCTTTATTATCTTGGCTCTATGCCTGGCTGTTGGGAGGAAAGTCAGTATGGTCATCAGAAAATTGTAGAAGGTTGGCATTGAGACGTTCAAACACTGAGAACAGGGATGATTCCCATTTATCAGGACGTCTGACAACTCTCCCTGGGCCTTCTGCCAGAAAGTCATCATCCTTTATGTTTGTAGAAGGGCAAACAATGACACTCGGAAATCCGATTGCCAATAAGAATTGTTGCAAGTAGAGAGAGTCTTTTCCCATGTGCCAGATATAAGAAACTCTGGGAGTGGGAGGGCGCTTGACATTATGTTCCATGTAGTTTTGGGCTCATTAACTTAAATCAACTTTTGATTTGGGGCTGGCATCTCTTTTCTACAGTTGTAAACTCATTGCTTGTTGGTATTTCCAGGAACTAGTCCTCTCATTTTCTTGGCTTCATAAAAAAATTCTTTAGTTCCCAGGATAGATTCAGAGTGGGACTCATATTTCATTCTTATTTAGCCATAATTGAAAGCATAGTGGAAGGTCACAGGTTCAACTAACTCTGCAGCAGCAAGTAAGTTCTACTGAGAACAAACTCATCTCCCAGCTGTGGACTGTGGGCTGTGTGCTTGAAGTTGACTGTTGTTAAAACTTCAAGTAGAAAGTGTGTTGTGAACATATTCTGTCTCCTAAGGGGGACAGCAGTGTCAGCGGGACTTGGGTCTCAGTGAAGCTGAACATCAGTAGTCTGGGAGCTTAGCAGACCTGTAATGTCAACATAGAGCTTGGTGTGCAGGTGCTGACATGAACGTTTGGTGAAGAATGGGCAGGAAGTCTGGGGTCATGCGTAGCCCTGCAGTTCCAGAACAACACGAATAAGCATTAAGTTTCATAACCAGGGCGTACAGGAAACTAAGCAGGTGAATTTGGGGTCCACATCTAGGTTGAAAAGGAGGCAAGAGGCAGGGACCAAGAGAAGTTGAGGGAAAGCCTGAATAAAGCTTTAGCTTCACTTTGCTTTTAGTTACTTGCTTTTATCACCAATCCTGGAGTCACCCACTAAGCCAAGCATTTCCACGAGCTTTGCTATAGATGACACCTCTGACACATGGTCACGGTGCTAACAGTGCCCTGAGTCGTTTTTCAGTCATTCGGAAATTGTCTATCTCAAACCTGCTGAAACCACTGGCTCTTCACTTGGGTATGCACAAATGTCCAATAGATGACCCTTTGTCACCAGAGGGCCCCAAACTCCCACCCTCAGATCACTTAATGCTGCCATTTTCTGAACACTCTTTATGTGCAGAATCGTGGAAGCTTGATGACACATGTTCAGACCATTGGTGACTCCACCTTCTCCTGCCTCCAATCACCTTTTCCTATGCCCCAGACCACCCTGCTGCTTTGTCCCATAAGTACTCCCTAAACTCTATTCTTGAGGAGGCAAATTTGAGACTTGGAGCTCCCATCTCCTCATGTTTGGCTGTCTGGTGAATAAATTCTTTCTTTATTGCAAAACTAATCACTTTAATGATTGGCATTGGGGAAAATGGGCCTTGTCCAGTAACACAAGGCCCAAGGGTAAGGAAAACGTCATCGTCGCAAGCATCCACCTTATACCTAAGTGTTGTTGGGCTCAAGACCCGGGGAGCTGGCTGAGTGTATTCCTCATCTTGGTGGATAGGCACACATGCTCCTCCCTTTGCCCTTTGTTTAATTCAAGCATGGATATAAGGACCCTCTAGTCACTTGGGCCCTTCTCTCTTGTGTGTGCCCAAGTGAAGGGTTAGTGGTTTCACCTGGTTTGAAATAGGGAAAAAATCAACCTTCAAATGCCCCCAAAACAATTTAGGCAACTCTCTGTATTACTCAGCATTCTCCAGAGATAAAGCATCAGTATGATGTGTGTATCTATCCATCCATTCAAGTGTCTTTGCATGTACACAGACACAACACACACACGCACACACACACACACAGAGAGAGAGAGAGAGAGAGAGAGAGAGAGAGAGAGAGAGAGAGAGATTGATTTATTATGAAGAGGACGAGAAGTCCCAGCTCAAGCCGTGAGTCAGCGGGTGAGGAGGCGGTGGTGGTGAATTCCTCCTTCCTTTGCCGTGTTTTATTCACGGAATGGGCGGAATGAGGCCCACGCACCTTGGGGAGATCTATCTGCCTTATTTAGTCCATGGATTTAAGCTCATAAACATGCTCAGAAACAATGTCTAATTTAGGCACTGCAAGATCCAGTCTAGTTGACCCATGAACTCAACCATCACCCGCAACCCTAAACACCAGTACTCATGGTTTCTCCTCTGAAGCAAGGCGAGGACTCCAGGAATAATCTGCCCAGGAAAGAGAGTGTGTTAATGAGGATTAGCCTGAAAGGTGGCAATGAAAATGAACTTGTGTGTGAAAATGAGAAGGGATACCACTAAATGGTGCCTCTGTTAGGATTATAACTATTGTAAATATGGATACACATGGTTAAAATTTGAAAGGGAAAGTGGGGAAATGCAAATTAAGGTTGGCTAATGGGATTATGAGTGACTCTTTCCTTTCTCAATTTTGTAGTGTGCTTTGAATTTTTTTAAATCCTTCCGTGAAAAGATCTTCTTGCAGAACAAAATGAGCTGGAATTTCCCTGGAGGAATTGAAATCAGATGTAAGGAAGGAAGAGTTTCTTGGTGTGATGATTAGATTCCTGAAAGCACTTATGGAAGAATGGAGAAACCACTTTCAAGAAGATCTTATGGAGCACTTATGGAGAGCGGTGGTGGCAGGCCTGGAGCAGGGGACAAGCCACATGGCTGCTGGAGGCTTCTTCCATCTGGGGATTCGTATGCTATCCCCATTTCACAGATGGAGTCTTTGTTGATAGCATTAACAGAGAAGCAAATGTGACTCATGGATGGATGGCAGAGGCGTAGCAGGCATATCCACGTAGGAGGGAAGGTCCAGCCTTGGCGATTGCTTTAGATCTCAGCTCATGTTCCTCCATTCCTGAAGCTGATTTGTGTTTGGCCAGCAGCTACAGCTGTGAGGCACCAGATGCCTCAATCCCTGTTGGACACAGGGTCAGTCTAACATGAAAATTTTGTAGAGACTTTCAGTCATCAAAATCTCACACATTCTAAAGAGCACCCCTGAGGTGCAGGGAAGACATTAGGAGCGTCTTTGGAGAGTGGGAAGGGGTTTTGCTGACACCACAGGGTGAGAGAACAACCTGTGCACACCCCACCTGGCCATTCTACTCCAAGTGTGGTGCTCTACACCATTCACTCCTCTTCTCCAGGTAGGAGAGTTGTTTTGGTATGTGGATCACATTATGGACACATCTACTTTGAAACATTTGACTTCCCTGAGAAGAGAGTTTCTCCTAAAGCTAAAGGGGGTCTTCTCTCCCCATAAAGCTTATTTTTATAGTGGGAAGTTCACGTCTGTGCTTAGGAAATAGACTCAGGTTGATCCGGGTCTCACCACTTGCCAGTTCTCTGAGCCTCGATTTTCTCATTTGCACAGTGAAACCATCAGTGGCTCCCTCCCTGGGTTAGGAAGATCATGTGTGCTGGAAAGCTGCTGAAGTATGTCAGCCCCATTGAACCTTAGTTCCCAGCTAAGCTTTAAGAGACATCAGAGAAGAGACTCATTGGATGCTTTGGGTTGCTTCCTGCTCCCAGCCATGAATCATTCTCACTATTGATCCACACACAGAGGACTGTCGAACAACAGGCCTCACTAGCTCCCAAAAGCTGTCTGTGTTTTGCTAACTGTCACCTCTCACCATGACACTTTTGGGTTTAGCCAGATATTGCCAATGATCAGACTCTGGATATGTTTTGGAGGTAAAACTGATAGGATTTGCAGAACCAGATGAGGGTGAAGTGAAAACAAAAACAACAACAAAAAAACTCTCAGTGATGACTGTGAGGCTTTTGGTCTGAGCAAATGGAACTAAGGAATGAGCATTTATCGAGATGGGAAGACTGAAGGAGAAAGATTTATGGGGCATGATCAGGAGTTCAGTTTGGGGCATGTCAAGTTTGCGGTGCCGGTTAGAACTCCAGCTGTTGGGATTGAGTATGCAGGTGCGTATCAAAGTCTGGATTTTGAGTGGGAAGTTTGGGGGTGGAGATGGAAGTTTGGGAGCCATCAACATACTCAATGAGGTGGCAAAGGAGAGTGAGTAAATAGAACAGATGAGAGAGATTGTCCAAGGACAAGGTTCATAGTTCTCCAACATTTATAGAAAAAACCAGGTTATGGAGGGCTCGAGGGGTGACCCTCCTTTGGGGTTTCAGTTTATAAGCACCAGCTGTTCATTGTCGGCCAGGCCAGGCGTGATTGGTGCCTCGTTGACTTAACCTAACCCTCTCTCTTAGCTTCTCTCTTTGGTCTCCTGGCCACCAGACCTTGCTCACACTGATCTTATGGCTTGAATGGGTCATGGAGGGTACAGAGGACAGGTGACATAGTCTTGGACTCTGTCAAGACTTGGCTTAGCCTGTCCAGAGAGTATGCTGAGCACAAAGTTAACAGTTATGAAATTGTGCATCTCAGCCGGGGACCTGCAAGACTTTAGTCTGGATACCAGCTCCAGTGGCTGTGTTAAAACAAAGGAAAACCACAAATGTTTCTAGAAGCCTAGAGAAGTGTCACGAAGCTGCCATTACCTGTTTCCCAACCCTGCCTGGAGAGGGCCTCACTCTCTGAGGTGTCCTACTGAGATGACTTGAAGAAACTCAGAGATGCAGGTGGAGGCTTGGATGAAGCAAGCCCTGGGTTTGATCCACAAGAAGAAACCTGCCCTTCTGCAGGGAAGTTCAAGGGCTTTGAAAAGCAGAGAGAGGGGTTTTATAAACCAATGCAGGGTTTAGTGTCCTCTCTGATGTTACTTGTTGAGTCGGGTGAGGTCTATGGGCTCCAGTGCTTTTCTATACATAGACATGGGCCACCTCGTCATTCCTAAGACTTGCCAGCATGTGGGACATGGCCTCAGTGTGTCCTTTCAGTACAGTGCTGCCAAGACTAAGAGCTGGTGGAATGGTGGGGGCGTGGAGGTGGAGGTGGTGCGCCGAGGAGACATTACATAACGTTGAGTCACACAATTAGTCCTTTCAAATTTCTTCAATCTTCTTGATCACATCAAAAAGCATATCAGGCAGTGTTGGTCTTTAACACCTTTTTAAATCATGTTCATTTTCCTTTATTATACAGAGAAAGTGGGCTCTGGGCTCTGAGATTTTGGAAGCCAACAGGAGCCAACAAGAACTTGATGTCAACTTGGCTTCATTTTTTATTTTACTGTCACAGTTACTTTCTAGTTATCATAAGTGATAGCTGATTTTTTCATACTGAATTCTATTGGTAATTTAAGTGAAAAAAAGGTGACATAGTTTTAGGAAAAAAATTATAAAAATTAGAACAAGTGTTCCATGCATTTGGAAAAATCCTTATGGTAGTATGGAATATTGAAGTGTTAGACAAACTGTTCAGGTGAAGTGTCACATCCAGGTATGTGGAGGTGACACAGGAGGTGCCTTTAATAACAGACATTTCTAGGTTGGAGATATTGTTCCTAGGGATTTTGAAGACCTTGCTCCATTGTTTTCCAGCTTCCAGAGTTGTGGGGAGAAGTCAGAAGTCACCCTCACTCCTGACCCTTTTACCTGCAATATCGTTCCCTCTTTTTGGAAGCTTGTAGACCCTTCTGCTAATCCTCAGTGCTCTGAAGTTGCACAAGAGCCTTACATGGGCCCATGTGCATGAGTTGTGCTGGACAGTGTCTGGGCCTTTCTCATGAACTTCAGCTCTGTGAAATGTTCTTGAACATAGGAATAATTTATTTCCTGTTATTATTATTTATTCTGGCTTAGTTTTATTAGCATTATTTTCCATTTTCTCTGTTATCTCAAGAGCTTCATTCTGTTCAGATGCCAGTTATTCTCTTCAGCTTTTCTACTTTTCTTAGTTTTTCCTTCCCATTTTTCATCTCTTTGTCACACTTTCTCTTTTCTGTGTGATTTCCTCAACTTTAAGTTTTATCTGTTGAGTTTTCATTTTTGT
Organism: Spermophilus citellus; assembly: GCF_964194105.1. Classification (NCBI taxonomy): domain Eukaryota; kingdom Metazoa; phylum Chordata; class Mammalia; order Rodentia; family Sciuridae; genus Spermophilus; species Spermophilus citellus. The sequence goes on from NC_138184.1 coordinate 213,587,570, forward strand.
TCTCCTACAGTTAAGGATTCACTTTTCCCCATCCTGTGAAAGTTCCTTTTTTTTTTTTAGAGAATGCATTTCATAGATGCAAATTTTTTAAATCTTTCTTAGAATATGTGTTATTTTTTTCTTCTTTCAAGATGGTCTTTATTGGCCACTGCCCACACCTGCAAGGTAGGCAGACCTGCGACCGACCGGGAGAACAGGCCCAGCGGCCCACTGGCGTGGTAGACAGAGCACCCCAATTGGAGGAGGGGCCCAGCCGCCGCCTGTGCCTGCATGGTAGGCAGACCTGCGACCTGGAGAACAGGCCCAGCGACTGGCCTGAGCGGTAGACAGACCTCTGCAGTTGGAGGAGCCCAGCCTCCCACCGGTGAGGTAGACAGACCACTCCAACTGGAGGAGGGGCCCTGCCGCCCGCCCATGCGGTCACCTGACCAAGCTCTTGACAAACATAAGGTTTCCCCAACACCCACACCTCATCAAACACCTTATGAGAAAAACTGATGGAACTCATCTTGGAAAATCCCACCAACCCTTAAAACCCACCAACTGGTTGACTGGCATGGCTACCAGTGCTGTTCTGCAGCGGATCAGGCACCTGGTTTACATCTCAGAGAATAAGAGTAGAGAGGCCACAGGTGGAAGCTCACGTCCTCTCACACTGACTACCACCACCACCCTGAACCCAGAGACTCAAGCCACCAACTGGAAGAAATGAAAACAGAGTTCTGAGAGACATTTTTTTTCTTTTTTTCTTTCTTTTTCTCTCTTCTCTCTCTCTTTTCAGCCATTCACCCAGTCTCCTCTACCCTTCCCCCTCGGGTCTTCGCAACCTCAACATATGTGAAACCAAAAATTGTACACGAAAAAGGTCTTTAACAACTGAATCACCAGAATAATATACTATAGAGGAATTGTATATGCCGCACCTCCCTTCCCCCTTTTTATTCCTTTTCTTTTTTCTCGTATTTTCTTTTTCCCACTCTCTTTTTTCTCTCCATTTCCTTGTTATCTGTTTTCCTCCCTCTTACTCCCTCTATCCCACTTGCAACCCCCTAAATTTTAATATTCATAAGTAGGGTAATCTTATAAATACAGATAGGAATTTGAATCTATACATTCTTCCATAAATTACCTATCTATTGGTTAGAGCTCTCCAAAGTTACTAAGTTAGATTAACCCCATACCCTCACTCCTTTCCCCATAAACACCTGAAATCCAGTTTTCTTCAAGCTATCAGAAATGATATGCCTTTCATGAAACTAATGACTATATTTGTAAACGATAATCATAACCAACATTTGTAGACATAGAGTATAGCTATAAATGTAGTAATAAGGAAAACGTGTGCTTAGATGATGTACTATTGATATTGAGAACTGTTAACATTGTCTTTCTCCACAAAAGGGAGACTTTGCAACTATACAAGAGCAATATAAATATATAGGGGGAAAATTCAATAACACAACACTTTCACCAAGCAGAAAGAAACGTGAGCAGTATGAAAAGACAAGAAAAGAAAGGACCACAAGCAATGCTGGTCAACTCAACTTTAGAAGAGGTAATATCTGCAGCAGATGGAATGTCAGATAAAGAATTCAGGATATACATGCTTCAGATGATCTGGAGTCTCAAGGAAGATATTAGACAGCAAAATCAGACAATGAAAGATCACTTCGACAATGAATTACATAAACAAATCCAAGAAGCAAAGGATCAACTATACAGGGAGATAGAGGTTTTAAAAAACAAACAAACAGAAATCCTAGAAATGCAGGAAGCAATAAACCAAATTAAATACTCAAATGAGAATACTACCAGCAGAGTAGAACACTTAGAAGATAGAACATCAGACAATGAAGACAAAGTATTTCAACTTGAAAGGAACATAGACAGCTCAGCAAGACTGTTAAGAAACCATGAGCAGAACATCTAAGAAATTTGGGATAACATAAAGAGACCAAACTTAAGAGTCTTTGGGATACAGGAAGGTATAGAGGTCCAAACCAAAGGAATGAGCAATCTATTCAATGAAATAACATGAGAAAACTTCCCAAACTTGAAGAATGAGACAGAATCCCAAATCCTAGAAGCCTACAGGATGCCGAATGTGCAAAATCAAAAGAGATCCACACCTAGACACATTATAATGAAGATGCCCAACATACAGAATAAGGAGAGAATTTTAAAAGCTACAAGAGAAAGGAAGCAGATTACATTTAGGGGTAAACCAATCAGGATAACAGCTGATCTCTCAACACAGACTCTGAAAGCTAGAAGATCCTGGAATAACATATTTCAAACGCTGAAAGAAAATGGGTTCCAACCAAGAATTGTGTATCCAGCGAAATTAAGCTTCAGGATGGAAGATGAAATTAAAACCTTCCACGATAAACAAAAGTTAAAAGAATTTGCAGCTAGACAACCATCTCTTCAAAACATCCTCGGCAAAACATTACAGGAAGAGGAAATGGAAAATAACAATGAAAACCAACAGTGGGAGGTAGTACAGTAAAGCAAAAAAATAATCAAAGAGGAAAAACAAACCATGTTAAGTAACATAAATAAACAAATATGGCTGGAAGAACAATCCATATCTCAATAATAATCCTAAATGTTAATGGCTTAAACTCACCAATTAAGAGACACAGGCTAGTAGAATGGATCAAAAAAAAAAAGATCCAACAATATGCTGCCTACAGGAGACACATTTGATAGGAAAAGACATACATAGACTGAAGGTGAAAGGTTGGGAAAAATCATATCACTCATATGGACTGCGGAAACAAGCAGGAGTGTCCATACTCATATCAAATAAAATAGATTTCAAGCCAAAGTTAATCAAAAGGGATTAAGAGGGACACTACATACTGCTCAAGGGAACCATACACTAACAAGACATAACAATCATAAATATATATGCCCCAAACAATGGTGCAGCTATGTTCATCAAACAAACTCTTCTCAAGTTCAAGAGTCTAATAGACCACCATACAATAATCATGGGAGACTTCAACACACCTCTCTCACCACTGGACAGATCTTCCAAACAAAAGTTAAATAAAGAAACTATAGAACTCAATAATACAATTAATAACCTAGACTTAATTGACATATATAGAATATACCACCCAACATCAAGCAGTTACACTTTTTTTCTCAGCAGCACATGGATCCTTCTCAAAAATAGATCATATATTATGTCACAGGGCAACTCTTAGACATTATAAAGGAGTAGAGATAATACCATGCATCTTATCTGATCATAATGGAATGAAACTGGAAATCAACGATAAAAGAAGGAAGGAAAAATCATGCATCACTTGGAGAATAAACAATAGGTTACTGAATGATCAATGGGTTATAGAAGACATCAAGGAGGAAATTAAAAAATTCTTAGAGATAAATGAAAACACAGACACAACATATCGGAATCTATGGGACACATTGAAAGCAGTTCTAAGAGGAAAAGTCATTGTTTGGAGTTCATTCCTTAAAAAAAGAAAAAAACCAACAAATAAATGATCTCACACTTCATCTCAAAATCCTAGAAAAAGAAGAGCAAAACAACAGCAAAAGAAGTAGAAGGCAAGAAATAATTAAAATCAGAGCTGAAATTAATGAAATCGAAACAAAAGAAACAATTGAAAAAATTGACAAAACTAAAAGTTGGTTCTTTGAAAAAATGAATAAGATTGACAGACTCTTAGCCATGCTAACGAAGAGAAGAAGAGAGAGAACTCAAATTACTAGCATATGGGATGAAAAACGCAATATCACAACAGACACTTCAGAAATACAGAAGATAATTAGAAATTATTTTGAATCCTTATACTCCAATAAAATAGAAGATAGTGAAGGCATCGATAAATTTCTTAAGTCATATGATCTGCCCAGATTGAGTCAGGAGGATATAGACAACCTAAACAGACCAATTGAGGAAATAGAAGAAGCTATCAAAAGACTACCAACTAAGAAAAGCCCAGGACCGGATGGGTATACAGCAAATAAGAACTAATACCAATACTTTTCAAGCTATTTCAGGAATTAGAAAAAGAGGGAGAACTTCCAAATTCATTCTAAGAGGCCAACATCACCCTGATTCCTAAACCAGACAAAGACAATTCAAAGAAAGAAAACTACAGACCTATATCTCTAATGAACCTAGATGCAAAAATCCTCAATAAAATTCTGGCGAATCGGATACAAAAACATATCAAAAAAATTGTGCACCATGATCAAGTAGGATTCATCCCTGGGATGCAAGGCTGGTTCAATATATGGAAATCAATAAATGTTATTCACCACATCAATAGACTTAAAGATAAGAACCATATGATCATCTCAATAGATGCGGAAAAAGCATTCGACAAAGTACAGCATCCCTTTATGTTCAAAACTCTAGAAAAACTAGGGATAACAGGAACTTACCTCAATATTGTAAAAGCTATCTATGCTAAGCCTCAGGCTAGCATCATTCTGAACAGAGGCAAATTGAAGGCATTCCCTCTAAAATCTGGAACAAGACAGAGATGCCCTCTCTCACCACTTCTGTTCAACATAGTTCTCGAAACACTGGCCAGAGCAATTAGACAGACGAAAGAAATTAAAGGCATAAAAATAGGAAAAGAAGAACTTAAATTATCACTATTTTCAGATGACATGATTCTATACCTAGAAGACCCAAAAGGGTCTACAAAGAAACTACTAGAACTAATAAATGAATTCAGCAAAGTGGCAGGATATAAAATCAACATGCATAAATCAAAGGCATTCCTGTATATCAGCAACAAATCTTCTGAAATGGAAATGAGGACAACCACTCCATTCACAATATCCTCAAAAAAATAAAATAAAATACTTTGGAATCAACCTAACAAAAGAGGTGAAAGTCTTATACAATGAAAACTACAGAACCCTAAAGAGAGAAATAGAAGAAGATCTTAGAAGATGGAAAAATATACCCTGTTTATGGATAGGCAGAACTAACATCATCAAAATGGCGATATTACCCAAAGTTCTCTATAGGTTTAATGCAATGTCAATCAAAATCCCAACGGCATTTCTTGTAGAAATAGAGAAAGCAATCATGAAATTCATATGGAAAAATAAAAGACCCAGAATAGCAAAAACAACTCTAAGCAGGAAGTGTGAATCAGGCGGTATAGCGATACCAGACTTCAAACTATACTACAGAGCAATAGTAACACAACAGCATGGTACTGGTACCAAAACAGGCGGGTGGACCAATGGTACAGAATAGAGGACACAGAGACTAATCCACAAAGTTACAACTATCTTATATTTGATAAAGGGGCTAAAAACATGCAATGGAGGAAGGATAGCATCTTCAACAAATGGTGCTGGGAAAATTGGAAATCCATATGCAACAAAATGAAACTGAATCCCTTTCTCTCGCCATGCACAAAAGTTAACTCAAAATGGATCAAGGAGCTTGATATTAAAACAGAGACTCTGCGTCTGATAGAAGAAAAAGTAGGCTCCGATCTACATATTGTGGGGTCGGGCTCCAAATTTCTTAATAGGACACCCATAGCACAAGAGTTAAAAACAAGAATCAACAAATGGGACTTACTCAAACTAAAAAGTTTTTTCTCAGCAAGAGAAACAATAAGAGAGGTAAATAGGGAGCCTACATCATGGGAACAAATCTTTACTCCTCACACTTCAGATAGAGCCCTAATATCCAGAGTATACAAAGAACTCAAAAAATTAAACAATAAGAAAACAAATAACCCAATCAACAAATGGGCCAAGGACCTGAACAGACACTTCTCAGAGGAGGACATACAGTCAATCAACAAGTACATGAAAAAATGCTCACCATCTCTAGCAGTCAGAGAAATGCAAATCAAAACCACCCTAAATACCATCTCACTCCAGTAAGAATGGCAGCCATTATGAAGTCAAACAACAACAAGTGCTGGCGAAGATGTGGGGAAAAGGGTACACTTGTACATTGTTGGTGGGACTGCAAATTGGTGCAGCCAATTTGGAAAGCAGTATGGAGATTTCTTGGAAAGCTGGGAATGGAACCACCATTTGACCCAGCTATTCCCCTTCTCGGTCTATTCCCTAAAGACCTCAAAAGAGCATACTACAGGGACACTGCTACATCGATGTTCATAGCAGCACAATTCACAATAGCAAGATTGTGGAACCAACCTAGATGTCCTTCAATAGACGAATGGATAAAAAAATGTGGCATTTATACACAATGGAGTATTACACAGCACTAAAAAATGACAGAATCATGGAATTTGCAGGGAAATGGATGGCATTAGAGCAGATTATGCTAAGTTAAGCTAGCCAATCCCTAAAAAACAAATGCCAAATGTCTTCTTTGATATAAGGAGAGTAACTAAGAACAGAGTAGGAAGAAAGAGCATGAGAAAAAGATTAACATTAAACAGGGACAAGAGGTGGGAGGGAAAGGGAAAGAGAAGGGAAATTGCATGGAAATGGAAGGAGACCCTCATGGTTATACAAAATTATATACAAGAGGAAGTGAGGGGAAAGGGGGGAAAAAACAAGGGGGAGAAATGAATTACAGTAGATAGGGTAGAGAGAGAAGATGGGAGGGGAGGGGATGGGGGATAGTAGAGGATAGGAAAGGCAGCAGAATACAACAGACACTAGTATGGCAATATGTAAAAACGTGGATGTGTAACCGATGTGATTCTGCAATCTGTAAACGGGGTAAAAATGGAAGTTCATAATCCACTTGAATCAAAGTGTGAAATATGATATGTCAAGAACTATGTAATGTTTTGAACGACCAACAATAAAAATTAAAAAAAAGAGATGGTCTTTATTTCCTGAAAGTTGATTTCCTTTCTTTTTCTTTTTTTTTTTTGTTTGTGTTTTATCTTTCATTCAAATGTTTTTCTCAGGTGTCTGGTGATCTTTGTCTTTAATGTCATGATTGTGAGGAATTAAAAAAGTGATTTAGAATATTAAAAAAAATTAAAAAGGAGAACTCATACTTGCATGAAGGTGTTCCTTGTATTTATTATTCAAAGTAGCCACAAGGTGGAAGTCACTCAAGTGTCCATCAACTGATGAATAGATGAACAAAATGGAGTATCTACATAAAACTGGATATTAGTCATAAAAGGGACAGAATTCCAATCCATGCTACGAATGCACAAATCTGGAAATATTAAGCTAGTGAAATAAGACACTTCAGGACAAGTGTTATTTTAAGTATGTTCAGACCTTTCTTTTATAGGAGGTATCCAGGATAGGAAGATTCAGGTAGGCAGGTGGGCCTGGGGGGAGGCAGAGGTGGGAGCTATTACTAATGGTTACAGAGTTTCTTTTTGGGGTGATGAAAAGTTGTGGAAATGGAGGTAAATGTACTTCATGCTGCTGAATTGCAGTAGGTGGCATATTTTGGATTATATATGTTTTATCACAATAGAACGAAGAAGTGACTGGAAGACCTAAGCCCTAGGGTGGGGCTTGTTGACTGAGAGTTCTGGCCAGGCCAGTTCCTCAGGGAACTCTGGTTTCAGAATCCTTACACTGAGATTCCCTGTGAAGCCTCCTTTAAGGTCTTGCCTGAAGCATAGGATCCTTGCAGCTAGTGTTTTGATAGTGAGCTGGGGGAAGGGCTGAGAGGAGAGTGGATTCCATATTCAGGTCAAATTTCCACTGATCCTAACACGTTCTACCATGCATGGTGTTACCTGGTCAAGAGACCTTCTGTCTTCTGTCCTCAAAAAGCACATCCAGGCCTGAGGGCCTTCTAAACTGATTTCCAACCCTTCCTCTTGTTTTCAGACCTTTCTGCATCCCCAGTTCCTGGTTCCTCCAACTCTGGATCTTTGGGGAGACCCACCATAAACAGCATAGTGACTCTCAGCTGGCCTCACCTCATTGTTGTTAGCACAAAAGGTCTGGGCTGCACGCAAACTTCATGCATCAGCCAAAAGTCTTTATTCAGGAACGGAGTCAGGCCTCTGCATCACATCGTGAATGTACTTCATGCTGCTGAATTGTAACATGAAAATGTTTACGTGGCATATTTTGTATTATATACGTTTTACCACAATAGAACAAAGAAGTGACTGGAAGACCTTCCTGGTGGAATGGATCTACCTTCCTGGTGAAATATGAGCCACTGAACAAAGGAGGGGACTGGGATTATATAGGTTTTGCTGAGAGGTGACTCAATGAGCGTATCAGCTTGGGCACTCAGGAATTTGGGGTCTATTTTCCTGAGTGAAATGGGAGGGAGTCTGGGTAAGCGGTCAGAATCTGGGATTTTTCTTACTGGACTGGTTGGAGGGCCTGGGGTCAGTGGTTAGCATCTGGAAAAGGATTTGTTTAGAGAGGAGGATCAATGTTTGGTTCTTCCCAAAGACTGCATTTCTAGGATTAATGGATACCTCCTCCCCAGGGTTTGTTTTAGCATTGGGAAAGGATCAATGCTCTCAATGTATGGCTTTCTTTCTCACTCCCTTTCCCCAGGCCTCACTATTTGGGGGTTTGTCATTTTCTATATCTAATAATTGTGGCTTAGCAATCAGATTTTGTGGGTTTATATCTTCAAAAAAATAGTTTTTGTTTCAATGAGACTTAATTTCTTTAGCTCATGACTTATTTATGAGCGCATTGAGTTTAAAACAAATTTCAACTGTCTTTTAATGGCTGTTTTCTGATGTCTTTGCATTATGGCCAAAGATGTGCTCTTTCTTTCTTTTTTTTTTTTTTTTTTTTTAAGAGAGAGTGAGAGAGGAGAGAGAGAGAGAGAGAGAGAGAGAGAGAGAGAGAGAGAGAGAGAGAGAATTTTTAATATTTATTTATTTTTTAGTTCTCGGCGGACACAACATCTTTGTTGGTATGTGGTGCTGAGGATCGAACCCGGGCCGCACGCACGCCAGGCGAGCGCGCTACCACTTGAGCCACATCCCCAGCCCAAGATGTGCTCTTTCTAACATCTCTGAATTTTCAGGGGATTTCTTCTTTTGTGATCTATGGGTATGTTCAACTTCTGCAAATGTTTTCTTGATAAATGAATGTTTGAAAAAAGGCAAGAGGAGATTATTATCTCCATAGAATAGGCAGGTAATGGGGTGTCAGAGAATTGTAAAAACTTGCCCCAAGTCCCATGGTAAAGCTGGACCAGGAGTAAGGAATGTGGAAGGAAGTGGAGCGGGAGGTCAAGAGCAGGAACCCAGCCTGGGTACCTGGTTACGTCCAGGCTGGACCACTTGCCTGCCATCTGCCATCAGGAGATCAGAATAGTTCCTACTTTGTATGTGGTTGTGGGTGTTAAATCCGTGGCTGAGAGCAAACACTTGGAATCTATTATTATTATTTTTATTTATACTCTTCATCTAGGTTTCATGGTACATCTTGTATCGAGGACTCATTCCATTAACAAACTATGCCTTTAACAACTTTCATAGCTACTCTTCAGCCCCCATCATTTATATTTTATCTGGGTCACTGTGCTTATGAGAGATGGTGGCTGTAAATACCATAATCTAATATAATCTAAGTATAGAAAGGCTTCCTGTAAGTAGGAAGGGCACTCAAGTCCATTAGACTCTCAATAATCTCTTTATTGAGAGTCTAATATATATATATATATATATATATATATATATATATATATATATATAATTTTTTTTTTTCCACTAGGGATTGAGCCCAGGGCCTTGGGCCTGCTGAGTATGCGCACTGAGCTGTGCTCTCAGCTCCTAGTGCTTCATTGCTATCCAAGACTTATTTTCTGTCTTTTGGGGCTTACTTATGCCTTAAACAATATGGATACTCAAAAAACTCTTGTGTAATAACGAAACCAAACAACCAAAAAGCGCTTAGAGAAAAGATTAAAGGTGGCAGGGAGAGTGGGGTGGTGATGGAGGTGGGAGTCATTCATTTTATGGTAGATCTTCCTAAATAAAAGGAGTTATCTGGACTTCCCAGACTGTTGGGCGCTAATCCCTACCATAATTAGCCTCAAAGCTGCCAGAGCCACAGAATCAATCAGCTGGGAGGGACAGCAGCCAGGGCTAGATGTCCACTGAGCCATTTGTGTTGAAGCCGAGATCTCTCTCTTTTGTGGACACAAACAGCTGACAGTCTTAAAATAAAGGCGCTTTGCCTGCTTCTGAGCTGGATGGCTGGAAAGAGGCCAGCCTCTACCCCCCTTGTGGCTCTACCTCTGTCTCCATGACACCAGCGTTGAACATCTGTCCTTCACTTGGAATATTCCCAATTTCTGAGACTCCCTCACCTTTTTTTTTCCTGGAGGGTAGAGAAACTGTGTAGCTATTCCCTTCTGTACCATCTCCCCAGCTCCACTTCTCCCCAACACCTCCCCAAAAGAAATTATGTTTCATGATTTAAAAAATCTTTTTATTTTGAAATACTTTTAGACTTAGAGAAAAGTTGCAGAAATAACACATTTTCCTGTACCCTTAAGCCAGCCGCCCTAATGTTGATCATCTTATTGAGCCATAGTGCAATGGTCAAAACCAAGAGATTGACATTGACACAGTCCTAATAACTATCAGTGGACTTTGAAAGTCACCAGTTTTCCTTCTCCTGTCACAGGATTCAATTCCAGTTCCCATGTTGTGTTGAGTCATCATGTCTTCTAGTCGTCAATCTGTGACCGTTCCTAAATCTTCTCTTTCCTGACCTTGGCACTTTGGAAGAGTAATTAATGGTCAGTTGTTTTGTAGACTAGTCTTCAATTTGAGTTTGTCTAGCTTTTCTTCCCCCATGATTAGATTTGACTACAGATCTTTGATGTGATATCTCAGAAGTGATGTGTCCTCATTGCCTCGACCTGAGGTGCATGATGTCCATAGGTCTCATTACTGGTCCTTTTCCCCTGATCACTGGGTTAAGGTATGTCTGATGCAAAATTATTATGTTTCCTTTTGTAATTAATAAGTGTCTTTGGAGACATGCGTTTATATCATGAAGATATTGTTTTTCCTCAAAATTTTTGCCCACTAATTTTGCATCCATGGGTAGATAGATCTTGCCCACCAATAATTACAGTGGGGTTCTAATGATGAATTCATATTTCCTTTTTCCCTCCACATATTAATTTGGCTTCTTTGGTAAGGTCTTATTGGTAATTTATATATTTATCATATCAGAATAGACTGTACTTTTTTTATTCTATGAATTACAATTCAATCTTATTTTTTTTGCTGAGTTGTTAAAATTGGCCGTTGTGAGCTCTTCCAGATGGTTTGCATACCCTTGCGAGGAAATTTTATACTTTTTCTTACTTTTCGACAGAAAATACCATAGGATCATGGTGTGGTTTTCTTGCTCAGACCTGCAGCCACCACTTCTTCAAAGAACCCTGGTTCTTGGTATTGGAGAATGGCAACTGGATCCAAGGTGTGCTTGTTGCTATAGGGTAGGCTGGGGTGGGAAGCACTGATAAAGGGATATTTTTTCTTAAAAAATATTTTTCTAGCAGCTGCGTGTGGTGGTGCACACCTGCAGTCCTAGCAGTTTGGGAGACAGAGGCAGGAGGACTGTGAGTTCAAAGCCAGCCTCAGCAAAAGCGAGGCACTAAGGAACTCAGTAAGACTCTGTCTCTAAACAAAATACCAAATAAGGCTGGGGATGTGGCTCAGTGGTCTAGTGCTCCTGAGTTCAATCCCTGGTACCAAAAAAAAAAAGAAAAGAATTTTTTTTTTCTAATTTGAAGGTTGTGGGTTAGAATACTTCTCTAGCATGTACAAAGCCCTGAGTTTGATCCCTAAAACCACCCCACCCTCCCCACCCCCCCACAAAAGTTTTTTCTTTGCTCCCACCTATCATAGTGGCTCGAATTCTGGGACTTCTAGAAACCTGTGTGATGAAAATCAAGTCACTGTGCTATAGTCCAGTAACCTCAGAGATGGAGTCTTAGGTCCGGAAGGCTTTACAGTCACTCATTCAATGCAAACTTCCCTGGGTGGAGGGGTGATGTGATGACATGACACTACATGTCAGCAGGTTCTCTGTGTAGGAGGCCCAGAAGCAGCCATGGCCCTGTGAGCCACGGCCTCGGGGGCAGGAGAGGGACTCAGAAGAGGAAGCAAGTGGTCACTGGCAGCTGTTGCGGCTTCCCCATGCACTTTCCTGAGGCCAGATCTACCCTTCATCCCACTTTTCACATTCTCAAGACACTTTCCTTCATTCTGTCTTCCAGGAATGTGCAAAGTGTTCTGAGTATTTTGGGTCAGGAGTTTGCTGAGGACAGAATATTGGCAAAAATGTCTAGGGAGTCCTTTGATGAGTTATTTTGAGCCAACATAGATCTAAACATTCACTTTCTAAAATGTGTTCCCCTGAAAAATCTGTCCCAGACTTGACCTACTCCTATAACCTGGTCTTTTAATAGGTCTCTACTTTTCTCTCTCAAGTGTATTTGATCAACAATACATTCTTCTGATAGTCTACACTCCCTTTCTTTGGTGTTTAACCACCTTCCAAGGTTAGACCCCTCTACACTGAATCTCTTTCTCCGTCCTAACCCTCAAAACATCCAGAGGATGGTAAGAGCAGTTGCATTCTGAAGGTAAAGGTCAAGGACAAGGTCAAGTTCAAGGTCAAGGAAATAACCTATAAGTCTATTAGGAAAGCTCATTCCTAGCTTTGGATAGAGAAAAAGAGACATTGGCAAATAGAATTGGAACAATAATACCTAACTTCTGGGCTCCTTGCCTGACTCTGATGTTCCAGAGTCACTCTGTGGCCCCTGCAGTCTCTCTGGGTGCTGGTGTCTTGCAGATCTTAATGACTTACCTGCTGTGCAAAGGTCCTCTGTCCAGTGAAGGCTTGGGCTATTTGAAAAGTGCACTGCACAGCTCTCTACCTGAGACCTGTGACAGCACATCAGCCTGTCTGACTCTGTTGGAAGGAGTTGGCACTTTGAATCATCAAGCATCTCTATGCACAGGAGAGGACAGGGGCTGCCCCACTTGGCATTTGTAGTGGCAAATTATGTCTTAGAGAGCTGTCAGGATGCTCAGCACTGACAAAGTCCTAGGGTAAGAGACCAGCCAGCTATCATTTATTTATGCTTTCAAAGGGCTCTGGAAGCACAGGTAACAATGGGGGTGGAAGAACAAGCCTGTCATGTATTAATAAACAGGAAGCCTGGGAGGAGGTTCTCCTCTAGGATGGGTCACTAGGGACTAATAGGCTCCCTGGGGCTCCTGGCCAGGGCCCTTCTAATGACCTATTAGCCAGGCTACTGGAGAAAGAAAATGGTCTCCCCCGCCTTCTGCCGCCTTTGTTTGAAGAACTCAAATGTGTTTCATTAGCAAGTTCTTTCAAAGAAGGCCGACAGTGGTTTGCCGGTGATGGACCCAGAGGATAGGTTTCATGCTGGATTGTTTAAACGAATTAAGTAAAATATTCATTGAGTTCCTATGAAATGCCAGATACTGTGTTAGGCATCCACACAAAGATTAGAAAGAACAATGGTCCCTGGAGTGCAGTTCCTAGTCTTCTGGGGTGTTCTGGGTCCAGGGCGGTTAATGCAATTCATCTCCAAGGACTTTTAGAGTCTTATGTTCAGGGGAGCTTAGGAAGAAAAGTTGGTCACATTCCATTCCTCAAGGGGCTTATGGCCTGAGAGAGCCGCAGAAATAAGCACAGTGAGTCTGGTGAGAGGCGCTGGGGGGAGCCCAGCAGCCAGACGTGGAGAAGGGAGAGGGAAGCGTGGGCTGGACTTTGGGGAAAGTCAGGAGGAAACAGCGGGAGGCTTAGATGGGGAAGTGCAGGGCCTCCAGAGCTGGCCTCCAGAGCTGGCCAGAGGCGAACTTGAGGTGATGGGGAACCAGAAACCACTGAGAGTTTTAGAAAGGAAGGAGGTCTGGTTAGCTTCCTAGGGCTGTGGGAGCAGGAGTCACAACCTGGGTGGCCTAACACAGCACCGTTTTGTTATCTCCCAGTGCTGGAGGCTACAGTCAGAGATCAAGGAGTCGCAGAGCCAGAGTCTCCTGCTGAGACTCTGGGTGGAACCCTCCCTGCTCCCTCCTGGGTTCTCTTGGCTGTCAGTCCTTGATGTTCCTAGGCCAGCATCTGTGCTCCAGTCTGCCTGCAGGTGCACGTGGCATTCCGAAGGCCAGTGGTCATGTCTGGCCAAGGGTCTGCCTGCTCCAGTGTGACCTCATTTTTGCTAATCACATCTTCAATGGCCCCGTCTCCAAATAAAGGGCACCTTCTGAGGTCTGTATCTTTCTTGGGGGTACAATTGAACCCACAAGGGGTGAGCTGGTGAAGGTGAAATGTTGGTAGTGAGAGTCTAAATGACGTATGCTAATGAAGTGAAATGGGAGGGACTTCCTGCTGGGGGTTGACAGCATTGTATCCTTGGGCAACAGGGTGAATGGAGCTTTGAGCCTGACCATGGGGAATTTTAATGGAAATTAAATGGAAATTAATGCAGAAGAGGAAACTAAGAGTAGTCCTAGAGTCACAGGTGAAATAATAATAGTGTTTTTTATTTTTGTTTTTTGCAATGCTGGGCACTGAACCCAGAGGTGCTCTCTCACTAAACTGCATACCCAATCCTTTTTTATTTTTTATTTTTAGACAGGGTCTCAATAAGTTGCCCAGGATGGCCTTGAATTTGCAATCCTCCTGCTTCCACCTCCTGAGCTGCTGGAATTGTCAGTCTGTTTCACTGCACCCCACAACATAAGGGTTTTTAAATCTATGTGAATAAAAGAATATTGTGACATACACATAATTAATTCATTTTTAACCAGCACTCCATTTGGAAGGAAAGAAATGATTTCTTTGTGTGTGTGTGAATGGGGCATTGAAGATAGGATGCACAAGATTGTTGGAGGTGAGGGCCCAGAATTTGGGAGAGATTTCAAGAAAGATGTGAATTTGGGGGTCTTCCCTAGAGATGATGGTTCAGGTCAGTCAGGAACTGTTGAGTTACTTCCTGTGCTCTGACCTGGCTCTGTTTCTGGCTTTGATGTCAATCTTTAGTGTTAGGAACTCAACTGGTTGTGCACAACTTTTCTCCAGTGGGGCGAGACTCCTACCCTAAGGAGCTGTACTTGGTGTTCACTGGTGGTGCCACAGGGCTTTTTCTGTGTGCATTGTCCCCCTGAGGACAAAGTAGAAGTGTCCTAGGAGTTGGAATGCAGACAGACTAGTTGGGGCTGGCCTATCCTTGTTGATTCCAGGGCATTCTCCACTCTTTTAGAAGCCAGTCTTGGTCAGAAGGTGCTTTTACATCTCTTACCCTTGGACACAACTGTGTTCTCAAAACAGACTGTAAACATCTTGAGATCATTTCATATCCTCTCCGGTTCCCAATTGGTGTGATACCAGATTCTCAGCCCTTTCTTCTTGTTTGACTACCCTCATTTTTGACTCCCTTAGTAAATTTAGTTGAAATTGGGCTCATCAATGCTTCTTATGGAGCTGTTGGATTATTCTGTGGATTATTCTGGATGGTTTTAACTGTATCTTGTTAGGCCTATGAAGCTTCATCAGGGGAGGGAGCAGGGCTGGGCGATGAGGTCCTTTCTGTTCAATTTGCAATGGATGGATATGCTTATGGATACAAGGAGCTTGTTACTTGTCTCTGGGCTTCCTGGAAACTCTTTAGCCCCTTTAACTCAGCTCAGTGTAGGTACAGAAAAGCTAGACAAGTTCATCCAGCATGCAAATTTGTCTGTGGGCTAAGGACTGTCTTAATGTCTGAGAGGGACAATATAGCACATCCTAACAAGGAGAAGCACCCCTGCACTGTGGTCCCCCAGAGCTCAGCCTCAGAAGCCCAGCATCCTATATTTGAAATCTGCTTCCACACCCTACTCTGTGACATAATTAGCTTGAGGCTGATGAAAATATATATTTCTTTCTCCTTCACAAGCAAGCAATTTCAAAGAGAAAGAGTGGGGGCCAAAATACAAATATGATTTTTGGCAAAAAGATTGTGAAGTTGATTCATGGCATGGCCAAACTTTAAATATAATCTGTCAGGAAGACAAGGCAATCTCTAACCCAAATAAACAACTGTGTCCAGAAAAAAAAATAATTATCAACAAAAACCACCTTCCTTTTGTTCAAAACTTTCTAACTCATGTCTTTGATTCCCATAGTAAAAATGGTGACCATCTCAGAAAAGTGAAAATAAATTCCATCAAATAAAATTGTTCCAGGACAGAGATATTGGATTAAAAAAAATGAAAAAGAAAAAAAAAATAAAAGCACCAAGCACACTTCCCTAGTATTTAACCAGTTAGACCTTCTTTTGAAGTCAGCCTCTCTGAGCCTTTTGAAATGAAGAAGTTTAAACTTTTGTTGAACTCAGGGGCACTCAGCCACTGAGCCTCACCCCAGCCTCGGCCTACTGAGCTGCTGGGATTATGGGCGTGCACTACCATGCCTGGCAAAAAAGAAGTTTAAACTCTTAAAAAGTAACCTAGTTGGGTCACACAGCCCAGACCTCGTGCATTGGGTTTGGTCATCCTCAGAGAGGGACTCCGCAGTGCCTCCAACCCAGCAGTAAGTTCTTCGGGAATGGTCCAGCTGCCTCAGGCAACAGGTGGCAGCTGTCTGGGTTTTAATGGTGTCTTTATTGATTATTTTCTTTGTGGGAAGAATTACTAATAAATAATAACCTGAAACAAGATGAACTACAGGATTTATGCAATGGTATATTCAAAAAGAAAAGGAAGGAATAAGAAAAAGATGAAAACCCAATCAATCTCCATGCCCTCTGTGCTAAGCCAAACCCTGGTCATCCTCTCTGGAGGCACCATTAGGTCCCCCAGAGAGAGCTATGCTTCTGTCTCCTGTGGGCCCCCTTAGAGCGATCTTGATGGAGAGCTCTGGAGCAGAACCCATTGGGGTGGGGACTTGCTGCTGCCCCTTAACAGAGCCTCCTTTCCTTCCACCCAGCACTAGGGTCATTGGCTGGGGTGGGTGTGGTAGGTGGTGGGCCATTCCTCTGGTCTTGGTGCTATTGCTCTTGGCCATCTTTCTTCTTGTGTGCTGGCCTGTGTCACCATTACAACCCCGTAAATTAGAACGTATAAACACAGGAACTTGGGCTCCTGACACTTTGAATTTTGCATTCATAAAACACACACCACGAGCCCCACACCTGAGTGAGGCATGAGCAAGCTGCTTCCGTGGGCCACCCCAGTGTGTCTTCTCCAGCCTGGATTCTCTCTTTCCCTCCAGCACACATCAGGATGTTTAGCTACTTTATTTATGAGTGGATTTCCCACTCTCCCACCAGGCAATACCCTTTGGTGAGGAGTCTGTGAGTAGTGTTTCTTGTTCTGTCTACAATGCCCACCATGTATTCAGAACCCAATAGATATTTATTGTTAATTGAAGTTCACAAATTCTAGAATTTGCCGTTCCCCTCTGTTAAATCCATGAGAAGCTGAAATGGCCCAAGTTTGATCTAGTAGATATTTTGGCTCCCTGAACCTTAAATTTCTTCTCCCCTCTTTTCCCTGTACTTGGAGGTGTCTGGAGCTCCCGTGGGCTAGTGTGGGTCTCAAGGAGGCTGCTTTGAAATGTCTGCAATGAGGTGGTGCTGGGGTAAAGCGTGAAGAACCTTGTGCCGCAGCTGCCACTGTGCATGGCCCTCACGCCCACACCCTGCTGGGCCCAGACAAGGCCTGCAGGAAGGAAGGCCCACACTGGCTAGCCCTGCGGTGAGGGAGGACGTCCAGGTGAGAATCTCAACCGAGTCCTCCTTTAGTGGAATGGGGGGATATGCTATGTGAAGTCACAATTTTTCCTCTCATATTTTGAAGTCACCAGCTTGGCACCCACCAGCAAATCCCTACTAGGCTGTGAATCCCTCTATGGGAAAAAAGAAGAAACCTATAAAATGTGAGAGACTTTTCTTCTCTATCTCTTACAAAAGGCTTCTGTAGAAATGCAGGAGTTTATTATTTACAGTACCTAATCTTCCTAGATGGAAGGGAAATTTTTTTTTTTTTTTTTTTTTTTTTTAACTATTTTTCTTTCCTTTAAGAGTGTTTTTTAAAAAATAAAATCCTGGGTCCTTAGTGCTCTTTCCTTGGTTTCTTACAGTTTTTTTTCTTTTCCTTTTAATATTCAGATATGTTTTCTTATCTCTAAGGGATGCTCCTGATGTCTCATCAGGAACATGTATCTATTATTGTTGCAGCAAAAGACCACCCCAAAAAGGTGGGGTGTGCGCCTATAATCCCATGTCTTGGGAGGCCGAGGCAAAAGGATTGCAACAGCCGTAGCAACTTAGTGAGGCCCTAAGCAACTTAGCAAGACTGTCTCAAAATAAAAAAACACAAAGGGCTGGGGATGTGGCTCAGTGGTTAAGAGACCTGGTTAAGTGATTTTTTTCTATCATTAATGGGCCACTTCAAAAGTAAACTATGCAGCAGTCTTCTGTGCTGACAAGCTTACAATAGAATCAAACTGATTTCACATATAATCTTGCTCAGTTTTGTGATTCAAAGTGATCATTTTATCCTGAAAAGAACACCCTAAAAGAGCTGGTGGTCATGAATTTGGAAAATGTGTATCTCCAAGGGGCGTATTGCCTGGTGGGAGAGTGGGGAATCCACTCATAAATAAAGTAGCTAAAAGTCCTGATGTGTGCTGGAGGGAAAGAGAGAATCCAGGCTGGAGAAGACACACTGGGGTGGCCCACAGCAGCGGCTTGCTCTGACTGGGTGAGTGCCCATGCCTCACTCAGGCATGGGGCTCATGGTGTTGGTTTTATGAATGCAAAGTTCAAGTGTCAGGAGCCCAAGTTCCTGTGTTTAGACCTTGGCCACATTTTAGTTTACGGGGTTGTAATGGTGACACAGGCCAGCACACAAGAAGGAAGATGGCCAAGAGCAATAGCACCAAGACCAGAGGAATGGCCCACCACCTACCACACCCACCCCAGCCAATGACCCTGAGTGCCGAGTGGAAGGAATCCCCAGCACCCTCCCCCAAAACCAAACCAAAATAAACCCACCCCCAAACCTGGTGGCTTAAAAACCAGCAGTTTGGACAGGGCTCAGCTCCTGCTGCTCTCCCTGACGCACTCATGATGTTGTAGGGTCAGAGGAGGCAAGGCACCGAAGACAGCAGGAAAGTTTTATTTGGCTGCAGCCAGGTTCAGAGGGCACAGCCTTTGCTGTAATCAATTAATCCTCTGAACCCCAAGTTCAGGGGGTTTCAGAGTTTTATACCCAGCGTGGAAGGGGAGGGGCCCAGAAGTTCACACTCAGCAGAAGTTCACATTAAAGCAGCTTTTCCTTTCACTGTTTTGGGCAAGTTAACCCTTCAAGGACAACACCTGGGAAGGGGAGAGCTTCTTCCCTCTCTTTCCTCCCCCTCCAGCTGTTACCATGGGAGCCCAACTGTTAAACTTCTCTTATCTTAGAAATAAATGTACACATCTCTGTGAAGCCCAGCTCAAGGCCAGAGGCCTTGTTTACACATTTCTACAAACTACTATACAGGATACATGTTTGTGAAGAACTAGTAAGGGGCTGTCCAGCACCTGGAGTGCCAATTTCTTCCCGGCCAGTGGCCAAGTAAAACAAGGCAACACGAAAATAGGAAGTTTATCTACATTGAACTCTTTTGTAGAGACTCTTTTGCTGACAGTCCTAAAATCAGCCATGGTGAAGATTTCTGGAGAGGCCCAGGTAAGACTTTTCTGTGGAGAAAGGGGGCCCCACTCACATGGCAGTGACCTGGGGCTGTTGGCAGGGACACCTCCATTTTCCTGACTTATGACCCTAGATTTTTCATGCTGAGATCCAAGAGGCAAGCCCCAAGGAGGAAGCACTTGTCAAGCTTCTGCTTGTTTCACATTTGATGTCTCAGTTGTGGCCAAGCAAGCCCTGTGACTAAACTCAAGACTCAGTGTGGTGAAGGATTACACAAGGACGGACGTGGGTGCTGGTGGGCAGGACTCACTGGGATCACTGTGTGGCATAAAGAGAGGCATATTATCTGGGCTTTTTGTTTGCTTTCACTAAGCCATTACATTTGCTCATAACCTTGCTAATCACTCTATAAACAGGAGCAGGCCAATTCTACAGAGGATTTCTCTACCCGTGCCACCTAACGTCTTTATCTGGAGTTGGCAAACTTTTTCTGTTAAGGGGCAGATAATAAAAATCTTGGGTTTCACAAACCACAGGCTCTACTCACTTGTTCAAGTGCACTAGTAACCAGAGATAATATGTAAGTGAATGGGCAATGGCTGCATTCCAATAAAACTTTATTTATAAAACAGATTTGGCCTGTGGTCCTTAGCTTTCTTTTGGAGGTGGGTACTGGGTATTGAACTCAGGGGCACTTGACCACTGAGCCACATCTCCAGCTCTATTCTGTATTTTATTTAGAGATAAGGTCTCACTGAGTTGCTTAGCACCTCATTTTTGCTGAGGCTGGCTTTGAACTCACAATCCTCCTGCCTCAGCCTCCTGAGCCACTGATTACAGGTATATGCCACTGCGCCTCGATAGTTTGTCAATTCTTGATTGTGATTTTCTAGATTGTCAAAAATATTGTGCATTGTACTCCAAGTATTGCTACTTCTCAAACTTGAAATTTAAATGCCATGAAACTTAAATGTCATTTTTGTGGATCCTTGGAAGAAACTGATCAGTGTATATTCATGTTGCATAACATTTTAAAATCTAATTGTTTAAAACCATAAACAAATCCATATAATCTTTTCTAAATATCTTTTTAAGAGTTTCAACAAAAGTTGTGTTCATAGAATAAAATGTAATGAGCTGGTTCAGTGAGTCAGAGGGACAATATAATACAGATGTGGAGAGCACAGACTCTGGAGCCAAGACTCTTTGGCTCTGCCACTGACTGGTTGTGTGACCATAGACAAAGTTACCGAGGCTCTGAGTTTTTGTCTCCTCATTTGAAAATAGGATTGATGACAGCTCTACTTCATGAGGTTATTATGGAGACCGTGAGTTAGTCTACATAAAATACTTGAGAGTGTCGCCCAGATTATAGTAAATGTTATTAAAATGGTACAAGCATCAAAATGTCATAAAACTAACTCTAAAAATCAATAGACATATGATTGTTTACAGGTTCATGTATCAAGAATTTTTCATTGAAAAATCAACAAATTAACTTAGATCTGAGTACTTTCAAGTCTACTGAAATGCAACAAGCAAGCCACAGGGAGCCGTGGCATAGATTTGCCGCAGGGGACACACATAAACATATGGAACGTTATTAGATAGGAGGAGAATGTGCAGTGTCCAATACACTTTCAGATTTGTTAGAAAAGATAAATTCTTTAAAAAATTTTTATTTTATTACGTAGTAGTAGCCTTAGAACTGGCATCCAGAGACTAGGAATTGTCTATGTATTATTTTCCATTGTATGACAAGATGCTTCTGCTGAGTTGCCAGACACGTGACCCATTGTTCTGCCCAACCACTTGTAAATAAGACCGTCCTTGCTGCTACAGTGGCTGAATGCATAGAAGCTGCTAGGGTGGCCAGACAATGCTTGGTTTTGCTCTGCCATTTACAGCTGTGCTTTAGTATATGCCGCAGTGGCTCAAAGTGACCTACATTTGACCCCATGGTCGCATTTCCTTCATGAACCGCATTTGTCTTCACCTCATTCATCTGAGTTTGCACTACCAGTAGTACTTATGAAGCTCTCTGCCCAGTGGCTGGGGACACTGACTACTCAGGTAGCCTAGTTCTAATAGGTCATCTTGGGTAGGATTTACTGAACCCAGCTACTCCGACATTTTACAGTGTAAGGGTTCAGTAGCAGTTCAGGACAACTACCGTGAAGATCTACCATGTGTCAGGTGCTATTCAAGTTGCTCAAAAAACATCTTCTGTAGCTATTTAAGTAAAAGCCTTAAGAGAAAACCTCCTGTGGCTGATTTGTGACCATCTGCTTAGCATCTGGGGAAGGAACTGGCTGAGAGAGTGACACCCACAAGGACAACAAAAACAGGAGGAAGTGGCCAGCTCACAGTGTGGAGAAAGGGAGACATTCCATTCCAGAGCACCCAGCACAAGGCTGCTGCTTCTGAGCCACAGGTGCAACCACTGCAGGGGTGTCCAGTCCCTCAGCAGACTCGGGGCAGCACTCAGTCCCCTGGGGGGGCCTTCCTGCTGCTGCAGGATTGTCAGGCACACAACTTAGTGATTTCAAGAACCCACAATACTGTTAGGAGATGGGCTCATGACCTCTCCCAGGAATCTTCTGTTCCCCTTTTCTTTGGAAATTCAGAGAAAGGGCTCAAGACTGAGGAATTCAGCTATGGAAATACTGCTACAACAACTGATGCACATTAGAGGAGAAAAAGGTTAAGATTCAGCCACTTCTGCTGCCACATATTGACGTCTTCCACTCTCTCTCTCTAGGAAGCCATGCCTGATGATGTCCTCTTTATAGGCTTTCAGCTTTTTCTCTCCTTTGTTCTTGTACAGTGGTTCTTCTTTAGTGTGCATCACAATCACCTGGAGAGCTTGTTCCAAAGGACTGTTGGGCCTAGCTCCAGAGTTTGATTCAGTAGCGTTTGCTGGGTTAAAAAAATGTGCATTTCTAGCAAGTTTCCAGGTTTTGGTGATGCTGCTGGTTCACAACCAGTTTTGGAATAACCAATCTTACAGAAAGGAAAAATCACAACCAAAAAAAAAAAAAAAAATATATATATATATATATATATATATATATATATATGGCAGTCTGGTACACTGCTGTGTGAACATTCTGTGCTAGCTGTTCTCTAATCACAGAATTCCACTCTAGCTTGCTCCTTCCTCCAGATGTGTGCTTTTCATTTTCTTCAGTCTATGTAGAAAGGGGTTCTGTTCCCTTTAAAACATAAGTGAAGCGGGCTGGGGTTTTGGCTCAGTGGTAGAGCACTCGCCTAGCACGTTCGAGATCCTGGATTTGATCCTCAGCACCACATGAAAATGAGTAAGTAAAATAAAGGTATTGTGTCCAACTATAACTAAAAAATATTTTTAAAAAACATAGTTAAGCATATTTAAACACCTTCTTTCTAGAACCCAATTAAAATGGGTATTTTTGAAACATTTTCTGTGATAATATCCTCGTAAAGACACATAGGCACCCTGTTTGTACGCTGGCCAACAACATGGATGTTCTGAGACAGCTTTTGCTGTATCTTCAGACTGGCACAGATTTTTTTCTATCATTAATGGGCCACTTCAAAAATAAACTAAGCAGCAGTCTTCTGGTGCTGACAAGCTTACAATAGAATCAAACCGATTTCACATATAATCTTGCTCAGTTTGTGATGCAAAGTGATCATTTCATCCTAAAAAGAACACCCTAAAAGAGCTGGTGATCATGAATTTGGAAAATGTGTATCTCCAAAAAATGTGTAGGAACTTAAATGTGCAATTAATGCGTGGACGAGGCAGACTGTGACTGTTTTCTTCAAGTCCAATGACAAGTTTGATGCTGTCAGCTGTATCTAGTTCCCAGTCGGCCAAGAGGGTTGTTAAACATTTACAAATTACTGCAATGAGTGACTGGTGCAAAAAAAAAAAAAAAAAAAGTGCAATGACTAGGAATATTTTCTCCCACATATTATTTTTTTTTCTGGAAGTGGAATAAAATAATTTAGATTCATTAAGAGTGGGATTTACTGAACCCAAGTCAACCAACCAACCCAACCTTGAGTCAATCAAGGTTCTGGTATAGTTGTAGAGAAGACTTGAAAAGGAAGGCAATAGTAACTGAGGGAGAAAAACACTGCTGACATTAGCTGTAGCACAATTCAAGTTTATTCCATTTGTTCTTGCAACACAAAACTGAAACACAGTATTATTTAGCATTCGGATGTACATGAACTAGGATACTTATGAGAAACCCAATTGTGTCAAAAGTATGACATTGTGGAAAAATGAACTCAAATATATCAAAATGCACAAAGCACTAGTCTTCCTCCATTACTGCTTAGAAAGATATGATTGTTTCTCCATTTACAAAATAGAATCAGGACAATTTAAATTTTTAAAATTTTGCATGCAAACACTGCAATTGCTTATTTATGTAGGAGGGCACTCTTACCAGCTTCTTCTATACACAGTTGAGTATACAATATTGCATGGAAGAAAACAGCAGCTCAGTTGAAGTTTCAGGGGAAAAAAAAACCAAACAAATAGGTACATGTAGATTTAAAATCCATTATTTGTGGAAAGAAATCAGTGAATAAAGGGCCTACTAGTTTGCAGCTTCCACACACTGCACCTACCTACTACATTGCTGTGCCCAGCTGGGTTTAGAATGGTGAGCTGTGCAAAAAAGAACCACGTGGAGACTCAGGTGCTGTGTATAAATTCTAAGTCTATAAACACCAGTCTGCAGCTGCAGGGGGAATTTGTTAGTATCCTACTGTAAACAGGCAAACAACCTGTTTTTACTTGTTATATAGTGCATACAAAATGACTGATTTAATACAAAACTACTGAACATGCAAGATTTTTTCTGAGATGTTAAATAGTACTCCAGTGGAGAACAAAACTTACTTAACCTTTTGCTAATGCATGTAGTACCAAAAAACCAGACATGGTTTTAGCTTTACTCAAAATATGAACGTAAGTGTTGTGAATTTCTCTGCCAAGTGGTTCAGAAATACATTATAAATAACCTAGTTAAAAAAAAAAAGAAAGTGTAAACCATCTTGGTCAGTCTATTCTATTCTATGTTTATATGTTATTTTCTCAAGCAATTGCTTCATAATTATGGGGTTTACAAAATGGCTGAGAAAGAAGAGGGAAGGCGAGATAGCCTCTACTGCATTACAAGGAACATCAGGATAAAATGTACAAAGAAGCCCATAATGACTACAGAAAGCAGACCAAATTTAGGAATGATAGGATGGTGCACTCTCTGCAACAGCCAACAACAATACAACACTTGCAAAGTAAAGGTGAAAATTGTGTGAAGGGCAAAATTCAAGCCTTAAAAATAGCATTACGCCAAGAGGTGAAACCACCCTTTATATTATACTGATAGTTATAGACTGACAGAGTGCCCTCCATTTCCAATCAGGATGTCCAACTCTAATAGGCTGCATTAAGACAGCAGAATTGCCAAATATAAAGTATTTTAAACCACCATTTTGTGATTGTTTTCTTGGACATAGGAAAATTACAGGGTTAAGCTAGTTGAAAGTGAAAAAGCCACAGGATAAAAAAAGGGTTCATGAACACACACACACACACACACACACACGCCAACCAACCAATCAGCAACTGATTAATAAAATTTATTATTAGCCAGGAGCTGACTGTTCTTGATAATAGTTTAACCCTGCTGTAGAATGCTACATTGCCTTAAAAAAATCATTAGTTCTATATTATCCACAATCTGAATATAAGTCCCTAACCCACCCTCCCCCCCTTTAAAAATTTGAGGTACATTCAATTATTGCATGACTCGGCTAAGGAAAGACCCTAATATTTTAGTAAGCTTATATGAATGGCAAGTCAAAGAAATCTCAATATTTTAAATGCAAGATATCAAATTTAAGGTTACATGTTTAATTTTACTGCTCATGAAATAAACATTTGGAGATGTGTCTTAAATTTTCTGCAATTCATAAGAATGCCATTTCAGGGCACTGTATTCTAAGAACACAGAATAGATTATTAAGTTGTTACACTTTATGCAATACATGACTTATAAAAGAAAAGAAAGAAAAACACATTATGCAGGTGGGTTGGCATGTTCAGCAGAAGCCTGTCCACAACTCGGGGAACCTGGTAACAAGCATATCTCTGTAGGGATGGGGTTAAATTTGTCCAAATAGTAAATCTAACCCCAGTGATAGCTTTGGTGCACTAAGTAATCAGCATCCAAGATGGGTCTGAGAGAGGCATTCCAAAGAATGTTCCTTGATTCTCTAAACATAACTGAGGTCAATTAATTCAAACAGCAAATGAAGAAAATCCATAGGTACTAAGAAAACCTTTCTCTCTTTATGTGATACTAACTCGCTTATGGCTATGATTCTATTTTTAAACCCCCTTTTACTACCAGCAGGAGTTTGAAAGTGTTTCAATGTTACATAAATGTCTGACTCTATAGGAGAAAAAAAATACGCATACTGGAATGGTTTCTCCTTTAGATTTCTAAAATTTAAGATTTTATAAATAAAACTAGTCAGTTTTATCTAAAGAGACATGAAATCCACATGAAAGGGGAGAGAAAATCCAAAGTTCAGTCATCCAGCAATTTAGGAGTGTGCCCCTCCTCACCTTAACTGAGCTTTCACATAAAGCTTAAAGTCACTGAGGGAAGATTTGGTCACCAACCACAGGCAGCGCTCTTAACTGTGCCAGGAAATCCCCAGGAGAGTGCATCCTTAAGGCAGAAGGCTGTAGCTAATTGCTTATCTCAGCACCCTAGGTTTACATCGCAGCAGCCACTACTGCTCACAGGTAGGGCTGCCAAATAAGAGTTGGCCTTTGTATAATCAGATCTTCAACACAATCTAATTAATGAATTAGCTAGGAAGCTGGAAAGGTCAAATGTTCCTGGTACGTTGTGTCTTTGCTCTCCCTTGGGTATAAGCTGTGTATTTTATTAGAAATGGAAAAGAGGCTGGCTTGATCAGGAATCCTGGTAAAATCCTGATCCTGGCCTTTCCCCTCCTCCAAAACATTGTTTTTTTTTTTTCTGGTAGTCTGATTTGTTATGAATTTCTCTCTCCCCTCACCCCTCTGAAAGTATTTAGCTGAAGAAGCTGGCAGATAGAGAGTGACAGACAGACAGGCAGCAGTGTGAGGCCACAGGAGAGTCATTCTTCCCAAGTTATCAGTCCGTCCATCCATCACTGGAGAAGAGCTCTGATTGCCTGGTTGTCAGTGGCTTCAAGGGCGGTCAGTCCATCTGGACCTTTCACAGTCTTATCAGCACCCTGGAAAAGAGAGGGAAGAGCCTTCAGCATTAAGTGAACCCATAACAGGGTGAAGAAAACACAAGAGTAGATTATGTGGCATAGGCTGTTTACACTGAGAATTAAAAAAATTCCCCTGCTGGAATTCACTGGATTACAGAAAAAGAAACAACGAAGAATTTGGTGAGGTTATGGATTAAATTGTAAAAATGCTATATTACTTTTTAGGCACCAGAAATAATAAGCTACAAACACAACTTGGCATTAACACAAGCAATGACTGGCTTTTGTTCATACTATTATTGCATATTTACCCCATTAAGCTTAAAAAATAATATCCCTCTGTGTGGTAGGAAACAAAAGACATTTTTGCTAAAGAAAGTACTCCTGTGATAAAATTATTTTTTTCTTCTCTGCAACATTTTTCTCTACAGTGGCTAAATATTATGTATGTTAAGAACATATGTGATACTGATCATTTTACTTAGGAACACTTAGCGGTAAATGATTGGGATGTGGGCTGTAAGGAGGCTGCTCTCTAAACTAGGGAAATCTTCAGTGCAGACTCCCGACTGCTCTGAGTGCTTCACCTGCAGGTGCTGTCCTGTAGTGGCTCTACGTTCTTATCTGTCAGTCCTTTCTAGAATGAAAACTCCATGGGAACAGGAATCCTGTGTGACTCACCACTGTATCCCAGCAACTAGAAAAGTAAGTGCCTGGTCCATGGTAGGTAATGCACTTGCTCCCAAGCTAGGTTTGAACCTTCTAGCTCCTAGAGACAATATCCTACCATCTGAGAGTTCTCTTCAAGGACCCCTGCCACAACCAATAGTTATTCACCAGGCTCAGCTCCGCCCAGCTCCCCTCGCCAATCTCTTGTTCTTCTGTCAGTTCCGAACCCTAAAAATTTGTCTACATGTAATGTAAATGGTACCTTAGAGACCCACTCTAGTCAAACTTATCTGCCTCTTTTCCCATTAATTCATATGTGCTCCCATCCTACAGAATTTCTCACTAGTTCATGAACATTCCATGAGCCATGCCTTCATACAAGTGGGGCTCCATATGGAATGTCTTATCCCATTTTCTCTGGCAAATCCATCCATCCAACCAAGAATCTGCTGAATGTTTGATGTGTACTTACTAAGTAAGGATCTAGAGAACCAAAGAAAACCCAGACAGAGTCTGTCAATCTGGCTGATGTGGGAGACTGACAAGTCAACATGGCACAGTGGGGTGAATACAGCAGCAGTACCATTCCCTGGGGGTGGTGGTGAAGTGGCTCATAAATCAGAAGAGGATGTTGTGGGAGGGCATGAGGGCTAAAGCCTTCCTGGATGAAGTAGTGCTTGGGCTGAGTCTTGGTGAGTAATAAGCTGATTAAGTATAACAGGGAGACGAGGTGACAGATATCTGGGAAGTCTTAAATTATCACAAGGTCTTCCTCAATATCACTAAGTCTATATTTTCATTTTCTAATTGAAATTAATTGCTTCATGGAAGACATGGAACTCAGTCAAGTGGGAGAGAAATCAGTGAGAATTTCAATTCAATGTGGTAAGCTCCTGCAACATTGATTAAATGACAATAACTGGGACCACTGCATTAAAAAAAAATGATTTCTTACTCGTTTTGATAGCTTTTTTTTGTGACCAGCACTGGAAACTATAATTCTGCATTATTAAAGAGTTACATAACGTGGCGAGCCATCAGTTTATTTCCCTTCTTTTGATAATAGCACTCTGAGGATTCTTTTGCCCTCTGCAGTGTGACTCCTAGGATATAAATCAAGGAGCCATGTACTTTTCCCTTGTTCAGTGTTGAAGATTTGTATAAGTCAAACAGGATTCTCTCTTAATTTAGAATCTCAGGTGGAGAGACCAAAAGAAATTAGAGGTTATTTATCATTGTGGTGTCACCCGGATGACAAGCTGAGGAGTTCCTACTATTCAGAGCCCTGGTGTCACCCAGCTGCATTCTCTCTCAACCTGATCCTCCAGCTTTCCCTGTAATTTCATGACTAGTCAAAAATTCCTTTCCTACTTGTTGCAGTCAATTTCTGCTATTTGCAGCCAAAATATTTAGCTGATAAAATATTTTAAAAATTTAAAATCACCTTTCCTCCCAATTATAAAATAAAACTCAGAATACACAGAAAAACAATATTCTTAATCCTGCAAGTCAGATGCAATTGATAATTCACATTTTAAATGAAATTAATAAAGTACTTAATATATTTAACAAAGTGGAATCAGTTCTAAAAAAAGACAATGAACTGGTTTTGTCAAATAGATAAGAGTATTACAAGAAATTTTTTTTTGTACTTGATGCAGCTATATAGAACTTAAATATATTTGGTTATTTATCATTTCTCTGAAAAAACATTTTTAATTGTTTGCTTTTAGTTTCAGTGATTACTGCCATAGCTTTAGGTAATATATTCATGCTGAGTTATTAGCTTTAGATTTTTCTCTCTGACTTCCTGCTATGTAGAAGAGGCTTCAGTTCACCACCATCATTTTCCTGGGACTCTTTTTTATGTCTGAAATGCCATTTTCTTTCTTCGTATTATTCTATCAATTTTGATAGTATCTCATCTCTCACACACTAATTTCATAAGGCACTTTCTCTTAATTTCCCGTCATACTCTCCAACTTGCCAGCATTTCTGTTTTTTAAGATTAACTATTCTGATTTGTAAAAACTGTTTTCTTATTGGTTTATTTTTATAGTTAAAAAAAAAAAGAACAATGTTTAAGTTATTTCTAGGTAAACACCATCTGCTGTGGCACTTAGCAGAATACTATGATTAGTTTTCTCTCTGTTGCTTCAATACTGCAACCTTCTGCTGCCCTCACAAGTGACAGAACTGGGAGATGAATCCCAGAGTAGCAGCCTGAGTTTTTCATAGAACTGTTTATTTATTTACAAATAACAAATTTCTAAACATATATGTTAGTTCCAGGATAAACCATTATAATGTGTAGAACCTAGAATGCACTGGATTAAACTCAAGTTTATTTCAATATCAGTAGAGTGGCTCTGTCATACAAGGTCATTTAAGAACTTCTACCATTCCTTGAGTACCTCTGCATCCCTATGGCTGAAGCTGGCTTAACTCTATACCTGCTTCCAGCCCTCTATATCAGGAGTGGTGGGGTAAGTCCACAGCAACTGGCTTCACATTTTAGGTGATGATTTGCAAGTGGCACACATCATGAATGTACATCCCAGAGTAGCCCCAAAAGACACACTTATTGCAAGGGAAGGTGAGATAGAAGGACTAACCAGCTGCCATGTGTGCAACTAAGACCTGGGGTTCTCTTCCTAAATGAATGAGGAAGAAACAGATATGGCAGACAGCCTACAATCTGACTCTTACTGTTCTGAAAATAATTTGGAATAAGTCATCGATGTCCTCTTAATGCCAAGATCAATCACTGTCAGCGGTATTTGAACAGTGCAGCCCTCAGGCTCAAGACACTAGGTCCATATTCTGTCTACCCTGCCTTTCCTTCTCCCTGCACCAACTCTTTCAATTCGCCCTCGCCCCCTCTTTCCTTGCTCTCTGGCTGTCCTATATATATTGCTATTCTTTATGGTTCTTCTATTTGGAACTCTTTGTGACTTGCTCAAGGTGCTTTTCATTAGTCTTCTCAGATATGTCAAACCTTTATCCTTATCCCTCAGTCTAATTCCACTCTTAATGTGGAATTAGCTGCCTTGAAATTTAAGCTCATGTATATATACTGGCTTTGAGTTTTCATCTACTTCCAGTCCCATAAATACCTCAAATACAACCACTCCTAAAATGAATCTACAACTTTCCCCTAAAAACTCACTCCTTTTTCAGAAATCTCCATCATGGTGAAGAACACTACTACCTTCCAAGAACATGGAGACATTATGCTGTTCTTGTTGATCTCCCCGAGTCTTCCCACAAGACACCAAGTCACTCTTCTTAACACTGACAATCTGTCTATGCTTCTCCATAGCTCTCTTAGTTTGGTCTTCATGTAAATATTCTGATGCAATAGCTTCCTTTCTCTTCTTTCTTTTCTTACATCATGCAATTCATACCCCACACATCTGTCTGGGTTATCTTTCTCAAACGAAAGCCGACCACACTGCTCACCTTCCTAAGCCTATGGGCACCCTTGCAAAATAGATCGAAGACAAATAACATGACACAAAAAGGCACATTTGCTCACTACTTACTTCTCTAATCATATTTAGTGCTAAATTCCTTCTATCCTACACTGAAGCTCCAGAAAAAAATTCTACCATACCCTACTGCATTGTGATCTTTTTTGTCCTGTGACTTTTCTCATCGTGGCTTCTATCTGGCCTATATTTAGAGCTTGATTCAGGTGATAAAGTTTTCTTAAGTAGGAAAAGCTGCTATGGCCAAATTAAAGTGGCCATAGCAAACAGCCTGGTTATCGTTCCAGAGAGTAAACCTTTTAAGGCAATATGAGCAATTTATTGATTTTCAGATGTCCTACTTTTTGATATCAAGTATTATTTAATAGTATATGGTAGAATGTAGGAAATGTTAAAAAATTTTTAAGTCATCTTATCTCTGCTCATGAATAGTTTACAACCTAGTTGGAAAGATAATCTGTACAGGCATGAACAAGAAGAATGTATCTCCTGCTTGTTACCTTTTTTTACTTTCCTCCTCAGATAGCCTAATTCCATTCTTAACAGGCACAACTAGGTCAAGAAAATTGAATTAGTAGCATTTTAGAATGAATTAGTAACATTTAAGAATGAAACTCTTAAAACTTATATTAATAATGTGATGTTATTTTCACAAAGGGCGTTTGTGGTAAAGATGCTGATTACAGTTATACTGATCAACTATTAGCATATGAACCAGTTTTGTTTCGATGCACATTAATATGGTAAAAATATACATGAACCTACCTATCTATACACCCACACGTGTGTGCGTGCATACACACAGAGTATTAGTGGACATTTCTTGTTAAGACTGTTTTACAACCTTAGAATATAACCCATTTCTTCAGAAAAAAATCTAGCAACCATAATTTAGAATACTTAATTCATTTGTGGAGAAAAGGCAGTTTAAAATCAAACACAAACTGAATGCCTGAAAGGACTAAGATGGCAGCTGAGAATTAAAGCCAATTCAAGGGACACGTGAAAGGAAATGAATAGTCTGTATTTATTTTGTTTGGTAGTAAATGTTTCATAAAGAGGTTGAAAAATGTAAATTTTTATTCTTCCCTTTATGACATACTTTTCCAGGCTAGTATTCCAGTGAATCTCATGTCATTTGAACTAGGAATTGAATCTAAAATTTTATAAAACTGTTGAAACAGCTTTCCAGGGTTTAAGCTCTTTATTATATTCTGGAAGCATGCTAAGAGTCCTCAGTTAGAAATTCCTACTTCAAACATGTACTGTTCTCAGTCCAAATAAAATCAGAAACAAAACTGAAGAGCAGGGAAAGTCTCCTGAAGAGGGTGACGCTAACAGCAGAAACATCTGACAGAATTTTGACATGACTTGTGTAAACCAAAAAAACAAAACAAAACAAAAACCCCAAGCAAACAAACAAAACCCCTGAGACTGAATCACTGCTAAAGCTTAGCAGTGGACTAGAGTTATGAATAACCACACAGTAAAACAGGCTCAGAGTGTCTGATGTTGATAAGTCTTCAAGGAAAGGGTTAACCAAGTTTATTCTACGTAAGAGAACTATACCTAATATCCTTAAGAAATTTTCTATCCAAAATAGTTAAAATGTTTTTATTCTTATAAAGGCATCTTTCTCTTTTCCACTGTATTTATTACTACCTGAAATTAAATTACATTCAATCGAAAGTACATTTTGTATACTTGTTTATTCCATCTTCTCCTTTAAGAAAATGAGGTCTCCAAGAGGAGCAGACTTGTTTATCTTCTTCATCCATATATCCCCAGTATTTAAATGAATAGACTGTATTTATTTTTTTGGTAGTAAATATTTCATAAAGAGGCTGAAAAATGTAAATTTTTATTCTTCCCTTTAACCATCCAATTAACTCTTAATCAATTGTTACATTCTCTCTGAAGCCCTTCGGGAATTTCCCAGGCAGCTGCTCCTCCTTTAAGTCCACAGCCTCTTATTGATCATACCAACATGCCCACTTTGACTCCTCCCTCCTTGTTTTCCTCTACTACAAAAGTGGAAAAGAAATGGAATTCCCACAAATGGGAATATACATGTGGCCATCTCACACAATTTTTGGCCTCTCTTATAGTGGGTTATTCCTTAACTCCTCCTTCTTTTCTGAAAAACAGACTCAAGGATAGAGGTAAGGTAATCATCTCGTAACCTACGACCAGAGGGGATGGAAGGAGGCGTGAGGGTAGGATGATGATGCACACAGTGGAGCCAGTTGTACTACATATCTCAGACATCTTGATATGAGCCACTTTCTTGTTTAGATTGCTACAGTAGGGGCTTTTATTGTGGCTGAATTTCTCTTACAGCACTTAATAGAGTCTACAATTTTCCATAAATAAACTTCTCTTTCCCAAATTAGGCTGAACTCCATAAGGACAGGGTTTTTGTTATATTCATCTCTGTAACTTTAATAGCTGGATTAATGTCTGGTATTCAGCCAGGCTCAACAAGAATTTGTTTAAAAAAATTCATGTCTGGGTCACAGTGTAAATATATACTGTTACAAATATTACCCTTAGTGAATACACAACACACACACAAACACCACACAAATTAAAAGGAACAAGTATCTCTTCTACCATCCTGAATATGTACCACCACTTCTCACTATATTAAAAAGAATACTGCAAGATATTTTCAATCAATTTACTGCATATTAAAACAGTCCTGAGAAACTGTGTTATGTTCATAAAGAATCTGTTACTAGACTGGGAGTATGGATCAGTGGAAGAGTGCTTGCCCAGCATGCATGAACCCCTGTGTTTGATACCTAGCAGTGCAAAAAAACCAAAACCAAAACCAAACAAACAACAACAACAACAACAAAACACCAAAAAAACTTCAATAAAATGAAGCCACAAAACAATAAACCACCACCCAACTCCATTATTTCATGATTGTGGGGTGTGTGTTTGCAATTCCACAGTGCTATTGATAGAATATTGAGAATCTGAAAACTTTCAACTGTTTGAATTTATACTTCTATGTTACAATTGCCAAAGAACTTACACAGTTCAATTCTGGCGACTACTAAAAATGAATTTGGCATTTAGTGACATTAAAAAAAAAAATCCAAATACCCACAATTGTACATGTTGTATAACTGTATTTAGTGGTACAGGATCTCATAGCATATTTAATTTCATAATTAACTTACACAGTGATAGAGGAGACAAAATAGTGTTTCTGGATACCCCAGAGTATCTAATATGATACAAAATATGCAATGTGAACACCATGTTCCACACATTTCAAAACTGCCATGTAGCAGGTGACCTTAACTTCATATATATATATATATTTTTTTTTTTTCCCCACAGCAGTCTCATAAAATAGGCACTGTTAACTCTATTTTATAGACAGGTTCTTTAGTTCAGAGATTAAGAAACTTGTTAAATGTCAGTCAGACCGACAATGGGTTGTTGAAGGGAAGAATAAATATTTACATTTTTCCAGCCTCTTTATGAGACATTTACTACCAAACAAAATTATAAGACTGACTCTAAATCCTGTGTTCTATGAAATCTTTAGTTGAAAATCATCTATAGCTTCTTGTTCAAAAATGTGAGGAAGAGTCCCAGACTTAAGAATTTATTACCTTTAGATATTTGTACCTTATTTGTCTCTCTTCAGGAAAATGAATACTTTTGTAAAATGGAATAAATACACGAGATACCATCTCATTTGTGGAACACTTTGAGGATAGAGAATATCTGCAGACATTCAGTTCACAAGTCAATTCAACAAGCATTTACTGAATTTCTATTAAGTACCAGATGTAGTCTTTTTAAATAAAATTTTATTGACTCACAGTCACACTCATTCATTTACGTGTAGTTTAGAGCTGCTTTTGTGCTATGGTGGCTGCAACAGTAGCTGTGACAGACCACATGGCACAAAAAGCTCAAAACATTTACTATCTGGCCCTTTACAGAAGAGGTTTGTTGACCACTGTTTTAGGGTATTAAGGAGAAGGAACAGACTACTCCTATTTTCACAATCTATCAAGGAAAGAGGAAGGGCTCATTTATGCAAATGTATGGCAAGTACTGTACTAAAAATAGAGGGACAGACCACCCACTACCTTCTTTGATGAACACTATTAATTCCACTGAGTTCGGATGTCAGTGACTTCCTGGTTATCAGGTTATAGGACTAGGCTTTAAATCCAGGCTTTGTAACTTCATGGTCAAGATCCTCCATTGTAGGATTCTGTCTAATGACTTGCTCCCTACACAATGGGTTAGGGTTAACTACAGCACTTCATGAGAACTTTACACTTGACAACAGCCAAGTGTTGCTATTGTCTGATCTCTTCCACTTAAACAAAACAACAAAACAATTCTTGCAGCCTCAATTAACTCTTAGAGGTACGTACTTCAAAAGTTTTCCAACTAACCACTGCAACTTACTCACTTAACGGAAACTAACAAATGAAACCCACACACACATATGAGCCATGAGACACATTTTACATTTCAACTTCTTATTTGGACACAGTGACCACAGTTCATTTTCAGTTGCAGATAAAATGGTTGTGGATTTGTTCTTATGTTACTCACTGTAAAAAAAATGATTTTAACATTTCTATTACAACCATATTTTAGCAAGAATAAAAAGATTATTTAGAGGTTTCAGAGAAAAACTCATCATAGAAATAGGAGGATGGAGTAAAGCATAAGTGAGTCTTCAAATGACTTCTAAGGACACTCAGTATTGACCTGTTGTAGTACTTCTGTTGTAGAACATCATGAATTTTAGATGGAAATTTGTCTATACTTGAAAAAAATCTGTCTATACTTTAAATTTGTTTATACTTTATGAAAAGTTATTTTCATAAAGCTTATGTTTTTCAGGGAACCCCTGTTCCTGAAGAGGGTCTCCCCTTTTCTGAGAAGCACATCCATCCTGACTAGTTTTAGCATCTACTGAAAATTTATGATATACTGGGGGCTTTGCAACAAGTGGCTTATATCCACATTCTCTCAGTTATCTACTTTGCTTTAATGTAGTAGTTATAGGCAGGCTCTGAAGCCAAACTGACTGGATTTGAATTCTAACTCCCTTTTTGTTATGGTTTGATGAGATCCCCCAAAGTTCATGTGTGGAAAACTTAATCCCCAGTGCAACAGCTTGGGAGGGAGGGAGGACATATTAAGAGGTGATCAGGTCAGATGAGCTCTGCCCTCACGAATAGATCAATGTGGTTCCTGGGGAGTGAGTTAGTTATTGTTAAAGTGGATTTGTTATAAATATAAGTCCAACCCTGTCTCTTTTTTCCTTTTCCTCTTCTACTTTCTACCACAGGATGATGCTGCACAAAGGTCCTTGCCAGATACTGGCACCATGCCTTTGGACTCCCCAGTCTCCAGAGCCATGAGACAAATTTTTGTTCATTCTAAATTACCCAGTCTGAGTTATTCTGTTAAAACAGCAGAAAATAAACTAAGACACCTAGTCAAGCTGTGTGATCCTAACTGCTCTGTGCCTGTTTTCCCAATGATAAAATGGGGAATAAAAATCATGCCTAATATGATTATTGTGATGATAAGGTGAGTTTATTTGTATCAAGTACTTAAACTAGACAACATTATGTTGGAAATATCATTTTATCGTGAGCTACCTTATACTTATCAACTCTATGTGGTAAGTACTGGTCCTGTTACAGAAAAAAAAAAGCTATGCTGTGACATTAAAGAACTTGCCAAAGTCACAGAGCTATTAAGAAGCTGAACTGAGCACTAAGGATTGTTTGGTACCATGACACACAAATGTGTCACTAACTGAAACTATACAAAATAATGATGTACTCTAGTCTAAAAGAGCTACATGAGTAAAAACAATGAGCTTACAATGGACACACTTGTGTATGAGGTGTATAAAACCTATCAAAACAGTAACAATTGATTCTTCAGTTATTACAGAGTAAATTTTGTAGTAATCATTTGGGTAGGCCCTTTATGATGCAGTCTCATCTTATGGCAATTCAGAAAGATACTGCAAGGCTCAGTAGTCCAAACCTTAACCATATTATATTGGACAGAACTTTGGTGGTTTTAAATAATAACAAATGTGTGCTTGAGAATACGTGAAGCTGCTTATATTTTATGGAAGCAGGGCAGTGAGTAAATTGAATAAAAATTGGCTCTACCAACAAGCACATCTATTTGCATATGTTCAAAAGGACTGATTTTCAACACTTATATCATATACATTTGATTCTTAAATACAGCAGTGAAATCTGTACTGTAACATACTTCACTGTGAATCAACAATATTGGTACTTGAGATATTCAAGTGGTTGCTTGATTTTAAAAAAAGAAAATATATTTATTAAAAACATCAACAATAATAGATAAAATGGTTTTCTGTATTTCTAAGCAGACTGATTTTTTTTTTTTTAAATATCAGCAAATAAGAAATAGTTAACTTAAGAGTGGTCTAAAACAGGGCTGGCAACGTAGCTCTGTGGAAAGACACTTGCCTACTCTGTGCAAGGCCCTGGGTTTGATCCCCAGCACTGCAAAATAACCAAACCAAACCAAACCAAACCAAGTGGTATAAAAGAGCTGTGAGTTACCAAAATTAGTGTTGCACAATAATCAGGGATTATACATAGATTTTTTCTTGTAAAGTCAGAGTGGACTTCCTAAGGAGATAAATTCTTTGACAGTGTGAAGCAGAGAAAGATGAAAACAAGAAAGCAAAGTTTCTCTTGGACTTCTTCCTCTCAGATATAGCTTAGTACATCAAGTATCTCTAGTAACAGGATGATGATACGATGATATATAATAAAAAATTAAGTATGCTGTCAGTTTATTTTTGTAATCTAAGAATAAAACTAATTATAATGCTTAAAGTTCTCATTAAATTTTCAATTTATGGTATTTTGATTTTTGATGTTAAGATACAACATTCTCTGCCACTCTCCCTTCTTTATGTGGCACTGAGGACTGAACCTAGATGTTCTCTATCACTGCGCTACACCTCTAGCCCTTTTTATTTTTTGAGACAGGGTCTCACTAAGCTGCTCAGGTTGGCCTTGAATCTGCGATCCTCCTGCCTCTGTAATCTGT
Source organism: Spermophilus citellus (assembly GCF_964194105.1). Taxonomy (NCBI): domain Eukaryota; kingdom Metazoa; phylum Chordata; class Mammalia; order Rodentia; family Sciuridae; genus Spermophilus; species Spermophilus citellus. The sequence continues at coordinate 213,625,752 of NC_138184.1, forward strand.
AATCCCGAGCTGCTGGGATTACAGGTATGAGTCACTGTGCAAATGTAGTATCTTTAAAGGATTGACAATAGAAACACTGCTCCACAATCCCCTAGAGAGGATTATTTAGAAATGGTTTTCCCTAGGATTAGGAAGCAAGAATACTGGACCCCTTAAAAATCCTTTATTATCAATTATGTGTTAAGAAGGAATTTTAGTAAATACTAATATTATAGAAAGTTTAATATGCAATAAATATATTAATAATATACATATTAATGTGAATTAATATAAGAAATGTCCAACATGATAATGTACTGATGCTTTAGGCAAACAATTATTTCTTATAGAATTGTTTTGTAAGCACAAAAGTAGACTAAAATGTCACATGTAACTTGAAAATAAATTAATTTTTGAATTTATGAAAGCCTATCAGATAATTATAGTTCAAGAATACTCTTTTATAAATAACGTGCTCATTGCATCTTGCTATGAATCAGGTATTTGTGATTTTAATCAGTTTAGAAATGAACGAACAACAAAAGTCCTAGAGCACTGTCCTATAAGCTTGTGCGTGACTGTATAAACTAATAAAACTATCTGAGAAATAAGTGCTTGCATAATCGAACTTGTATCACTTGGGAAGAACTGTTTTGTCATTGAGGGTTGAGGTTTTAAAATGATGCATAATATAAACTCTAAAACTATATATGAGCAACAGCAGTAGTTGGCTGGCAAACTATGGCTTGGATACTTGTTTTTATAAATGAAGTTTTAATGGAACAAAGCTGTGCCCATTTATTGATGTACTATCTATGGCAGCTCTGGAGCTGCTGTGGCAAAGTTATACCTGCCATACCAGGCATATGTGACTCTTCAAGAAAGTTTGGCCACCTCTGTACTAGAGGATATTTTAAAACTGTATTTTAAATACCCCCCCCCCCCAAAAAAAAAAAAAACCCCAACCCTTCCTGGTTAACATTTTTAAGGCAAAAAAAGAGTACTTTATTCAACTAAGATAATTACAATTCTAAATGACACATGATTACACAGTCTGTTCTTGTTTTGATAAAAACAGGCTGAAGTGTACTGGGCTTGGCCTTTATTCTGACTGCTGTGCTCCTAAGTTCCACTTCTCTACCAAGGATGTCTGTTTTACACACCCAGTACAGCTTCTTTCTTATGCTCTCATTCTTCTGCTGCTGTTACACTTCCGAGGGTGCTACTTGAGATTCAATTTTAGTCTGTTTCACCTGCTTCTCCTTTTCCTTGTCTTTTCTCATCAGTTTTGTTATATTTCTCATATGCTCTGGATACTCATACACCAGGAGCTTTTGAGTGTCTGTCTTCTATCTTATGTTATTATTCACCAATTCTTCAGTGCCAGTTAATTTTCATTTCATATTTTAATATTTGTTTTGATTTATTCAGGTATTAATTTCTTTTTATTATTCCTTCTTGTATCTGCTTCTTCCTGAAGTGCATCCAACTTATCATTCCACTTGGTGCTCAGGAGTACTGAGCTCCTCTGGGCCTGGAGAAGCCCTAGAGAAGCCCTGGATCAGCTCCTACCTTTTTGCTTTCTTGTGCATATTTAGAAATGTTTCTTCTTTGCCCCTGTCTTTGCCTGCTTTCTATCTTTCAAGGATTTGCTGTTTCTTGTCTAATGAATCCCCTCTTATGGTCCAAAGCAGATACTGATTCATTCACTTTAAAAACACTTTTTCTGTCACTGGGGACAAAAAAGGGGATAGTAGAACATGAGCTCAGACATCAATCTAGAAGAGGAATTCCTACATCTGTTAATCTCTACATTTTTCTAATTTCCCAACTCAACAATTAAACATCATGCTGCATGAAATTTTACCTGCAAATATGTACAGGCTCCATTTCTTATAACTGCCCTAATTTTGAAAGGCAATCTCAAGTAGTAGAAAGAATATAGGTTATTGAATCATACATCTTAGAACAAATCTTGAATTCATTACATTGTTTGGCCTTCAGGCAGTCAAATTTTTCAAAGATATACAGTTTTCTTATCCATAAAGTGGAGATAATATACCTATTGAATTGACAGTAAATTATAAGTGGTATAGTATATCATTTACAGTTTGATTTAAAATATTCTAGCATTTTTTGTTTGTGTTTTGTGATCCTCTTCCATTAGTTGTGATCCTACTGTTTCTAAATTGCTGTTTATTTTTTTTTTCTTTTGTGGAAAAGCAAGCTTTATTTCAAAGTAATCCAAGAAGAGAAGAGCCGTCAAGGGGAACACATTTACAAACTGGATGGGAGCACACAGATACTGTATCCATTTGGCAAAGGCTCAGTCAGAAGTCTCAGCATAAATTGCTGTTTATTATTCTTTTTTCCTATGCTAATAATGATATATATCAGCTGGATAATATATTAGCAATGTCAATGATTCTGGAAGCCATAAGAACTCAACTGTGACAAGAGGCAGAACTGGACTTAATACAAATATTAATTGTAACTTTTTTAAAAAAAATTTTAGTTGTAGCTGGACACAATACCTTTATTTTACTTATTTTTATGTGGTGCTGAGGATCGAACCCAGGGTCTCACATGTGCTAGGTGAATACTCTACTGCTGAGCCACAACCCTAGCCCTGATTACAACTTTTAAAAGATGGGGAATAGCCCTATTTTAGCAATTAAGGATTTTTCAAAGAGGACAATTGGTTTAAAAAAAAAAAAATTGGCTAACAAAACCATAGCATGTCCATTAAAGAAGATCACACAATAAAATAAAAGTAATTAATTTTGAGAAAGCAGAACTAAAAATTTCTATGCTGCTTTCAAAAAGTTTAAAGAATTCATGTAAAACAAATAATGGTTCTAAAGGGTTACAGTCAACCTTCCATCAATAGAGCCTTCTCTGAATGTCCTTTATTTGCCTACAAAAACAAGGCTCAAACACAAACTTAAAGAATGATATAAACAAAAGAAAAAACAAACTGCTTAAAAGTTATAATGATTTAGCAACACAGTACATACGTGTGTGTGTGTGTGTGTGTGTGTGTGTGTGTGTGTGTGTATGAGAAAGAGAGAGAAAGAGGGAGGGAGGGAGGAAGAGAGAACTTTTTAAAGATAACATGTCAGGGCCTAATGTACATAAAATCAGCTGGACTTTCAGGAATTCTTTATTTTAGAAGATTCCATAACAATGAAAACTTACAACCACAAGGTTTCAATAAGCTAGAACACTGTGTTTGGAGACTAAGGTCTACAAAGCAATGATTTGGGCCCTCTCAAGCACAACAATAATTATGTTTACCTAGGAGGAAAAAGATGACTATCAGAAAAAGGGTATTTACTCTGATATAGATCCAGATACAGCTAAAAGGAAAGAGCTTGCTTAGGGGTAATGCATGTAGTATATAACTCTAAGTTAAAAGGACCCCACAGAAGTTTTTATTTTCAGAGAAAACCCTTGGGTGAGCAGAAAAGGTCAAAGGAAGAGGGGAAAGAGGAGCCATTCAGTTCTTTTAGTATATGCTCAGCTAGCAAACAGGCAGAGGCCATGAGAATTAAGTGACACTGAGGAGGAACAGAGAGACAGACATCCGATCTTGGTCATGTGGCTTAAACCCAGGGTCATATTGGGCCTCAGCTGTACAGTTATGAGTCAATAAGCTCCCTTTAATTTGTCTGTCTATGCTGGGTTTAGGTATCTGCAATACAGATAGTCCTTACTAATATACTATTGGAATTATATCAGCCTTTCATGAATTATCAATCTGTATTTATAGACCAATTGACTACTGGAAACATGTTTTTGATATAGTAAGCAAGAAATATTTCCCCAGGGATGAAGCTGGAAAACATAATGACTGGAAATCTTTGTGAGCATACCCTATCACAGAAGCTGTTCCACCATAGTAGCAAAGAAAAACATTTCCATTTATTTTGTTTTTTGGGGGACCCATACCATTTGTAGCATGGTATGTAGTACCTAAAAACTGCTGTTAATATATACCCAGAAAACAAAACAACAAAAACCACATATTTAAAGAAATCTAATAATTGTGTTTAATAGGAAGCTAAGCATAGAAAAAATTTTCTAGTTTTAGAGGACCTGAATAAACTGACTTACAACCATATCTTTAAAAAGTTGTCAACACAATGTTAGAAATAAAAGTGCCACCTCTTTCCCAATTCTCTTCACACCTTATTGAAATTTAGTTAAAGGAACACAAAATCCTTTTTCAGTCTTAGTTATAATAAAAGCTACTATTTATTGAGCACTTATTTGGTGTCAGGCACTCTGGAAAATGCTTTATATACATTTACTCATTTAATTTCTATTCTTCCTTACTTTTTTTTTTTTAGCAGGTCTTATTCTAAGATCCCAAATGAGTATATTATGAATAGCATTTTTCAGAGAATGGTCATAGAATGGCAAGCTTGGAATTAATATTGGTGTCTTATTTTATAAATATTTCTTACCTTCCAACATCTAATATAGCTAGAATGTCTGCTATTAATTGGTTACTTCCTAAGGATGGATTCTAGAAGTCCATTAATATTAATAGCAAACACAAAAAACAAAACAAAAAAAAACATTGGAAATCTCCAGATTTACCACTATCTCAATCATATCAAGTAACGAGATGACTTTGAGTGTCCTTACTTACAGCAAAATGCCTCTAATGATCTTGCTTAGTATGGACTATGGAAACTGAAACTTAATATCAAACCAGTGCTACTCGAAGTGTGGTCTGTGATCCAGTGCCAGGCCACAAAATGTTACTCATCCATGATATTTTCTACATCCCTAAGTATAATGTGCTTATTTCAGCTAACTTTTTAATAAGATTTTCTTGAGGAAGAGACTAGTCCAAGCTCCTTTCCCACATGCCCACCAGGAACTGAAAACAGTTTGTGGACCAGTTATTTTGAGTAAAACCATTGTAGATCTCAATTTTGGATACTACCTCAAGTTTTCTATCCTGTAGGCATATGAAATTAAATACTTAGCTTAAATAGTTGCACAGTAATGGGGGAAAATTGAATAAAAATGAGCAAATAACCTCACCTTTGAGAGAAGCAATTTCACACAGGAAACATGACCCTCATAGACAGCAGACAGAAGAGGGGTGATATGATGTTTATCTGGAGCCTATGAAATGACAAATAAAGAAAGAACCTTATCCTCTTTTCATTTCTTCCTTCTTTCTACATCTGAGGCAGGGAATTCTTGAGAATATTCATAATTAATAAACAGTCATTTGCCTCCACAGAATAAGTTTTTAGTCTCTTAGAATGGTAACAAGTAGCCTTGGAAGTTTGCATAGTGAAAGGAGTGGGCTCTTACCTCAGCTCAAATCTTACATCTGTCACTTACTGTGTGTGATTAGTTACTTAGCCTCTGTGAGCCTACGTTTCCTACTACTGTAGAAATGCCAATGTGGTCCAGGAAGGAAGAGATAGACAGACCATAGCACTTTCCCTGAAATGTGAAAATCTCATCTTACTTCCTATTATGGTTACTTAAACAACTTTCTTAAAGTCTGAAATGCAGAAGTTATAACAGGCTAGAGTCCAGAGATGACTGCTTCTGTCTGATTACTTGATTACTGACCTTTGCCCCACAATCCCGTTTAAATGTAGACTGTGACTACAGAGTCCTATGTTCCACTACATGACAGCATTTGCTACGTATAGACAGTGCTAACTCCTCAAGATTTAGAACTTAAAAGCAACAGCCAAGGGGGAAACATGAACCCTTAGTTTATTAGCTTAAAAAAGTCAGTTTGTTTGGCTTACTTTTTAAAAATTCCAACTATATTTTGAAGTTACAGGAAATTTGGCATAAAAAATTCAGCAGTATTATTAGAAGAGGTTTCTGTGGGTAACTATTTTACAAATCGATAGAAAACAATTACCCAAATTATATGTAAAAATTTTTCCTAGAATGATATACGTTATATATGTTATGTATTAATGTATACTCTTTACATACATTAATATCTGCTCCTTTCAGCAGCAGAAATTCCAGGATTTCAAGCTGTCCACAATCTGCTGCATAATGAAGAGGCTTCCTTCCACCTTCTAGTGTCCGATTGACGTCTTCTCCCTTATAAGAAGCCAAATGAAAACGTTTATTCCGATAGAAGATCGAAGAAAGAAAATGAAGAACAATTTTACTTTCTTAAATTTAGGCTTAAGTTTCATGAAACAATTATCTTTATTACAAAATGAAATAAAAACCTAAAATGAAAATTTGCATGTTAACATACAGAATTGTAGTAATTCAAATCATGATTAGTTAAACTGAAAACAATACACAATTAATAATACTAAATGTAATGAAATATATTACTGTGCCCCTTCATCTCTAAGGAATTAAAAAAATATAATGTCAATGTGACCACAAAAGAAGTTCAGGTACTGAGATTCTGTACATTTCATATAATATGCCCTTTAATTCTATAAAGAAAGCAATGCTATTTTTTGATGGAGGCAGCTATCATTATCACAAGTATTAGCTATTAGGAATTCAACAAAATAAAATTCATTTCATTCTTTCAACTTTTACTAAAGTCCCATTGACAGCAGACACTGACCTTGGTGCTGGAAAGACAATGGTGAGCAAAATCAAACATGGCTTCCAACTGCATAGAGCTTACCTTAACATCAAGTGTGTGTGTAGGAGATATTAATAAAATAACCATACAATGAAATATATAATTTCAAAATGTAAGTGCTATAAAAAAACAACAACCCAGGACTATACAAATACTTATCAGAAGACCATGACTTAATCTTAGTAATGGATGAGATATAGGGTCAGAAAATGAACTTAAGCCCTCAAAAAGTAGTTTCCATTCATTGAGGATTAAGAGATTTTTACAACAATGATAATTAATTTTTTCTACTGACCAGCTACTATGCATTTAGTACTGTGCTATATGTATTATTTCTAATCTTCAAACTAACCTAATAGGATAGAGAACTTCTAATACATGAAAAATCTAAAGCTGAAAAGAGGTGACTCCGTAACGGTAGAGTTCTACACTCTTTCTCTTTCTATACCACCATGCTGCTTCAAAACTCAGTATTTGTTCCTTCTCTTTTAAGAAGAGTTCAGATTTTATACAATAGGTGGCATAATCTTATGGAACACTATTGCATATATAGTCTGTTTTTGATAGGTCAGTTAAGTATTACCTACCTGTCCCTGGAATGCAGAATTCCCTAATGGAGTGTTTAGTATTTTTTTAAATGACAGATCTTTTTAAAATGAATGCTATGGTCCCTCTTTTCCCATCTCTCTCCTTTTGTATGTTCCTTCTCCCCTTTCTCCTCCTCAAAAGTCCTTACTCAGGATGTAACTTGGCAAAGAAGAATCATGTATTATTTATTGGTGATAACATTGTATAAAATAGTACTAAAATTATAAATTGCAGCATAGCAATGAGTTCAAATGTAAAATCTACCAATTAGGGGCAAAGCAAACAAAAAAGGTGGTAATACTTATCTGGAATTTTACAAAGTACAGGAAAATAGATGACACAACAAAAAAGGAAGAAGGTCAAGCCAAGTATGGTGGCACATGCCTATAATTTCAGAGACTCAGGAGGCTGAGTCAGAGGATTCCAAGTTCGAGGTTAGCCTCAGCAACTTGTGAGGCCCTTCGCAACTTAGCAAGACCTGGTCTTAAAATTAAAAAAAAAAAAAAAATGCTGGGGATGTAACTCAGTGGGGGCGGTTTGGAAAATATAAAGTCAACTTGCTTTCTTACTCTACATATTTTCTAAAAAGTTAATGGGTACACCAACCAAATGCATCAAACTCTCAATGTTAAAAACTCATCTCAAAACAATAAATGATAACAAATCTCAAGATGAAATAAATACATAATGTATCCTCTTGAAATAATTTAAATGTTTTAAAGAACAGTTCTTTATTACTTGTTAAAATCCATAGTTGGGAGATCCTGACCAAAGTGAATGATTACCATTTGTAATCTAACACATCAGTTACCTCAGACATGTTCTGAGGGGGATATTTTCTCTGAGAAATTATTACAAAGCACAATTTAATGACAGAGAATGCAGAAAAGAAAATTTTCTTGTAGGAAAAGAAACTGTTTACAGAAATAAAACAGATGTAAATCTTGTTTAAGAATGGTAATTATAAAATAAAACTAAATCATAGATTTTATCTGTAAAAAATTGTTATTATCCTAAAGCTGTTTAAGATTCTGGAAATATATATTCCAATTACAAGTTCATTTTAATTTTTATTACCAGTATCACATAGAACTAATGGGATGAAAAAAAATGTGAACCAGAAAAAAATTTAAGTGCAAATGAAATACATAACTTGACAAATGTTTTTAACTAATAAAATATCTGAAGTATTTACCTTTCTGACCAACAAAAAAATGTTTAAAATGTAACTTGTGATAGTTAAGGCCTCAAACCTTATCTTGAAATAACTTAAAGGATTTTTTTCCCTCAAAATAACTGTTAAAATCATTTAAATTATGGAAAATTTGATTTTTTAGTTTTATAAAGCTGATTTACTAGGTAAATGCACACTTAATTTTTATGATATATTGTGATAATAAATGTGAATAGGTTAATTTCTTCTTTGGAAGAGAAATTTTCTCTATTTCTAATTGAAATCATGGTATTTAATAAAAGTTTTTATTTGTGGTATACAATAAAAATTTTAATAATTAAATGCATATATTTATATTAAGAAAGACTACCAAAATTAAGAAACTTCTTTCAAAACATTAAGGTGGTATCTCAAGTTTGCAGAAAAAAACCTGAAATGATCAGAAAGTAGCTTCGTTTATAAGACATGAATTCATGGCTCCATAGTTGGAATTTATTCTTAAAATCTTATGAAGCTGGGAAATATCAAGTATCTTGATTCAATGCTTATGTCCAAAAAGCTATATTTATAAATAAACCTGTAATGTGAGAGGAAGGGATAAAAAGGGGGCAAGGTGGGGGGTAGACAACAGAGGAGAAAGAAGATAAAAATTCAGTCTCTTAAATTTCAAGGTATAATGTTACAAATCTATTGAGTGAGAAGAGTGTTAAGGTTTCTTAAGATTGTTTTTCTGTAACCATGATACAGAATGATAACCCGAATATATTTTTTTCATACCCTGTATTTCTGACATAACTGCTTCACTGTTTTTGGTACCCTGTATTTTTAGAAAACAAACTAAAGGCAAGTTCATTTACTGCCTTGAAACAAATATTATTCTACCAATAGGATGACAGATTTTTTAAAAAAAGACTTCATAAAAATTTTAGCAAGATATGGCTTGCAACTCACTTGTGTTTACTAATTTGCGAAGAAGTATAGACCCTCTATACTGAAAAAAAAAATATATATATATACCCTCAAAACTGAAAAGAGCCATCCTTTCAGTTTTGAAAATTTCAATTTCTATCTATTAGTTCAAATGTATATGTTCTTCCCATTTTTTGCTGGTTCAATCACAATGTTCTACTATAGCACCTCATCTTCAATTTTTTTCCATCTATGAATTTTCTTTGTAGTTCTAAAATATTTCAATGCAAAAAGAGAATAGGAATACTCTTTTGGATCAGAGTTCAAATCTTGTCCTTCTACTACGTCAGCTGTAGGACTTCAGGCAAATTACTTAATTTCCATTTTCCTGACTACAAAATGGGAATAAAGCCTACCTGCTCAGTTGTCAAGAATTAAATTATAATTATGTACACTGTACCTGGAATAGAGTGTTCTCAAAGAGAAGGCATTCTGTTCCCATTATCTGTTTTTTCCTCTTTCCACATTCTCCCCCCAACCCCCGCCCAGGGGGGAAAAATATTTACTGGGAGTAATCAGTTGTAAATAACAAAATCTTTAAAATAATGGTTAATAGGATAATAATATAATGTGCAGAAGTGAAAGCTATATTTATATATAAATTCAAGTCACCTAAAATGTCATTGTTAATATTTAGTGTAATTGAGTATTTCAGATGAGATGTAACTTTTAAGATAAGACTATAAAAGAATCAAAAAGACAAATACAACAATATGTTATGAATTGAAAAAACTGAAAATATTTAATCATTATTAGAATTTTCCTATAATATTAAATTGCATTATAAATAAAAAGCTGGAAGAGAGAGGAAAACATTTTTTACTCTTAATCCTACCACTCTAAAATAGACATTGGTATTATTTTGGTATGCATCCTTCCAAATTTTCCCCAAGCACATGTATTCTTATTGAATTCCAAATTTGATGTTCTTTAGTGCTGATTCTCTTTTATACTGGAATCAAATATGAATTTATCTTGGCCCTTTCTGTTCTTTTTATATATTTGTAAGTTTTCAATAAAATGTATAGTTAGTTGCTTTCTAAGTTTTGTCCATAATTCATGTATTAAATAAGGAAAATAATTTATTCAGAATCCATAACGATCTTGCTGTTTTCCTGCATACTCTTTTTAAATTTTTTATTTTTTGGTGGACACAACATCTTTATTTTATTTTTATGTGGTGTAGAGATTGAACCCAGCGCCTTGCACATGCCAGGCAAGCGCGCTACCGCTTGAGCCACATCCCCAGCCCTTCCTGCATACTCTTAATGAACTTCCAAAGAAAACTCATCCTCAGAAGTACTGTTCCTAGTGTATTCCAGGCACTGTAGATGTTCAAATGATATCTGCTGAATGAATTATGCACAAAACAGTGAAAACTGTGCTAACTATCCTCCTCTTTCACTGTTGGGAGCTAGAAATCAAGTGAGTTCACAGAACTGGTACCAGGCTTGGGAAAAGATTCTGGAATATTTTTGGTAAACATTTTGGCAGTTGAAAAGATTTTGTAGAATTTCCTTTCTATAACTTTTTTTTTTTTTTGGTGGCACTGGGGATTGAACGAACACCCTTAGAATTTCCTTTTAGTTTATGAATCAATTAGTTCCTATTTGTATATTTACAAACAATGACCCCTAATTTTCAGAATAATTCTAGATCTCATTTACAATCTAGGTTCTGCACTTTCCTTTTAGAGCACTTCATTCAAGTTCTCTTTCTCTTCTACTGAATCTACACATGACTTTCCCTCACTTTTCTTTAAGATTCATCTTTCAACCTAAGGATTTCTGAGTTGGATTTTTTGAAATGCTCATCCCCAAAATACTTTTTACATTTTGTCATACATTTAAATTTTAGATCTCAAAAAGCTGAAGAAATAAAATTTAGTTTATTAGACAAATTAGTTTTTCTAATTTCAATATTTTGAAGGGGTGAACAATCTGACTAGTGGGCCACATTTAGATTACTGCCTGTTTTGTAAATAAAGTTTTATTGGAATACTAGCAACATGCTCATGTTTATATTTACTAGCTTGTCCTTTACAAAACCATTTGCCAAATCCTGCCTTGGCTTCTCTTATGAACTTTTACTTAGAAAATGATCTACACAGACAACACCACAAACAGAAAATTTCTACTGCACAGTTGCAATGTGTAGGCATTACTTTGTGAATTTACATTTACTATCTCTTAAAACTACAAAATATATGAATTGGATACTATTATAATCCATTTATAGGTGAGAAAGCTGAGGCTTGATAAAATTAAATATCTTGGTCAAGATTAATAAGTGGGTAAGGTCAGGAATAAAACTCTTTTCCTCTGAAATGCAGGGCGAAAGAGTAAGCAATTTACAGAGCGCTTTAAAATAACAAATGATAAAGAGGGGCCACGTGCTTTTATGTTGTTATAGTAATGTGGCATTTAAGCATAGGTTTTAATATATTTTTCACTAATATCAAGAAAAAATGCACTAATGGTTCTTACTCTTCATAGACAATAGCACAAAATCTATCTTTACTTTTAGACTGTGTGGTTTTAAAATCTCTTAATTAAAATTCTAAAATGATGAAGCTGGCGTGTACAATAATGTAGAAAAGTTGAACAGAGTTCACTAAGTTTAAAACAACAAAGAATTTGAAAACTATTTCTAAGAGAGGAAATGAAAGAACATCATTTATACTAAGAACATCTGTTACAAAGAGGTATATGGTAAAGCAACTTTGGAAACAACAAAGGACTAATTTCTGCAAATACCAACCCAACCCAGATTTAACTAAACTATAAGGCTGATAAGACTTAAAAGAGAAAGAAACAAAAACCTGTCATAGAAAGAACTACCTGGGCAAAGAAGAGATTTCACAACTGGCATTGCACTACTGTTTTTGAATATCAGATGTTTTATTGCTACCATACATCTTTTACTGTGCCTGAGTCTTTGTACTTGGCTCCAGAAATAAGCATTCAAATGGTCATATTTGGGTTATGAGCCCATTTCCTGTGTTGGCAGGAGAAAGCAATTTATTTGTTCTTCTTGGCTGTGTTGTGGTGGGAGCCAGGTCCTGCATCTCATCAAGATTCATAGTAGAGAACTCAAGGACAGGATGGGGCTTCAATTGTTGGGAAGCCATTTATCTTATCCCACAAGATAAATGCTCTCCTATGAACACTGAATCTTAAATCATGACTTGCAGATTATTTTTTAGGGGAGAGTCACTGAGTTGTCAAGAAGCAATAAATGGTAATAATTGATCCTATACCCATAGTTCTTTAACCAATCATTAAGACAAAACTCTTTTGGAAAGCTCTAAGCTTGAAGATACATTCCACAGAGCAAGTCACTGTTTTTCATATTCAAGTCACTGACTTCTCAGATCAGGAGCTCATAAACTCTGAAGTTTATATACCTCTACAATAAAGAATAAGCAGTTAAAAAGATCTGTATTATATACCACAATGGCGTAAATGAGGGATTAACTGCTCGAGAGGTTATGAAATGGTATGCAAAACCAAATAGCCATGAGCAAAACCTTTAAAAACAAGCAGTGCTATGGTTTGATGTGGCTTGTTCCCCACAGGTACATGTGCTGAAAGCTTGGTTCTCAATGTGGAGTTGTGGGAGCTAACAGAACTTTTAAGAGGCAGGGCTTAGAGTGAGGGCCTTGGATCAACTGAGGGTGCTGCCCTTGGGAAGGCATTAAAGTGGTTCTCTGACAGGGTTATTAAAAAAGCTATAATAATATGCCATGATGTGACAGCCAAGAAGGCACTCACCAGAACTCAGTCAATGCCAGCTCCATGCCCTTGAACTTCCAGAACTGTGAACTAAATAAGCCTCTTTTCTTAATATTAAGTGTGTTTCAGGTATTTCATTATAGCAATGAAAAAGTTGACGGATACAAGCAGATGAAGTGGAGCGAAAAATAATATCCCAAGAGAGAGTAAATAAAGCACTTCATTAGAAAACAATAGTGTGGTGGAAAGAAAATACCCATTTCAAGATCAGGAAAAGTGAAATAAAGTCCCAACCTCAATTAGCAGTATGACTCTGGTCAAGGTCTTTAACATCCAATTTTTCCCTATCTATAAGAGAGGTGGACTACATTTTAAGTAGTCTTGCTCCCAAACAAAACAAACTTACAGTTATTATCATTAATAGCTAACATACCTTGCCACTTACCATATTATAGGCAGAATGGTATATAATTTCATAAACTATATTCCTATTTCATGCTTTACTTCAAAATAAGTAACATGGACACAATATCCATGTCACAAGACTGTCATAGAACAATGACAGATATATCCTCAAAAGTTGTCACACACACACACACACACACAAAGATGATCCACTATAAGGTTGTTCAGTTGCAAAAATAAACTGGAACCAAAATATTTATCATAAAGAATTAGTGAAATAAATTATGACACACCCATAAAATGGAATATTGTACCCCATTTCAAAAAAAAAAAGGGTAATCAACACTCCAGTAAGATTGGCAGCCACTATGAAGTCAAACAACAACAAGTGCTGGCGAGGATGTGGAGAAAAGGGTACACTTGTACATTGCTGGTGGGACTGCAAATTGGTGCAGCCAATTTGGAAAGCAGTATGGAGATTCCTGGGAAAGCTGGGAATGGAACCACCATTTGACCCTGCTATTGCCCTTCTCGGACTATCCCCTGAAGACCTTAAAAGAGCATGCTACAGGGATACTGCCACATCGATGTTCATAGCAGCACAATTCACAATAGCTAGACTGTGGAACCAACCCAGATGCCCTTCAATAGATGAATGGATAAAAAAAATGTGGCATTTATACACCATGGAATATTACGTAGCACTAAAAAATGACAAAATCATGGAATTTGCAGGGAAATGGATGGCACTAGAGCAGATTATGCTTAGTGAAGCTAGCCAATCCCTAAAAAACAAATACCAAATGTCTTCTTTGATATAATGAGAGCAACTATGAACAGAGTAGGGAGCAAGAGCAGGAAGAAAAGATTAACTTTAAACAGAGACATGAGATGGGAGGGAAAGGGAGAGAAAAGGGAAATTGCATGGAAATGAAGGGAGACCCTCATTGCTATACAAAATTACATATAAGAGGTTGTGAGGGGAATGGGAAAATAAACAAGGAGAGAAATGAATTACAGTCGATGGGGTAGAGAGAGAAGATGTGAGGGAAGGGGAGAGGAATAGTAGGGAATAGGAAAGGTAGCAGAATACAACAATTACTAATAGGGCATTATGTAAAATTGTGGATGTGTAACCGAAGTGATTCTGCAATCTGCATTTGGGGTAAAATTGGGAGTTCATAACCCACTTCAATCTAATGTATGAAATATGATATGTCAAGAGCTTTGTAATGTTGTGAACAACCAATAAAAAAAAAATAAAAAAAGGGGTAATCAATAATTTCAATATACTTCTTTAAGATAAATTAAGTAATTTAAATAAAACAAAGTGCAGGTATGGCTATAAAATCTAAATGGAGAAAATGGATAAGTAATTTTTAATGTTTTTCCAAAATTAATTACCTTGTTCACAGGGTCTGTTGATAGGAGGTCCTTTCTGTCCTGTTACATTTTCCAATTTGTACTGGAATTAATAGATTCTATGTCTTAAAGTTAAAAGAAGTTATCTAGATGTAGAATTATGGGCTAATTTTTGTTTTCTGTACCCTTTTCTGTCTCTAAGACACTTAGTAAGTTTTCCATATTAAAGGAAGAAATCACAAGTAGGCGGAATATGCAATGAAACTTTTTTTATATTATTCAATAGTTTTTACTCAGTCACCAGCCCCGCTATAGGAAAAGCAGTACAAAGTGATAAATGTTAACAACTGAGTCAAAAAAAACAAACAAAACACCAGGAAGCAACCTAAAGCCAATCAAAAGACAGATTGAATCAAGTTCTCTTCTAAATTGGCTATTATATTAGGAAATCGAAAAATGATCCAAATAAGTCTAGAAATTTGTAAAGATTACAGTTGATACCTTTCTCAGGTTCAAGAGATCCTATTCTCTCACAAGGAGCACAATTGTTGCTTTTTAAACCTATCAGACAGCCAAAGGCAGATGTAATTAGAATGGGGGATGGAGACGGAAAGGAAACCACAGAGAAAGGGAAGTTAGAGACCTGATGTATAGTATTTCACAGCAAGTGAAACAGAAGTACATGTAAACAAGAGAGTACATATATCAGACCTGCTAGAGATTTTAAGGCGCTACTCATCACCTGAAGCATTCACCTGAAAAAGTGTTGGATCTTCATATCAGAGAGCTTATCTTTAAGCAGTCTCAATGGATCATTATGATCCCCCCCAATTCTTTAATATTTAATATTTTTATATACAATATAGTGTGCCCCGAGAAGGTGAAGGGTGAGTGGCTAATAACAAGGAGTTCTGAAGCTCCTTCAGCACCCATGGAACTGGGTTCAAGTCTCAGTTTTACCACCCAAAAACTTTAATGACTTTGGGCAAGTTATTAAATCTTTGCCTCAGTTCTTCATCTCTAAAATGGTGTTAACTTATTAATTACATTCATGGGTCTACGTGAAAAGTAAATGAAATAATACATAAAATGCACCACAAATGCTCAAATTTAAACTGCTCTGAATAGAAATCTCAGTAGTTACTAGTTTTGTCCTAAGGCCAAGAGTCACAATTTTAACCTTTTCTGGACTGTGTAAGATTACAATTAGGAACCTAAATTATAACGTAAAATTATGACTGTAAGTACAGAAAAAGTTCCCACAACCTATCAATCATTCTATTTATAGACACACATTGAGCAAAGACAGCTTTTGGTGAAAATTTGAGTTTACAGAAACGATTGTCTGTGTACTAATTATTTCCAAATTGTTACACTTAAAATTTTTAAAAAAAGCTATTTTCTATGTCTTCATAGTCAGAACTAATTTGTCCTGCCTCTTGCAAGCCCCTCTCCTATTTTTCTTAAAGTGCTTATAAACTGTTTCAAGAAAAGAAACTAGATAATTTATTTCAAAGCAGACCAGTGTGGTTAATTAAACAAGAGTGTGTGTGAGTGTGTGTGTGTGTGTATAGGTTTTCAACTCAGACACCCTTGAGTCTGAATCGCAGTTAGGCTACTTAGGGTGTGACCTTGTCAAATTACTTCTCTAAGCTTTGATTTCCTCATTCTTAAAATGGTAATATTGAAACCCTATGGTATAAGCAAATGAAAACAAGTAAAATATCTTTCAGAGTGCTTTTTACAACATAAATTAACCAGTCAATGGTAATTACTATTACATAGTTTATTGAAATCATTGTGAAGAATGAAAAGAATTCCCAGGAATATAAACTTTTATTGTGTGAAGTTTTATGACACTATATTGGAGATTCAAAGATGAAAAAAAGTACAGCATCTACCATCCAGAATCTCAGAGCTTAATGAAAGATATATATAAGCAAAATCACAGCAAAATGTTAAGTGGAACAGTAAAAACAGCAGAGCTCCATTTGAAGTTGAAATGTTTTTCTGGAAGAGGTGATATGCTAAGAAGATAAATGAGTTCACTAGCTTCAGGGCTAGGGACTAAGGTGGAGCCAACTTGGTCAAGGAGAATGAAGAGTACATGGAAAGTAATCCTGCTTTCTGTAAGAAATACTATGGTAAGTTCTGGAGCACAGGGCAGGCCTGGGTCAGATCATACTGGCCTAATATGCCAAGCCAAGGAGGAGTTCGCCCCTTTTAAATTAGCAGTGGGAATCACGAGGATATCTTAAGAGAAGGAGGTTGAATAAAAAAGATAACGTGCTTAGATTCACATTATAAAGAGATTACTCCAGGTAAACTCTATAAGTTGACCAGGAAGGAGATGTGGGAAGGGGAGACCATAACCAAGGAAAATACTATTCAGGTTGGAAAGCAGCAAATGACCTAAAATAGCAGAGCTAAGAATGGAGAGTGAGATGCAGATGAGAGAGACGAAGAAGGTAGTCTTGACAATCCTCAGAAATTAGAGAAATCTCCTAATTTCTAGTTTAGGTGAATGGTTGGTTTATGAGGTCACAAGTCAAAAGGGAGACAACAGGAATAGAAAGTTTTCGAGAGGAAAAAAAGCTCATTTGGAATATGAACAGAGGTATCCAATAGGCAACCTGGAATTCAGGTAGTGCCAAAATTAATTCCAGCGAGACAAATTAACATTAAGACGGAAATAGAAGACAGAGGCGAAAATGCTGTCACCCAGATGCAGCACGTAGATCAAAAACTGGGCTGTGAGTATCCACTATAGCTGTTCAGGCTATTTTTACTTTCTGTCTTTCTCTTGTTTTCCAATTGGACTACCAAATTTTATGTGAGATGTTACTTGTAATTTGCATATTACTTTAAAAAGCCTTAGTGTGTTTTCACATAAGTCTACTAAATATAGATGTTTAACTTCCCTGAGCACTGAGCTCAACTTTTTTAGCTACTAGGCCCAGCCTAGGTCTAGTAGTGTTTGGTGTCCAATAAAAGTAGATAAATTAACTAAACATGGCCTTTAGGTCATCTGAGAAGGCAAAACAGTGTTCAAAAACTTTAAATTGCTTCAGATGTCATTTTAATGTTATAGATAAACATTTAAGATAGCAAAATATACATTTTTCTCTACACTCTGCTTTTTTCATTTGGAAACATGCAATTTTCAGTGGTTTTGGAACTCTAAAGTCAAGAGTTCAAAAGCTCACT
This sequence comes from Spermophilus citellus, assembly GCF_964194105.1. Taxonomy (NCBI): domain Eukaryota; kingdom Metazoa; phylum Chordata; class Mammalia; order Rodentia; family Sciuridae; genus Spermophilus; species Spermophilus citellus. The sequence continues at coordinate 213,643,780 of NC_138184.1, forward strand.
CAACATCAACAATTAAGACTATATTTCAAGGTTCTGTAGAAAAGTCAGAAGCAGATAGGGAAGTATAATTACTGAATTTTCAAAGTATTATATAAAAAAAGGGAAACATACTAAAATGCTACTTAGTTCGTTCTCATATGTTAACAGTGCAAAAGATCTTACAAGAGTATTTTAAAGTCACTACTCATAATGAAAACTAGCCCAGTCTGAGTGTTTCTTTAATACTTTATACACACTTAGATAAAGGTATATCCTATAAACCAAGAAAATAATGAATGTTCACAAATTGGTAGATGAAAAAGGTGAGTTGATGACTAAATACAGAAGGTGGTTGCCGAGTAGAAGATGCCATGCAATAAGAACTTGAGTGTGAATTGACACAATAAGGCAGTTCAGTCAGTATAAAACCAGAATGTTAAGTTTTTAAAATTAATTTTCCTTATTTACAAAGTAAAAGATATTAAGACCTACACTTCTCAATGAACAACACTAAGAAAGCAAACAGCTCAATGATCTGTTCATAGGATTAAATTAAAGTCAAACCTTTATGGATAAACCAGTTCTCAATGCTTCTTTACATTTATTTGAATGTCTATCCTCCCTCTCATGCACATCTCTTTTATTAAGATAGCAGACAGTTTAAGTGGTAATGTGGGTGGGGGGAGGTCAAGCTGAACACAACAACCTAACTTTAAAAATGACCTGGAAATAAGTTAGATCCACTCACTTTTATTGTCACATATTTACATTAAAGTTTTTGTGTGATACCATTCTTAGTGCACAATTTATCTGCCTGAATATGGATCTTGGGGATGTCCTACTAGAAAGCTTGTATTATATGCTGTCACAATTATGTTTGGATCGTGACTGTATGAACCAGTTCTGGAGTCAGCAATTTAGTTCTGGTTTTATCATACATGATCTCTATAATTCGGGATTCCTTTCGTAAGTACCCTTTAACTCAGTAATTTTATCTGTAAAATGGGGCTAATAGACTTATTTCACAAGACTCACAAGGAAGATGTAAAGTGAATCAGGAAGACACTACATAAACTGAGTTATTTTTTGTAGCTATAAATTCAGTTAGTACTTATCAACTTTCTGTATTTCAAATACCCTAGATTCCACCCTGACAGGAAACCAAAGTACTACAGTGTCCCACCACTGGTAAATTTTTCATAGACTGAAGTGCTCCAAGTAATTTCTCTTTTTTTAACCTTACTTTGAAACAGGCAATAATTCAGATTTCAGCCTGCCTCTAGGTATGAAAGCAGTAAATAGAAAGCAGCTTATTCTAAAAATCCATTGCAAATAACAATTAAGCAGATCAAATACATGCAAAAAGTCTAAACTGTAATGCAGTTAAACAGAGGAAAAACCATCAGCATTTGCCTTGCACAATCAGGCAAGTTTTATGAAACTCCGTTTTGCTTACTTCCTAACACAGACCACTAAAGTAGTATATCAGTGGTCATACTAATGAAACTTAGACCTGGTTCTCACACTTTTAAAGTTGATCAGGTCCCAGTGGTGCACCCCTGTAATCCAGCAGATGGAGAGGTTGAGGTAGGAGGTTCTTGAGTTCAAAGCCAGCCTCAGCAACTTGGTGAGGCCTTAAGAAACAGCCAGACCCTGTTTCTGAATAAAATTTTAAGAAGAGGGTGGGGGGCTGGGGGATGTGACTCAGAGATTAAGCGCCCCTGGCTTCAATCCCCTGTACCCAAATAAAGTTGAACAAGATACTTTTTCTGTTTATGTCATAAAATTACACTTTTATTTTGGAAGATGGTTAACAAATTATCATCCACCAATCACATTAAGTTCTTTTATAATTACAAAATGCGCAGTTTCAGGATCCAAAGGCAGGTTAGCTTGGAACTTAAAAAAGTTCACCACTCCACCACAACGTGGATTCAGTTTGACATCTTGGGCTTCGCTTTGAGTTTGGCTTTCATAATCATGATCTTAACCCCAGAATATACTGTGACTAAACTGCATGACTATTACACAAGTAAGCACTTCAGACGAATCAAGGAGGAAGATGGAGTAACCAAAGTTAACGTGCTTGTTGAAAAACTATTCAGATTTCCTCCACACTCCAGATGCCAACTGATGACCTTACCACCTGAGGCACGTGTGTGTGGGGGGGAGGTGGGGGGGAGAAGAGGAAAAAGGCCACACCCAAAGTTAAAACTTCACAGTGAAGTGATACCAAGTTTCAGAATTTTAACTATTGCTATTTTCAGTACTCCTTTTCACGGTCAATGAGTTCTTTAAATTCCTATCAGGCCCAAAGTCAAAGAAAAGGTTCCTATGACCCCAATTACCTAGGTTACTAAATTCAGTAATGGGCACGTCCAAGATGGAGAATTACTTCATTCAAAGAAAGATTTGAGTAACGCTGCTGTAGAAGAGGGCCCTGTTCAAATGATGAGTGCTCAGAGGAGGCTCAGAGCCAGTTGCCAACTCCCCTCCTCCAAGGCGTTATGAAGACAAGAGACTGACTGTACCAACGCAGCAGTCACCTGGCACAGGCCACCAAGTTACCCAGACCCTTGTCTCCGCCTGGACGCTCCCCGGCGACACTGCCGCCCCCGCCAGCGCAGCGCTCATCGGCTTCCTCAACCTCATGTCCACCCCGCTTACCTTGGCCACATAGTCCTTCACCTCATCCAAGTCTCCGTTTTTCAGGGCCCACATGAACTCCTTGTCGCACATCACTGCAGCGGGGCGGGCCGCTTGGCCGGGCAGAAGACGAGGGAGGCGGTGGCGGCAGCAAGCGGATACCGCCGCACGAGAAGGAGACGGGCCGCCCGAAGCCGGAGAGGAGGAGAAGAGAAGGCGAGTGAGGCTGCCAGGCGGGCGAGGCCGTTGGCCGCGGCCACCGTTGGGGCGGGAGAAAGTTCTTTTGCGGCCACCGGGCCCAGATGAGGAGGTACCGCCTCGCTGAGAAGAAACAGGAGCGTTTACACTTCCGGTTCACTCCCTGCTAGGACCCTCCCCGAACTTCCTCTTCCTCTTCCCCACGGCAGAACGCCCCGCTCTGGACCCCGCCCCTACAGGCGGTGGCGCGATTGCCCTTTGTGCGCAGGCGCAGTGGCCACGCAGGCCGAAGCCGGTGCCGAGGGAGGAGCGGGGGCGATTAGGCAGGGCCGAAGGCTGAGTGTAGCGGATCCTGCCCAAGTCAGGCCAGGCAGGGATGAGGCCTAGGAGTTAGAGGATTTTGGGTGGAATTAGGACGTTTCTGCACCACCATAATTAGGCAAAGTTTGTATTATTATTATTATTATTATTATTATTATTATTATTATTTTGGTGGTGGGGGGGGGCAAATACAAGATCTTGGAGGACATCTTGCTCACCTAAAAAATGTCCAGAAGTGTTTGATTTGGATTGCTTCCCTTTTTTCTTGCCTTTCTTTTTGCTTCAAGCCAATTTTAAAACACACACACACACACACTCACATAACTGTACCACGAGACAGGTTTACTCTGCCTTGTGGCATCAAATTGAATTCCCAGTCCTGTACGTCAGTTGCTGGTCAGGAGATTTGTTAGTTCGTTCATTCCCTCTTTCCCTCTTCTCTCTCCCAGTCATTCTTCCTTCCCTTCTTCCCCCTTCCATTCCTCCTTCTTTTCCTCCACTAGATAATATTATTTGGGTTGCGACTACGTGCCAGACTCTGGTAGGCACCAAGAAGATAGGATAGAATAAAGTATTCCAAAGTATTCCAAGCATTGATGCTTCTATTCTCATATATCTTGTCTTCTGTCAGTCTCAGGAAAAATCAGGCACATTTTACCTTACGGAGTTTATGCCCATTGTTTCCTGTCTGAAATATTCATTTAATTCTCACTCACTCCTTCAGGTCTCAGTGAAAATGCTGCCTCTTCAGAGAGGACTCCTGAGACCACCCACCTAAGATAGGTCCCTCCATTCCTTCTGTCATATAGCCAGTTTTCATCCCCCAACATGGTACTTATCACAAATGTTTTCATTATTTTTAATATCTGTTTTCATAGGTATTCATGGTATTCCACAAATATTTCCTTTTGCCAGCAATTCTGTATGCAAGAGAGAATTGCTCTTCCTGGCTTCTTTGTTGTTGAGTAACATCATGTAACTAATTTTGTCCTGTTAGTTATGAGCAGAAGTAATACGAGTCACTTCCAGGCTTGCTAATGCAAGACCCTTCAGAGTATGTCTCTTCCTTCAGTTACAGCAACCAGCAATATTTAAGATAGTGGATACATAGTCAGTCTGAGTCCTAAGTGAGCTCTCTCAGGATGCCCCACCAGCCCATGATGGATATGAAGTATCAACACGAATAAAACTTTTATTGTTTTAAGAGATTTTGGCAATTATTTCCGGGTGAGCCAATCTTGATTCATACAGAAATTATTGCCCAGATGGGGATATTACTAGAATAAAAAATGTAAATAAACTGCCTTGGCTTAGGAGCCAGGTAGCACAAAACAAAGAGAGTAATAGGAGGAGGCATAAGGATGGTGATTCATATTTCCAGGTGTTAAACATTTGGTGAAACTCCTGTGCTAGCATGGCGAAGCATGGGAGGCAAATAATGTGCTCCATAAACTTGAAGCTGTAGTGGAAGAGGCTAGAAATGGAAAGCTGGTGTTATGTGTTGGTAACTATTGATTACATAAAATAACACAGGAAGAGATCAGTTTGGAAAATAATTGTCCAGCTTGCAAGTAGAAATGAAAATGATTGTAAAGCCTCCAGAAATTTGGAGACTTGCCCAAGTGGAAGATGCAAGTGATTCTCATCCTCAATCATTAAAAAAATAAAACTGAGCAACAATTGGTGATTAGAACTCAGACTTGTGGCAAGAACCAAATCCTCGATTAAGGTGGTGTTCAGTGAAACTCTTCAGTTTGACAAAATGGTATAGTTTTTCCCATGTTAAAGCCTGATAGGCTGAAGGTACCTACAAGAAAAAAATAAATAAGAAAGTTGGATCTAAAAAATTATAGTGGCTGGGGTTATGAGTCCTGGAGCTGATTTGGATCAAATGTAGAAGAAACTGACTAAATTTTTGAGAGCAATGCCAAAATCAGTCATATTTATAGGAACTGTAAATAGTTTTGAAAAAACCCTGGACCTCCTTAGATAGGAAGCAACCCAAGAAAACTGCTCACACTCCCAGAAGAATATGTTCTCCAGTGTCTACTTGAGATAAAGATGAGTAGGATTGTGGAAAAGAAGTGCCCTTCTATAAAGTGTAGCTGAGGACCTCCAGAAGCAGTATGCGGTGGAGGACTGTACCATGGATCAGAACTGGGGTTTAATCAAGGAACGTGTCCTGCCCTGGAGGAGCAGATCCTGCACTATCTGCCTGGGCAGGATTCCAGAATTTCGATAGACTAATGATTGCTGCCATTCTTCCTCTTTTTGAATGGGGGTGGTGATTATGGTTATCATGTTCCTGCTCTACTGTTATAGGGTAGGTAGAAGGGAGGGATATTTCATTTATTTAGTTTATGTGTTTTCAGATCAAGAAAAGACCAACTACTGTGAGGCCTTAACTTTGAGATTTATACTGTGATAGTAAAGAACTTTTCTGGTTATTTCCGTGGAAGATGGTATGTATATGTTGTACACATGGGAAGAAGGGTAAGCCCATTATATGAGGATCAGAGGGCAAAAGTCACCATTAGGGCACTTTCTGGCCCCTTAGTGTTTGAGTGGGGATATATGACTAGTTCTGACAAATGAGTTATGAACAAAACATTTAAACTTTGACTGCCATTATGAGTCTGCAGTACCTTCTTTTCTGGTAGAGTTGTAGCCCTCAGCCTGGGTTGTAGAGTAACTGGCAAGCAGATTCCCTTACCACCTGTGCTAGGCATGTAGCATCATTTAGAAATAAATGTTTTTTGTTTAACACCACTAAAATTTCAGGGTTTGTATTTTATGGTGAAATAACCTAGCCTATCTTGGATAATATAATTATTTATCATCTGCCTCTTGCATTAGGAAGAAGAAAGTTATAGTCTGCTTGGCTGACTACTTGGTACTTATACAAATATGTGGCATTTAGATGAAAATCACAGGCTGGGTGGCTAAAACAGCAAGCATTTGTTTTTTATAGTTTTGGAGGCCCGGAAGACCACAATCAAGGTGTCAGGGGGCTAGTATGGTTGGGTTTTGGTGAATGCCCATTTCTTGATTTTTTTTTCCCATGGTGGGGGAGAGAGAGGAATAGAGAGGATGGGGAGAGAAATGGAGGGGTGAAGAGGGAGAGAGAATGAGAAAGGAGGGGAGATGGAGGATGGGAAGGAGAAAGCTCTTTTGTTTTTTATAAGGACACCAATGCTATCATGAGGATTCCATCCTCCTGACATAATTACCTCTCGGAGCCCTACCTCCACATACCATCATATTGGGGATTAGGATTTCAAAGTGTGAATTTTGGGGAGATGCAATCATGCAGTTTATAACACAGTTTTAATGAGGATCAGAATTTTTTATCTTGCTATGAGTTATATTCAAGGTATTATCATTACACCTGGCTCACAGTAGGTGTTCAATAAATATTTCTTGAATTACTGAAAGGATGAGTTTTCTTAACAGAATTCAGGGCTTTAATTAAATTCATGCCTGAGTGGACAATCACCTTATTTTGCATGGTGGAAGGGAAAGAGAACACTGAATACAGGATCTAAAGATTCTTCCAAAAGAAAGAATTTTAAGCTTTACTTCAAAACATAAATAAGAAGAATGATCATAAAGATGATCATGAGAGTTTTAACTGGAGTTGTGTTATTTCCATATTACAAAATTAAAATATGAATGCATGCTTATTTTAAAAAATTTTAAAAAACTTTATTGTGTGTAGAGTAAAAAGTGAAAACATACTTTACTGCAGTTCCTAATCTCCTCCATACAGGGTCGCATAGATAAACACCAACATTGTTCAGCAGAACTGGTAAACTGTGGTGCATACTTCTGATTTGAGATAGGAAAAGCATGGCAAGGGGTTTTATAGGTGTCTTATGTATACATATATACAGGCTGTATACATATATGTATAGATATATACAGGATATATATAGTAATGAATCAAGTATTGATCATGGTATTCTCTGAATTGTGGAATCATGGTGATTTCTTGCTTTCTTCTTTACACTTTTCTGAATTTCCTAGTTTTCTATAAACAAATTCTAATTTTCCAACTAGGTGGAGCAGAACTTGTGTCCAATGCAGTTGAGGGAGTTTCAAGCCATTACAATAAAAAAAGTTCTAAAGGTAGAGGAAAAGAAAGAGCATTGATGGCACAGGTCTACTAAATAGTCAATGTAGTAATATGCATTTACAACAAATAATCAATTCAATAAATTTTATTCAGTGCCCAACACTCTTTTGGGGGTCAAGAAGAAAGTGTTGACTAAGGATAAGATCTCTCTTATCATGGAGGTAAGTATTCTAGTTGGGAGCTACTTAATAAACAAGTAAATTAATAAAGTAATTTAGATAGTATTAAGTGCTATGAAGAAACTAAAGAGAGTGTGGTCAGAACAAATGTTGGTGGGGGCAATGTTAGCAAGAGGGACGGTCAGAGGCAGCCTGTCAGAGATGGGAACTGTTGAGTGGAGACTTGAATGAGGAGGAGCAAGTCAGCAATGACAAAGGCCCCGGCAGGCATGGGCCTGGGAGAACCTTGGGTTGGGTGGACTTGGCTGGTAGAAACATGTAAGCAAAGAGTCCAGGCAAGTTCTGACTATGGTGTGGGCCTGCTGAATGTGTTGTAGGGATTTTCACAGGAAGAAAAGGGTATGACTGTTACGGTTTAGATGTGGTGTTCCCCAAAAGCTCAGGTGTAAGACAATGCAAGAAGGTTTGGAGGTAAATTGATAGGGTTGTAGCCTTAACTTAATCAGCAGATTAATCCCTGATGGGATGAACTGAGAGGTAACTAGAGGGCGGTGGGATGTGGCTGGAGGAAGTGGTTCTTTGGGGGCGTGGCTATGGGGTATATATAGCCATGAGTTGGTCTCTCTATTTTCTGATCACCACGTGAGCTGCTTCCCTGTGCCACACTCTTCCACCATGATGTCCTGCCTTACCTCGAGCCTCAAGGAATGAAGCAGGCCTTCTATGGACTAAGACTTCTGAAACTGTGAGCCCTCAAATAAACTTTTCCTCCTTTAAAATTATTCTGGTTAGATCTTTTAGTCACAGCAGCAAAAAAAGCTGACTTAAACAATGACCTATAAAAAACTACTGACGAACTTTTCAAATGTGGTAAGGATAGCTGCAGTGCTCAAATGGCATTGAAACCACACAGAAAGACTACAGGAGTCCAAAATTCAGTTTCCCATTTCTCTTTCAATTACGTAGATTATTATGTAGATGCAGTGTCATGAGTGGCTCAAACCCTGATAGTTAAACAATTTCAAGATGAGGAAACAAGTGAACTGTTAAAGACAAAACATTATCCACTGGAAAGCAAGCAGTTTTTCCTTTTTTTAATCCACACCTCTGTGAAATCTGGTACCAGGTATCGCTATTCACCTTTGCCAGTTTCTGAATTTGAAGGCACATTCCTAGACTTCGATGAATTATTTCTGAAATGTTGATTTTGCCCTTCTAATCTATAACTGAAAAGGCAAATGTTGGGCTGCCACAGGTAACATTTAGGGATTTCTAAAATGGACCCTTAGGAACTATGTCAGAGTGGATAAAACAAGAGACAAAGATTTAGCTGGCAAAGTCTGCCACATTTAGTTCAATTTGTGGTACAAACTCTTAAAAAGAAGAACTAAAATCTCATCAGACTATTATTAAACAGCAATCTGCTTTCCTGAGCATGTGTCAGTAAATTGCCTGTGTTGATTATGGTGTCAGTGTAAAGTCTGATCAGAAGCATCAGGGATAACTTCCAAAAACGTGCTTATAGCTGGAGGGAAATGGATTTTTTATTCAAGTTACACACATCAAAATGTCTGCATCTGTAACATTTTTGCCATAATAATCCTGAAATGTTGATTTTTATTTACTTACTAAAGAATACAAATGGGGTGAGGGAATCATATTCTATATAATCTATAGACAGGTTACTAGGAAACAGAGGCAAATAAACACTAATGTGTGTAATGGGGTAATTAACACTGTAATCCACTTGTTCCAAATAGACTAATGCATTGCACAGTCTCTGAAGCAGTGTTTCATGCTGCTGACTCTGGAAAGTAACCCAGGGAACAAAACAAGGTGATGAGAAGAGGGGGTCTCCACAGCTCTGTGCTTCACCAACAGTCAATTCATTAATACCTTCCAATACTCAAAGCTGAAGAATTGTAATTGTACTTAATGCTACTCATTTCTGCCTAGCTTTCCATCTGTGGTTTATTTTCTCATCTGATGCTGAAAGATAAAGGTAATTGTAGTAATAAGCCTTTTCTCAAGAAAGCTTCAAATGTTTAGATCCTGCAATAAACTCCTATGAATAAGACTTTGAGTTTCACTAGATAGTGAAAAAGTTTGAATATTTCTGCAAGCTTTAGAGAAATTTATTCAGGGAAAAACCAGACAACAATTCAAACTTCCATGGGTCGTGTTTTCATAAAATAGACTATCCAGTCATCAATAAAAATGTCTTCTAAATGTTAAGACTAACAAAAATATGTATCAATGTGTACAACACATTAATGTTCATTGTATATGGTTTGGAGCATACTGTTTCTGTTTTAAAGATTTCACAAGTTTCTTTTTTTTTTATTTGTTCTTATTTGATTTATTTGGCGTAAAATTTTGTTCAACCACACACCATAAGATTGTTCTTTTGAGAAAATATAATATTTAATGATGATTAATTTTATATTTCATTTCTAGGCACTGTATAGAAAATATTCTGAAACACCTATTTTTTTTTCTGATAAATTTAGGAATAGGTCACCTGCAGTATAAGCCCTTCTCCACCATTCTAGATATGACTGTGCAGACATACTGTCTATGGATAGGTCAAGTAAATACACTTGTCACAATATGCTGATTTTGAAGTTAAAAGCAAATGCTTAAACATGTGACATCCTTGTTATGGAGGCCTTGGTAGATGAACCATAGAGGAATAGGGTGTTGAAAGGAGCTGGGGAGGAAAAGAATAATGGTAAAAACAAACATTCTCTTGTTTTATCGATGACAGATGCTTTTTCCCATTATTCCATCTGTACAACAAGCCTACTCTGTGAAGTTGCTTTTGCTAGTATGTCATTTTGCAGATGTGGAAAGAAGCAGGGAGAGGTTCTATACTTCCCAATCCACTTGGATTTAGGTGAAGAAGTTGAAGGTCCATCCTGGCTTTAAGACTATATTCTGTACAGAAAAAAAAGGTGCAGACTGAGTTGTTGCAGTCCCAGGTTCCAATGCACATGAAAGAGTAAAAGTGTTCTGAGTTTTCAGAATAAGAGATCAGTGGTGCCCTCATCTGCACAGTTCAGGATTGAGGATGGGAGGTCTTGGGTGACCACTCAGAATCTTGCTTCTTTAAAGACTCAGGAGCCAGAAGAGACCTCTTTAAATCAAGAAGGGGAGGAGCCCTGGAGTGAAGAAGGAAAACTAGAAGGGTTTCTCAACCACAGCATTATTGACATTGAGGCAGGATAACTTCTTGTGGTGAGGAGCTGTCCTTTGTCTTGTAGGATATGTAGCAATAGCAATATCCTCAATCTTTACTCCAGGGATGCTGTGGCATTGCCTCTTCTCAATGTGTCAACCCAAAATGTCTTCAGATATTGTCAGATGTCCCCACAGGGGACAAATCACCCCTTGTTAAGCACCATCGTTTAAAGTGAATCAAACTGAATTAAGTAATGAAGATTGTATGCTTCAACTTTACTTAGCTGCACATAGATAGTAGTTGTTTCAGCATCTGTGGGAGATTGGTTTTAGGACCCCCTGCAGATGCCAAAATGTGTACATACTCAAGTCCCTATGCAAAAAGTCATAGAATTTACATATGCCATAGGCACATCTTCTGCATCTCTGGATAACTACTTGTAAGATCTAATGCAATGTAAATGCTATGTAAATAGTTGTTAAATGGTGTTGTTTAGGGACTAATGACAAGAAAAAAGTCTGTAATGTTCAGTACAGACAAAAATTCTCTCTAAATATTTTAAGGCAGGAGTTGCTTGGATTTGTGGACGTGGAAACTGCAGATATGGAGGGAAGACTGTATTTTTTTAAAGCAATATGATCAGTTGGTTAAATACATACATACTGGGCAATCTATAGATGCATAGGGTCAAGAAGGAGTATGAGGGGAAATTTATGGTCTCCAGGAAAAAGACTTTGGAGAAAAATTTCAGAGTCTTGAATACTGGCAATAGAATATTACAATAGAATAAAACAAATTTCTTGAATCCAGTTTTACAACAAATGTAGTTGTTACTAGGCATGTAAAATGGTACCGGCCTTTTGGAGAATCATTTGGTCTTGAACCTGGTGTCAGGGGTTCCCTCTATAGTGTTTGGAGGAGCTGCTATTTCATATGAATGCAGCAAAAGCAATCAGCGATCAGATTCATTTGCATGAGTAGTTTATAGAAGATTGTAATTTTTTTTTTCCACACCAGGGATCAAACTCAAGGGTGCTTAACCACTGAATCATGCCCCCAGCCCTTTTTATTTTTTATTTTTAGATTCTTTTTCACTAAGTTGGCTAGGGCCTCACTAAATTGCTGAGGCTGGCTTTGAACTTGTGATCCTCCTGCCTCAACCTCCTAGGTCACTAGGATGACAGGTATGTGCCACTGTACCAGGCAAGACTGTAACTTCTGTCCTGCTAACAAATTATTTCCTTCTTGGCTTGCACATTTAGATAAAGCAAGCTGCCATGAGATGAGCTGCTATGTTGGAGTTGCAAGGAACTGAAGGCAGCTTCCAGCCAACAGCCAGCTAGGAATGGAGGACTTCATTCCTATCAACAACCACATAAGCTTGTAAGTGGATCCTTCCCAAGTCAAGCTTACAGGTGAGACCCTCAGTCCTGGTGGAAACATTGGTCCTAGAACTGTGAGACCCAGTGAAGCTGAGCATCCAGCTAAGCCTTGCCCAGGACTCCTGACGCACAGAAACTGAGAGGTAAGAAATGAGTGGTGTTTATAGCTGCTAAATGTATAGCAATTTGTTATGCAGAAATACATAATCTACGTAATAACTTCTATGTGTCTCACTCTTTTTCTAGGTAGACCAGGTTCTTGCCCTAATGGGACTTACACAAGGCATGATCACAATAACTTCAGGCAGTTATTAGTGTTCTGAGGGGAATCAAATATGGTGATGATCTATAAGTATCCAATCTGCAACTCCCATCAATACAGGGGAATTTAAAATTTAATTAAAAAATTAAATAAGATTAAAAATTCAGCTCCCCAGCCAAAGAAGGCACATTTTGAGAGTTCAATAGCTGCATGTGTCTTGGCTTGTGGTTCTTGTGTGAACAGCACTGATTATAGGACATTTCTGTCATCACAGGAAGTTCTGTTGGACAGTGCCACTGCACAGGGTGATGGGAGTTGAGGGGATTTTGTATAATGAGCAGTTCAGGAAACTTCTCTGAGGGAGAAGTATTTCAAAGCAAAAGCTGAAGGAGAAACAAAGCCCTCCCTACCATGTTCTAGGAATGTGGAAACTCTTGGCATGTTTGAAGACCTGTGTGATCCAAGTTGAGGTTGGAGGGTATCAGCAATGGGGCTGGCAGTGTCCGGGCCCAGGGTTTGGACTGTACTCTATGTGCAGCGGGAAAGCCCCCGGAGGTTTTAAGCAGGGGAGTAATATGATGTGACCTACATTAATGTGCTCAACAGATCACTTTGGCTGATGTGTGATGCATTGATTGTTGGGGCTAACCATCACCAACAATTGCTTTTTGAGGAAATCGATGATTTAGTAGTTGAACCAGTAGGTGATGTAGCCAAATGGTAAAGCATGCTCTCTAGTAGTGGTTGTGGGCAGGGGCTGTTGAGATAGAGAGGTAGGTGGATAAAGGATCTATTTTAGATGTATTGTTGATGATACTTGATAAATTGGGTAAAGAAAGGGAGGGATCAAGGCATGTATGTACAATTTTGATTTAAACGAAATGTTGGATGGTGGTAGGGATAGGGAAGAAGTTTTCGGGGAACAAGTGAAGGGTTTTCTTCCAGTCATATCAAATTGGAGGTGCCCAGTGAGATAGGAACTGGGAGTCATTGTAGTGTAAATGCTACTGAAAGCCCTGGGACTAAGAAATGTCGCCAGGATTCAGTCCCCAGGGTCACCAACAATGGAAGAGTTAGAAGAAAATAAAAGAATATTTCTCCCTTGCCCCTCTTTCTTCTAAAAAAGAGTTAGGTTCACAGTAACAGGATAAATTTCTAAACTGGAGATTTATCAGACTCTTGTACAGCAGCAATTTCTGGTATTCAAACCTAAAACCAGGGTCTGGAGATAGTGGTAGGAGGGAGAGGACTCAGACTATAAGCAAGCTCCAAATTGTTTACAATGGAGGCCTAGAAAGTTCACCTCTCCAAATTCACCATGTGTCTTGTCATGCATGGCTCACCAGGCTCTAACCATGGTGGTCTTTCAGATTCCTAAACTTGCTAATCTTTCCTACTGCAGGACCTTTGCCCATCCTCTTTCCTCTGGATGCTTCTTTTTATTTCTCTTTTGTGAGCATTTTACCTATAGTAAGTCTTTAATTTTTTTTTTATTTTGTGATTTTTTATTGTTTCTTTTATAGTTATCATAACAATTCATATTATTTTATATTCTAGCTGCCTTTCCCAATAGAACATAATCCTTATAAATGAAAAAATTAAATTATGTGATTTTTGCCCTATGTTAAAGGGCACTTGTTGGCTAAATATCTTCAGTGTTCAGGGACCAATATTCTTATGTGAATGACATATGAGTGTGAAGGCATTTTAAGTAGTTTAAGATATTTTAACCTTGTTTAAACCACTCATTTCTATGGTGTGTATATTTTACTTTCCATTTGACAGATCAGAGGACAAAGTCTGAGAGAGGCTGAGTCACTTGGTAAAGCTCACACAGCTATGAGAAGTAGAGGCTGCATTTGAATCACTTGAAGCCAGAGACATTTATTCTAAGTTGTATGTCCCAGAAGGGAACAGGACTATGGGGTCCACAGGGGAAGAGGAAGCTGGAGTAATATGCCAGAGAGAACCCCACTGCCACCCACATATCAGGAGTCCACGAGGATGGCTCATTTAAAGCAATCGAGGCCGGACAGTGCTGCAATGCTGACGCCTGAGATGTGGGTTGTGTTATTTAACAGAGCTGTTCAGAAAGAAGACGGGAAAGAGTGGGAAGCAGGCCTTTTCTTGGAGACGAGGCCTAGTGGCATCTGTCTAGCGAGTCAGGACTAATTCATTGAACTGAACTGACTCTTTTCTGTCCACCTGGGAAAAACAGAGGCACTGCAGAAATCTAGTAGATAGGCCTGAGATTTTTAGGGGGAGTAGTTGTCTCTTCTACATTTATCTTACGTTGATAATTACACATTTGTGAGCTTTTTTGATGAATGCTTTTCTCTTTGTAGCTTCCATGAAGGCTGTTTCTTCATTGCTTGTTGTTTTATAATGCCTAGCATAACACCCCTAGCAGAGGTCAGTCAATATTTAATGAATGAATAATAAGCAAATGATAGTAATAGTGATAGAAAGCACATGGGGCATATGCTATGTGCCAGTCACTCCAAATACTTGCCACCTGCTAACTTAATTGCTACTCATAATAACTCCATGAGATGGGCACCATGATTTTCCATATTTTATAGATGTGGAAATAGGCACAGAGGGGCTAAATAAATCAACCAAGATCATAAAGCTCTAGTGAGTGAGTGGCAATGTAGAGAGTGGAGTGTTGTTCTAGAGAACAGGCTTTCACCACTTGGCTACTCCACCTCTGAATGAATTAATGCATACACAGACGATTGCTCTAAGACCACCCGGTATCCCTGCTTTTAGATAAAGAACATTCTGAGCCTATTTTTAAAGCCATAGTTTTCTTTTGAGGATAAAGATTGCTGATATCCTGTCTGCTAAGCCTTTCCAAAGCTCAGTGAAGGGAGATGTTTGGTTTGGTTTGCAGGGAGATGGACATACATGGTGAACAGCTGGGGTGCAGCTAGAATAGTATAAGGACTGGCAGGAGAGGGCAAAGCAATAATAGCAGACTTTGGAGTAAGGAAATTCCAAAATTATAGTTTAGTATTAGTATAAAGGAAGAGGAGATGAGGTGGGATCCCACACACGGTGTCAGACTTGTAGGGCAGGAAAGGGTTTCACAGGTATAAACTAACCAGTATTTCTTAAAAATAAACTTTTTTTTTCAGATATAAAGAAAAAAAGATACAGGATGACAGATATTCAATTTTAAGTTGGCATGGATTTGAATACATCTGCATTTTGTTTTTTGATTATAAAAAAGAAAACGTTGAATTAAAACACATTTAAAATATAATAATAGAGTACATCTAGTAGTATACAAAATAATGCAAAATGTGATTGATAATCTTATTTCAATAATAGACTGTTGTCTTCACTGTGGTTTATGGAGCAATGATAGAGTTTAAGGTCCAATGGTTCTAAAAATTAATTTTCTTTTTTCTATGCCTATGCTTCCATTTCCCAATCTATTACTGATATTGAGAGATTTACCTAAGCCCATTTAAAATAATATAATTTAGTCCTCCGAATTGCTCTGAAACTTAAACTGAAAACAAATATTTCTTAGAAAGCAATTACATACTTTGTGCTTATTACCCGCTCTGCATGCATTATAAAAATCAACTGTTGTGTGTTAGAGAGGTTAATCTGAAATAAGTCTGAGCTAAATGTATTGTTCTCTGTACTTGTTAGAACAGGTGAAGTGGTATAGCAATATGGTTTAAGCAGTTTTATTGTCTGTTTGGCAAACCATGAGAATTAACTTTTAAAAATTCTTTCGCTGTTGAGTTAGGTTGTTACTTAGCCATAAAAAGATGGAAATATGAAAATATTCTAGAAGGCTGCATCTTATCACAAAATCATATAAATAAATAGAAAGCATGACAATAAGAAGAACTTTGCCCAACATTTTTCACATGTATTATTCTTTTTTTTAAAAAATATTTTATTTTAGTTGTAGTTAAACACAATACCTTTATTTTATTTTTATGTGGTGCTGAGGATCGAACCCAGAGCCTTGCCCATGGTAGACAAGCACTCTACCGCTGAGCCACAACCCCAGCCCCACATGTATTATTCTTATTTAATACTTAGAACAACTTTAGGAAGCTGATGACATCATTATTTTCACTCTAGAACTGAGGGAATAGAGTTTTTTGGGGAAATACCCACAAAAGTAGCTGGTGAAACTGAATTAGAACCCAATTTTCTGACTTTTAACTCTGTACATGAAGCTGCTTCTGTGCAGGAAGCAGATGAATTTGGATTTCAACATAGAATTTAAGGAGATTTTTAGGATTTTTGCAAACACGTGTTTACAAGGTGACTGAAGATATTTGGTTTGGTGTTCAGAACCATGTTGAAAGTGGAAGAGTCCCTCTCAGCCCAGGAACCCTCCAGGTGTAGTAATAATCAGGACCTTCTCTTCCTAATGATTAGCACACTCTGTGAAGTACAGTGCTTTGTATAAAATCTGGAGGAAGACCTGGGGGCAAATTCCAGTTCTGTTGTCTCATATCTAAGAGAATTGGACAAGCAAAATCACTTCTCTTAAAACTCTGTTTCCTCACCTGCAGGATGTGTTTGAAAAAGAACCTATGTGAAAAGATTTGTTCTGAAGGCCAAAGGGAGTAGTATATGGAAAGTACCCAACAGATTGCATTAGCATAGCATTAGCTATTGTCTTAATGCTCTGTGCCTACAGAGAAAGTAAATGTGTGCAGTATTTTAAAGGTTTATCATTAAGATAGGATCTCAGTACATGGAACATGACTAAATTCAAGTTGGCACAAGTGTTAATAATAAATTTTATTTATTTATTTTTAATTTTATTTAAATTTTCATTTATAAATTTTCTGTAAATACTAAGTCAAACATATTGTCCTGTTGTTCCCAGAAGTCAATTTACTTTTGACCTGGTGAATATAGTCAATATGTCTCTGAAACAATCCCTTGATACTCTCACAACAGATGACCCTGTGACTCATTTCTGGGTGGAAAGATGCAGAAGATCATCAAGGGAGGTTGTTAGGAGCTAGAGTTTAACTCTGAGCATCTGCCAATCTTGACTTTCTGGTTTCCAATCTAGGGCTATTTTGAGTGACTTAGCTGAGCTGCTTAAAGTGTCATCAAGAGTTTCAGCTGGATTGAGGGCAATGGATTAGTTTTTACCATGGTTAATTAGTTAAAACTAATTTTAGGAACTGGACATTATGTGGAAATTGTTACAATGGGTACTTTTAAAAATCATGCATTTGCATAAACACATCCACATATTATGTATTAATTGAGGTAATTGGCATTGTTGACTCTTTGGTAGGTTTCTTGATATGCTTTTTATTTGTACTCAAAGGGGCACTTGTGCTTCGTGGCAATGGTGAATCTCCAAGAAAGCACTGAATCTCATAAGTATTTGATCCATTTGGATCTGGTTAACCTGAGCCCAGTACATGGAACTTTGTGAGGGGGAGGGTTATTTGGAACTTCTGAGTTGGTTTGTATTGCTGCTATATATACGAAATGTTTAGATTTTCTTAGATTTGCGTTTTTTAAATACACTCATTCTTTAAATTAGTGAACTGGCTAAGTTGAAAAATCCTTCCTCAGACTGAAATGGCTTTGAGAAGCAGTTTTTCTTTTTGTTGCTCAGGGGTAAAATGCTCCTTATTTTCTCATTCATAGATAAAGTTTGTTTTCAGAGAAATGGACACATTTTCCTTTGTATCTTTGTACATGTTGCTGTACCCATGCTTGCCAGATTCATCTGTAATAACTCTGTATTTGAGTTATGGCATTTCATTGCGGATATAAAGAGAAATCGTGGATAGCATTTGTCAAATGGGTGGAAAATTTAAGAATGTTTAGCTTAGCATAGAGAACTGTGGTTGCTCTTCAATAATTACAACATAGCTAACTGTACAGATCCATACAACAAATTAGAAATAATGAGAAAGTTATCTCTGGACCTGATGTAAGACTTTTATAATGGCAAGAACTTCTGGAGGGAGGGGGTTCCTCTGAGGGTGTGAGGCAATCAGCTCTGCCACTCCTTAGAGGATGTCCTCTTAGGGATGCTGCTGAAGTAGCTTTCACTATGGGGAGAAGTTGAATTGATTGACTTCACAAGATTCATCTTAACTCCAAGATGCTTATGATTTCATAATCTTTAGGAACTGAGGTTGGCCAAAAAAAAAAAAAAAAAAAGTGCCCTGAGAACTCACCTGGACAAGCCCTGTATCCTCTCTGAGTTCTAGGCATCTAATCTGCAAAATGAGAAGGGATGGGCACTAGACCAATAAGTACACTCGGGACTGAAAGATCGGAAGTGGCCACCATGTTTTACTTCCTGACTATGTACAGACATTAATGTTTTAATGACTCATAAAATAGTACTAATATTTTCATTCATTCACACTTAAAATTTTACATAAGTGGATAATCCAAGTTTCAAGAATAGTATTGCCCCATAAGCCACAATGACATAGTTTTCATTTGAAAGAAACACAAAAATGTGATCTGAAAAGTTCTGATGTTTCTGGAATTTCCTCTTATACTGCCATTGCCCTAGATGTTTTTAGTCTCTGCATTTTGAATATTGTTACTAATTCCCTCACTGCTATTAGAATAATAGGTTCTAAGCCTACAAATTTGAGACTGTTGTCACAGGAAACTTCTACCTCTAGATTAGTCATTTCTTCTCAGAATCCAGTATGGACTAGATCTCAGGACAGACTATTGAAGACTCTTCTAGTTGAAGGAACAAATACATTTTTTTTTGGAGCACAGAGATCAGAGCCAAATGTAATGTGTACTCAAAGCCTTTTTCAAAGTTCTTGCTTTCCCACAACCAAAATCACCTGGCCCCCAAATGAATGCTCTAGTAATAACAGTTTTTACTTATAAAACAATGATTATTTCTAGTGGAAGGATACTACATTCTAAGTTTCATGATAACAAAGGATTCCTTATTGTATCCCCAGAAAAATAACACAGAGTTTGGCAGCTAGGAGGAACTTAATGACATTTTAGTGAATGAATAAATGAATGAACAGCCCAGGGAATAATGTGTTGAAACTTTTCCCATCTATACTTCTAATGATGAGAGAGCCCCCTGGTGGAAGAATGGATATTATGTACATTGTATATAGTAGCTACTTGCTGTAGGCGGTGACAAAATTTCAATTAATCTCTTATTTAGACAGATCACATCTTAACACACAGGGTATTGTAAACACTCTGTGAAGAATAACTGGATATAACAGAGCTAGTTGGATGTGTGTGTTGTAGATTAAACAGTGGTATAGATCAAAACTGAACCTCATATATAAAAAATTCTGAATGATATTACAAGCCTATAACTTGTAATAATATTATACAAGTATATATATTATAAATTATTATGGATATATTTTATTAAAATTCCCTATTAGTTCTTTAAGTTGTTAGTAGATGACCCATCTTGAGCACCAAACTATGAATATGTAATATGACTAATCCAAGCAGCACTAAGAATAGCCACCAAATAAAATTTATGAGTTAATCTGATATATTCATTGATATGTACACATATGTATTCATACAGCAGGAAAATAATCTTTTTATGCAAATGAAAAATGATTTGAGTGTTACTTGGTACTACTTTTTACAGAGTCAGGACAGAATGTTTTTCTTCCCATTAGTTTTTCAATAACACACTTTTCACCAGTGCCCATTAGTACATACGCACAAACACACATTCTCAGCCTAGAACTAACTCCTTCATTCTTATAATTTCTTGTGCACCTGTCTTCTATGTTTCTCTCTAGGTCCTCACTTCCACTTAGGGGTCTGTAATCAACATCCGTGTTTCTTGATGCTACCCTGCTCTGGGGATACTTGAGGGCTGATTAAAAGGATCCTGGGCTAAGGGCGTGGGGATGACCATGATTTGGGGGCAGGTTAGGGATGATAGTGGAAGTGTGCCAGGCAGGAGCTTGTATCATGAGGTAAGGGGGGAGAGCTCTGCAAGATGATGCACTGGATCCTGATAACTTGGACACTTGGGTCTTACTGAGGATACAGAAGCCCTTAGGGTGAATGGAGAGGGTGACATTCCCTAGGAAATGAAGGAAATAATACAGAGTTGGAAGGTATCTGGAAGTAGGAGTCAGCCAACCAGAAGAGCTTCAGGTCCCTGAAGCTCAATTGGGAACACCTCCTCTGTAATAAATAACCCACAGTAAGAGGTCTTCAACAATCCCACGTGGCGACTCCAGGGGTTTTCAAACCTGACTGTATATTGGAATTCCTTGGGTCTGGGCTGTAGCTCAGTGGTAGAGTGCTGGTCCAGCATGGGGGCCGGGTGTGGGTTCCATCCCCAGCACACACACGCCTTTCTCCTCTTAAATCTTATATAAAAGTTTAAAATACGAATGAGATGAGCTCTGGATCATTTTTACTATGTAAACCCAACCAGAGAAAATGGGCACGGCCAAGTGTCTCCTCATCACGTATTGGGAGTGTGAAGGAGGACTGCAAACATGTAGGGCAGGAAAGGTGAAGGTCTGCAAGACAGGGACCAAGGAAAGAAAGACGAAGGGGAGGCGGGGGTCCCCAAAGCAAACCTCCACTGCTCCACAGCTCAATGTCACCAGTAGTCCGCCAAGAGCGCCTGCACAAGCCCAGGAGGCAGCAGGCTGTTGGTCTGCACAGCATCCTCAACATCTGGTTTTCCTTTGCTCATTTCAAGAAAACTGTGTGTGCCTTTGGTGGAGGACAGGAAGGGTTGAATAGAGGCAGAGGGAGAGAGTTTAGCTTTAGTGCAGAGGACAAGTATTGTTTCACTACAATACTGGGTAGAATTTAGAGGACAAATGAGACAATATTACTTGGAATTTGAAAGACAAATTAGAAGGAACTTATTTATATTTCAACAGTGTTGTCTTCCTACCAAAAATCTAAGAATGTCTGGGTTTTTTTTTGATGTTATGTCACTACATATGTTGCATATGGAACTCTTATGTTTTAAGTTACACATAGGATCTATTAATTTTTTAAAATAAAGGTTTATTTGTTTCAGTATTTTTCTGTATTTTTTGATATCTTTAGTAATTCTCACTTTTAATTAGCTTTTAAGTTCATTCTTTGGGGCTCTCTGTATACAGTCATATCATTTGCAAATATGTATTCCCTTCTTTTCTAAATTTATACTTTTTGTTTAGTTGTTTTATCTTTGTAATACATTTAACATCTGCTAAAACTGTTCTTTTTCAATTACTCTATTTTCAAAACGATCTTAGCTATTTTAACTAATTATACTCTCCTCCCCCATCCTGTTGGGATTTCTATAGAAACTAGAGGTGAGTAATAATAATGATTTTGTATGATTTTAAATTTTCCATAGCAAGAGAATTGTCTTGCATTAAAAACATCTTTTTTTTCTGCATAAAAATGCATTTAAAAGGCTGGAGTTGTGGCTCATTGGTAGAGTGTACGCCTAGCACGTGTGAGGCCCTGGGTTCAAGATCCTCGGCACCACATAAAAATAAATAGATATATGGGGCTGGGGATGTGGCTCAAGCGGTAGCGCGCTCACCTGACATGCGTGGGGCACTGGGTTTGATCCTCAGCACATAAAAATAAAATAAAGATGTTGTATCCACCGAAAACTAAAAAATAAATATTAAAAAAATAAATAGATATAATGGAGGTATTGTGTCCAACTACAACGAAAAAATAAATATTGAAAAAAAATGCATTTAAAGATCTCTTTATGTTCTAAGATGCCAAGACCTCTGGATGTTGCAAATGGTCTTTCCCACTTTGGTTTTTGACTTCTTGTGATGTGTTTTTCCATGTGAGAATGAGGAGTGGGGAGGAGTGTTCTAGTCAAAAGCAGCAGCAAGTACAAAGGCTGCAGAGGGGAAGTAGGAGTCCTACCAGTGAGGAATTTGTGGGCTGCTGTGAAGGGTTTCGATTTTATTACACTTTCAAAGGAAAGCCACTGGAAGACTGTAAGCAGAGGAGTGAAAAGAAGAGATTTGTGCTCTAAGATGATCTCTCTGGCTGTTGTAGAGAAAATGGAATGTGTGGTGGGAATACAACCAAAGTGGGAGCAGGGAGACCGGTCACAAGGCAGCTCCAGTGGTCCAGCTGAGAACTGATGAAGGCTCGCAGTGGCCAGGAATAGAGGGAAGAGAAGAACAAGAAGAACTCAGCTGTGACTTAATCAACCTGGGTGTTTGGCGGTGCCATTTTCTGAGTTGAAGAGCGATAGGTTATGGGGCAGGGATACTACAGAGTTCTATTTTGGACGCGTTAGTTTGAGATGTCTACTGGACATAGAGATGGAGATATCAGTAAGGCGACTGGATGTCAGAAAGGATCCTGGGAGGACTTCAGGGCAGGCTGTTTTAATTAAAGTTTATCTAAATGGACCATCAAGAGTTTAGATGAAGAGAAATTCTCTAACTTTCAAATATCAGGTTTAAGGGAAATAGATGGCAAAGGTTGAGAGTGAAGGAGAGACAGGGTATTAAACAATGGCATTAGAAGTTATAAGGAAAAAGTGGGAAGAGAGAGTATTGAGTTGGCTGCTTTTAAGAAGTTTGGTAATATAAGAACAAGAAAGTTTTATTTATATAATTAAAAATTTTCAGTATGTGTGTAGATGTTACCCAGTGCCAGAATAATAGTAATGGTTAAAAGTATTTCAATTAAATCCAGAAGTGAGGCAATGATGACCCCTCCCATCATTGCTATTAAATTTTGTTCTGAAAGGATTAGCCAATGAAATTATGCAAAGGAAAAAATTGCAGTTTCAAAAGATTAAAAATCCTTTCCAGTTATTTTTATTTTACTCATTAAATTTATATATTAATCTAAATGGAATTGACATCTTTAAACTTGCCCAAGAATAGAATGTATTTCTTTATTTTCTGAAGTCATCTTATATGGCCCTCAAAAGATGTGACATTTTTTTCCAGGAAGGGTCTGCTGACTTTTAGTTAAATTTATTCCTAGATATTAAAACAAACATTTTTTTGTTACTATAACCATCTAACATGTATATGTTTATTTAGAATATTGTCTTTAGGATATATAACATATGTATTTATTTAAATGAGTATGAACAGAAAGATTAAACTGGAAATTTAATCCATTAATGTAGTCAGTCCACCATACTGAATACTCTAACAGTTTAGAATAGATTTTGGTGGATTTACTGATGCTTTTCAAACATGAGATCTTATATAATTTGTTTCTGCATTTCCAGTTTCTACTATTTTTTTTTTTCATTTTGTAAGCGTAGCAGGAAGGTGAGACTGGGTTCAAATCCAGATTTTTGCACTTTTTACCTCTATGACCTCAGGCATGTTACTTAACTACTCTGTGTTTTACTTTTCTATATCTGTAATATGGGGGTAAGAGCCGTGTGTGGTGATGCATGCCTGTGATCCTAGTGACTTGGGAGGCTGAGGCAGGAGGATCATAAGTTTGAGGCTAGCCTCAGTAATTTAGCAAAACTGTAAGCAAGATTAACCTGTCTCAAAATAAAAAATAAAAAAAGGCCTGGGGGTATAGCTCAGTGGTAAAATGCCCAGTACTCTCCCTACCCAGAACAGGATTGTAATGTACTTATTTCATAGGGCTGTTGGGGGCATAAAATGAGACAATGTGTATAACACATTTGTAATAGTGCCTGGAAAAAGGATTCAGTAAATTTGAACTATTGTTATGATTATTAATGGTATTGCCTGAAATTTATGTAAAATTCTTGCTAGCTAATCTAGTGGACATCATGGACTTGTTCCTTTCTGAATTTAGTGAATGTACCAACACTTTACCTTTTAATATCATTAGCTTTTGGAGATACATATAGGTTAATTTTAATCTATATTTTGTCATACTCTTGGATGTCATCCATTTAAGTTTCTAAAGATAGGCTAAACCAGACAAAATTGCAAATATTTAACTATATTTGACCTATAAAAATGATGGCATATATTGAAATCTAATATCTTCATGAAGGTGAATGAAGTATTCTCTTATAATTCTTTTAATTTACTCTGTATTTATGATGTCAGTGGCCCTTTTCCCAATATCCAATTTTATTTATTTGTGCTTTCTTTTCTCCCTTTTTAAATTATCTATTTTAATGGTTTGTTTTGTTCTAAAATAGTTCTTCAATATATTTATAGCTTCTATCATTCTTTTCTAATTAATTTTGCCATTATCTTTATTAATTTTTTCTCTAATTTCTTGGTTTCAGTGTATAGTGCTTTCTCAGTTTCCCAAATTAGAAGATTCAATTAATACATTTTGGTCTTCTTTTGGTTTAGCAATTAGCTTTGATTTTTCCTCTGAATCTTGATTTAATCATTTAATATTTTCCTTACAACTATTTTGAGATGTTCGCTTTCACTTCTTGTTTACCCAAGAGTTGTTTGAGAGTTTAAATATCTCTACATGATATTTTAAAAATCTTTTTTATTGTTGCCATTTATTTCTAGTTTTCATTTCACTACGATTAGAAAATGTTAAAGTGTCTACGTTTTAGAATTGAGGTTTTCTTTGTGACCTAATATGTGATATATTTTTATATAAATCCATGGGCACTTAAATAAGAGGAGTCAGAGGCTTTGGATTTAGCATGTAGAATCCCTGCATATATCAGTTAGATCTGCCTGATTGTTTATGCCAGTCATTCACATATGGAGTAGAGATACTGTGTGGGCGATGTTTAAATCTGTCTCTGGCCCTGCTCACCATGCCTGAGCTCTTTGGGTGAATTTGCTCTGCTTTTTTGCTTTGTGTCTATTAGTGGAGTCTTTGTCTTTACCTCTTCTATAGTCATGCAATGTTGACCTTAATTCTTTGTTTATGAAGCTCATTGGGCACAAAGAAGGAAAATACTTGGAAATACTGGGCATGTCCTGACATCCTGCCCTCTGTAAGGAGAGAATGAAGATGGTTTTGCTCCATGAACCTCTGGACAGCAAGGGAAGCCAGTCTCAAAATAAAAAAATAATAAAAGGCCTGGGGATGTAGCTCAGTGGTAAAATGCCCAGTACTCTCCCCACCCAGAAGGGGGGTTGTAATGTAGTTATTTCATAGGGCTGTTGGGGCATAAAATGAGACAATGTGTATAACACATTTGTAATAGTGCCTGGTGAGGACAAGTACCGTCATCAGAAGGCTCTGATCATATGGTCAATCCTGAGTAAAACTTGAATAGGGGTTTTAATTTCATGAACTGTGACATTAAATTGCATTTTAATTTAAAGTTCCCTTTAGATTCAATTTCTTCAATAACATCTTGTTCTCTCTCCTTTTAATAAATCCTTAATTCCAGAACAACTGAGTTGCTGCAGCTCTTCAAATAATTCCCTCCAAAATCCTATGGGAAATGTTTTTAATGAACATCAAAAAGCATAGTTCTATGTTTTTTTTTTTTTTTTTAACCTCAGGTGTCTGAACAGTTCCTATGAGCTTTCTGCTGGTCTGTTTAGTCTAATTCAATACAAAAAAGGAAATCAATTATATAAACCCTTTCCTAAAAGATTGCAAAACAGATGTTTGATTTAAAATACATGCAAACATGAAAACATTTGATGAATGTTTTGATATTTTAATACAACAATAATAAGCACATTAAAACAGGATTTGACATAGTATGTATTTTGACAGTATTAAATATTAATATTACAGTTGGCTGCTTTTCTCCATACCCAAACCAATTACTGTATGTGTTTCAAGTTTATAAACAATGGTGGGATTAAATATTGTCCTCTCCTCGATCTTTGACTTAATAAGTTAATTCTCTTGGAAGAATGCATACATAGTAGGAGACGGTGAACACAGCATGCCAAGAGATGATCAATAGTGAGATTTTATATCTTCAGAATATTGTTATAAACCAGTTCATTAAACCACAGAATTAAAATTATATTGAGAACCTCAATAACAAATGCATTTATGTTATGCTTGTTGGAAAACTTAACAGCTTCTCTCATGGAAAAAAACAAATGAGAGGAGAGGCCAATTTAACTAGAGATGTAGTCATGATAGCTTCATTTCTAGGTGATCACATGTGTGTCAAAATCTCCCTGAAGACCAAGGGGGGCGGGAAGTAGAAATGGGACCAAGGATTGAAGTTTTAATAAACAAACTCAAGTGAAGGAAAGAGAACTGAAGGTGTCCAGAAACTCTGTCCTTTTTACTTTTTGGATTGTTCCAGTGTGTGATATAACTCACTGTTCTAAGTATCTTAGGTCTACTCAGAGTTGATGTCATGGAATGGACCTGCTTGACTTCATAAGAAAACTCAGGAATATTTCCAGTCCTCCAGCAAGAATGTAGGATTGTAGTCTCTCTTCCTTTCCCACATCCAGGTGAACCTGTGATGCTGATAAGGTTGGAATTTTCCCAAGTTGTTTGGATTTAAGAGAAAGTTTATCTCAGGGGAATCCCCCATCAATCTGTAGAAGCACCAAGTGCTATTGCTATTGACTCAGTGCAATTCCTGATTACAGAAAGTCCAAAGTATAATTTCTAATATTGGGGGTTGGGGTTATGTATCATCCTTCCCATACAGGGAATATTTCCTCATACCTAAATGTTCAGAATACTTCTTAGAAAATAGTCATGAAAGTACAATAGAAACTTTCTTTTACCCAGATGCAACATCTTTGTAGTTCTTACCAGGGATAAACAAAAAGTGCTTGTTGAAATCTTAGAGTTACTTACCTGGGCTTGAGCAGAGCCTAAAAATCACATCAATACCCCCGATATTGATTTATATTATCTTGTTAAAATATTTATTAAATAGGATAAATATAGAAATGGATATTAAGATTTTGTACCTGTGGCTCTTATATAACTACAATCCAAATCAAATTTATAAACTAAATATCTAGAGCCTACAAAACAGATAGAATCCATATCTACAACACTTACCTAATATTGGCATATCAAAAACTATATCAGCTTTCCTTGTGTGAGTATGGTAGCTCTTTGTGGTTATTCCCATTCAGGATGGGTCTCATCATGATCACTGTGTATCCTGCAACAGGGCTCAGAAATAATTCCATGTTGCCCACCAGAAAGAATAGAGAATAGGCTTTATTGGGGAAACTTAAAAAGGAAGAATTTGCAAGAAGAAAAGCAGATGGTAGTTCTTGGAGGGAGGTGTGTTGGGGCTAGCAAACTTGGCTGGCCATGTTGTGCATGTCTATTTTAATGAAGGTTCTTTGCCCTTAATCATTTACCTTTTCATAGCCTATATACAAGAAGGTGGCCACAGCAGAAATAAGACACAGTAATTAAACCTTAGAATATCTGGATTTGGATCTAGTATTAAAAGAGTTATCGAAAATCAGCTACCTAAGGATGCTGGGGACCTGTTGGGGCCTGGGGTGGCACAGGCCTTCCTGCTAGGAGAAACTGGTCACCAAACTGGGTTTGGTTCAGTTGGAGCTGGCTGGTAACTTGTAACCCAGGTAACCTCTAGTGAACTTCTAGGACCATTTTTAGACTATGTTACTTGCCACATCCAAAGTACAGATTCATGAAGTTTGATATGCTTAAGTCATGACAAGTCATGTGATGATTCGATTCTTTCATTATTTTTCCCCATTTGAACTGTTGTAAAACTTCTGTTTCTATAACATGGGGAATAGCCTTGATGTCTTTGCCTAAACATTATAACTTATTCGAGAACCAAATGCAGATGTAGGCCCTAAAGTTGTGAAGTGGTATTCATTTATAAGGTGAAAACATGGTCTTCCATATTGTTCTGAGCATGCTCATTTTTCTATTTTCTGTTATCATAAAAACAAAAATGTAACAATGTTTGAGATTAGTATTCAGTCCCCTCTGGCTTGAGAAATAATGGGGAAAAACAATTGAGGAAACAATGAATAGAACAACAATCTTGTACTTCTATCTTTGATCTACCGATTTAGTATATGGCCTTGGGAAAGTCATTGAGTTTCTCAAGTCATTGGGCCTCAGATTTTGTATCTGTAAAGTAGGAATGACATTCATTTATTTGACAGATATTAACCATATAGGTATGGTTCTAAGTGCTAGGGAAATTCCTGTCACCTGCCTTCATGACACATTGTAGAGAAGGTGGGGAATGGTGAGAGAAAATGTGTGTGTGAACAAAGTAATTTCACATAGTGATAAGTGGTATGAAGGATAAAGGGGCAATCAAGTAGGAAGTGACTGAGGGTAAAGGCACAGTTGGTTCTTTAGCCAGGGCAGTCAGGAAAAAAGCTCTCAGGGATATATGACACTGGAGTGGAGACCCAACAATGAGAAAAAGTCAGACATGAGGGGTCTATGGACTAAGATCTCTGAAACCATAAACTTCAAATAATTTTTCTCCCCTAAAATTGTTCTGGTCACATCTTTTAGTCAAAGTAGCAAAAAAGCTAATTCAAACACTGCTGAAGGAAATGATACAGATTAAGGTCACAGAATTTGTGACAGAGTTTGTACAAGTTCCCAGGTTCCTAGATTCATACTCAATCTATTCTTTTTATTATCCTAGTATATTTGCTTCTTCTATTCTCCCTCTCTAATTTTACCCTGGGTGGTTGTTGTTGTTATTGTTGCTGTTATTGTTGTTGTTGTGTGTGTTTGCATTTTGATTAGCAAAGCAAATGCTTAGGTATGTTTAGGACTGTATATAAGCCAATAATATTGCCAGCAGTTTTAAAGCCTTTTGAACAGATTTTTGAATCCATAATGAGGACATTCTTATAGATGGAATGTTTGTGACCCACAATTCTTATGTGAAAGCCCTAACCTTGAAGTGATTTTTGAAATGTCACCTTTGGAAGGTAAATGGATTTCCATGAAGTCATGGGTCCTTACAATGGAACTAGAGCCCTAATAGAATCTTGCTCATGTGCTGTCTCTGCCACGTGAGTGCATAGCAAGTGGGTCATCTGTAACAGGAAGAGAGCCCTTACTGAATTTAGACCTCACTGACATCCTGATCTCTGAATGCCAGCCTCTAGAACTGTGAGAAATAAAACCCTGTTGTTTAGGCCAAGTCTACAGCATTCTGTCACAGCAGACTTAGCTGTTGACATAGGCATTTATACTGTGGTTTTTAGGATATCCTACTTTATTGGATATTTTCTAGGGTGAGAGAGAGTGCACTGATGTGTTGTTACCCCAGGAAAACTGATTGATGAAATTATGGAATTTTTTTTGGCTAGGTTTTCTTTGGTCTCCCTACCTTGACCGTGGGGTGCCAATTCTAAAGTTATACATCCTTTAAAAAAAATCTGATTTACAATGTGTGCCATTCTGGGATTCCAATGGTGAAGTTGGTAAGTGTGCCTAGGCCAAACAGTGGGGCTGAGCACAGGACTGGTAGCCTCCAAAGAGTGCTGAGTTTTTGTGGCATTGCTTAAAAATTCAGAGAGTGGTGCTAAACTTAAGGGTTTAGATGTAGCTTCTCTGGTTATCAAACATATCCAGGTCAATGGTGCACCTAAAATGTACAGTTATCCTTCCAGAGCTCATGGTTGAATTAACTCATGCATGAATTCCTCTGTCACATTGAGATGATCCTTACTGAAAAGGTACAAATTACTCCTGAATCACAAGAGGGGCTTGCATAGAAGAAAAAGATATCTGAAGAAACAAAAAGTTAAGGTGTGGAAATAAATTTAGCCTAAAATAAGTGCAAATAAAAGTAAAAAACAACCTGTTCTAAGAGCAGTCATTATTGATTTTATGATGAAAGGCACAGATTGGAGAGTTAAAATGAAAATACCAAGTAATGATGTTGGAGGAGCTTTCAAGGTCTTCTGATGACTTGTTAGTACTGATGAAATACTTCAGTGAAGGAGAACAGTTGTTGAAATGGATGGGCTTTCTATATGCTAAAATGTAGGACTGTTTTGTGCTTATAATTGAGAATTGGATCTGTGCTAGTGATTTCATTAGTGATGTATGAGTCAGAAGCAAATACAATTCTTTTCTAAAGCTATATTAAATACACAGTGCTGACACTAGGGGAAAAGGCTTTGTCAGTACATAAATAAGATGCAGACACAAAGAATTGGTGCACATAGTAATAATTGAACTCTATTACTTTTGAAAAGTCCTCTGGCCTACCCATGTTCAAGCAAATATACAACTAAATAGTCCCTCGAAAAGCACAAATTAGTTGAGATGTTGCTTTGCAAAATTTACACTCAACTGCTTCCTGTAGATTAGATAATGTCCAAAGTACTTAAGATCAAAAGAAAGGAAATCCCAGTACATGTATCAGTCAGGTAATTGCTTGAATTGTTTTTATATCCTATTAAATGTGTAAATTTATTTGCAGAGTATTTGTGATAATTCTTCAATTTTATGGTGATGGGAAGAGCATTTTGAGTTGAAGATCCTTTTTACATATTAATCTTTCTAAGATTTATTTATTTTTAACTTTCATCACAGGAGGAGTAATACTATCTCTTCCTATTTAATGAGATAATGCATGTAAAATGTATTTGGTTACCTAAAAACACACTAAATAGATATTATGTACCCATAATGTTAATTCACTTCTAAACTGGATTATTTAGTCCAGAGGAAATAACAAAGAAAAAAGGGTTGTCACCAATCCTAAATGAAGAAATGGGCAGCTAAACAAGCATTGGAAATCTGAGTAGAAGGAAAAGAATTAGTAAAAAAGAATTAAGTAATTAGTAGAAAAA
Organism: Spermophilus citellus; assembly: GCF_964194105.1. Classification (NCBI taxonomy): domain Eukaryota; kingdom Metazoa; phylum Chordata; class Mammalia; order Rodentia; family Sciuridae; genus Spermophilus; species Spermophilus citellus. The sequence continues at coordinate 213,674,683 of NC_138184.1, forward strand.
GAATTAAGCTAGTTGAAAGAGGCTGGTGTAGGCAGCTTGTCATTTGGAGCCAAAAAAGCTTTATCAGCAGGAATCTGTTACCTCCCAGGGAAGCCAGTTTGGAAAGGCATCTGGGAACAGTGCCCAGGGAAGCCTGCAGTGGTCTATGCTATGCAGGTGGGCAGAAGCAGCTATTCTCTGCAGAAAATTTGGTTGGTGTGGGAACCTGTTTCCCATCAGCATCCCCTTACTCCAACCCTCCATGTACATTGATACTTTGTAAAAAGCTAGCATCCTTTGCAGATATAGATAGCATTAGTACAAGTCTCCCTTCTATTCAGGTTGCCTCTAAACCCTTCTAGTGTAGAAAAGTTGGAGCTGCCATTTTCTGCTCTGTTTAAAAAAATAGAAAAATATCTCTCTTTATATTTGGTTGTTTAGTGTTTATCTGTTTCATCAGAAAATAAGTTCCTGCAAATATGTTCCCTGTGATTTTTGCTTCCTAGTTGGGCACAGTGGTGCATACCTATAATCCCAGCCATGTGGGGGGCTGAGGCAGGAGGATCACAAGTTGAAGGAGTAAATAGTGAGAACCTTAGCAACCTAGTGAGACCCTGTTTCAAAACAAATAAATAAATAAAACGGCTGGGTATGTAGTTCAGCAGTAAAGCTCCCCTGGGTTTAATACCCAGTACCCACCCCTCCCCCAAAAAGTTTTGCTTTCTACTATGTCCTCAGGGCTTATGCAATGATATATTTGCAACAGGACATAGTAAAGAGAAATATATAAATAAGAAAGGAATATTCACTGGAGAAATAGCATTTATGACTGCCTCTTTGTATGACTTTATTTAGGATAACTCATTTGATCCTTCCAACAACCCTGAGATAGATGCAGTTGTCCCATTTAGTCAGTAAGCAAATGGAGAACTTAAAACACTTGTTACAATTTCATACCTCTATGTAGTAGAGAATTTGGACAATTTGGACCAGATTTGACCTTTGCCAAAATCTACGGTCCTCCAGCTTCTGAAATTCCCTTGGAATAGCAGGGATAGTGATATAAAGAGGGGAGGATCTAGACTCTATTCTCAAGATGCTGCAAAGGGGAATCCAGAAGCCAACTGGGATTCTGGGAAACCACAGAACTGAATTTTCTGTTTGTTCAACAAGTATATGTTTAAGGTGACTTCAGTGTTCCCAGATAGTAACACAGACAAACATACTTAACAGGGCCTGGGATATGGTAGCAACTCAATACATGTTTGTAGCAAACATGAACAAAAACCATAAATGAGATAAAAAAGGTAAACCAACTAGAGGGTGACTGATGAGCATGGTTAATACTAGGGGAATGGAAATTAAGTCACCATGCAGGAAACTATAAAGATGGTGAAATTAGAAATAAGAGCAATCTTGGGTCTGAAAGGAACAGGAGGAAATGAGAAACAAGGCAAACATTTAAAACTCACACATGAAGGTCTTCATGTCTTCTCTTTAGTTCTCTAAACAGCAATGGGTTTTTTAGTTCATTAGACAATCTAGTAAAGAAAGACAACCACAGCCTTTGGAAAGTCAATGAGGCTTTTCAGGGTGGGTCCCCAGCATCAGGGAACTGAATGCTATGAGCCTCCCAGGACCCAGATGAGTTGCCATACTTGGATTCCAAGTGGTCCTGTTGCTATGATTAGAGGATTAGTCCTGAGCCTTATTTGTATATTGTTACTCAGTAGGCAAGAAGTTTGCTCTTCTGTAAGGGAAGGGACAACTTCGAGCCATGGTGGAGAGTGGTTGGTGGTGTCTGGGTCTAGAATGTCATCTTCTTTCTGCTCCTGGTTGTGCCTAGTGTAGGGGTGGAAAAATTCTACCTCTGTCCTTTTAGGTTCCCTCCTGGCCTGAGAATTAAATTAGATTAGCAGGAGAAAAGCATACAGATTTGTTTAATGCAAGTTTTGTGTGACACAGGGACCCTCATAAGGAAACACAGACCCAAAGAAGTAGTAAATTCTGTATATGCTGAATTGGACAAAGAACAGGAAATGTGAAAATGTGACAAAGCCAGGGGATGCGTTATTTGAGTAGATAAGTGACTAGGAAGATAAAGTCTAGGTTAACAAAGTTTGTTTGTACAGACTTCCTTCGGCCTCCACGTCCTGTTCTTGATGATAAAAACTTGACTCTCTTCTGGTGGATGGAGGGCATCTTTCATACGAAATTTCATCTTGTGCTTTTAAGAAACAGAAGGGTGGTCAGAGTGACTGTCTTGTGTCTTGCCCCCACCCCTCCTCCTCCTCCTCCTCCTCCTCCTCCTCCTCTTTGTTCTTCTTTTCCTTTAAATAAAAATAGTTATCATGCTAGGGGCTGGGGATATAGCTCAGTTGGTAGAGTGCTTGCCTCACATGCACAAGGCCCTGGATTTGATCCCCAGCACCACACATATATACAAAATCACCTAGCTAAGGCAGCATATTTTGGGGTGGTATAGTGTTATCTCCATCATTACAATAAGGCTTTGCTCACTGAATCCTGGCTGGTTAGCCTGAGGAAGTATCAATATCTCCCAACACAGGGAAATAAGTCTGTGAGTCCTTGCTGGCCCAAACACAGCTCCTTGGTACCATTCCTGGAGGCAGAATCCTAACTGAAGGGCTCCTGGGCCTGACACCATATACATGTCATCTTGCTCTTTTTCCCTGTGAAAGTGAGCATGAGGCCAGGGAGTCCTCTCTCTTCTAGGCAGCTGCTCGCCGGTTCCTTGCTTTGCTGCTCATCTGGATTAGGTGAGGCTGGTGTCGTTTTAACTTTTTGTCGTTTTAACTTGTGGGAATGAACTGAAGTTGTTTTTGTCTCATTGTTATTATAATAATTTGAAATGGTTCCATGAATTTGAAGATGAGAAAACCAAGTACATGTAACCCATGACCCACCCAAGTTGCCCTAGAAATGACACTGATACACAATAGTTGTATTGGTAGTCTTGTCCCCAGTTCTTGGAAAAAGAGCAAGAACTAGCTCAGTTAATTGAATAATGGCAAGAAGATAAATTATGATAATATTAATAACAAATTAATCTTATTAATTAATCTTATCTCAATGACCTTCTGACTATTGCACAGTTAATGAAGAAGCATTTGAATTTACTGATTAAACACATGTGACTTGTCATCAGAGAGTCTGAACTCAAATCCTGGCTCTGTATTTATAGCTGGAAGGTCTTAGGAAAAATACTTAATCTTACAACTTGAGCTTCCTTATTTATAAAATGGAAACAAGAGCCATAACTTGTTAGATTATTATGAGGATTAAATGAATTAAACCACAGGAAGTTAGTTTTTAAAAAAAGTCTATCATATATTACATCTCATTAAAGAACTCTACATATTTGCTTGATTGCAAGATGCACATTTTGGACATATTGACATTTCTGAAGTTAGGAAACTCATGATCCACCTAATGTACTAGAAATGACACTGATACACAATAGCTTTATTGGTAGCCTTGTCCTCTTTTCTTGGACAAACAGCAAATCTTAAAATATTTTGAAAGAGACTCTCCAGTTGCCAGCCAGCGACCCTGATAAGCTGTTATTACTTATCCACGTGCTTGAGTCAACTTTGCCAGGCACAGATAGCAGGAGTTCACCTCAGGTGAATTGGTATCATTGGCAGTACCAAAATGCATATGGTTTTTATTAATTTAGTGTAATTGTAAGACATCAGCAAAAATACTTTAAAACACATTTATACCACAATGTAGCACTGTTACACAGAGTTTGGATATAAAAGACTGCCTATCACCCACCAAGCATTGCAATAAAAGGCATCAGAGAATGCCAAAATTTTCAGACTACATCACAGGACTTTCAAAAAAGGGGAGAAAGTGGTGAACATAACAGATTTTGTGAAGGTCTATCAGTAAAGTTCAGAGCATCAAATAAAAGTTCCTAGTTGACTTTCAAGAAAAGGTATAAATTTCAATGATATATAATTAACTTAAAAAAATCCTATATGTACAAAGAAATGTAAAAATTCCAGATTCTTCAAGGTACTTTAAAATTATATTATCCATCCAAAAATTGATACATCTGTCAAGACAATAGGTATGAATAATGAAAATCAAAATATCATAGTGACCAAAATGTGATTCAGAATTACTTTTATTCTTTGTGAAAGAAGTTTATATTCAAAATTTAATAGTTATATTGGAGAAGAGAGAGGCATGTAATGGATATGAACAAATACAAATTTATAGGTTATTAAAATCTACAGTTAGTCCTTGAATAACAAAGGAGTTAGAGGAGCTGGCCCCCCATATAGTGAAAAATCTGTGGATAACTTTTTACTCCCCCATACTTAACTATTAATAGGCCTTTATTGTGGTGTCAACAGTTGATTAACTCACATTTCAGCTTCTTCATTTCGTATCTCCTTCCTAAGCTATTGTTGTCTGAGTTCTACCATGATTCCTAGTTCTCTGAAATTACTTTTGTCAAAATCAAGATAAAAATGATTTTCATTACTGGGCATGGTGGTGCATATCTGTGATCCCAGCATCTCAGGAGGCTGAGGCAGGAGGATAACAAGTTCAAAGCCAGCCTTAGCAGAAGTGAGATGCTAGGCAACCCAGTGAGACCCTATCTTTTTAAAAAAAATTTTTTTAACATTTATTTTTTAGGGGTAGATGGACACAACACAATGCTTTTATTTTTATGTGGTGCTGAGGATCAAACCCAGGTCCCACCCATGCTAGGCGAGCGCTATTAAAGAGACTCTCCAGTTGCCAGCCCGAGACCCTGTCTTAAATAAAATACAAAATAGGGCTGGGGATGTGACTCAGTGGTTGAGTGCCCCTGAGTTCAATCCCTGGTACCCCTCCTCCCCACCAAAAAAATTTTCATGTTGCTAATTGTAATGAATGTTTCTCTGTTCTTACTCAATTTGATGATTTGCAGTAGCATCTGATATACTCAGCCATTCCTTCTTAAGGAATTCTCCTCTTCTAAGGCTCCTTACTTCTCTGGGTTTTATCCTGCTTCCCAAGCCTCCTCTTCCTAACCTCCCTTGCTCATTTCCCTCCTTAGCTAATCCTTTAAATGATTATTTTATGGGTGCTCTTATGGACCCCTTTCTCTTTCCAAATGCTATCCCTAGACAGATTTCTTCCATTCCTGTGAAGTCTAATACCAGTATAATGTTAAAGACCACAAAATTTATGCTTCCAGAATCAATCTAGCTGCCTAATTGACATTTCTGTCTTAATGTCCCACATGTAGAACAAAAATTTCAAGTTCAAAATAAATTGTTGACATCTCCTGCCCATAGATCTTAACCTCAGTACCTGGCCCTGCTAGCCTCTTGGTTAGTTCAAGTAATACTTGATTCCTTTCTTTCTCTGCTTCCCCCTTTGTAGTCTATCAGAAAATTCTTCTTATACTATTTTTCAAATATGCCTTAACCATTTTTCTTCTCTCCAACTTTATTGCTACCACTTATTCCAAGTCAACTTCTTTCTTCCCACACCAATTCACAGATCATATATGGTATTATTAAAGGTGGAAGTCTTGGAGCAGAAATTGTTAAAACCCTTCAGTGGCTTACCACTGCATCTAGCACAAAGTCTGAGCTCCTTAACCATGGCTGCAGAACTTTCATAATCTTATTCCTGTCTCCAACCATATGCCTAGCCTTCCCCTGCCCTCACCTTTTTTGGCAGTACTGGGGATTAAACCCAGAGCCTCACTCATGTTAGGCAAGTGCTCTACCTTTGAGCTACATCCACAACCTTTTTCTGTTTTTAATTTTTGAATCCGAGTCTGATTAAGTTGCCCAGGCTGGCCTTGAACTTTTGATTATTGTGCCTCAGCTTCCCCCATCTCCAGGATTGCAAGTGTGCACCACCATGCCCGGCCTTTCCCCCTTTTGATGAATGGAGTTCACCTGCTCTTCCTTTTCCTTTCTCAAAAATGCCATGCTCTTTTCAGACTCATAGTCTTTGAACATGCTGTTTTCGCAACCATTGAATTTCCTTTTCTCCTTCTATGTTTGACATTGCTGGTTTTATTTTATTTTATGTTTTAAAAATTTTTTAGTCTCAGATTAAGTGATATTTCTTTAGAAAGATTTTCCTTTTGTCACAAGTGTCCCTTTCATGTAACAGGGGTCCAGACACTTGATGCTTTGACTATAAATAAACCTTAGGGCTCCACCACTGGAAGCTTATTTTAAGACTGACATTTCCCCCTCTCCCTCTTCTTATGTCCCCTTTCCCACCATGGGGAAGCAAGACTAACATGCTTCCTATCCTAAGCTGAGTTGTCTCCCTTTCCACTCACTCACTGTCCATGAGAACAAAGAAACTCTGGACCTGGAGACTGGAACAACAGCTCTTTCAAGGATATGAGTTAAAAATTAATTAGATCTATTGATAATGATACTTGGAAAACAGTCCTCACAGCCCCCACTTTTTAAGCCCTCTTTTCTCCCCGTTTGTTAGAATGGCAGCCTCTGTGACATTGAATCCATTTCCTTTCTCCTTTGCTAGCAAAGCAATAAAACTTTGTCCTAGTTTTTGGATTGACATCAGGGACAAGGACCAAGCTTTTGGTATTATTTTGGCTATCTAAGTTCCTCTTTATCATTCTGAACTGAAACCTCTTGTTTGTTTTTTGTAACAATATTAAACACAATGAGCAACTATTTAAACTCTTATTTATTTAACTTTTTCCTCCTTTTTTTTTCTTTTAGATTGTAAATATTATCAGGGACAACATCTGTCTTAGTGCTTTCCTACCTCTAGCCTCTGTTGTATAGTACCAAAGTACCTCGCACAATTTGCCTTAGGAATGAATAAGACATTTGAAGATATCTGTTTATATAAAACAGTAGGTCAGTAGTCTTTTCAGTAATAGGATGTTCTTTGTTTGAATAGCGTGGAAAGTAGTGATGAAATTTTAGTGAAGGACATAGTTGGTATGTCTGTAAATGGTTTCTTAAGAATTTCTGAAACCTGAGATGGTTGGAATCAGACTTGGGGAGTTGTCCTTATGAAACAATATTCTGAAATTGCCACAAAATTTCCCTTATATTATCTTTTGGCTGGTAGCATGTTTCATTAAAAGAGAAATATATTTCCCTTGGAATTTATTACAGAACTAACAAAACTCTGCTTCCTGATTTTTGCAATTATTAAACTTCTATTTATTTTTCTCCCAATGAATATGGACAGGAAGGAGAATGTTATTAATTGCTGACATTTATTTCTAATATATTTCAAGCCCAGGTGTTGAAGCAAGCATGCGTTGAGTTTTAATCATTGGAACTTGTTTGTTTCATAGGGCACATTGGTTTTTGGGCCTCTGGGTATAAGTATTCCTCTTCTTTCTTGATACTTCATTTTTCATTTTTTATCATTAATTCTTAGATTTTATGAAATATACTATTCACCCTAGGTGCAGAGCTTTTCTGGATACTTTAATTCATGCAAGAAAATTCTTTAAGGAAGAGCAGTACTTATGCTAAGATTATGCAATAGCAGGAGTTCCTAAATTTATTTTGAGCCACAGATCCCTTTGACTATGTAATGCAGTTCCTTTCAGTATGCAATAATTTTATTGAAAAATGCATCTACATGTGCACAAACACATATTTTGAGTGCATGTCTATGGATTAATGGCTGGCTAAAGCCCATTCATGAACCTCAAACTGAAAACCACTTCTCTGCAATGCTTTCATAAAGATCCTGGGAATTCCTGTATTTCCCACACATAAATTTTATGAGTGAAGAATTTTTAATGGTGAGAACATATTTAAGACTAGGGCACAAAGTTTCAATTCCTAAAATAAGAATTTGGGGTCTTTCTCCATCTCAAGATTAATCCTCTAATGTTAACAATTATGTTACATAAAATCTGTCATCATTGAAGTGTTCTTTGAATTCCAGAAACTGTACAGAGCCTTCCAAAGAATTTCAACAACCAAGAATGGAACATAAAAGCCTATTTACATGCACTGTAGTCCTAAATGCTTAACAAAGAATTACTTATGTCTTGACCACTAGGATTTGACTGTCTGATATGGACACTGTGGTAGAGAGAGGAAATGCTTTGAATGTATCACAGGCCTCTATATGCTGGGTAGTCTTTGAAGAAATAATCCAACTCTTTGGGAGGAGAATCTCTAATTAGTTATTTCTATTTATATGACTATGTTTTGTTTTATTTTTTCCTATTTGGTACATGATGATTAGATAGATGATCATCTAAAAAAATGTTATAAATTCTTTCTCTATCCCCAATTCATCTTTAATTATAATATCTAGAGACAACACTTTTATAGATATTTCTGCTTTTATTTGCTCTTTGCCATATTTCTAGTAATCTTTTTTCATTATCGGCAATGCTTACATAATCACATACTAACACCTACAGGAATGAATCACAGTTCATCTTGCAGATTTATGACTTGCCTACAGAAAAAGTGCCTTATGATGCAAACGTTAAGGTTTAAATTATCTCCTAAAGCCCACAACCAGGCAAGCAAACAATGTGGTTTGGAGGTCAAAATTAAAAATGAATCCATTTAAACTCTTTTCTTCTTTATTTAAATATGAGACAAAGTTAAAAAGGATTGGGGAATGCTATTAGTAAGTAGATAAGACATTTCTTCTAACACAGTTGAAATAGCTTCCATTCGTGGGAGGGTTCATGAACACTTGCACATGTAAACTCTCTCTTCCCCTACACTTTGACTAGCAGTAAGGAGGCAATTTTGTAGGTCTGCTTGGAGTCTAAATGGAATTTACCAGAGCAAGCACTTTGATTCATGGTCACTTACATTTGTCATTGTTCTCAGTTGTCTCACAGACAACTGTCTTTAGTATTGGTAATCTTTCTTTTCTTCCTTTTGAATTCCATTTAGGCCTTCTTTTCCTTTTTCTGGTCTCTCTTTGTTGGAATCTCTCTCTTTTTCTCTTCTATCTGCTGTCTGTGTCTTTCTATAACTATCTTTTCTTCTTCCATTTGCCTCTCTCTCTCTCTTCACTTATTTATTATGCATTGCCATATGCCAAGCACCGAATCAGGATTTGGAGATGAAAAAGATTATAAACAAGGAAATTATGCTTTCCAGAGTCCTCAGGGTAATGGGGCAGGGGTTGAGAGGAAGGAAAAGACATGGAAAAAGTAGGTTGAGAAGCTTTTTTCCCCCTCACTCTCAATCAATGGGGGCTGAGGAGCCCTCTATTTTTCTGATTAGAAGAGTTGAAGCAATCTTTCCTAAACTGAAAATAGAAGCCAAATGTTGGGGGTTTGAACGTAGCCAATGCACTATTCAATTTTCCTTCCTGTAGAGTTCTGAACCAATTAAGAGAGAGACAAATAGGCAGGTGGAAATCCAAATGTCTTTATATTAGTAATAAAGCCTAGTTTTGAAAATGTGGCTTGGGTATATGGTAATACTGAACTTCTTGGTTCCTTATCCCAGAATTAGGAGACTTGGATACATTCAGGGATAGAAAGTCAAGGGCCTCCCTGCAACCCTGAAGAAATGGAGGATGTGAGGAAAAATGGGTGAAGAATACATGCTGAATTTCTTTTTCAAACTCATTAGTCATAGAGACCATTCTACCGACCATGGGATTGAATATGTGTCGGGGGACAGGTCATGAGTGTTACATTAATGATTTCCCATGGAAACTTGAAGGGAGGTAAAAGAAATTTCCCCTTACCTACTCTAACATTTGACTGATATCTCTTACCAAAACTAATACTTGTCCTCCCCTTTCCTCACTATAGGAGATTCATATTTGTGGGAGAGTGTACAAGAAAGTTAGTCTTATGACCATTTTTATTTGAATCCCTGGCATGCACTGGCATGCCAGGCAGAGAGGTATTTTGTAAACAGTGTTTGGAGCTGTGCTTTTTCTTAAAGTAGAGGTGTAACAAGAACCTCCTAGATCTAGGACTTCAGACTCTTTTGCTCTGTTGAAACTAGTGGATTGAAAAACATGGGTGCTATCGTTCAAAATTGTGAGAGACTCAGGTCTTTAGAAGAAATCTAGAATTGAGCACAAGATGGAAGATAAATGGCATTGTAACCTTTTGAGTAGGCTTTAAATTTTGAAAAGAAGATTCAGATAGTGGCTGAAATTTTAAGGATGCGTTAGGTACACACTGTCCCGGTAACATGTAACTGCATTCTATCAAGCTAACGACTCCCATCCCTATCTCCCAAAGACTCTTTGCTTTCCCTCTGATGTAGATTCTTTGGCGGGGGGGGGTGGGGGGGGTGCTGCGTTCTTTCAAGATTAAGACAGCTTCTCTACTCTTGGAGATGCCTGGATTTTAGTGTCCTTGATTTTCTTAAACATTTGAAACATGATTTACAATTTAATCAGTAAGGAGCTGTAATCTGTCAGAGTACCAGGCCTGTAAAAGATACAGAGGCATGCTTATAGGAGAAAGGGGACTGTAGCTCTTCCAAGAAAGTTCATCCTGAGTCCAGAAAATATATTGAGACTCACAGCATTACTTTTCTAGTTCTGTGGACTAGTCTCCTTCTTCCCTGGTATTGCTGCTAGATTTTCCCTTTGTCTTTATATCCTGGCTCTTGCCTAGATAGGTGTTGTTGCTTGATTGATTCCAATTTTCCCTCATTCCACTTTCCCCTTTAAGTTAGAAAACCTGTGTGGAGAGCATATAGATTACCCGGGGTTCAAAATGGAGTTTCCTGGGCTCTGCCTTCGAGATTGGGATGGGATCCAGGAGTCCCAATGTGACCTGGCCCTCCCAGAGGGTCTGAGGAAGGCCACCCACAGACCTTATTTTGAAAACACTAGGTGTAAAACCCAGTGTCCTGCTTAAGCTCACTGTAGTGTGTGACCTTGGTCCACCTCCAGCTCTGTCCTCATCATTCTCATGTAGGTGCTGAAAGCCTGAAGGTACTTGGATTCTATAGCTTGAGATGAGAGATACCCTGGAATGCATGTTGAGAAAGAGAATCAAGTCAGTAGGTATTTTGAGATGAAAGGGACATCCTAATGACATTGCTATCATGTACTTTCCAAGGATGGAGATTTAGCTCTGTTCAGGTTAATAGCCAGTTCTCAGCCTGTGTTTCATGCTGGGCAACCAGCCCCCAAGGAACTTAAAGTTTCAGGCAGGTCACTGTTAGAGTCTTGTTTTTCTTCCTCAAGCAGCCAATTGGGAATGTGGTCTACAGTCCTTATTTTGAGACATTCTATTCAGCTATACTAGTACCCTCTTATGTATGGAGGATATATTCCAAGATGTTCAGTGGATGCCTAAAACTGTGGATAGTACTGAATGCCATCTATACTGTTATTTTGTTAATTTATTCTTTGTATAGATTCTGGCAACCTTAGCATATAATTTTTTTCTTTCATTATTAAATTTTTTTTAGACGTTAATGGACTTTTATTTTATTCATTTATTTATATGCAGTGCTGAGAATCAAACCAAGTGCCTCACACATGCCAGGCAAGCACTCTACCACTGAGCCACAATCCCAGCCCCTTCTTTCATTATTGAGTAGAAAAATTTCACCTTTTCACCTAAAGTAAGCACTTTATGGCTTCTATTTGACACATCTTCAGCTTTGGGGCCTTTAGTAAGTAAAATTGGATTACTTGAACACAAGCTTCATGATACTCAGTTATCAATTGGATCGCCAAGCCAGCTACTAGGTGGCTGACAGACAGGTATAAAGCATGGGTACACTGGACAATGTATCTAATGTATGATTCACATCTGGGGGGGCGGGTGGAACTGGGCAGCCCATGATTTCCTCATGCTACTTGGAATAATGTGCAATTTAAAACTTATGTATTGTTTCCAGCATTTTCCATTTAGTATTTTCAGTTATGGTTGACTGCAGGTAACTGAAACCACAGAAAGCAAAACTTCCACAAAGAGGGACTGCTGTATTTGTTCAGGAATAACAAGCCTTGTGAAACTGCAGCAGTGGTCTCCAGCTTGGGAAGATCAATCATCTGTCATCTTATTACAAAGTGGTCCTGTTTACATGGCAATGCAGTATTAGTCACGGGACTTCTGAATTTCTAAAACCATTTGTAATTTTATTTTCTTTCATTCTGGTAGTCTTTGAATTGATTTTTATTTTTAGCTACAGGCATACCTCATTTTATTATGCTTCATTTTGTGGTACTTCACAAATACATATTCCCATACTATTTAATTCTTTTTTTTTTTTTAAAGAGAGAGAGAGAGAGAATTTTTTAATATTTATTTTTTAGTTTTTGGCAGACACAACATCTTTGTATGTGGTGCTGAGGATCGAACCCCGGGCCGCACGCATGCCAGGCGAGCGTGCTACCACTTGAGCCACATCCCCAGCCCCAACTATTTAATTCTTAAAGAAGATTCTTTTATCTAATATTGTTTTATTCATTTTCATTACTTTCAGTATTCTTATATTACCATTTTATTATTATCTTTTGTTTAGATTCACTCTATTTAATCGTACTTTATTTCAAAACTCCCTTTCTTGTTCTCTTTTTAATTTATAATTTTATCTATTTATTTTGATCATTTGATAGCTATGACTTCTTGTAAAGGTTGAATTTTGGGTGAATATTTTGCAGTTTTGTTTAGTATGAAAAAATCACTTTCAAGTTTGACAGTTTTGTTGTGCTAGTTTTTATGACTTGCTTTGTCATTGTTTTCAGCTCCTTATTGATACTAAGGAGGATGTTTCATTCAGGAGCTGTTTAAAATCCATGCTGTTCATCGCCTGCTTCCCTTGGGGCACTTTTACAAGAAGCCTAGCTCTGTTGAGATGGTGTTGGCAAGCCACCTCCCTGTCAACTCCTTTCAGTATGGGCTGGACTACAAGGTTATGTGACCAGAAGACCAGTAACTTAAATTTTCTGAAATTGTCACTTTCATTTAAAATAAAATGTGTGCCTTGGTAAATGGAAGCCCATATATAGTATGAAAATTTTTTATCATTGTTATTTATGGTGGGTAAGGAATGTTGGTTATCTTTTTATTTTTATTTTTCCTGCTCCTAGGTCATTATGTTCTTTGTTCAAATAGCATGTTTTCATGTTGGTTATCTTTCTAGCTGCCCAAGCTTCATCGTACAACCCTAGCATCAGATTGAAATTACCTGAATTAAATCTTAAGATTGTTTTACTTGGGCCCTGTTCAAGGACTTGGGAAAAGCCTGCCCCCATGCTACCAAAATGTTGATACCTGTTCTCTCACTTGCAAGAATGCTCACCTTGGTTCTGTGTCTGTAGATCAGTTGGTAGAGTTCTTGTCTACCAGTTTTGGGGCACTGGGTTCGATCCTCAGCATCAAATAAAAATAAAATATAGTGTCCATTTACTATAAAAAATATTTTTTAAAAAAGAATGGTGACCCTGGTTTAATAAAAGGATCCTGTTTTCAAGCAAAAGGAACCCAGATAATAACTAGATTTTTAGGTAGCAGGAAAAATCAGAAGAGCCAGCAGTTCCTAGAGCCTCTGTATAGCCTTGCTCACCGACTCCAAGGGTCCCCAGGGGAAGTTGGGTATATCAAGAAGTTGCTACTTAGCCCTCAGCTGTGGTTGGGAATCTCATCAGTGATATCAGATTTGTGGCCCCATCTGCTATTATTTGCTATTTATGGGTCTTTGGTCATCCATGAGTCACTTTTTAGTTCATTCTGTCCAATTTCCTGGTCTGGTGAATTCTCTAAACTGACTTTATCTTCCACGTTTGAAATAAAAGAGACAACTGCATTTCAAAGATAAAACTTATTTAATCACTTTTATATGAATCATGCCTTTATCTTTTCACCCACATTTGTTACTAAGAATTTATGAGCATGTGTTCACCTAAGGTTGTGTTGATCACTTATTTTAAATATCTACCTACTACAACAGTGGGCCTACCAAAGAGTATAGCAACTGGCCTTTCTTCCTTTCTTCCTTCTTCCTTCCTTCCTACCCACCCTTCTGGAGACAGAGAAAAAGAATTGCCTCATAATTGTGGAGGGCTGTCAAATCAAAATCTGCAGAGTAGATTGGCAAGCTGGAGACGTAAGTAGGAGTTGATATTACAGCTAAAGTCTGATGTCCAAAGGCAGTCTCCAATAAAAAGTCCCTCTTTCTTGGAGACATCCATGTTTTCTCTTTAGGCCTTCAGCTAATTTGATAAGGCTCAGCCTCATTATGGAGAGTAATCTGCTTTATTCATAGTCTACTGGATTACATGTTAATCTTATCTAAAAATACATGTATAGAAACATTTAGAAGTGTATCTGATCAAATATTTGGGTATCATGGCTATCTGATTTGACACATAAAGCTAACTTTCATGTACCCCAACTTTCTTTTGGAGAACTCCTCTCCCCAGTGTTCTTCAGGTGGAGCTGACCTCACTTCCTGGCCCCAAGGGCAAGATGGTGATCCAGGTCTGATCAGTCACAACATCAAACTCTCCTGGCCTAAGAGACTACTTCCAGGGTAGAAATATGAAAAATTCCAGATCAATGACAGTTTGTCCTGGGATTTTTGGTAGAATTCTCAAGCCTGGGGCTTTGTCTCATTCTTAGAGTGTACATGCTAATGGCCTGAAAGGCTGGAGCTGGGGGACCATCTTTGTCCCTGTGTTGAGGAAGCTTGCTTGAAAATACAGCCAACCTGAAGAGAGGAAAACAGGACTGAGAGATAGAGAACAAGTGATGGTTTCTTACAGACTTTGTATGAGTGTTTTTAGAATATCTGGATCTATCTATCTGGACCCATGTTTTTCTAAGCTGTATAGCTAATACAGTCCTCTTTCTGCTTGAACTAGTTTGAGTTCTTGTCACTTGCAACTGATATAATCCTGATTAATACACAATATGTTGGGCACTGTCGTGGGTGGTTCCCAGAGGAAGCCACTTTTAATAATTTTAGCTGATTCTTTTGATATTTTTCTCCTCTGATCTAAACAATATGCTTTTATTGCTGTTTTATGATTGATTTTAGTCGTTACTGATTTCCTGTTACTATGATTGAGAATCCCCTTCTCCCACTCCATTTCACATTCCCCACTCCTACTCTTTATATTACAATGTTTAGTTGAATCAGAATTTACATTTTGATGAGTTTGTTTATAGTTGAACCAAGTGATGTTATAGGATTATACTTTTTCTCTGGACACTTTATTTTATAATTAATAATTGTGCTGCTTTTGCATTTTTTAGTTTTCTATATATTAATTGCTAAGAAATTTTTCTAAATACTTCAGCATATCTGTCAACCATGCAGAAAAGAAATACTGCAAACATTTGAAATCCTGTTTTACTCTTTGTTGTCCCTAATCCTGCTTCTCACACCCACCATGTAGCTGCTCTGAGCTAGACCAGCTGATGTCCAGAAACAGGGCAGAGCTGTTGTCCGGAGACTTCCTTTGACTAATGACTCTTGTGGGAAAACAGCTTGTTTTCCTACATGGATGCTATAGGAATGGTGACTTGTGTTTTTGGATTCCAAGCCTTCCTGTCTTGATTTTTTTCCCCTTGATTAATTAAAGCATATACTCCAGAATCTTGCTTAGAAAAGATTCACAGGAAGTGACATATTTTAGTGCTTGCATGGTCATACATGTTATTATTTATCCTTTTATACATATATATCAAATTTGTTTGGTAGAATTATAGGCTTGAATTGGAGGAACAGACGAACTCTAGATAGGGCAGAGGGGTTGGAGGGGAAGGGAGGGGACATGGGGTTATTAATGATGGTGGAATGTGATGATCATTATTATCCATAGTACAGGTAGGAAGACACGAATTGGTGTGAATATACTGTGTATACAACCAGAGATATGAAAAATTGTTCTCTATGTGTGTAATAAGAATTGTAATGTATTCCACTGTCATATATAAATAAAAAAAGAATTATAGGCTGAAAATAATTTCCTGGAAGAATTTTATAAGCCTTGTTCCTCTTCCTCCTGCATCCAGTGTTGCTTTGGGGAAAAATCAGATGTTGTTGTGATTAAAGCAGTTTGACCTTCTCTTTTATTACTCTAATTTGTTGCATATGACAGCAGAATACATTATAATTCATATTATACATATAGAGCACAATTTTTCTTTTTTTTATTGATTGTTCAAAACATTACAGAGCTCATGATATATCATCTTTCATACATTTGACTCAATTGGGTTTTGAACTCCCATTTTTACCCCAAATACAAATTGCAGAATCACATCGGTTACACACTCACATTTTTACATAATGGCATATTAGTGACTGTTGTATTCTGCTACCATTCCTATTCCCTACTATCCCCCCTCCCCTCTCCTCCCCTCCCATCTTTCCTCTCTACCTCCTCTGCTGTTGTTTGATTCTCTCCCCTTATTTTTCCCTCCCCCTTGCCCCTCACAACCTCTTATAATTTTGTGTATCATTGAAGGTCTCCTACCATTTCCATATGCTTTCCCTTCTCTCTCCCTTTCTCTCCCCCCATTCGTCTTTGTTTACTGTTAGTCTTTCCCTCATGCTCTTCCTTCCTGTTCTGTTCTTAGTTGCTCTCTTTATATCAAAGAAGACATTTGGCATTTGTTTTTTAGGGCTTGGCTAGCTTCACTTAGCATAATCTGCTCTAATGCCATCCATGTCCCTGCAAATTCCATGATTCTGTCATTTTTTAGTGCTGTGTAATACTCCATTGTGTATAAATGCCACATTTTTTTATCCATTCGTCTATTGAAGGACATCTAGGTTGGTTCCACAATCTTACTATTGTGAATTGTGCTGCTATGAACATCGATGTAGCAGTGTCCCTGTAGTATGCTCTTTTGAAGTCTTTAGGGAATAGACCGAGAAGGGGAATAGCTGGGTCAAATGGTGGTTCCATTCCCAGCTTTCCAAGAAATCTCCATACTGCTTTCCAAATTGGCTGCACCAATTTGCAGTCCCACCAACAATGTACAAGTGTACCCTTTTCCCCACATCTTCGCCAGCACTTGTTGTTGTTTGACTTCATAATGGCTGCCATTCTTACTGGAGTGAGATGGTATTTAGGGTGGTTTTGATTTGCATTTCTCTGACTGCTAGAGATGGTGAGCATTTTTTCATGTACTTGTTGATTGACTGTATGTCCTCCTCTGAGAAGTGTCTGTTTAGGTCCTTGGCCCATTTGTTGATTGGGTTATTTGTTTTCTTATTGTTTAATTTTTTGAGTTCTTTGGATACTCTGGATATTAGGGCTCTATCTGAAGTGTGAGGAGTAAAAATTTGTTCCCAGGATGTAGGCTCCCTATTTACCTCTCTTGTTGTTTCTTTTGCTGAGAAAAAACGTTTTAATTTGAGTAAGTCCCATTTGTTGATTCTAGTTATTAACTCTTGTGCTATGGGTGTCCTATTGAGGAATTTGGAGCCCGATCCCACAGTATGTAGATCGTAGCCAACTTTTTCTTGTATCAGACGCTGTGTCTCTGATTTGATATCTAGCTCCTTGATCCATTTTGAGTTAACTTTTGTGCATGGCGAGAGAAAGGGATTCAGTTTCATTTTGTTGCACATGGATTTCCAATTTTCCCAGCACCATTTGTTGAAGATGCTATCCTTCCTCCATTGCATGTTTTAAGCCCCTTTATCAAATATAAGATAGTTGTAACTTTGTGGATTAGTCTCTGTGTCCTCTATTCTGTACCATTGGTCCACCCGCCTGTTTTGGTACCAGTACCATGCTGTTTTTGTTACTATTGCTTTGTAGTACAGTTTGAACTCTGCTATCCCTATACCTCCAGATTCACACTTCCTGCTTAGAATTGCTTTTGCTATTCTGGGTCTTTTGTTTTTCCATATGAATTTCATGATTGCTTTATCTATTTCTACAAGAAATGCTGTTGGGATTTTGATTGGCATCGCATTAAACCTGTAGAGAACTTTGGGTAATATCGCCATTTTGATGATGTTAGTTCTGCCTATCCATGAACAGGGTACATTTTTCCATCTTTTGAGATCTTCTTCTATCTCTCTCTTTAGGGTTCTGTAGTTTTAATTGTATAAATCTTTCACCTCTTTTGTTAGGTTAATTCCCAAGTATTTTATTTTCTTTGAGGATATTGTGAATGGAGTGGTTTTCCTTATTTCCATTTCAGAGGTTTTGTTGCTGATATACAGGAATGCCTTTGATTTATGTGTGTTGATTTTATAACCTGCCACTTTGCTGAATTCATTTATTAACTCTAGCAGCTTCTTTGTAGACCCTTTTGGGTCTGTTAAATATATTATCATGTCATCCGCAAATAGCAATAATTTAATTTCTTCTTTTCCTATTTTTATGCCTTTAATTTCTTTTGTCTGTCTAATTGCTCTGGCTAGTACTTCGAGAACTAAATTGAATAGAAGTGGTGATAGAGGGCATCCCTGTCTTGTTCCAGATTTTAGAGGGAATGCCTTCAGTTTTTCTCTGTTTAGGATGATGCTAGCCTGAGGTTTAGTATATATAGCTTTTACAATGTTGAGGTAAGTTCCTGTTATCCCTAGTTTTTCTAGTGTTTTGAACATAAAGGGATGCTGTACTTTGTCAAATGCTTTTTCTGCATCTATCGAGATGATCATATGGTTCTTGTCTTTAAGTCTATTGATGTGGTGAATAGCATTTATTGATTTACGTATATTGAACCAGCCTTGGATCCCAGGGATGAATCCTACTTGATCATGGTGCACAAGTTTTTTGATATGCTTTTGTATTCGATTCGCCAGAATTTTATTGAGAATTTTTGCATCCAAGTTCATTAGAGATATTGGTCTGTAGTTTTCTTTCTTTGAAGTGTCTTTGTCTGGTTTTGGGATCAGAGTGATGTTGGCCTCATAGAATGAATTTGTAAGAGCTCCTTCTTTTTCTATTTCTTGAAATAGCTTGAAAAGTATTGGTATTAATTCTTCTTTGAAGGTTTTGTAGAACTCCGCTGTATACCCATCCGGTCCAGGGCTTTTCTTGGTTGGTAGTCTTTTGATGGCTTCTTCTATTTCTTCCTTTGTTATTGGTCTGTTTAAATTGTGTGTGTCTTCCTGTCTCAATCTGGGCAGATCATATGACTTAAGAAATTTATCGATATCTTCACTATCTTCTATTTTATTGGAATATAGGGTTTCAAAATACTTTCTAATTATCTTCTGTATTTCTGTAGTGTCTGTTGTGATATTGCCTTTTTCATCCTGTATGTTAATAATTTGAGTTCTGTCTCTTCTTCTCTTCATTAGCATGGCTAAGGGCCTGTCTATCTTATTTATTTTTTCAAAGGACCAACTTTTAGTTTTATCAATTTTTTCAATGTTTTTTTTTGTTTCAATTTCGCTGATTTCTGCTCTAATTTTAATTATTTCTTGTCTTTTACTACATTTGCTGTTGTTTTGCTCTTCCTTTTCTAGGTTTTTGAGGTGTAGTGTGAGTTCATTTATTTGTTGGTTTTTCTTCTTTTGAGGAAAGAACTCCAAGAAATGAATTTCCCTCTTAAAACTGCTTTCATTGTGTCCCATAGATTCCGGTATGTTGTGTCTGTATTATCATTTGTCTCTAAGAATTTTTTTATCTCCTCCTTTATGTCTTCTGTAACCCATTGATCATTCAGTAACATATTGTTCATTTTCCATGTGATATAGGAATTTTCCTTCCTTCTTTTATCATTGATTTCCAATTTCACTCCATTATGATCTGATATGGTGCAAGGTATTATCTCCATGCCTTTATATTTACTAAGAGTTGCCTTATGGCATAATATATGGTCTATTTTTGAGTAGGATCCATGTGCTGCTGAGAAGAATGTGTATCCACTTGATGATGGTTGATATATTCTATATATGTCGGTTAAGTCTAGGTTATTGATTGTGCTGTTGAGTTCTATAGTTTCTTTATTCAGTTTTTGTCTAGAGGATCTTGTCTAATGGCGAGAGCGGTGTGTTGAAGTCACCCATAATTATTGTGTTGTGGTCTATTTGACTCTTGAACTTGAGGAGAATGTTTTATGAACGTTGCAGCTCCATTGTTTGGTGCATACAAATTGATAATTGTTATGTCTTGTTGGTGGATGGTTCCTTTTAACAGTATATAGTGTCCTTCTTTATCCTTTTTGATTAACTTAGGTTTGAAGTTGATTTTATTCAATATGAGTATGGCCACTCCTGCTTGCTTCCGAGGGCCATGTGAGTGGTATGATTTTTCCCAACCTTTTACCTTCAGCCTGTGTATGTCTTTTCCTATCATATGAGTCTCCTTAAGGCAGCATATTGTTGGATTTGTTTTTTTGATCCAGGTTACTAGCCTATGTCTCTTGATTGGTGAGTTTAGGCCATTAACATTTAAGGTTACAATTGAGATATAATTTGTACTTCCAGTCATGTTTATTTATTTATTTATTTTAGTTTGGCTAGTTTTACTTTTTGGTTATTTTCCTCCCCCTTTACTGAGATACCTCCTGCTGTTAGTTTTGGGCACTATTTTTCAATTCCTCTTCTTGTAGTATTTTGCTCAAAATGCTTTGCAGTGTTGGTTTTCTTGCTGTGAATTCTTTTAGCTTTTGTTTATCGTGAAAGATTTTAATTTCATTGTCAAATCTGAAGCTTAATTTGGTGGATACAGTATTCTTGGTTGGAATCCATTATTTTTCAGCGTTTGAAATACATTGTTCTAGGATCTTCTCGCTTTCAAAATCTGTGATGAGAAATCAGTCGTTAACCTAATTGGTTTGTTTACCCCTGAATGTAATCTGCCTCCTTTCTCTCATAGCTTTTAATAGTCTCTCCTTGTTCTGTACATTGGCTATCTTCATAATTATATGTCTTGGAGTTGGTCTATTATGGTTTTGAATGTTTGGGGTCCTGTAGGCTTCCAGGATTTGGCAATCCATTCCATCTTTCATCTCT
Source organism: Spermophilus citellus (assembly GCF_964194105.1). Taxonomy (NCBI): domain Eukaryota; kingdom Metazoa; phylum Chordata; class Mammalia; order Rodentia; family Sciuridae; genus Spermophilus; species Spermophilus citellus. The sequence continues at coordinate 213,695,553 of NC_138184.1, forward strand.
GGGAAGTTTTCTAGAATTATTTCATTTAATATGCTGTCCATTCCTTTGGTTTGAATCTCTGTGCCTTCTTCTATCCCTATGACTCTCAAATTTGTTTTTTTTTATGACATCCCATATCTCTTGAATAGATTGCTCGTGGGATTTAAGCATCTTTTCTGTGTTGACTATATTCTTTTCAGATTGATAAACCTTGTCTTCATTATCTGATGTTCTGACTTCTACTTGATCAAGTCTATTTGTAATATTCTCGTTTGTGTTTTTAATTTGGTTTATAGTTTCCTGCAATTCTAGGATTATTTTTTGATTTTTTTTTAAGATCTCTATCTCCTGGTAGAGCTCGTTCTTTGCCATTTGAATTTGTTTGATTAATTCATTTTCAAAATATACTTTTATTGCTTGGACTTGCTGTCTCATGTCTTCTCTAATATTCCTTTCCATCTGAGTTAGGTATGCCTTGAGTTCTTTCCCTATCCATGTTTCTGATGCCTCTAGGTCCTCCTGTAGATTTAAGTTGTCCTGCATTGTTTGTACTCCTTTTTTCCCTTGTTTTCTCATGATGTTCACGTTACTTTCCAGCTCTATTTGATTGCCGTGTTTCTGCTCTCTTCTATAGATTTGTTTTGGTTCTGTATTACTCTGTCTCTCCTTTGTGTTGTTAAACTATGCCTGCTAACGTGGATTCCGCTGGGAAGGAATTCTGACGGCCGAGCTCCAGTGACATCACTTCTCTGCTATCACGGGCCCCAAGCTCCTTGCCGGGGTGTCCTAATGCGGGGGTGTGACTGGACTGTCTCTGTTTGGTTTCAGCTCCTGGTCGCGGCAGGTGGGCGGTCGCCAGCTGCCCAGTAGCGCAGGCAGCGGGCGGGTTATCGGTCGCCGGCAAGGGGTTGGACTCCAGAGGTCCAGTCGCGCGGGCAGCGGGCTGGCCGTCGCCGGTGGGCGGGCGATCTCTAGCCACTCAGTCGCGTGGTCGGTAGCCGGCGGGCGGGTGTTCTCCTGCCGCCCAGTTACGCGGGCAGCGGGTGGGCTGTCGCCGGCAGGCCTGCGGTTTCCGGCCGCCTAGTTACGAGGGCCTGGCCTCTAGTCCCCTGGTTTCTCCTGTTAGTCTTCATTTCTCCTGCTAGACCAGATTTCCCCTGAGTGATGGCTCTCGGCAGTTCAAACTGTACTCTGGGCCTGCCGTTTGTTGGGTGTGGAGGGTGGCTACTGGGAACCCTGGCACTCTATTGTTTTGTTTCCGTTGTGGGGGATAGAACTGTACCGCTTCCTTCCCCGTCTGAAATCCCGTACTCAGCCCGGGGGTCAGTGCGGGCTCAGCCGGTGGGATTCCACGGAATTGCAGCCACTTTTCTCCCTGCTTGCTAATTAATCGCTTCTCTGCGGCGCCCCGCCGTCTGTAGCCGCGGGACAGGCCGCGCGAATCAGTCAGCCTGGATCTCCGGTCGCACAGTTGGCTATTGGGATCCCCGGCACTCTATCGTTTTGATTTTTTCTGCTTGCCCCTCCCCCAGTGCTGGCTAGACAGGTTTCGTTTTGGCTGCTGATGGGAGGGGGAGTTGAAGGTCAGGTGTCTAGTTTTCCCCTAGTCTTTATGCAGGCTCACTCTGATACTCCCTCCCTGGGAAAGCCTAGGAGAGATTTTATGCGAATTCCCCGATGTATGGGGGATGGGCTGAGTGACACAGACCTGTTTTATTGTTGCAATCTGTCGGAGAGTGGCAGTGGTTACTTCAGCTCTCCAAGATGGTGGCCGCTGATTGCCTTGGTGGAGTTTCTGTTGTGGGGGATAGGACTATACCGCTTCCTTCCCCGTCTGAAATCCCCTACTCAGCCCGGGGGTCAGTGCGGGCTCAGCCGGTGGGATTCCACAGAATCGCAGCCACTTTTCTCCCTGCTTGCTAATTAATCGCTTCTTTGCGGCACCCCGCCGTCTGTAGCCACTGGGCAGGCCGTGCGTATCCTAGAGCACAATTTTTCAGATCTCTGGTTGTACACAAATTAGAGTCACACCATTCATGTCTTCATACATGTACTTAGGGTAATAATGTCCATCTCCTTCCACTGTCTTTCCTACCCCCATGCCCTCTCTCTTCCCCTCCCTCTCCTTTGCTCTATCTAGAATTTGTCTAATCCTCTCATGCTCCCTCCCCCCAATTCCTTATGAATCAGTATCATTATATCAGAGAAAACATTCATCCTTTAGTTTTTTGGGGTTGGCTAATGTCACTTAGTGTTATGTTCTCCAACTCCATCCATTTACCTGCAAATGCCCTGATTTTATTCTCTTTTAATGCTGAATAGTAATCCATTGTGTATATACACCACATTTTCTTTATCCATTCATCTACTGAAGGGCATCTAGGTTGGTTCCACAGTTTAGCCATTGTGAATTGTGCTGCTATAAACATTGATGTGGCTTCATTACCATAGTGTGCTGTTTTTAAGTCCTTTGGGTATAGACTGAGGATTGGGATAGCTGGGTCAAATGGTGGTTCCATTCCAAGTTTTCCAAAAAATCTCCATACTGCTTTCCATATTGGCTGCACCAATTTGCAGTCCCATCAGCAATGTATGAGTGTGCCTTTTCCCCCACATCCTCGCCAACACTCATTGTTGTTTGTATTCTTTTTAAAAATATATTTATCTTTTAGGTGTAGATGGACACAACACCTTTATTTTTATGTGGTGCTGAGGATTGAACCTGGTTCCCGCCCTTACTAGGGGAGCACTCTACCGCTGGGCCACAATCCCAGCCCCTGTTTGTGTTCTTAATAGCTCCCATCCTGACTGGAGTGAGATGAAATCTTGAAGTAGTTTTGATTTGCATTTCTCTAATTGCTAGCAATGTTGAACATTTTTTTTCATATATTTGTTGATTGATTGTATATCCTCTTCTGAGAAGTGTCTGTTCAGGTCCTTGGCCCATTTATTGATTGGATTATTTGTTTTTTTGGTGTTAAAGTTTTTGAGTTCTTTATGTACCCTAGAGATAGTGCTCTATCAGATGTGCATGTGGTAAAAATTTGCTCCCCAAATGTAGGCTCTCTATTTACCTCATTGATTGATTCTTTTGCTGAGGAGAAGCTTTTTAGTTTAAACCATCCCATTTATTGATTCTTGATTTTAATTCTTGTACTATAGGAGTCTTATTAAGGAAGTTGGGGCCTAATCCGACATGATGGAGATTTGGGCCTACTTTTTCTTTTAATAGGTGCAGTGTCTCTGGTTTAATTACTAGGTCCTTGATCAACTTTGAGTTTGGTGCATGGTGAGAGATAGGGATTTAATTACATTTTGTAACAGGGATTTCCAGTTTTCCCAGCACCATTTGTTGAAGAGGCTATCTTTTCTCCAATGTGTGTTTTTGGCACCTTTGTATGACCTTCTCTTTATACATATAGTTTTCTAACTCCATGATTTTGTGATTTGGAGCTTTTAAAAAATTTATGGTGATGGCCCTTTTGAATCTTCAGACTTGTGCCCTTACTTCTGCAAATCTTTTAACATTATTTCTATTATAATTTCTTCCCATCTAGTTCTCTGTTCAGTTTTAGAACTTCAGTAGTCAGATACTGGTCCTTTTATTTTTTAATTGGTACTTTGATTTTCTTTTATTTTATCTCCTGTTTCCTAGCCCTTTATTTTCTGGTTTTACTTTTTGAGGATTTCTTTGACCTTATTTTATATTTCTTTATTAAGTAGTTTATCTCAATTATCATATTTGGAATTTCTAAGAGCTCCTTCTTATTGTTTGATTAAAAAATACCATTTTATTCTTCCTTCTTTATATTTTTTTGTATTGCTTAATTGTCTATATTTCTTGAAAGATTTTTTTTTCTCTTTTCTTTCTTTTTTGTTTTTGGCTATTGGCTTTGAACTTGAACTTAACTTTTAGCACTGAAGTCTTTCTTTCCATGCACTTATGGTCCTGAGTTGTGTCTGTTCATATATACAAATGAGGCTGTGATTTGAAAGATGATTAGAATGTGTGTGTGTGTGTGTATGTGTGTGTGTGTGTGTTGGGGCTGGGGTTATGGCTTAGTGGTAGAGTGCTCACCTAGCATGCATGAGGCAGTGGGTTCCATCCTTAGCACCACATAAATGTAAAATAAAGATATTATGTCCACTTAAAACTAAAATATGAATATTTAAAAAGAAAAAGAATGTGTGTGTGTGTGTGTGTGTGTGTGTGTGTGTGTGTGCATGCACATGTGCATTGGGAGGTGAGGCTGTTGATAGTGGGTTTTACTACCAAGTCAATCACCCACCTCTTTATCAACAGACCTTCAAATGTAAGTATGCCAGTTTCTTCTCTGGATGATTTAGTTTATCAAGGGCAGACCCCTCTAGTCTTCTGTCTCATGAAGGATGAAGGTGATGGAGGAGACAGAATCTCCTATCTACCATATTCTAGGGGTGGGAAGGAAGACTCCTATTTTCATTTTTTGTATGCATTCTTTGCTTGATTCCCTGTGTTCAGTCTTATTTTTCATCCTGGACTGTTCTGTGCCTGGACTCATCCTTTGGGCTACCCAATACCGTGATATTTGGAGTCCCCAAGTTGCTGGGGAGGAGTCTCACTTCTTGTTAGCCTCTCCTCTCTGTAGGCACTTGACTTGTAACTTCTGTAGCTGTTAGGTCAGTTACCACTTCTTTGTCCACTTTTTGTCGTCACCATAAGTGTTGAAATCCTTATCAGCTATTGTTTTTTTTCTCTGTTCTCTTTATCTTTGAGTAATAATAATATTGAATAAATTCTTTCACTTGCATTTTAGTTGTTCAGGAATATAGAAAAGAAATAACAATAAAATTGACATTTGGTGTTATTTGTGTAATTCATCTGCCACTTTAAATCAGAATGACCTGTCAGAATCTTTACATTATCACTGTATTATAAAGAAATGGACACTAGAAATCCAAGATTGTGCATCTTTTGAGTGTTTTATGCAAGAAAGTTGGTGTTGATATCAAAGAGAGGTTCTGACCTCACATCAAAAGATTACTAATAAATAGGACCATAAATTTTGAGTTAAAATATCATAATTGAGAAATGCATATACCTTTAAACTGAAGTTCCTGACTAACCACCCAAATGTTGACCTGAATTTTGATAGATAAGACGGCTTCTACTATCACTTAAGATTGCCATGGATTTCCTCTTGACTGGAGTGATGGCCAAGACTGTGTCTGCCTCTTTCATCACTTGATCCTCAGTACCTGGGGCAGCATCTGACTCTCAAGGCAGGTGCTTTATAAATGTTTGTTGAACAAATGGATGTTGTCTTATAATTTCACAACTAGTTTTCATAGTATTTTTGTTTACTTCATTCATAAATGAGGGAACTTCTCATTAACATTAGGGATGTTAACTTTATCCATGATTAAGGGACTTGCCACAACTCATAAATTACTGAGTAGGTAGGGAAAATTGGATATAGATTGGCTTTTAGTTAATACTTAGAATTTTTGTTACTTTCTTGAACATTATTACAGCATTGGGGGAAAATATCTTTACTCAAAGGAAATCCATGCTGAAATATTTTGGGATGAAGTGTTATAATGCCTACACCTTCCTTTGAAATGTGTGTGTGTGTGTGTGTGTGTGTGTGTGTGTGTGTGTGTGTTCATAGAAAAAGGTCAATAAAAAAGTAAAATGTTAATAGGTATTGAATCTAGGATGAGGGTATGTGAGAGTTCATTGTATTATTCTTCCAAAATTTATGAATTTTGAATAATTTCACTGTAAAGAATCGAAAAATCAAAAAGAGAACACAGTAAAAGTAGAGAATCAGACTGAAGTTTGTCCAACTCCAAAAAATCAAAAAGCAAATCAAAGAAGATTTCTCCAGAAACTCTGGTGAGCACTGACTTCCGAACACTACCTCTATCAAGAACGGAATCAAAGTCGTTCAGAGAGAGCACTGTGGCTGTTTAACCAATAATCCTGAGGGTCTTTTCACATAGACAGCTTCTGTAAATCAGGGCAAAAGGTTGGACGAAACCTTTTCACAGAGAAAACATGGAAAAATGTCTGAAAAATCCGTTGAAAAAAGTGTGTTTGAAAGAACTCAGGATCAACTACTTAGAGAAGAGAGGATTCCAGGGTAATGATAACATCTTCAGTACTCCAAGGACCAAATACTCAAAAGGCAGGGAGTCTTCTTGTGTAGCTATGAAACACATATGGGATGATTATGCACGAATTGCAAGGAAGATGTACCTAGAATGTTGTAGAAATGGAAAGCATAACTTTGCCTAAAAGAAAAATATAATTTGTTCAAGGTATCTATTGAGCTGAAAGCTATCATCCAAAAACTCTTTCTTCATTCAAAATCTTTTTTATCTTGAAATATATACTAAATTATTAAACTATAACCACTCTGCTTTGTTATACAATGAACTTATTCCTCTCCTCTGTATTTTTTTTTATTGTTGGTTGTTCAAAACATTACATAGTTCTTGACATATCATATTTCACACTTTGATTCAAGTGGGTTATGAACTCCCATTTTTACCCCGTATACAGATTGCAGAATCACATCAGTTACACTTCCATTGATTTACATATTGCCATACTAGTGTCTGTTGTATTCTGCTGCCTTTCCTGTCCTCTACTATCCCCCCTCCCCTCCCCTCCCCTCCCCTCTTCTCTCTCTACCCCCTCTACTGTAATTCATTTCTCCCCATTGTATTATTTTTCCCTTTCCCCTCACTTCCTCTTGTATGTAATTTTGTATAACCCTGAGGGTCTCCTTCCATTTCCATGCAATTTCCCTTCTCTCTCGCTTTCCCTCCCACCTCTCATCCCTGTTTAATGTTAATCTTCTTCTCATGCTCTTCGTCCCTACTCTGTTCTTAGTTACTCTCCTTATATCAAAGAAGACATTTGGCATTTGTTTTTTAGGGATTGGCTGGCTTTACTTAGCATAATCTGCTCTAATGCCATCCATTTCCCTCCAAATTCTATGATTTTGTCATTTTTTAATGCAGAGTAATACTCCATTGTGTATAGATGCCACATTTTTTTTATCCATTCATCTATTGAGGGGCATTTAGGTTGGTTCCACAGTCTTGCTATTGTGAATTGTGCTGCTATGAACATGGATGTAGCAGTGTCCCTGTAGCATGCTCTTTTTAGGTCTTTAGGGAATAGACCAAGAAGGGGAATAGCTGGGTCAAATGGTGGTTCCATTCCCAGCTTTCCAAGAAATCTCCATACTGCTTTCCAAATTGGCTGCACCAATTTGTAGTCCCACCAACAATGAACAAGTGTACCCTTTTCCCCACATCCTCGCCAGCACTTGTTGTTGTTTGACTTCCTAATGGCTGCCAATCTTACTGGAGTGAGATGGTATCTTAGGGTGGTTTTGATTTGCATTTCTCTGACTGCTTGAGATGGTGAGCATTTTTTCATGTACTTGTTGATTGATTGTATATCCTCCTCTGAGAAGTGTCTGTTCAGGTCCTTGGCCCATTTGTTGATTGGGTTATTTGTTATCTTATTGTCTAATTTTTTGAGTTCTTTGTATACTCTGGATATTAGGGCTCTATCTGAAGTGTGAGGAGTAAAGATTTGTTCCCAGGATGTAGGCTCCCCATTTACCTCTCTTATTGTTTCTTTTGCTGAGAAAAAACTTTTTAGTTTGAGTAAGTCCCATTTGTTGATTCTAGTTATTAACTCTTGTGCTATGGGCGTCCTATTGAGGAATTTGGAGCCCGACCCCACAGTATGTAGATCGTAGCCAGCTTTTTCTTCTATCAGATGCTGTGTCTCTGATTTGATATCAAGCTCCTTGATCCATTTTGAGTTAACTTTTGTGCATGGTGAGAGAAAGGGATTCAGTTTCATTTTGATGCATATGGATTTCCAGTTTTCCCAGCACCATTTGTTGAAGATGCTATCCTTCCTCCATTGCATGCTTTTAGCCCCTTTATCAAATATAAGATAGTTGTAGTTTTGTGTATTGGTTTCTGTGTCCTCTATTCTGTACCATTGGTCCTCCCGCCTGTTTTGGTACCAGTACCATGCTCTTTTTGTTACTATTGCTCTATAGTATAGGCTGAAGTCTGGTATCGCTATACCACCTGATTCACACTTCCTGCTTAACATTGTTTTTGCTATTCTGGGTCTTTTATTTTTCCATATGAATTTCATGATTGCTTTCTCTATTTCTACAAGAAATGCCGTTGGGATTTTGATTGGCATTGCATTAAACCTATAGAGAACTTTTGGTAATATCGCCATTTTGATGATGTTAGTTCTGCCTATCCATGAACAGGGTATATTTTTCCATCTTCTAAGATCTTCTTCTATTTCTCTCTTTAGGGTTCTGTAGTTTTCATTGTATAAGTCTTTCACCTCTTTTGTTAGGTTGATTCCCAAGTATTTTATTTTTTTTTTGAGGATATTGTGAATGGAGTGTTTTTCCTCATTTCCATTTCAGAGGATTTGTCGCTGATATATAGGAATGCCTTTGATTTATGTGTGTTGATTTTATATCCTGCCACTTTGCTAAATTCATTTATTAGCTCTAATAGTTTCTTTGTAGACCCTTTTGGGTCTGCTAGGTATAGAATCATGTCATCTGCAAATAGTGATAATTTAAGTTCTTCTTTTCCTGTTTTTATGCCTTTAATTTCTTTCGTCTGTCTAATTGCTCTGGCCAGTGTTTCGAGAACTATGTTGAACAGAAGTGGTGAGAGAGGGCATCCCCGTCTTGTTCCAGATTTTAGAGGGAATGCCTTCAATTTTTCTCCATTCAGAATGATGCTAGCCTGAGGCTTAGCATAGATTGCTTTACAATGTTGAGGTATGTTCCTGTTATCCCTAGTTTTTCTAGAGTTTTGAACATAAAGGGATGGTGTACTTTGTCGAATGCTTTTTCTGCATCTATCGAGATGATCATATGGTTCTTATTTTTAAGTCTATTGATGTGGTGAATAACATTTATTGATTTCCGTATATTGAACCAGCCTTGCATCCCAGGGATGAATCCTACTTGATCATGGTGCACAATTTTTTTGATATGTTTTTGAATCCAATTCGCCAGAATTTTATTGAGGATTTTTGCATCTAGGTTCATTAGAGATATTGGTCTGTAGTTTTCTTTCTTTGTGACCCTCCATACGGACAAATTGCTCACGTTTGAGCCCCTGTAGCTGATCCTCATGCGATGAAAATCCTTCCACTAGGTTTTGGAGCACCCCAGTTTTGCTAGAAATTCCTAACAAGATAGTTTTTAGCTGTTCTAACTCATCATTCTCTCGAACAGTGACGCAGTACATGGGGGTGATGCACTCCCTTCGCCGCCATCTTCCCTTGATCGAGTCCTCTGTATATTTATACCTAACCAACCTCTCTCTAACCCTCCCTATGCATGCCCCCCCCCCACAGCCCCTGGAAACCTCTGTTTCACCCTCTGCTTCTATGAGATCAGTTCATTTCTATGCTTTCTTCTTTGCAGCATGCTGAGAGAAGGGGGACAGGTGTGCTCTGGCAATTCTGCCTCTGTCTTCCTGCAAGCTGTGATGCTGGTCAGTCTGTTCTCCCAAAGCCTTGGCATGGCAGGTCAAGGCATTTCTTCCTGTGGATAGTTAATTTTTTTCCTCTGCTCTGAAGTGTATTAACTTGTTAAATTACGGGGTTAGAAATTTCCAAGGATTTCTATAGGTTGAAAAAATAAAAATGCACCCTCTGATTCAGTGACCCACATGTTGTTTGAATACTATACACAATATAGATACAATAGCACTAGTGATCTCTGCCATTGAACAAAACCAGAATAAAACTAAATAAAATAACCATGTTAGCTGACTTAAAGAGGGCTGCAATTCATTTTTGGTTTCCAAATTTCTTGCTATTTTCAATCTTATTTAAAAAATTAAAGAACCCCTAAATTATTTCACTACTACAATAAATGGGGCTTACTGTGTTTAGGATAGCATTTTCAACTGGAGATTCCACATAAAATGAGTTTTAAAAATCACAGTACAATGTACAAGATGATATGGAAATTTTCCTTGTTTTAAAAAAAAGTTCTTAGGGACAAGTTGTACCTATTCATTTATTCACTGGCTGCCAAAGAGATTATAAATATTCTGATTATTTTCAACAAAGGAAATAATACAAAGACTAGCTTTTATATTTTGGAAGGTGAAGCCATTCAAAAAATGTTTCCCTCCTCCATCTCACCTCTTGATGAATGGAGCTTTTTGTGAGGGAGGATAGGCGTGGATGTACTCTTTTAGCTACAAATGGAATTGGTTAGTAGGATCAAAAAATCAAGGACAGATGCTGGGATGAGCACATACAATTTGACTGAAATCAATTTACATAATACAAAAAACAAAAATGTTATAACAAGGCAAAGAATGAAAAATAATTTAGAAAGACTTTGCATATACTCTTTTTTTAATGTATGTAATTTTTTTAATACTTATTTTTTTAGTTGTAATTGGACACAATACCTTTATTTTATTTATGTGGTGCTGAGGATGGAACCCAGAGCCTTGCACATTCTAGGCAGGCACTCTACTGCTGAGCCCCAGCCCCAGCCCCTGCATACACTCTTTTTCTTTTTTTTTTTTTTTTCACCCCTGCAATGCTGGGGATTGTACCCAGGGCCTCAAGCATGCTAAGCACATGCTCTGCCTCTGAGCCACACCACCAAACCCTGCTTACATTCTTTACAATGTACCAGGTAAACTTGAAGGGAACAGAGAATGTTCATAAAATTTTAATTATCCAATTTGCTGTAGTCCAGGAACTAGGAAGACACCTACTGTGTGTCTGCTCAGTGTAACACCTGTGCTGGCCTTTTCCTGTTTTTCTAAAAGATGCTTTCAAAAACCTGATGTGTTCCTGCTGCTCTTCCTATTCAGAGATGAGAAAACTGAGATTCAGAGATTATCATTCCTGTGAAACAACTCAAGGAAAAAGAAAATTGGTATTGTTATTTTTAATAATATTGGAATAATACATCCATCCATTAAAGGAAAGTAAATCCTTTTCAGGCAAATTATTTATTAGGTATAAAATAAGGGCAAAGGGACTTAATTTAACAGGGGTTCAACTTACTTGTGTCTGTGCCTCTCTTCTTAATATGCATATCCAATGACCCTGGAGGACAGTATGGTGTTAGGTTCTTGGATCCCATTTTAGAAGTGATAGGAGTTCAGCCACAAAGAATCAATGAACATTTTGAGGGGAAGAATGGAGGGTTTGACAACAGGTTAAACTAAAAAAAGAAAACTAAAAATTCACTTGGAAATTAATAGAACTTCAGAAGAGTCAAGATGTTCTAGGTTTTTGAGATTGCAGAGGAGTTGGAAACCAGGTGTAGACTCAGAGATGGTAGGGAGACCTTGACATCTTGACATATATTTGAAAGAACTCGAGAGTTGTTGAGAGGCCTAAAAAACGAAAACGAAAACGAAAACCAAAAAACCCCTGGTTTCATCAGGTATTTGGTTATTTGGTGTTTGGCTCACTGGTTTTCACCCACTCGATCTTTCTTCTATTCCCTGACATGTAAAATAATTGTAGAAATTGATCTTGCTTCCATTATATGGTAACTGAAAACCATAATTTCTCTCAAATATCTGTGAACCTGCAAAGGAGATCTCAGCAGATGGGTGTCAGCAGTTGCAGCCGTGATGGATACTGAGCTTTGAGGTCATCAGAGTACTTTAATGGCATATTCCACACATGGGCCATGGCTGCTGTGTTGCAGAGGGTGGCCTTCTGGAGAGGTGATGCCCCCACTTGGCTTCACCAGTGGGAGTTTTGGTGGGCTCTCGTGAGCCACAGTGAGTGCAGATTTTACTAGAGTGAAGCAAAGTGGCAAAGGAGATTTGCACACGGCTACAAAGTAGGTTAGTTCATGTAGCTTATGGAAGACACACCTGGGAACAACTATTATAAATTTGAAGGTGCAGTGGGAGATTTTGTTAGGTACTTCTGGCAGAGAATCTGATGACAGAGCTTCCCAGATATTTACCATCTAATGACTTTTATTGTAGTGCTAATTTTTATTCTCATAGGAATGGTCTAGAAAACTCAGGTGACATTTGTTAGGTAGCCATACAAATGTAAGGGATCATCATGAAGGCATTTTACAAGATAATCTGGGCTTGTATTATCTAGGTAGATATCAGAAAGTGTATAAAGTTAGAACCCAAAGGTAGCAAGTTTTCATTTTATTGCTCAAAGTAGAGTTGCAGTGAGAACAATTGGATCTCAAACTTGATGTTTTGCTAGATGTTTGTTTGAATATGTTTAGCTAATGCCTTGAACTCAGAATTAAAAAATTTTAAGTCTTAAATTTAAAACAATTTTTAAAAACATTGAACTGAATAGAAAATGTATAAACTCTTAATTTTAAACCAAATTTCTGTGCTTTCATTCATTCAACAAATATTTGCAGAAAACTCACTCTGCACTAGGCAAAGTGCCTCATCATACTTTTATTCCCTTCACATTCAGTGAGCACCTTGTTCTCATCACAGGGATACCACAGAGACCAGAAATATAGTGTCTCTGCTCTCACAAAGCTTAATATAAATGAAGGGCAAGAACAATGGACCAGAAACAAGTAAGAAAGGAAAGTGTTCTATAGGAGGACGTTCCAGGTAGAAAATTTATGAGTAAAGCATGTTGGGGGCTGGGGATGTGGCTCAAGTGGTAGCGCGCTCACCTGGCATGCGTGCGGCCCGGATTCGATCCTCAGCACCACATACCAACAAAGATGTTGTGTCCGCCGAGAACTAAAAAATAAATATTAAAAATTCTCTCTCTCTCTCTCTCTTCTCTCACTCTGTCTAAAAAAAAAAAAAATAAAGCATGTTGGGACTGACTAGGGGGATGCTTGAGACCCGGGGAACAGAGGAGGTGACTGCTGGTATTTGAACTATGTGAAGGAAAGTCTAGGGCAGGGCGTTGGGGAGTCCGTCAGGTGAGGATGAACTTGACATGTTATATGTGCAAAAAAATAAAGGCCTCAAGATGAGATTGGAATGGTGTGAGGTTAGAGATGAAGGTAGGAGTCAGATCTGCAGAACTTGGAAACTGGCTTTGAAGATGAAATGGACCCACAAGCCAAAACATGCAGATGGTCTCTAGAGGCTGGAAAGGGAAAGGCAATGAAATCTTCCTTAGAACTTCCAGAAAGAACATGGCCCTGCTGACAGCTTGACTTTTTAGACCATTTTCAGATCTCCAGAACTAGAAAGTAATAACCCAGTATTGTTTCAAACTGCTCGGTTTGCAGTACTTTGCTACAACAGTACAACCTGATCACTTGTGCTGAGGCAGACACCAGCTCACTTACTCAGGTCATAGGGTTCATATTTTATTGTAAATGTGATCTGGGGAAGGTTTGTAGAGAAGCCTTGTAGACGGTGGAATGTTAGGGCAGAAACCTCAATGGGGGTTGGTTAAGGGCTGGACATTGATGGCTGCAAGAATGATGGAATGGAAGACTCAGGGATGTAACTATGAAAATGGGATTGGCTGGATTTTCTGATCCTAGGGGAATCGGTTAGGACAGATGGGAATCCAGGGTGACTCCTTGAGGACTGAGTGTGAACCAACATAGACTTAATCCCTAACTTCATGGAGACCAGGGAAAGAGTTTTTAATTAAATAACTCCATAAGTAAAATGGGAAAGTGTAACAGTAGCAATATTTCAAGGTGGAGATTTCCAGTGCTGAGGGAGGCAGTACAAGATTGGGGGAAGGACATCAAGAAAGGCTTGTGTTTTTTTTTTTTGCTAAAATTTACACAATACTGGGATCTGTTGTCTTATCTGGGGGATGTTTAGCAAAGGAAAGAGTCAGCTTGTGCCCAAGGAACCTCATCTATACTCCCCTTCTCTCTTTTCTGTGGCCTACGAAGAGATAAAAAAGATTTCTTTATCATGTGCAAGTCTGTGGGAGTGCTCCTGGAGCTGCCTGATGGCCTCTGTGCCTGTCGGGGAGGTTGGGTGCAGCCTGTTCTTTTTATACTTTGTAGGTTCTGTTTAAAAAGGAAACAACTTCTTTCTTTCTCATGAGTTGGCCCACCAAGAGATAACAATGCTGTTTCTTTCTCTCTGTGCCTGGAACCTCTTGTTTGCTCCACCTGAAGGGGAGCCACATGAGTGGATCCCACATTCAGAGAGGGTGAATAAAAGTTCAGCTCTGCCTGTGAGGGAGGGGTGTCCATCCAAAGGGGCCCAGGAAGAGCTGCTCTCTTGTGAGCCATTTTTTTCTTCTCATACTTGAGACAGGTTTGAAATGGTGTTTTGCTCAGAATTTGACATCAGAGAGTCGTGAGTTTGGTATCTGGCTCCACCATTACCAACTGTATGTGTGTGTGACCTTGAGTCACTTTCCTAGGGCTCACTCTCCTCACCCATGAAATAGAGGTAAGAGTAATAACTGCCCTATAAAGTTGTGGGTGGCCGAGTGAGCTGAGTAAGTGAGTTAGTGTGTACCTCAGCACAAGTGATCAGGTTGTACTATTGTAGCAAATTACTGCAAACCGAGCAGCTTGAAACAATACTGGGTTACTATCTTCTAGTTCTGGAGATCTGAAAATGGTCTAAAGTCTAAAGTGAAACCATCAGCAGGGCTGTGTTTCTTCTGGAAGTTCTAAGGAAGATTTCATTGCCTTTCCTTTCAAAGGCTTCTATAGACCATCTGCACGTTTTGGGTAGTGGGTCCATTCATCTTCAAAGCCAGCAATATTATCAGTAACTACTTACTACTTCTGATCTAGACAGCAGGAGAAACACTAGGGAATTTGGGGTCCCTCCCTGGTGGGAAGAAAGTCTAAACCCATCATGGTGTGAGTGTAGGAATCTCCATCTCCTGTCTGGAGGTTGCCAGCCTGTGAACAGTGAGAGATTACAATGGTGAACTGGACTGATGTCAGACTTTGGCAGTTATGAAGCACTTGGAATTCTCTCAAAGGCAAGAGCAATCCTCTAATGATTTAGCACAGGGTGATGGCATCTGGTGAATGGCTGGGACTAATTGGAGGTGTATGAGCCTGAAGACCGGGAATCCTGGTAGAAGGTCATTGCTGTAGCTCTGGTGCCAGGTCAAGAGGAATGGTAGAGAACATTTAGCCTAGTTCATGGAATGCAGTGTTGCTGATTCTAGAATTGAAAATAAAGCCAATTATGATTGTTAAGTTAAAAAAGAGGTTAGTAGTAACTGGGGTGAGGGAAATAGGCTGAGCATTAAGAATTTAAGATGACTGGATGGATGTAGGAGAGAAAGAAGGAAAAAGGTTAAGAAGAGCTTCATCTCCAGTGACAGATGTTAATATGACTAGCAGGACCAGAATACTCGGTGGGTGGCAGGGATGAAACAAGTGTTAGCCATAAAGATTTTAAAATAATTTGCATCATGTCAGCAAACCTGTTTTCGTACAGTAATATCTGGCAACTTTACAATAGAAAAAAAACTCGGCAGGCAGACGGCATGAGTCAGTCTTCTTTCAAATAAGATAAAACTCTAATACTTTAATACTGACTGAGCTTCTGTAAGATCTTCCAACTGTCATCTGCAGCATATGCATTCACTGAGGATGGGAGAGTGTGGTTTTTTCCCTGCCATGAAGTGTCTAGATGAAAAGAAATTCTACAATAATCAAAGGAAGACTAAAATTCTAATCCTTCTCTTGTCTGGAAAGTGAGAGAGGTGTAAAACCACAGCGCAACCTTCTCTCTTGACTGGAACCCCTGAGGGTCAAGCTCAAGGGCTGAGCGTAGGCTGTGGGGATGATTAATGGAGTATGCATGTGCCTGTGATGTTCCGAGAGAAGCCCTGGAAGATGCAGATGAACACTGGCAGGTCATTGCAAAGCAGATGGAGGAGCCACGGCATGGACAGGCAGGTAAAACACAGTGGTCCTCACCTCATGGCATTTTGGTCAATGGCGGTTCACACATGGAAGGCCCCACACTTCTCAGAACGTATTTCTGTCATTAAGTGGTGCATGACTGTACTGGAAAGACCCAGGTCTGTAAGGGGGTCAAGGTTCTTGATAAGTCTCAGAGGACATGTCAGTACTTGAGTCCTTCTGCTGAGTGACGAGCCTGGCTTCACCAAGTGCTTGCATCAGATGTGAATACAAATCCTTCTTTCTCCCAACAGTGGCTCTCCTGAGAGTAGAACAATGACAGGAAGTGAAGAAGCTTCCAAGTGCTTTCCCCATCCTCTCCAGAGTCACAGGGACAGCCCCTGTGTGGCACTGTGAGCTACGCTGGCTTACTCAGAATGGAGGGTCAGCACTGTTGGGTGTAGCTTGTTACAGCCCTTCTGGGTACTGAAGAGGACCTGGAATCTGCTTGCACTGACTTCTGCTCTATCCTTGCTTGGTCTGATCAACATTGTGGGTTGTCCTATCTCACTGGGCAGTCAGTCTGTCTCTGGTTATGGGTTAGCTGAATCCAGAATTCCCTTAAGCTTGAAAACTCCTGTTTACCCCACCTGCAGAGGAGTCAGATGGGTGGATTCCATATTCAGAAAAGGGTGACCAAAACTTCAGCCCTGGCTTAGCGAGGAGTCCCTCCAAAGGGGCAGAGAAAGAGCTGCAGTGTGGCTGGCAGGGAGCTGTGTTGTTCTGTTGTCTGTGAGCACTGGAAAGTTACACTCAGAATCCTTTGCCTTGGTCATGGCCCTGAATCCAGACGGCCTGGTTGCATCTCTTAGAAAACATTTCCTGGTCTTGCTCAAGCTGATCATGGGTACTGCTATGTGTGGGCTGCGGAGGAGAGAGGGTTGTCACTGCCATGCCAGGCCCTCTCTGGATAGTGACTTGCTAGAAGGCGGATCTCAAGCCTTAATTCTTTTATCCTAATTATACACAGAGTCTAACACAATATCGGATGTATATAGAAGTTTAATAGGAAATAAATGTAATTACAACAGCTTCAGAATTATTCCAATCTCATGGCTATGCCCCAGGCCTCTCTGGGCTTTATTGAGCAGAGCAAATTTTGTTCAGCAGCCAGGAATGCCGCTTGCAATTTACTAGATCTATGGTACTGTTTTCCCCCTGAGGTTATTTATAATATTTTCTTTATTTATTTGAAAAGTTTTATAAAGCAGAATTTTATGAAGGTTTTTTTATATAAAAAATTGTATGAAGGTAATTATTACAGAAATTAAGATGAATAATTTTTATGACCCATAATTGACTTAGAAAAATAATTGGCTTTCATGAGCAGGCAGCAATCATTGCTGGCTTCCTTGTGTGGTCTTTGGGCTTTCAATTAATTGGTCTTTGGTGAAAGGAAGCACTGCTCAGTTTAAAATGGTTCCCTGGATTGATTACAGTTCCATCTTGAGACAGATTTGTTTGTGTGAATACTTGCATTCGAAAGTATAGACATTCATTTCAGAGTTTATTACGACAATACATCATGATGATGGTTGAAAAAATGATAACACACTGAACAATTTACTATAACAAATACATTTTTTGATTTTTAAAAACTTTGAATATTTACTGCCTGCCAACAAAAATTTCTAACTTTGATCAAAGACAAAAACTATACTTGCATTTTGCTTCTTAATATTAAGTGAAATTTAGAGATTACTTGGGATCTGTGTGAACCAACCTGTTCTTCAATTATCTAGCAAGTTACTAAGCACTGGAAAATCCTACCACCAATTTTCAGTGGGTTCCTAGACACCATAGGGAAGGCCATCAGATGTGCATATGACATTCTTGTGGTAGATAACAAATATGGCTACAAATTCCTGTATTTCCTGTCTATACTCCCTTGTTGTTTTAGTCAGATTTTTTTTGCTGCTGTAATTAAAAGACACAACCAGAAGAATTTTAGGGGAGGAAGGGTTCAAGTTTTCAGGGGTCTCAATCCATGGACATCTGGCTCCATTCCTCAGGGCTGGAGGTGAGGCAGAACATCATGGCAGAAGAGTGTGGCGAGGGAAGCAGCTCACCTGATGATCAGAAGGAGAGGGAGGGGGATTAATTCTCTGATTGGGTTAAGGTTCTCATAATCCAAACATTTCTCCTCTTAACCTTCTTGCATTGTCTCACAATGATTTTGGAGATTTTGGAGGACACCTCACATCCAAACCACAACACTTGTAATGCC
Organism: Spermophilus citellus; assembly: GCF_964194105.1. Taxonomy (NCBI): domain Eukaryota; kingdom Metazoa; phylum Chordata; class Mammalia; order Rodentia; family Sciuridae; genus Spermophilus; species Spermophilus citellus. Next base: position 213,713,670 of record NC_138184.1, read on the forward strand.
TTGGCAGCTCCTCCCATTAAAAACTAGTCTTTCTTTTGTCCTGGGATCTGAGCTGGGCTATTTGATTTACTTTGGCCACAGGGACAGTAACAGAAATGACACAAGCAGAATTGCAAAATACCTGTGCCCTCCTCTTGCTGCTCTTGAGAACTTGAGCTGCCATGTGAAACCCACATTAGCCTTTTAGCTGATGGGAGACATGCGGTGCAGCCATTCTGGTCACCCTAGCAAACATTTAGTTGACCTCTCAGATGTATAACCATCCAGCTGTCTGCTTTGGCCTACATTTGCATGAGTGAGCCCAGCTCAGGACAGCGGAAAAACCATCTGACTAACCCCAGATCAAACTGCTGACTCTCTGAATTGTGAACTAAATAAAATTGCTGTCTTAGGCTACTAGATCGGGATGTCACATAGCAAATGTAAATGTTACACCTATTTGAAGAAGAAAACTCTAAAACTGTTATATGCTACGTGTCAGACACAATACTCAGTGATTCATATGTATTATTTTATTTAAACCCACAATGTAAGTATTAATCCTTTCCATTTAGAAATAGAGCAATGGTGACTGACACAAATTATTAAGTTGCCTAAGCTTGTAAGTGGTAGAGTCAGAATTCTAAACCAGATCTGTTTTCATCCAGTTGAATTTAGCTTTGCCCAGAATCAGATCTTGAATTAAGGATTTGAGTACAAGTAGTTTGGAATGTGAAGAGGGGAGGAGGAAATAAGACACTATGACAGACAGACAGACAGTAAGGAGAACTTATCTAGCAAGTTACTAATATGGGAAACTGGTCCTTAATCTGCTATGTAGAACTGTCCCACCTGAGGGTGACAAGGCTGGGGTGTTTACATGTCAACTCCTGTGAGTTCTTGGTTGAAGGTAGCCAGAGGGTGGTGATAGTGTGTATATGCAGAGGTGTTGATTTTTCAGCCCTGCATGGAGATGGGGCTGTAAGTCTGGAAGTCATAAAATACCACCCAAGCAATACATACAGATGCTGACAGCTGGAATTCTTGATGTGTACTGAAGTGGTTGACCCAAAGGGATATGGACTGGTCACTGAAGGGGGAGGCTCCAGCCTCCGCTGATCATGTCACTTTCATTTTGGTTGTTTCTTGCCATGTAATTATTCTGCTACAAGTGTGGGGAGACAGAGAGAAAAGGGACACATAGAGAGGAGGAACATGAAGAGGGAAAATGGGGGGGGCACTCATGGAGGGAGGGAGGAGGATGTACATACAGACACAGACACATACACAGACACACAGAGGCAGAGAAAGTTAAGATAAATTGCCACCTAAAATATTTGGAGATTTAAGTCAAGCAAATTGTTTTGTGGCAGAAATCTCAATCTTCTCTCTCTGGGAAGCTGGCTGAGGACTAGTCAACCGTGTAACATTAATAACAAGATGAAAAACAACCAGCAAAAGAGGGACACACACTTTCTGGTCTCCTCCACCATTTACCTTCCAGTCAGGCAATGGGTAAATAGACTTGCTACAGTCAGCTTGTTTACTTATTCTCTGCCCCATCATTTCATTCAGGCAACAAGTATGTAAGCAGAGGGTTTACTGTGAGCTAGTACTACTGGGAACTGAATAGGTTCCTGAACCTCACCTATCTGGTATCTGTACTTAGGAGTAAACCAAATGCAATACAATTTCTGTTTATAATTGAGGTTCTGTTGTATTAGTATGCTAGGGCTTCTGTAACAACATGTCATAGACTGGGTGGCTAAAACAACTGAAATGTATTTTCTCACTGTTCTTGAGGCTGGAAGTCCAAGATCGAGGTGTGGGCAGGTTGGTTTCTCCAGAGCCTCTCTCCTTGGCTTGAAAACGGATGGCATCTTGCTTTGCCTCAGGTGGCCCCTCTGTGCATGTACATCTCTGGTGGCTCTCTTCCCACAAGGACACCTGGCATATCATACCTTATCAGATTCAGTTAAATTTAATCACAGTTTGAAGGGCCTATCTGCAAATATAGGGGATTGAAACTTCAATGCATGGATTTTTTTGAGGGGGGCAGTGCACAATTTAGCCATAGCACTTATATATAATTCCACATTTTTTGGGAAAGCTCTGTACATCAGTGTAACTACTTACTGCTTCATTTACTCACTTATGCCATAGATCCTCCACATCTGAATAGTATGCTTTTCCTTTCATTCATCCTTTATAGCCAAAACAAAAACAACAACAAAACTAAAAAACAACAAATAAATGGTGCCAACAGTAGGCATTGGGTTAATGTGTTGCTACTTCTTGGATTCTTTCAGGGAATTTTGGAGACATTCAACTTTAGCTAAAAGAATGAATAAAAATTTCAGCTTGTGCAATAGTAGGGAAAAATATTTTTCTGTAGGAATAATTCAAAGCTCCCAGATGACATCTACAAAGAATCACTGCACTGGTCCACACTGGACAACATACCTTGGTTCTCTTTACCTCTGAAAAACTGAGTGGAAGGGAGAGGGGCTTACCTTACAACCCACATAATTTTTTCTGAGCAATGTTTGTTGGTTACTGGTTGGTATATGTTAACCAATGATATTACTGAGGTTCTTGTTAGCCTTGAACTTCAGAGCTTCTATACCATCCTTATTCATTAAGTTTTGTTTTCAGTAGTCTGTGCTCTTGTCCAAATTTATTAAGAAAGGTCATGGGAGCTTTGTCCCTGGGGTTTCTAGAGCAATTATTTTTTCATAATAATTTTTAAACAAGGACTATTGTAAAGGAAGGGTGGTCACCAAGCATCACCTTGAGCTTTTAAACACATTTCTTCTTTTTTTTTCATAATAAAACTAACATCCCAAATTAAAGATGGCTTATTTTTAAATAATGATCAAATGCAAAATAAGAGTATTTTGTAAAAATATTGCCATGGAAATGCTGGGTATTGACATTAAATTCTACCCAAGCTGATTACCAGTGGAAAATTGTAGGGCATGTTTTTAAGGAATGGCGTGTATACTTATCAATAAATATTTCCTCTCAATGCCTGCTATTATACTTGAAATTTGCCTTCAGGTTAAGGCACTGAAGAACAAATAAGAGGGGTCACATGTTACCTGGTATTTGTCATCTCTTGGCACAACGTATTTCACTAGATTTGCTTTAGAAAATGGTTCTGAAGGAATGCCGAATGGGACAGGAAGGTTTTGGTGGGAGACGGGAGTTGAAAGCGTGGGATATCAAGCAGAAAACAAACTTAAGGAGAAGGACATCAGAGTGAGCTTAGCTGGCTTTGAGCGCCTGAATCTAGGCTATTTAGACAGAGGGTATTAGCAATGAAGGAGAAATCATAAATTAATCTTGAGGCACTTCACAATTTGTCTAACTAGGCATTTCTTAGGCTGTTTTCCCAGGTAAAGGCAAAGGTCAAGTGGAAGTCTTCATTCCTCCTGAGCTTCACCTTCAACCTCTTCTCCTGAGACCTTGTCCTTCTTCAGAAATTCACCCTAATGAATAGTGGTGGGGTGATAACTTCTGTTCTCTCCAAACTGTCTCTTCAGACTTGTTTTCCTTGCATCTCCACTCAAGGGTAAGAGATAAGTCTTCATCTGTTAGCAGCTTTCCGATATAATCAGCATCGGGACATAGTAGACAATCAGTGATGACTATGTGTTTCAAATCGAGAATTCATGGACAGGGCATCCAGCAAAACAAATTTTCCATACAGCAGGCAGTTGTCTTCCTGGCGACTTGTGAGATGTCATTGAAACGACCCTACTCCCAGATTCTCTCCTCCCTCCCGCATAGCCTCAAATCCCAATCATTAGAGATTAGTTCTCCTAGATTAAAAGACACAGTTTCTGGGAGTTCCCTTTGAAAATTAAATCCCTGGGTGTGGGAGGTGAACAAGGGTGGGCAGGAGGCATTTCAGCACAAATGAATTCATCAGCAACCAGCGACTTAGTTCTGTAACAGGGCAAAGGCAGCTGTGGATGCAAAACTCATGTTAATGAGCTGAGGAGGGACGAGTCTGGAGAACATGGGGCCCTGACAAGGACAGAAAACAAGGTTCTGCCATTGGGGCCAAGTTTGTTGGGGCCTACCCAGGAGTGGGGTGCCTGACCTGGTTTTTGACAACCCTAGAAAAAAGAAGCAGGACAAATGAAACACCCTTAGTTCACATTTTAGTATACAGTAATCCCTGTCCGTAACAATTTAAGTAAAATAAAATTTGATCTCTAGTATGGGCCAAGTAGTACATAAGATGTTTTATAGCTTTTAATAACATGTGTTGGGCTCAGTTTTCAGTGATTTTCATGTATCATCGGACTTGATTTTTCCAATAGCCCTTTGTGGTTGGTATGGTTAACATTCATTTTATAGATGAGTAGAAGGAGATACAAAGAGGTTAATAGGTCACAGAGTTGGTAAGTGACAGAGCTTGGATGTGAACCTGGGATATCCAGTTCTGCACTCATGTTTCTGTGCTTTATATTTGCAACTACTTCGAGGAATGCTGTGTGCTTCACCTCATGGCTGTTCCTTCATTCAAAACTGCATGAAACCAGGTGCTAGTAACCCTAGCAATACTGGGACCAGTAGTCCCAGTCTTTCTCTAACTGAGGAGCTTCTCTAGATGAAGGACTTTTAGTGTCAAAACTGGAACAGTCCGAAGCAAATTAGGATCTTTGGTCCAATGCTAGGAGTATGCTTGTTATAAAAATAAGCACAGACCTGCCCTCATAGAAGTTAACAGTCTAGTGGTAAATAATTGCATGAGTGATAACAGATTTAAATAAGGATCTAAAAGAAAAGACAAGATTCTATGAGACCAAGTAGCAGAGGAGCCATAGGAATAGTGAGGAAGAATTCATCATGCTTATTATCTACATTAATGTCCAGATTGTAGAAAAGACAGGCAGGGGTTAATTTTTCCCCTTTGCATTGTTACTATATGATAAAATCCAAGAAGAGTAATCAATAATCAAGACTTATGCCACTAATGCTTCATTTATCCCAGAGATGTATTCACATTACTGTTTAAACCTGCTATGTTGCCATTTTAAATACTTATGCATGGCACATGTGTATTTTTTAATCCTGCTTTAGTTTTCATAATTTACAGCTGCAGAGAGCCCTAGGAGCTGTTTTTAAAGAGGATTAAGGTATGGCATCAAGAAGCCTCCATTTCTAATCAGCAAAATCCATTGTAGCCGTAGAATTAAAATTAAATATCATTACATGCCTCCCAAGAAGTTTAGGAGAATCTGCAGGTTAAAAACTAGAAAGATTAAAAGCAGCAGGCATGGGGTAGGTGGGTGAGAATTCCAAGGGAGGATCTCCTTTGGGTTTTTATGATTACAAACAGTGCTGTGTCTCCTGCAGGGAGACCTCCCCTCCTGCAGAAGGGTGGCAGTGCTATCAAAACACAGCCTTCTCTCAGCTCTTATTTATTTCCAGGACAGCGTCGGTTAGTCATGTGTTACTGAGAAAAATGGAACCGGGAGATACCTTAACTGCAGGCCAAATGAGGTGAAGAATGAATAAAAAATCGAGTTGTATTCATATATTAGTTCAGTGGTGAGACTAGAGGGGGAAAAAATCTTAGTTTCAAGCAATTAACAGAGATGCCAGAGGTCTTTGCAGCTGTTTTGAAGAAGATGGTTTAAACCCAAAACTAAAGAATCATCTGGATTGAAGATATAGCCCATCCCTCAGCAGGAGAGGGCTCCCGGGTGAAAGCAGTGAAGCGGAGCTGGCAGCAGGCTGGATCCTGGAACTGTCCTATCTTGGTTTGAGCCTCTGTAAACCTACCATTTATCAGCAAGGTCAAGGGGAATAACAGTAGTGCTTAGTGCTCAGTGTTGTGGATGATTAATTGGGAGATGGAAAGTGCTGAGTAAGGGATACAGAGGGCCTTACCACAAGCATGAACCAGGGAGTCCCTAGGCAGAGACTGGCTGAGATAGGAGCAGGCTCAGAAGCTATTTTTTTGTGTGTGTGTGTGTGGGGGGGGTACTAAATTGTTTATTAGGTGTGAACTTTACAAACTTATTGGTGTCAACTGAAACTGAAGAGTATGTGCCATCTCCAAGCTGCATGGTGAGAACCACAAACACAGTGGTGAAACCGACAACCCTTCCCAAGGCAGTGACTCTTGTGGCCTGCAAATGTCAGCCCATGCATCTCTCTGTGCTTGTGAATTGGTTTGGTGATCCACTGGGTGCCAAGATATCTTCTGATACCCCTATGGAGTGGATTTCTTCACCCTCAAAGAACTTGTTCTGTGGAATTTTCACCAACCCAGTAATTCAGGACTGCTGGTGTCTCACATTGGTGACCAGATTGTTCTTTGGCTATAGGGGAAAAAAAAAAAGGTTTGACTTCCAGCAAACTTCAGCTGGTTAACACTATGATAGACAGGCTTGCCATAGATAGTATGCTTTGGCATTGCATGTTTGTAGCTACCACAGTACTCATGAAACCTATGTATGACACACCTTGCTTGGTCTTATATCCTGGTCTGGGCACTTTATCCCATCAGGTGGGGGTAGGGAGCCCTGTGGTGGTGCAGCCAGTAGCAAACCCTAAAAAGAAAGAATATTCCACAGGACTGATTCTTCCTCCACAGATCCTGGATCACCTGCATGCACCCATCTTGGCTTATCTGATGGCTGCTGCCGGACAGAAAGGAGGGAGTTTTCTCCTACAATTTTTTTGAGCCCTATTGAGGTTGAATTCTGAACACACACGTGCATGTTAAGGTAGGTGCATAGGTGGCCCTGATGAAGGGCAGGGTGGGACATGAAGTCACAAGAGTAGTAACTTGTGATATCTGTACTTTCTTTTGATCCATATCCCTAGTGATTGCTTTGGGAGGTTTAAACTACTTGTCAAAAGTAGCCTGGTTGAAAGTGGTTTAGATAGCCCAACTAATTTTCCGTAAGATGATTTGAAGAATCCTAGTGAATGTGGCAACTTCTTCTGCATGTTTGTGCATTTTCTAGTGTTCTACGTTTTACAGGTTTATTTCTCATTCAGTTTCTTTCTTTCTTGCCTGACATGTTATAATGAAATATTTTAAACAGTTTGTTACACCTATATGATGGAATATATGGGTCATTAAAATAATAAGGGTCATTAAAAACAATGTTTTGCAGGAAAATATTGACATGAAATGATAAATCCATCCATCCACACATGCATGCACCCAGAAACTCTTGTTAGAGCCTTCTATGTGCAAGGCATGATAGGGGGCCTGAAGACACAGCTGCAAACAAGACTCTTTCTATGGAGTCTACTATCTTATGTGATTGGTGGTATTGATGTCATGCAGATGTGATCAAATAAAAAAAATAAACATGAAAGAGAGAAATAGGTGATATGATTTTTTAAAAATATTTATTTTTAGTCGTAGTTGGGCACAATACCTTTATTTATTTATTTATTTATTTATTTATTTTTATGTGGTGCTAAGGATTGAACCTAGGGCCTTGCATGTGCTAGTCGAGCGCTCTACCACTGAGCCCCAGCCCCAGCCCTGATAGTGTTTTAAGTGTGGCTGGGGGAAGCATTATTTCAGATTGGGTGTCCAGGAAAGGCATCTCTGAGAAAATTCTATTTGAGCCAGGAACTGTAGGATGAGAAGGATCTAGTCCTTTAAAGGCTGGGGCAAGTTTATCCTGGCAGAAGTAACAAACACGTGCAAGGATCCTGAGGCAGGAAAACGGGAAGGTTAGACAAACAGAAAGCAGGCACTGTGGCTGGAGTCTAATGATCAAAAGGCAGAGTGACATGAGATTACATAAGAGAGGTAGGCAGATCACGTGGAGTTTGATATCTGTGCTTTCCTGTTAGGTGGAAAAAATAATAGGCATGAAGTGAACCTGCATAAAAATGATATATTTGTGCATTTAGGATCTAGCAAAGAGAGCTACTACCAAAAGAATTAAAATAAGATTACTCTGGAATAATTTTATGATTTTTTTCTTATTTTTAAATTGTTTTTATTTGGTCATTTGCTTTTCTTGTAATAAGGGAAAATCAATTTCAATTATTAAAACAAAAAATATAATTTTTTTTTTGGTACCAGGGATTGAACCCAGGGGCACTTAACCACTAAGCCATATCCCCAGCCCTTTTTGTATTTTATTTAGAGACAGGGTCTTGCTAAGTTGTTTAGAGCCTCATTAAATTGCTAATGTCGGCTTTGAACTTGCAATCCTCCTGCCTCAGCCTCCTGAGCCTTGTGATTACAGGTGTGTGCCACCGTGCCCAGTTCATAAATGGTTTTTTAAAAACGTTTTTCCTTTCGAAGTTTCTTATTAATTTCTTGGCAATTATGCCTGTTCCAACAGTTTAACAAAACTTAATGGCATCTAAAATTTTAAAACTTCACAAGTCAAAATTATCTCTGCAAAGTTTAATAACTTAAACTGAGCAAAGGCATGAAATATTGGATATTTAATTTTTTTCCAACTTTAATTTTGTTCTCACAAACAGGGCAGGAAGGCCAACTCTCTACAGTCAATTAAAATAGAAATGCATAAGTCAGAAAAATATTCATCTTGGATAACTGTGCCTTTCTGATGAAGTTACTTCATCAGATCATCTATTATCAGGGAAAATTGAACTGAGCCCATCAGGAGAGAGATTAGGAGAGCTGAGAAAGAGTTCTGAGGACTCAGCCAAGTGGTCTTGGGTATTGGCTAGGCTCCCAATCTAGCCGAGAATTGATATGCTTGAAAGGAAAACTTGTGGGAAGAATTCTTTGAGGATACATGACCCTTGGGATTCCTGACTTCTTAACACAATGGTTTCAGTATCCTTTACACTTAGAGATTATTGGGGGCCCCAAGATATTTTATGTGGATTATGTCTATTGATACTTATTGAATCAGAAATTAGAATTGATAAGTTTAAAAATTCACTTAAAACAATAATTTCATTATGTTAAAATAAGTAACATTTTAGTGAATCATATTTTCCAAAAGAGTGTGAGAAGAATGGCATTGTTTTTGCAAAATTCCTGAATGTCTGGTTTAACAGAAGCCACCTGGATTCTTATATCAGCTGCATTCAATCAATCTATTGAGATATGCTGTTTTGGTTAATATATGTGAAGAAAATCTGGCCTTAGATTTAATATTTAATAATAAATGGAAAAGAGAAGAGTATATAAAGAGCTTTTTCCTATATGGTTGTGGATATTTTTCTTTGATACTACATCAAAACTTCACAAGTTGTAGTCTCTTAAAAGGTACTTGCAATGTGGAATCTGAAATTATATGAATAATCTTTTTCTACTCTACTATATTAAAATAGTCAGTCTTGCACTTTGAATGGCTCTTATACACATGCAACTGTAAATGCGTAGTTTGGAACTTATTGTTTCAGCAAATTATGTGGAACTTCCAAATATGATGGAAGATTAAACATATTTATCAAGCTCATCTTTCATTAGAAATGTCTTTAAGATGGGAAATATTGCTGGGTGTGGTGGCACACACCCATAATCCCAGTGGCTCAGGAGGCTGAGGCAGAAGGATTGCAAATTCAAAGCTAGCCTCAGAAACTTAGTGAGACTCTAAGCAACTTAGAAATACCCTGTCTCAAAAATAAAAGAGACCTGGGGTTGTGGCTCAGTGGTTAATTACCCCGGGTTCAATCGCGTACCAAAAAAAAAAAAAAAAAAAAAAAAAAAAAAAAAGAAGTATTGGAAAGTATCACAAGTTCAGGTAGTGAATATAGATGTTCCAAAGTTCTGATTTTTGCCTGAAAAATAATCAAATATTATTACCTTCAACCAACATCATCAATTATATTCCTTGATGTGATGCTATCCCTTTATTTTTGAGACATTGTCTGCTGAGTCTGGATAACTGTAGTTCATTGCTCAGTAGTTAAGCCAAAATGGTGTTCTGTGGAAAGAGTGGCTAGTTTAGCTGCCAACTCATTCACATAAGTGCTTTCCCTTGGGACCATGGAACTCTTGTATGAAGCCCAAGTGTTTATGTGTATTCTCATTTGTCATGTAGAATATTAAAAAAAATGTATATTGAGGGTTGAGATTTGATAAATAATTTGTGCTCATTTATCAAGGACATTTAGAAATGAAATTGGTATTAAAACAACAAAACAAAACATTGTTAGTCCACGTCTGTATCATTGCTTTGCATCATTAGTGCACATTTCAGGGAAAATATCATTAGGAATGTAATAATTCTAGTATGAACTTTGAAGACTCTGAAAGAACGATTGCCCTCCTGTATTGATTCCAAGTCTTTGTGCAAGAACGTGGGGGAGGAGCCTGTGTCTGCAGAAAGAGGCCAGTAGAGAATCAGCTCCAGGTTAGAGGCAGGACTTTAGACTTATGTTTCATCACCAAGAGTTCAAACTCATGAATAGCAGAAGATAAAAACAGAAGTGATAGACTATATGCAAGTCATAGATAAAATTTTTAAAAATGCACAACTATTGATAACACTATTTAGTAAAGTGTAGTATGAAAATATTGGCAAGAGGCAGAGAGAGATTATTAAGTACTTCTACAATAGTGCTAGAAATAGAATTTTTAGGAATATTTTTAGAAATCAAATTTATTTAATTTTTTGGTTTAATATTATTTTTTAAAGCTATTTCTAGTTGTCAATGGATCTTTATTTTATTTATTTATATGCAGGGCTGAGAATCAAACCCAGTGCCTCACACATGCTAAGCAAGCCCTCAGCATTGAGCTACAACCCCAGCCCTGGTTTAAGATCTTAAAGCACCTAATCAACTTGCTTTTAACTTTTTCTTATTTGGGCTGGAAGTGAGAGTACCTTTTGGATACTTGTCATTGGTATGATAGTTCTACTTGAATTCCGTATAACTCACATGTCCTTTTAAAATAATCTGTATCAGTCATAAAATGCCAAGGATGTCTTTTCTTCCCCCACAAAATATAGTTTTTGTTGAAAATTTGTCACTGTACAAAAAGCAAATGCAGAATGCACATAAATAACATATACAAGAGATTTAGTTGGAGAAGTCAAGAATTTTGGGAATCTATTACTGCCATTTTAAATCTTGAACTCTATTGCAAAGTAGAATTCCCAAGGTCTTTAGTGACTTTCTTGGAGAATGCTGTGTGTCTTACTTGAGCGCTGTCTCTGGTTGAGGTTTGCCTCTTGCTGAACTCCCAAGAACAATCTGGGAGCTTCCATAGGAGTGGGGTAGATGGACCCTGTGATGTTTTAAATCTTTCATCAGCAGTCTTCTCCTGGCAGCTAGGGGACACCAATGACATTCCATCTCTTTGTCTCTTAGATTGCCTAGTCATGAAAAAATAAATAAAATTCAAACTGCATCTGTTAGAAAGTTCTTTATTCTCAGATTCCAAGGTTGCATTCATGTCCTTAAGTGAGAAAGAAAAGATTGTTGGTCTTTTGGGATTGCTACAAAGAGGATCTATGCTTCCAATATAGTATTTTTGTACATCTTCTCTTTATATGGTGCATATTCTGCCGTATTCAAGTTGTATATAGTATATCTCCTATTAAAATTTCCTTCTTGACTTTTTCTACTTATTATTGTCCCCCACTCCAATTCCCCCCTTTCATCTTATTCTTTTTTAATTTTTTTCCCCTAAAGTGAGGTCTATGTGTAGCAGGAGATGGGGGGAAAAAGAATATCTCAATTCTGCTTGTTCCACACCCCCTCCCCGCTTCTCTTACACTTTTTGACATCTTGGACTGTTTGCTACCAAAATATTTCTTGTCCCTGTTTGCCTACCACATACAGTGTCTGTACCTATAGTGCTTAGTGGCTGTGATCCTTAGAGTAGGATCAGAGAGTCATCATTTTTAGGACTAGATTAGGTCATTTAATCTAAACTTTCTTATTCTAAAAATCCAGGAAATTGATTGGTGAAGAATCGTAATGTTGGAGTGATTTTGCTCAAGTTCACAAAAGATATGGCGCACCCAGAGGCATTCACATCTGTTGTAGGACTTTTCTGTTTCAAGGGGGAGCAGTTTTGGGTCATTTCATCATGACAGCCATCTTCATTTAACAAAACAATGAAATTGAGTCTCAAAATGCTTAGGATGTCTTCCCAGTCCCAAGTTCAGAATGTTAGATTGCTAGAACTCAAGGCCCACATTTCATCTCCTGTCTCTCAGCTGTTCTGCCTCCTCCACCCACACAGGGAGAAGCAATTTAGCCATCTACCCCTGTCAAAGGATGTGGTTAAGAATGCTATTTAAAAATGGCAAAACTCTATTCCTTTAAGACAACTGATATATGACAATGAACTTCTCTGAGACCTCATGCATGACTTGAAAGTTCATTAAAAACATCTCCTCACTACCTTCTCACTATCTGGGTTTATGCTATAGAAGAAAAATGTTAAGTCTAAAATTTATGCAGCAGTATTTTAATCAAGTCACAAGCTCCTTCTGGGCTGCTCAACATGGGAGTTAAAAAATCTGCATTTAAATTGTGGTTCTAAAATATAGATCCCAAGGACCCGAGAGGCCCTTCCCCAGAGGAATGGTGTACAGAGTGGATGAACTTTTTGCTTTTCTTTGATTCTGCCAGCTCTCAGAAAGTCCAGGAGTAAGCCGGAGGGGGAAACGGCTTTAGGAAATAACAAGAACATGCTTAGGGATTTGGGATAGAACTTCATTTAATGATAAGATTTTCCCAGTCATTCATAAGGGTCAAATCTACATGATCTGACATGAATTATGGTGTGAGACTGCTAATAGGCAATTTATTCAACAGCTGGAGGAAGGGTTATTGCTTTCTGTCAACAGTCACACATATTTGTTTTGTGGTGGCACTGGGCAGCTGCTGGAGAAGGAGTGGGTCCCTTAAGTGTTGAGCACAGGGCTTTCTACAGAGTCAGGCTTTACCTAGGCAGCCATGCAGGAGCAGAGTCAGGCATGCTAAAAACCCAAAAGGAGGGGAAGCCTCAGTTTAGGAATAGCTTTGGTTGTGAAAAATAATTGTGGGTTTGTATGTGTGAGTGAGAGAGAATATTGTGTTTATCACCTCATAAGCTTTTAGTTTTTCTGCTTGCAGACGACTTATACTTTGTTGTCAGGATAGTTTTGGTAAAGCCAGTTCTGAAGGCACGTGATTAGCTTGCACAGATATTTTCATTGACTTCCCTTTGAATCCAAACACAACTTCTCTGCCCTTCACAACATGGACCTCACCCATGCCTCCATCCTGATCCCCTTCTTCTTTCTCTAGGTCGCTGATTCTTGTCCACACCCGGCCACACTTTGCAGTGTATACCTGGCACTCCCTGGCTTCTGTCAGTTCTCAAGCAGGTCCATGTCTTTTCTTCTTCCCTTCCTTAGTACCTTTTATCAGCACATTTATCCATCATCCCCAGAGCCTTGATCAGTGCCTTGCAAAAACAATGGAATCATTCAATAAAGGTTGTGAATTAGATGGAGTGTTTTGGGATTCAGTTTTCTCAATTAAGATGTTATTGGGATCAAAAGATATATGTGGAAATGCTTGTTTAACTGTAATAAAAGTATGGGTCTTGTTTTTTTTTTTTATATCTTTGATGATGGGGGTAGTGAGGAAGAAGCCAATGAGAAGAGGAGGTTGGATTTCGGTTTTCAGCATGGTCCGAGTCAGCCCTGTGTCGATTGGAATTGCCATCTAGAGGAGGCAATGCTGTCCCCTTTGTCTCCTGTCACCCCTCATTTCCAAAAGGGACTTTCAAAGAGAGCAATTGGCAGATGTTGACTTTACTTGTGGGGCCATCCAAGTACCCCAGGAAGGAGGGAGCTAGATGATCAGTCAGGTGGGGCCTGCTATTGGTTAATTGCTGTCACCATGCAGCTCCTGTCCTTGGCCATCACTGCCTTTCCACTTTGTATACCACTGTGTGTCTTGTGTTTTTCCTTGTACTTCGTAGAGCCCTGGCACAGAGGCTTTTCTCCTATACTTATTCAGAGGACTACAGATTTTGCTTGGCAAATACCTATAAGGATTCATCTTGCTGTACAATCATTCCTTTTAATTCAGGGTTCACATTTCTTTAGGCATTTACTTACACCTGCTCAGAGATGGGCAGCTATTTGCCTTGTTGGGTAAGTTCAGTATCACACCTTTCCCTGTCCTGGACATCAGCTCCTACTGAAACTAAAAAGTCCTTTGAAGCTGACCTGGTTACTATGTCTTGATTAATTCCGTGCTGCATCCCTGCCTGGCTATAATTGCAGCATGCCAAAGCAAGAATTTTAATGATTTAAACCAAAATCCGATGCTGGAAAATTGCTTTCGATGATGCTATTGAAGATGATTTCTCAGGGGCTGTGTTTGTGGTAAACTTCACTTAAATGGAGCAGAGCTGTGTCATTTGGGTTTAGGAAAGTCAAGATAGTGATGATTGGAAAAGTTGGCTGAACAATGTAAGAGAATTAATATATATATATATATATATATATATATATATATATATATATATTTTGATTGTTGTGCTTAAATATTTTAAAAATGTATCAGGATTAGGTTTGGTTTCACATAATATTAAAACCCAGTATGACATAGTATTGAAAAACAGAGAAACCATTTTTTTTTCTCTTGTTAAACAAGATAAGACGCTGGAGGTCCAAGATTGGAAGGTGGCTGTTTGAAGCCCCCAGGTACCAAGGTTGTTTCTGGTTCTTACCACTTTTGTTATGTATTTTGTCCTCATGGTCCAGCATGGCTGCTGAGAGTTCAGTCTACACCAATAAGTGCCAGACACATAATGGAAGAAGGTGGCTTGCTGGAAGTCCCACATGACATTTCAGATAACATCCCGATAACGTCCCATTGGCTAGATGTGTTCTATGGATACACCTAATAGCTAAGAAGGATGGGAAGTAGTTCCTAGTGAGATGGTGATGGGTTTAGCTGAATGCAGAACTCTGTTACTAAGGAAGAAGGGGGTGATGTGTATTAGAAAGGTAGGTAACTGTCTTTCACATTGATCCTATTTTTTATTCCAGTTCTAAGTCATCTCTTTAGCCAACTCGTCTCCTGAACAGCTTTGCATTTTCCAAGTTTTCCTTTATTCCTGTGAGTTTTTTTTTTTTAAATCTGCTTGAAAGGATTGTCCTCTGCTGCCTAGCTAGTGCTATATATATTTTCCATGAACCCTTCCATGAATGTTCCCCCGGAAGAAAAATGTCCCATCTTGGGATTCATAGACCATTTATATTGCCATTTATCTTACCTTACCTCATATAATGATTATTTGCATATATGTTTTATCTTTCTATGAGACTGAATCAGATTGCTGAGGGCCTGATTTAGGACTGGTTGTATCTCTCAATATAAAAGTCTTTGCTATGATTATATTCATTCATTTAACATAAAATTTATTGAGTGATTACCATGTGCCAGGATACTGTGATAGGCAAAAGCTACAAGGCTTTTAGGGGAGAAGACTGCCATGCAGTTACAATGCAAGGTGATAAGTGCTTAGCAGAAGTAAATGGAATTTAAACCCTTAATTCACCACATTTACAGGTCTAAGTGGAAAAAAAATAAGAATAGTCTTATTTATTAGAAACAGGTAAATTCCTAGAAAACTACATAAATGAGTGATGAATAATTTAAGGTAAAATGGCATCCATATTTCTAAGATTAGCATCTATAATAAGTAAATAATATGAAATGCAGAGATGACTGTACTCAAGAAAAGTGTTTTACAATCTTAGGTTTGCAACAATAGCTCCTTTAGAGATTTTTAATATACGTATTAAAAATACATATGTCCTAGCCACATACTTGGAAATTCTGGCTTTGTATGTTCAGGTCTGGAAATCTTCATTTTAATAATGCTCAACAAAGGATTTTAATGAATGGGGGGATAGAGGTTTGCTATTCTGGACCTTGTTGTATGATCCTGATATACTGCTTAGAATGCTGAGGAGTTGGATGAACCAAGTGTTATCCTCCAGAAGGTGGGCCAGTGGTGTGATTCTGGCCTTACTGAGTTCTCACCAGTCTGCAGTGGTGTGCTGCAGGGGATCTGCAAGCACCCCATGTGGTGGGTGCTAGGCTTCCAGACTTTGTTTCCTTCACATCTGATGTGGAAGGCAGCTTGGAAACCTTGCTCAACCATAGAGTACAGAGTCCTATATTTGTCCAACTCTATGTTAAGAATACTAAGAGCTTCTCTTCCCTTTCCATTCTTTTGCAATAAACTCTAGCGTAAGCTGAAATGTAGCATAAGCTGAAATGGGATATAGGAGAATATCTCATGTCTTTGCTGTTACATGCCCTATGGAAAAATGTATAACTTCTAAATGTTAATTTGATATAATATTATTTAATAGACTTTACCTCTCCAATGGGTTAATTCTTTAAGTTGATTTTAATTTGTTCACATTGTTTTGACTTCTTCTGCAAGGTTCAATATATTGTTGTTTGATGTCCTTCATTATCTAATGAGATGAAATTTACTAAATTCTCTCAATCAATTACGTCCCTTTAAATATAATTGGGATCTGAAACAGATCATTTTGTAGAATCAAAGCTAGTTGATTTCAAAAAAATCTATGTTTGTTGGCTCCAGGAAGCAAACTTCCAGGATCTCTGGACCACTGATTTGAATTCTGCAACCTTCTTGGAGGATCCTTGAAGTCCTTGGCTTCATGACCTAGGGCAAACATTTGAATAGAAAATAAATGGGTAAGTTTTGTTGCTCAGGCAAAATATGGAACCCAAGAGATTTCAAGTTGGTAAAATGATTGTTATTTGATATTTATCATGATATTTTCTTGAGCAAATTGACTTCAGCCAATTTTATTTCTGGAAGCATTCGTTGATTACTAATTTAGGAGAAAGTCAACCTTACTGACTTGTGCCTCCTGAAATTTGCATGCTTAGATTCTGTGTTGATAAATTAGACTCAAGATTTATGCTTTGCCACTAATTTAACTTTTCAGCAATTTTAAAATTAATGATCCTGAGCCTTTTCTTTTGGAATTTGCTTAAAAAAGTCATGTCCGTAGAGTAAGAAAAGAGCTTGTTTTCCTCCCCTGAATTCTCTCCCTAAGGAAGCCATATAATTCAGTGAGTGTTTGTAATGGTTACTGACTGATCAGTAAAAAAGAGGCAGACTTGGAGGCTGCCTACACGTCTGCTTCTTTGGTTTGCATTAAAAGTATCCTTTATTTAAATGGTCTGACACTAATGAGTTCACTTGATCAAATTTCAGGAACATGTCAGAATGGAAGAACTGGGTTCATCAATTTTAGTGAGGATTCCTGCACTTGATTTGTGTGTCTATGTATATTTTGGTATCCTTAGGCGACCTTGTGGTAAAACATTCAGGAGGTTTTCTATCTTTTTTAAAGGCTGAATATTCAGAAACTGAATTAAGTAAATGTTTTCTCTTCTTGAATGTGGACCTATAAATTATATATGATTATTTGCAGACGGTTTGTGAGAAACCTGCTGTTTTGACACCAGGGTTACGTGAAAGAGACCAGATAAGAGAAAAAACCCTCCTTTTGTGGACACCTATTAGGACTCACTGTGGGCAATGGAGAATGCTCTTGGAACATTTGCATAGGACAAAGTCTGAGCTGGGCACAGTTATTTTTCTCTTAGTCTTCTAATGATTAATATGCCATAGTTAATGCTATAGGTAGGTGATCAGAGTTCACCATCTGATCACAGAACACAGAGAAACTAAGCCTGCCTGGTATTCTTCATTAGCATCACACCCCCAAAGAAAACCCAAACCAAAACAAAGCATGGGTCCAATCTGGGAATAGAATTTGGGGGCACAATGGTTTCCTATATGTCCCTAAGCAGAGACCTGTCACTTGTCTTACTGGCTGACCTTCGGATTCAAGGATAGGGTAAGATGTCCCAGCTATAGAAAGCAGAAAGAAAGAAGGCCAAAATCTGACTATGGGCTAAGACCAAGACTCAGAATCATAATAACTGCATCTCTTCTGTTGTAGGAACCACAGAATTTTTATTTGAAGGAATCTTACAGACCGTAGTTCAAATTCCTCATTTTTTCAGTTGAGGAGTCAGATCCAGAATGTCGAAGTCATTTAAAATCCTACATCTAGTTGTGGCAGAGATGTGAAGAACTCAGGTCTCCAGCCATCCTCCTTGTCAACCCCTTCCCAATAGATGTATTCTGGACACACTGTCTTTGTGGTGTCAAGTTGCTCTTGGCTGTAATAAAAAATATTCAATAGAAAACAAAGAACTTCCTCATTTAGTAAACATTTTTTGAGTGCCAGTTGGAACAACATGCCAGGCACCACTCTGGGCACTGTTGTTTTCAGAGTGACATATTCACGTTCTTCATTTCTTGCTGTGACTTCAACTCCATACTGCTTTCTCTACCTCTTTACTTTTCTCAGCACCTCTCTGAGACTCATTTTCACTGTTGACATTAGCTTCCTGCAGTTCTAGAAGCAGTTGGGGTGGGTGGGGGTCGCTCCTAACAAATTCAGGAGAGGCGATGTCTGAGGTAGACTGGAAGTAATTGCTCACAACTTTATATTAAAAATGTCAAAAATATCCATAAAGGCTTGTTTTCTTAACTCTTTTAGAAAATCAAATGGGGCATTATGGAGAGATTTTCACAGAGGAAGGAGAACCAATAAATCTTGGTTGTATTTAACTGCAAAAGCTGCTTCCCGAATAAGAATTTGCATATAGATTTCTCAAGAAATTTTTAAAAGGCAAAGGTTAGGAAATGGACTTGAACAGAATATCTTTATATTATGAAAAGTAGATAGATGCTTATTTTCTCACCAAATGCTATGCTATTCATTTTTCTAGGACTCATAATATCCCAAGTGGAAGATTATCTTAACATTTTGTAAATAAACAGAGGAAGGCATTCTTCATTTCTATCTGTTACAGAAGAAAAAATGTATCTCTACTACTTCAACTTGATGAGGACTATAAGTGTAGAATTGATAAGGTTATGGCAGAAATTTACTTCATATGGAAACAAGCGCCTTTCATAGCTCAGAGTTTGAAATTAAAGTTATCTTAACATTTTGAGGAATTTTCCTAAATATAAGATAGTTACATACCATTCAGATCACTGCAGAACTCAGTTCATCATCCAGGAACACTTTGCTTTTCTGCCCTTAGGAAAACTCTAGATGTATTACTATGTTTTGTTAATTGCACAATTTTAGTTTTCGTAGAAGGACTGACTGTTGGGATGTTGGATTGATTGTTGTATCATTACTTTTACTGTGGCAGAATACTGGGGATGAGCGGTATGGTTTCTGTAAGGAGAGGAAATATTCAAGTCATCTAACCAATACCTTTCCCAGGGAAGAAAGTCTTGTAGAGGAAGAGAAACTTGGTGTGGATTAGTGTAATTTTGCTTAATTTTTTTTAATCTCATACACTTATGTTTGCTTTTTAACTCTTGGAATGTTTTGAATCTGTTTTAATGACTTACCCCAGAATGAGGAAGAAGATTTTGTTATGGGTAGATGATGTGGATAGAATACTACCTCCTCCTGCATCCCCAATTCCCAGAACCTGTGAATATATTACCTTGCTTGGCAAAGGGGGACTTCGCAGATATGATAACAGCTTTGTGTTACTGTGACCAAAGGATCTGACAAGAACTACATAGAGGAGGGAAAGATTATTTTTGCTCACAGTTTCAGAGAGCCTCAGTCCATGGACAGTCATAATCATAGCTTTGGGTTTGAGGTGAGGTAGAACAATATGGCAGAAGGGCTTGGCAGAGGGAAGCAGCTCAGGACATGGCAACCAGGAAGCAGAGAGAGTATGCTGCTCAACAGGGACAAAGTATAGACCCCAAAGGCATACCTCCAGTGACCTACTTCCTCCAGTCATGACAAACCTGCCTATAGTTATCATCCAGTTAATCCATAGCATTGGATTAGTCCATTGATTAGGTTAAAGCCCTCATGATCTAATAATTTCAGGTATGACCATTCTTGCATTGTCTCACACATGAGCATTTGGGAGATACCTCATATCTAAACCATCACATGATTAAATTAAGGAACTTGAAATGGGGAAATTATCCTGGATTACCTGAATGGGCCTAATATAACCATATAAAGTCCTAAAAGTGGAGAATCTTTGTAGGTTGCAATCATAAAGAATTGTGATAATGGAAGAAGTATAGGAGATGCTATACTGCTGGCTTTGAAGATGAAATGGGCCATGAACCAGGGAATGTGGGTGGCTTCTAGAGCTGGGGGAGGTAAGGAAATGGATTATTGAGCCTCCCTGCTGACACCATGAATTAGTTCAGTGAGACTCAGGTCAGACTTCTGACCTCCAGAACTTTAAGGCAATAAATATAAAATTGTGGCAATTTATTACATAAACAGTAGAAAACCGATACCATGGAAATTTGATTTTACAAGAGAAGTGGAGGGAAGGGATGAATGATTGAAGAAGTAACACTGGTATCTTTGAGAGCTAATTTGGAATTGTGCAATGAAACTCCAGGTTTTTACCTAATTGTGCACTCTTCTAGTTAGTGTCAAACAACAACAACAACAACAATAACAACAATAGAGTGATTCTCCAAAGATCAGTAAATCTCTGCAGGCATGGTGTTGCAGTGGGATTGTTCAAACCATAATAATTCTGTGTGTGTTCAAGGAAGTGGAGGCAAGAGAAGAATTTTAAAGGCAAAGTAAGGAGGATTATATAAGTTTTTCTGCAACAATCATCCTTGGCTACAACTATTAATAACAAGGATGGCATCACCTACAGTTGGAAATGACAAGGTCGCACAGATGTCCTTGCAGTCTTCTGTTGGGTTGTAGAGGCCTGTATGCAAGTTGGTGGATCTGGAAATAGTTACCATAGTTGTGATAGTTACCATAGTTGTTATCAGGCCTGTGTGTACAAGAGGTCCTCATTCATAACCTCTCAGCTTTATTTTATTACTTTTTTATTAGTGCTTAGCACAAGTGACTCAATTTTGATTCAGACAACTTTAGTGAAGTGTTGCTCAACAGCAAATTGAAGGAGTGTCTCACAAAAATGGGTGGAGAATTTCTGTGTGAGCAAGTGCAGAAGATAAGTTGAGGGGAAAATGGCCCAAAGGATGTAGTAATAATACCATTAGATTATATGTCTTATCTTTTTTTTTTTTAGTTTCTGACCTGATATCTTTTTTTTATAATTTTTATTTGTTCTTTTTTAGTTATACATGACAGTAGAATTGTATTTTGGCATATCATACATACATAGAGTATAACTTTCAATTCTTTTGGTTGTATATTACATGTGGAGTTACACTGATTGTGTAGAACATAGGGAGGTTATGTCCAATTCATTTGATTGTCTGACTTGGTATCTTTAAATAGATTTTTTTTGAGTGGTACCAGGAATTGAACTCAGTGGCACTGGATCACTGAGCCACATCCCCAGCCCTATTTTGTCTTTTTATTTAGAGACAGAGACTCCCTGTGTTGCTTAGTGCTTCAATTTTGCTAAGGCTGGCCTTGAACTTGGGATCCTCCTGCCTCAGCCTCCTTTAAATAGATTTTAAAATCTAATAACCAAGTGTTGCCAGGGAAACCTAAAAAAAGACATTTACATTGACTCAGGCATGATATGCCCATTAAACAAGTCTAGAATTGGCATAGAATAGCAATGGAGAGTTAAGATGCCCTGCAAATATATTGCTTTTTTTTTTTTCTCTTTAGGTAAGCAGAAACTTCTGTGGAGGAGAAAGCTAGAGGAGAAAGGGATTTGGACTCAAGAGAAGTGATGGAATTCTCCTTAGAATAAACCCTGCAAGAAAGGAGAGAAATAGATGCTATAAAGGACCCACCTGGAATCAGAATGCCCGCAGGATGAACCACTGACTCCAGAAAATACATCAAGTGATAAAAGCCTTGTGGAATGACTTTTGGAAGTTAATTAATCGAAAAATTTTGAGGAAAAAAATTGGCATGAAGCAATAAATTAAATGCACAATCTGTGCCAATATTTAAAGTAAAGACATCCAAGTATGTGTCTATTGCCACAGACTCCGGGGACTCCCATCCTATGCTCTTAGAACAGGTAGAGAGGCTCCAGGAAGCACTGGGGTAAAGAAGTAGCAGCCCCTCACCATTAGACCTTCACATCACATGTTCTTCCTTCCACAGAGAATAATAAAAGACAAGGATTTTCTAGATATTTACTTCTAAATTACAGCCCAGAGTGTGAAAGATTTTCAAGGGGAAGACAGCCAGCATCTCATTGGAGGGTTCTTTTGCCCCGAGGAATCCAAGCCACCCTAAATAGTCACTCTAAAATCTTAATATCTCAAATAATTAACAAATAATAAAGCACAAACACTCAGAAATATATTTACAAAAGTGAAGCCCTTGATAGATCAAGTCCACGTGGGTTCTTGAACTAGACCAAGACAAAATGAATCTGGTGGTTTATTTAAGGGGGTACATCAAAGGCAGGGGTAAAGTTTCAAGGGTGGAGTCTGCTTTGTGATGTCTTGCAGCTAGGTTGATTGACATCTTGGCAGGTCACACTCATCTCAGGTGTTGTGTGGGATCTTAGGTAGAGCGTGAGGGGGAGGTTCACCTGCATCAGGTGATCAATCCCTGAGGGGGTGCTACAGGGACTTTGCAATGCCAGACCTATCCCCTTATTTTGCTCCTGTGCTCAACAATCCACACACAGTCCATGGATGCCTCGTGACAATAGATGAACTCGTCAGTCTGGCAGTGTTTAACTGCAGTGTGTGTAGAATCTTTCACAACCTGACCTGAAGCTTTCTCTCCAGAGAACCCTGACATTGTCATGCCTTATGTTGTAGCTAAACCATCTAAAGATCCCCATCTGTGTACTTTGATGATTCCCCATAGCTGCCGAATCTACCCTGCCCATCAAACACCTGCTTAGATACCACCTTTACCAGAGGATTCCCCAGAATCCCTTAGCAAGTGTCCTTTTCTTCTATGAATACTCACACTCCCTCTTAAAAAAAAAAAACAAACAAACAAAAACCCCCCACAAAACCCTCTTAGGACACTGTCTCAGATTAGCACTCCCAGGGTGCAGGCTCTAGAGAAAGATTAGTGTGCAGGGAAATTTATTACATGCTCTTTGGGATTAATGAAGATGAAAGGAAGCAGGACTGGGCAGAGGAGAGGTTGGTCTCTGATACATTTCAGTGAAGACCTCAGGTGCACCAAGGGAGCTCTGAAATGAGGGGACTGTTCAGAGTTGTCCCACAAGAAGAGGGGCTGTCATGTCCTTTTATGCCTCTGTGTAGAGCAGTTATGGCTTCAGGCTGCCTGGGAATAAGGTGACTAGATTTAGCAAATAAAAATGTGCAATACCTGGTTAAATCTGAATTTTGGATCAACAACAAATTATTTTGAGTATGGGTATGTCCCATGTAATGTTTGATATACTATATATATCTGCAATTCACATCTATCTGGGTGTCCTATCTTTGATCTGGCAGCTCCACCAAGGAAGGAGTGTAGATTTGGGCCAGGTAACTCTCCTCAGCAGAGGTGACTCACCAAAAGGCTAGCAGAGAACAGCTGAATGTGGGCTGCTCTCTCAGTAGCAGGGGCCTAAGTCTTTCCACCTGGAAGGGGGATCTGAGCTGTGCACCCTAGCACCCACCAGAACCACAAATCACTTTCAATTTGCATTATCAATAGTCGTCAATGTAAGTCTGGTTGGTGTTCATGGGCTTTTGGGGATCAAGTAATATTATTTGTTGGAAACAAAACAGGGAGATTTTTGTGGTTCCTCTTTGTCACTTAGAAAAAAGGAAATGAGCTGGGTATGGTGGCTACTCAGGAGGCTGAGGCAGGAGCATCGCCAGTTTTAGTCTAGCCTCAGCAATTTAGTGAGACCTGTTTCAAAAACTAAAAAATATAGAAAAGGGTTGGGGATGTCACTCAGTGATAAGTGCCCCTAGATTCACTTCCCAGTATTAAAAATGAATAAGTAAGGAAGAAAGAAGGGAAATGATACTACTTCAAGGTGAGCTGGATGAATGACCTTCCTTCCCCATTCCCGTAGTCGGGATGGGGCATTCTCCTATGTACTAGACACATGGTTTTATTGTTAGCAACCAGGACTGACTTGAATGGACAACTGGCTGTATTACATGATGGTTTGGGAAAGAATAACTACAGAGTAATTAGTATCCAATGAAAGTTCTTATATTTGTAAATGTTTTTTGAAACTTAAGCCCTTTATGGAAAACATACCTGTCCAGTAAGGTATTTGTATTTGTATCTATCCAGGTAGTGGTTTTGCTTATTTAAGTGTTTGTTCGCAACTAGAATATGCTAAAGGCTTATATCACTTTAAGGAAATCTTGCTAAGGTGTTATATGGCTCAGATGCATGAACATTTGGATACTTGGCTTTAAATCTGGGATTTTACAGTTATTAAGCTATAGTATTTTGTTTGTTTGTTTTTGCCACACTGGGAATCCGAACCCAGAGCCTTCAGCATGCTAGGAAATTGCTGTACCACTGAGGTACATCCCAGAGGGATTCAATTTTTGTAGAAATACTTGTCACCTAGTTATTGTTATTTTAATATGTATCTATTTTTTTAAAGAAAAATATTGGCTCTGGCTAGAGGATCCATTGTGGCCCGTGTCTTCAAAAAGGTGACAAAACTTATTTTTATAGTTTTGGATTTCTTATTCCAATTCCCTACCTGACTTAACTAACCGAATCATACAGCTGTTCACGTCAGCTGTTCTCCAACTGCTGTCAAGGACTGTAATCCCAATTGCTAGCTCCATCTTGATGGTTAAATCTATGTTTATGAAGGATTACTCAAAACCATGTGGCTTATTGATTCCTTTAGGTCTTATGAAATTCATATCTCAACTATCTAAAGCAACATTGGTCTACAACATTAGTTTTGATTTTCATAGAATTGCTTTTGATATGTTTTAGTGTCATTCACTGTGAACTTTGAAAAATATTATTTAAAAGAGTTCTTTGAATCCCATCAATAATGATATCTTGGTAATAATAAAACTGATGATTATTCATTCATTCAGTTAATATGTATTAAACCAATCCTATTTGCCTGATACTCTCTTCTAACAACAAAATAGACAAAAATTTCTGCCTTCAATGGATTTATATTTAAGTTAGTGGAGGGAGGACAGATTAAAAAAAGACAAAATTTGAGTTGATGGTAAGTGCTACAGGAAAAATAAAACAAGGAAGGGGAGCGGGTGTTGCTGTTAAAATAGACTGAGCAGTGAAGGAGGATCCTAGGATACCGCGCATGACACACATATTTTGCTTAGCACCTTACCCGGGGATGTTGCTACCTATTTAATCCTGTGAGGATGTGAATTATATTGCAAACTGTCCTCTTTATGGGAACCCATGGGAGAACTTTGCCTTTGATGTTAGAACCAGCAGCAGTTGGGCTTCTCTTGAGTTAACTGGCTTCTTTTTATCTTTTCTGCACTGAGTATCCAGTAACAGATTGTGGTTACCTCTTTGTTAAGCTTGCAAGGAAACTTAAAACTTTGGCATGGACTGAGAGTACTGACCTGACCCTGGCTTCACCTTACCTTTCCTATCTTATTTTAGCTTTTGTCCCAATTGGCTCACCTACTTATTTTAAACTTTATTTTACATTGTTATGTTGTGTTTGCTTTGGCATGCCATCCTCACATGTATTTTTTTGAGCAAGGTAAGGCGTACCCACATACTTACATGCACATGCATACATACTCTTCTGTATACATAAATGAACAAGCATAATGCAATGTTTTAATGTCCCTTGAACCAGGAGTTCTTATCTGAGAAAGAATTTCATGCTCCATAGAACCTTCCTTAGATGGGTACAGTTTTAGTTGTAGCTAGACATTAAATAAGGAAAGTATTCGTGAACATCTTAAAATTGAGTTTTTCCATTTGAATGTCAAACAAATGAAATTTGTTGAAGTCCATTTTTTTCTTAAAATTGATATTTATAATGCCATAAACCCTTTAATATAAAAGTATAAGGCAAATTGGGAATATGACTAATATGTAATCATGACCCTTCCACACTCCTTTCTAAAAGTTTCCAATCAGTGGGTTTTAAATAATTCTGGGATGAAAAACCCCTTTGAAACCTATCACCTTCAGGCAAATTAGTCACACCAAAAAAATTGCATACAATATTAGAGGAATTATAGACACACTGAAGCTTGTTCATCAACTAACCCTGGTTATAGAAGCTCAAGTTGTGTTTTTCTTCTTAATAATACATGCTCTTGAATTTGTAGCAACACAAAGCAATAAATAATAAATAAAGTGAAAAATTACCCATAACCCAGTACCAAGAGACAGCTATTATTCACTTGTGGACAAATTTAGTTTTGCTTCTCTTATTTTCATCTAAAAAACATGTTGAACTTACATTATTGATATGCTTTTGTATCCTGATTTTTTTTTTGCATAGCAATAACTACAATTTACTGTAGTTCTCAGTGAAATTGAAAATTCTTTGTAGACCTCATTTTTAATGATTATATAATATTTAGGCATGCAAATATTCTATAATGTTCTTAAGATTTTTCTAATGCTGTTCATCTAGGTTCTCCATGGAAGAATTACTTTCCAGAAAGATCGATTCAGTTATATTGGCACCAGCAGTGTGCAAAAGTGTGTATCTGCTTATTTTACCTCACCCTTGCCAGTATTGAGCAATACCATCAGAAACAGAAGTAATCAAAGAAACAAAAACTTCTTTTGTTTGATAGGTAAAAATTGTACCATTTTGACTTTCATCTGTATTTCTTTGAGGTTTACTTTTAAAACTATATTTTTAAGAGCTGGGGCTTTTCCTATTAATGAATGAGGATGTGTTTGGTTCATTAATATGTGGAAGAATTTTTTCCTTCTAAACTCTTTCTGTACAACAAACTCCTTCAGTAAAGTTTAGTTCTTTTTATGTAAGCCTATGTTTTTTTTTTTTTTTAAATTTATTCCTAGGTATTTCATCTCCCAGTTTTTGGTTACTGTTATACAAAGGGATTTTTCTTTCATTATATTTTCTAACTGGTTATTACTGTCATACATAAAGATGATAGGTTTTTATATATTTATGTTCTACATGGCTTCCAATTGATATTGGAATTTTCAGGCACATTCTCATTTGTTATCTGTAAAGGAAGATTACTTTTTTTTTCTGAGATTTATGCCTTTTATTTCTGTTCTGTACCTTCTATTTGTTAAAGTCTCCAGAATAATGTCAACTAACAGTGATGATATTGGGCATCATATACTTTGCTTCTTATTTTAATGGAGATATCTGGAATATTACTCTGTGAGTGTAATAGTTCTAGGCTCAAGAGGGATCATTATGGTGAGCTGGGAGTTTCATCAAATGCATATTCTGCATATATTATCATGATCTTATGATTTATTTCTTAGAGGCTGTTGATTTGATACTTTTTATTTCTTAACACTGAGGCTTTCTTTTTGCATTTTGGGAATAATTTTATTTGATCATAATGGATAATTTATTTGAGTTAAAGTAAATCAAATTTGCTAGCATTTTATTTGGAATTAGTATTGATACTAAAAAAAAGAGAACGGTGTATGGTTTCTTTGTTTAAAACTTTTTTTTTGCTGGGTTTTGGGTCAGAATTGGCTATGCTAGATTCACAAACTGAATTGGGTCACTTCTAATCTTTTTCTATGCCCTGAAAAAAAAAAATACGCAGGCTGGGAATTATCTGTTCCTTCAAGATTTGGATATGTAGTTATAAAATATTTTAACTGAGACCTGTTATAGAAAGTGATTATTTGATAACTTTTTCAATGTCTTCTGTGGCTGTGGCCTGTTCAGGCTAATATTTTCAGATTCACTTTTGGAAGATTACATTTCCCCCACCTCCATTTTCCTCTCATATCTATGATACTCTATTATTTAATATATTAGGTTCGTGTCTGTTCTAATGTTATTGTGAGTTATACTTTAATAAGGGTAAAATGATCCACAGTCTAATTGAATGACTTTTCCCTTGACTTCTCTCTACTTTGGTAATCGCCTTGCTTCACCTGCTCTCCAGTGTCTTCCATCTCCGCATCCTTCCTTCCTTCTCCCTCTCTGTCCCTTGCTTCTTGTTTTTTTCCTGCTTCTTTCTCTTGATTTTGGTATTATTCTAATGTAGCATAAAACAGGTTATTGAAATTTTTGAGACGATCAGGACACAATTATGAATAGCTTTATTTCTCTGGATCTTTGCTTTCTATAATTGTGCCTTCCATTTTTCTCTTCCCTAAGCCTTAATGATATCTTGGACCAAAATGTGTGTTCTAGTCTAAGGTAAACTTCTAGGCCGTTTTTTTTTTTTTTTTTTGGTCATCTTATTTCTCCCTTCTCCTTCCTTTTTGACTCTTCTGATATGTGTGTTTGTGTGTGCATATGTGTGTGCGTGTGTGTGTGTGTGTGTGCACGCGCGAGTGTGTGCTGCCAAATCCAAAATCTGTAGAGTAGGCTGTCAGGCTGGAGACCCAAAGAAGAGTTGATTGTGCGGTTTGAGCTGAAGGCAGGCTGCTTCAAGTACTTCCCCTTCCTTGGGGGAGACCCCTTTGTTTTTCTCTTAAAGCCTCAGCTGACTGCATAAGGCACCGCATTTCAGAGAGTAATCTGCTTTATTCAAAGTATATTGATTTAAATGTTAATCTCATCTAAAAATACTTTCTCAGAAACATCTAGAATAGTGTTTGACCTGGGCACAGTGGTGGGGTTGTGGCTTATCCAAGTAGTGGTTGTTACAGAGTCACTGCGTACTCCCAGTGTCAGTTTGTGACCCCCTGCCGTAACAACACTGTGGGGTTTCCTCAGCCAGCAAGCCATCCTCTTTGGAGGGATATCTTCAAAGGGCTCAGGCCTCCTAGCTGTCTTGGTGTCCTCTTGGCCCACAGGGAACTCGTCTTCCTTCCCTCACACTGTTGCTACCTCTTTTCCATTCCATGGGATTCCAGCCAGGCTTCAGCTTTCAGGATTCTCCAGAGAGGCAGTGGGAACTTGTCTGTGTGCTCATGTAAGCCCCCAAACCAGAGGGACACCTGTCAATTTTTTTTTTTTTTGAGAGAGAGAGAGAGAGAAGAGAGAGAGAGAGAGAGAGAGAGAGAGAGAGAGAGAGAGAGAGAGAGAGAGAGAATTTTTAATATTTATTTTTTAGTTTTCGGTGGACACAACATCTTTGTTGGTATGTGGTGCTGAGGATCGAACCCGGGCTGCACGCATGCCAGGCGAGCGCGCTACCACTTGAGCCACATCCCCAGCCCTACCTGTCAATCTTCAAGACCTTTCTTATACATGTTCCTCTACTCTGATGGCAGCACGGGCTTATCAGTAGTCTTCAGGCTACCAATTCTCTTGGCCTTGCTCTTCCCTAATCCTCTGGAAGCTTCATTCCAGGGATACCTTCTAGGGATACCTTCCTTCATTTAAGTGAGGTGGTTGCCAGCGGCTTCAGAGGTCCTTATTCACACCCAGGAGAAGAGGAAGCATCAGCTCTCACATTTTAAAATGTATTTTATTTTTGATTATTGTCACCTATTAATTGTAGAAATTAATGGGATTCACTGTGATATTTCCAAGTATGTATACAGTATATTGATTGTGTCTATCTACCCTTGTTCTCCCTGACCCCTGTCCCAGACCCAGCGACGATATTGTGTCACCATTAAACTTGTGTATTTATTTATCAAATTTATGTATTTATTTAATTTTAGTTTCCCACACGAGAGAGAATATGTGGTACTTATTTTCAGGTTTGTGAGAGAAAACTTCTGTTCTCATTTTGATAGGATAATTGCAGGTTAAATGCCCAGTTTAAATCTGTCGCTATGATGGGGGACAGGGCTGTCTTGAGTGGCAAACACCAGTCAATGTTCTTCCCTTTTCTTTTCTTTTCTTTTCTTTTTTTAATTTTTTTTACATCTTTCTTTTTTTGTTCTGTTTATTCTTTGTTCTGGGAGACTTTTTGTAAATTTGTTCTTCACATCACTGAATAGGTTTTCATGAGTTTTTTTTAAAACTGCTTATAATGTGATTTTTAGTGTGAATTCATTAAGACAACAGGGCTTTCTGGTTTTTAGTTATTTCTCTTTTATTTCTGCCTTTATTTCAATTGGTTCTCTTGGCTCCCAGTGTTTTTTTCCCCCCTCACTGAAGCTAGCTCTTTATATTTTTGGGGAGACTATAAAGGAACTTAAAAATATATTGAGGGCTGCAAAAATGTGAATGAACTTAAAGCCCCTGGATCATATGCTTAAAATGACAAAATGGTATTTTTTGGCTATATATATTTTATTATAATAAAAAATTCTGTTTTCTATAGGAAATAATTTTCAGTGTGTATTCTTCCCCTGGCTATTCAGAATATTTTATTTCCTTTGTGATAAAATATTATTTTAGTCTACATGTTTTGTTTGTTTGCTTGCTTTTTTGTAGTTTATCTCTAGCCTTGGCAGGTTTTATCCAGGTTCAGTTTTGGCCAAAAGTCAGGTACCTGCAGCGTATTTTTACACTTTTTGAGTAAGAATGACTTTTCTTCTTGGATGTAGAGCCTGGGCTTTTGCCTAATTTTCTTCAATAGTAGAAATAACATCTTCCACTGCTGAAGAATGGAAGAAAAACTAGCTTGTTTTTTTTTCACTCTAAATTAAAGAATCTGATAACCAGCATGAATCAGATGCTCTGCTGGTTATTATTAAGAGAGCACGTCTCAGTTCCAGGAAGTCTTCTCAACTTTGCGTTGTGATGCTGGGCCTGGTTGCTCTAAACTGCATTACTTGTTCCTCTTTCCTCAATTGGTTCCCTATTGGGTTCCACCCACAAGGACCCCAGAGGGAAATGGAAAGGCACAATGTCGGGAGAAGGCTCCTCTTCCCTGCTTACTATTCCCTTCACATCTCTGGTGGTGGCACCATTCCCCAGCTACCAGTTTCTTTTGGCACTCCTAGGACAAGAAATGGGCAGTGTTCCCTCAGAGGTATGAGCCAGGCCCATGGCCTGCTCCTCTGAGCTCCCAGATTCTGGTCATGCTCACTTTCCCCCTTCTTTGCTCAGCCCTAGGGGTGGAATTGCTTCATGCAGTTACTATCTCTGGGCCACCTCAGTATTTCCTTTACTCAACTACAGGGTTGAAATAGCCTAGGTGTGTCCTCTTTCCTAACTGGGTTTTGGGTGATGCTGCACATTGTTTGGATCTTAAGTATCCTCCACAGGCCCCTGTGTTAAAGGTTTGTTCCACAGAGTGGTGCTATTTCCAGGTGCTGGAGACTTTAAGAGGTGGAGCCTAGGGGGAGGTCTTAGGTCACTGGGGGTGTGCTCTGAAAGGAGATTGTAGGCCCCTAGTTTCTTCCTTCCTTTCTTTTGTCCCAGGCCATGAGGTAAATAACTTTACTCCACTACATACTGTGACCCTGTTGTGCCACCACAGGCCAAAAGCAATGTGGTCAGTTTGTCCTAGATTGAAACCTTCAGAACGTGAGCCCAAAGAAACTTTTTCTCTTTATAAGGCTGGAACAAGTGAGAAAATGGCAGTTGCTATGGGGTGCAGGAAGTGGTTTTGGTGGTGGCACAATTCCCAGAAGAAGACGGGAAAGAAAAAATAAATCAACATTCCTACAAGGATAGAAAGTTTTAGATGAAAAAATTCTTAGAGTCAAATGACAACACAGACACAACATACCAGAATCTATGGGACACAATGAAAGCAGTTTTAAGAGGGAAATTCATTTCTTGGAGTTCTTACCTCAAAAAAAGAAAAAACCAACAGATAAATGAACTCACACAACACCTCAAAAACCTAGAAAAGGAAGAGCAAAACAACAGCAAATATAGTAGAAGACAAGAAATAATTAAAATTAGAGCAGAAATCAACGAAATTGAAACAAAAGAAACCATTGAAAAGATAGATAAAACTAAAAGTTGGTTCTTTGAAAAAATAAATAAGATAGACAAGCCCTTAGCCATGCTAACGAAAAGAAGAAGAGAGAGAACTCAAATTACTAACATACGGGATGAAAAAGGCAATATCACAACAGACACTACAGAAATACAGAAGATAATTAGAAAGTATTTTGAAACCCTATATTCCAATAAAATAGAAGATAGTGAAGATATCGATAAATTTCTTAAGGCATATGAATTGCCCAGATTGAGACAGGAAGACACACACAATTTAAACAGACCAATAACAATAGAAGAAATAGAAGAAGCCATCAAAAGACTACCAACTAAGAAAAGCCCTGGACCAGATGGCTATACAGCGGAGTTCTACAAAACCTTCAAAGAAGAATTAATACCAATACTTTTCAAGCTATTTCAAGAAATAGAAAAAGAAGGAGCTCTTCCAAATTCGTTCTATGAGGCCAACATCACTTTGATCCCAAAACCAGACAAAGATACTTCAAAGAAAGAAAACTACAGACCAATATCTCTAATGAACTTGGATGCAAAAATTCTCAATAAAATTCTGGCGAATCGAATACAAAAACATATCAGAAAACTTGTGCACCATGATCAAGTAGGATTCATTCCTGGGATGCAAGGATGGTTCAATATACGGAAATCAATAAATGCTATTCACCACATCAATAGACTTAAAGACAAGAACCACATGATCATCTCGATGGATGCAGAAAAAGCATTTGACAAAGTACAGCATCCCTTTATGTTCAAAACACTAGAAAAACTAGGGATAACAGGAACTTACCTCAACATTGTAAAAGCTGTATATGCTAAACCTCAGGCTAGCATCATCCTAAACGGAGAAAAACTGAAGGCATTTCCTCTAAAATCTGGAACAAGACAGGGATGCCCTCTATCACCACTTCTATTCAATTTAGTTCTCGAAGTACTAGCCAGAGCAATTAGACAGACAAAAGAAATTAAAGGCATAAAAATAGGAAAAGAAGAAATTAAACTATCGCTATTTGCGGATGACATGATAATATACTTAACAGACCCAAAAGAGTCTACAAAGAAGCTGCTAGAGTTAATAAATGAATTCAGCAAAGTGGCAGGGTATAAAATCAACACGCATAAATCAAAGGCATTCCTGTATATCAGCAACAAAACCTCGGAAATGGAAATAAGGAAAACCACTCCATTCACAATATCCTCAAAGAAAATAAGATACTTGGGAATCAACCTAACAAAAGAGGTGAAAGATTTATACAATGAAAACTACAGAACCATAAAGAGAGAGATAGAAGAAGATCTCAGAAGATGGAAAAATGTACCCTGTTCATGGATAGGCAGAACTAACATCGTCAAAATGGCAATATTACCCAAACTTCTCTACAGATTTAATGCGATGCCAATCAAAATCCCAATGGCATTTCTTGTAGAAATAGACAAAGCAATCATGAAATTCATATGGAAAAACAAAAGACCCAGAATAGCAAAAGCAATTCTAAGCAGGAAGTGTGAATCTGGAGGCATAGCGATACCAGAGGTCAAACTGTACTACAAAGCAATAGTAACAAAAACAGCATGGTACTGGTACCAAAACAGGTGGGTAGACCAATGGTACAGAATAGAAGACACAGAGACTAATCCACAAAGTTACAACTATCTTATATTTGATAAAGGGGCTAAAAGCATGCAATGGAGGAAGGATAGCATTTTCAACAAATGGTGCTGGGAAAATTGGAAATCCATATGCAACAAAATGAAATTGAATCCCTTTCTCTCGCCATCCACAAAAATTAACTCAAAATGGATCAGGGAGCTAGGTATCAAATCAGAGACACTGCGTCTGATAGAAGAAAAAGTTGGCTACGATCTACAAATTGTGGGGTGAGGCTCCAAATTCCTCAATAGGACACCCATAGCCCAAGAGTTAACAACAAGAATAAACAAATGGGACTTAATTAAACTAAAAAGTTTTTTCTCAGCAAGAGAAACAATAAAAGAGGTAAATAGAGAGCCTACATCCTGGGAACAAATCTTTACCCCCCACACCTCCGATAGAGCCCTAATATCCAGAATGTACAAAGAACTCAAAAAATTAAACAATAAGATAACAAATAACCCAATTAACAAATGGGCCAAGGACCTCAACAGACACTTCTCAGAGGAGGACATACAATCAATCAACAAGTACATGAAAAAATGCTCACCATCTCTAGCAATCAGAGAAATGCAAATCAAAACCACCCTAAGATACCATCTCACTCCAGTAAGATTGGCAGCCATTATGAAGTCAAACAACAACAAGTGTTGGCGGGGATGTGGGGAAAAGGGTACACTTGTACACTGCTGGTGGGACTGCAAAATGGTGAGGCCAATTTGGAAAGCAGTATGGAGATTCCTGGGAAAGCTGGGAATGGAACCACCATTTGACCCAGCTATCGCACTTCTCGGACTATTCCCTGAGGACCTTAAAAGAGCGCACTATAGGGATACGGCTGCATCAATGATTATAGCGGCACAATTCACAATAGCTAGACTGTGGAACCAACCTAGATGCCCTTCAATTGATGAATGGATAAAAAAAATGTGGCATCTATACACAATGGAGTATTATGCAGCACTAAGAAATGACAAAATCATAGAATTTGCGGGGAAATGGATGGCATTAGAGCAGATTATGCTAAGCGAAGCTAGCCAAGCCCTAAAAAACAAATGCCAAATGTCTGCTTTGATATAAAGAGAAAAACTAAGAACAGAACAGGAAGAAAGAGCATGAGGAAAAGACTACAGTAAACAAAGACGAATGGGGGGAGAGAAACGGAGAGAGAAGGGAAAGCATATGGAAATGGTAGGAGACCTTCAAGGATACATAAAATTATAAGAGGTTATGAGGGGCAAGGGGGAGGGAAAAAAAAAAAGGGAGAGAATTGAACAACAGCAGGGGAGGTAGAGAGGGAAGATGGGAGGGGAGGGGAGGGGAGGGGGGATAGTAGGGGATAGGAAAGGTAGCAGAATACAACAGTCACTAATATGGCATTATGTAAAAATGCGAATATGTAACAGATGTGATTCTGCAATCTGTATTTGGGGTGAAAATGGGAGTTCAAAGCACAATTTGAGTCTAATGTATGAAAGATGATATATCATGAACTATGTAATGCGATAAATAATCAATAAAAAAAAAAAGGATAGAAAGTTTTATAACAAAAGAATATTGTATCATTGTAGGACAAATAAGAGGAGGTACTACTACATGCACCAAATGAGTAACACTTATATCTTAATGCCCTGAGTTTTCAGGATGCCTGGCTTTGAAGTAGGTGAAGGTTGGGGCTTAGAACTGTAGGTAGGTGGCCTCTTGAGAATGCTACTGTGCTTCTGACCATCATCCTTTGGAATTCTTGTCAGAGAACATTCTCTGTGTTAGCTCCTTCTCTTATCTCCCTGTTTGTACATTAAAGTAAGATAAAAAAAAAAAAACAGAAAGCAAGATAGAAAGCAAAGTATTTTGACAAATTAAACATTTCAGTGAGTCAGATCCTCCTGTGCAGGAGAGTGCAGATAGCTGGTTCGAGCACACAGCTCTGGGGAGCCAATATCCTTGCCTTATTCTGCTTCTATTGGTTTTGTCTTAGAATCTCCTTTTTACCTCTTTCTCTTGTCAATCTTCAATAGCTGTTGAAATTCAGTACTTATTAGGCACTGGAGTAGAAAGAGATGGGTGGTGATGAAGGCCTGTGTCTTAGAAATTCTTGCTCATTGGTCTTGGAAGAAGGTTGATAAAAAAGGTGGGCTTTGTGTCTAGATCCACAGATGTAGGAACCTCATGGTTTTAGGGTCTCAGAAGTGCATGGCCTAAGACACATCAACCAAATTTCTAAACAATTAAAGCAAAAAAAAGTTGCAAGTATTTTTACTTATAATACAGAATGTAGATCTCTGAGCAATTACTCCCATGCCTTTAAATACTTATTCATTCATTTAGCTATTTCCCAGATGTTTTAGAAGTAATGGTGTTTGGGAGAGAAAGGAAGGGCACAAGCTGATACTTGCATGTAGTCAAAGGACCCTCACAACTTTTTAAGCCTTAGAAAAGGGAGTCAAAATGAGGCCATTAATGAATGATTATTATAGCTCAATGCAATATCCATATTTTTGGTCACACTTGTCTGCTTCTTTTTCCTGTGACTGCCCGTTTGTGATTTTGTGCATCTATTCATTCTTCTCTGACAACTATCTTACTGAACTAAATCAACTAATATGATTAGAAAAAAATAATTGAAATGTCCAATTAATGTTGAGGGTTGAGGACAAGGAAATGATTTCTATATTTCAATGTAATCAAGGCAAATTCTGAAAGACTAATTAATATTTAGAATAGGCATTTAAAATTCAGTTGAACTATGTCTTTATCAGAGTTGGAATAGCCAAGTGGCTGGTTTGAACTCCTCCTTAGAAGATCCAGTGAGTATTAATGTCCAGCAAGTTTTATTAACTATTTTATATAAAGGTTTCTCCACCCACAGAAGACAAAAGAATAGCCAATGGTCCTCATGTCCTTTAGACATGTATAGTTTGTGGGTTGGTTGCCAGTTCTTGTAAATAAAGTTGTAGAACACATTCATGTGCAGTGTTTATGTATTTATCTCCAACTGTATGCTCGCCATAGTGGCAGAGTAGTTGAGACAGACTCTACAGCCACAAAGACAGACGATATGGGCCATAAAATCTAAAATTTTACCATCTAACTTTTTACAGAAACAAATTGCTGACTTCTGTTTTAGAAACTTTTAATTGAGGGAACAATACTTACATGTGGGAAGCTGTAACAGAGAATACAAAAGAGTAGATCAATAAGTGCTGGGTTGACCTGAGTTTTAAATATTACAGCACTGCAGAGATAAAAATTAGAGCTCTGTTGGAGGAGGTTGAGTCTGGCAGCAGAAAGGGGGAAAGATTAGGTAGGAGGCAGGAACACCACTTAGAAGACCAGGGCAGCTGGATTGGAGAAGACAGGAACAATTGACATAGCACAGGGTCCAATGTGGCATTTCAGGTCAGTATTGGGAACCAGTTAGACCAGATCTGCAGGAACAAATTAACATAGTATAATTATTTAGAGGAAGGTCAAGTAGGAATCTAGGGTTTAGACCAACATTGAGAACAATGAACAAAATTTGATGTCCAAGTAGGGAAGTAGGGTGGGCTGAGAATCAGAAGTCAGTTTCTGTTCAGAGGTTCAATTTGATCTGGAGGGACAAACAAGAGCCAGATAATGAGAACTATTTTTGTGGACACTGAATTAAGTGGCATGTATGAAGGAACATGGAAAGATAACTTGAGATTATTATTCATGCTGCCATCATTGAAGAAAAATTGTCTAATTTCTTTTCTTGGTTTAGGAAGTAGGTGAAGGTTGGGGATTTGGAACTGAAAGTTGGGATAACTTTAGAAAACCTGCCAGATTGTACCTAATGAAATTGGTCAGAATCCAAGGAAGCTTATGATAGCAGAATCCAGGGTAAGAGACAGGTGCAGTGGAGGTGATCATTAATGGTGCATTAAAAGACCCCTAGTAGAGGGCAAATGGTAATCTTAGAACTAAGACGACATCCAGAACCTTCTATGATAAATCCCTAGGACTACTCTACTAGATAAAATAATTTGAATACAGAGTTCTTGGTAAGAAAGCAGTGCCAGAAGTAAGAAATGGATAAGAATATGGACTCTGTAGTGCCCTGGGTATGGGTAAAGCCTGGGGTAAAAGTTTCTCTCCTGGTAACTTTGAGTCTGATTGAAATGATGTGTCATAAATGAGAAATTTTCATATAGCTAAGACCCTCAAAGAACTGTACCCTTACAGCAAGAGGTGACTGGAAAACAGCTTGCCATTTCTAGGTAATGAAGAGGAAATTCTCTCAATTTGATCTCTGGATTAAAAAAAGGAAAGTGATCTCCAGAGCGTCCTATAACTCAGATTTCCTAAGTACTATCTAGTTGTCCTAGAATCCCTAATTGAGAAATAAATTTCATCACCATGTACTGATATCCTTGGGGTACCTCGCAGCAGAAATCCAAAGCTACTTGGAAAATATATTCCCATAACTAGGTCCACAGTTTCTCAGAGAAAAAAATAAACCACTTGAAATATTATCTCACAATCATAATTATAAATTATGTTGGACAATGAGAGAGAGGGATAGAGAAAGAGAAAGAGAGAGCAAGAAAGATGAAAGAAAACACAGTACATAGGAAGGTCAGGGTTCCTGAGCTCCATGAAATAATCTAAATGAGAATACAAAAATGAATGTTTGTAAGGATTAAATAGACAAAGAAAAAAATCACTGTATACACAAGTAGCATATCACTGAAACACATTGTATTTTAAGAAGAACAAATTGAGCTTTTAGAAATGCAGTGTTAGCCAATGAAGTTAAGAAGTCAGTGGAAGGTCTGAACGTCAGATTTGATACTGCTGACCTTGTACGTACTTACCCGGAAGGCAGAGTGGAAGGAATTATCCAGACTGCAGCACCAGGAATGCAGAGAGGGAAAAATCAGAGAGGGAAAGATGCATGTGAATGTAATGAGAACATACAGAATATATCTGCTTTATCTTGGGGTACTGCAGCCAAGCTCCATAGGTTGGGTTGCTTATGAACAATGGAGAGTTAATTCTCACAATACTGGAGGCTGCAAGTCTATGATAAAAGAATGTTTTTGGGGGGCATACTTTCTGGTTTGGGGATTTACTGGTTTGGTGATTGCACAACAGCATGCAAGCCCCTCTGGTTTCTTCTTATAAGGGCAGTTATCCCATGTATGAAGGCCCCACACTCTTGCCCTTTGTGCCTCCTGAAGGTCCCACCTCTTAATACCATCACACTAGAGGTCAGCATGCCAACATATGGATTTTAGGGAGACACAGACATTTAGGTCATAACAGTATTTAATGGTTTTAAAAAAAGGATAGACAAAAAATGGTGAAGCTCCAGCAGGATGAGAGGAGTGTTCATGCAGCACCATGTGAGGAAGATATCTCCACAGGGACTGCCTGCCGTGGGGTGCCAGAGCCCTGCTGGGAAGCAGGGAGTCCAGCTGGGGTAGGCTGGTGGCCATCCAGCATGGTGTGCGGAATCGAATGAGGTGAGAGAAGAATGTCTATAAGAGAGTGAGGAAGGTAGGGGAGATTGGAAATTGGTCGCATATAATGATTATTAATATAAGTAAATATGCTAAGGCTTATAGAGTGTATAGGGTTACAACTGTAAAGAATCTTGTCATGGTTAGATTGGAATTGGAAATATTTGTGTGCATTTGAGGTTCTCAATACATATAGGTATAGGAATAAAATAGGGTTTAAAATATGAATACATATGTACTCATCGATATGCACACATATTTTTTGGGCATACGTATTCCGCTCAGTTCACTCCACTGAGATGGTCAGGGAGCCAGACAGGGGATAATTTGATTATTATACCAAGAATCATCATCATCTTGTCAAATAGTGCTATTGTCCTAATGATGGTGTCCCTCAAATACTATTATTGTATGTTGAAATTGAATACCCAATGTGATAGTTTTAGTAGAGTAGGGTCCTTGGGGGAGCAATTGTCATGAGGTTCCACTTTCATGAATGGGATTAGTATTCTTATAAGAGGATGAAGAGAATATTCTTACCCTTTCTGCCATGTGAGGACTCATCAAGAAAACATTATCTATCAGAATGGGCCTTTGCTGACACCAGATCTGCTGGTACATTGACCTTGAACTTCCCAACCTCCATATATGTGAGCTACAAATTTATTAATAAAATAGCCAGTCTAAGGCATTTTGTTAGAGCAGCCTGAATGGACCTAGACAAATAATGATAGTAACATTTTATAAGCCCTTGAGTATATACTAGCATAAATAACCAAATAAATAAATAAATTGGAATTTTGAAAGCAAAAGGAAATTAAATGATTTTATAATCTCCACAAAGTACTTATTATAAAAATAAACAAAATAAAGAAAAAAGAGGAACTTTATAGTGAAGTTGCCGCAGTCTGGCTGGGTACAAATCACATGCCACTGAAGCAGGAACAAACTTTATTTCTGAACTCCACCAGCACACTCCACACACGCTCCCTGGGAACTCTCCGGAATGCCAAGCAGCTCCTCCAGGAACCAACAACCGGAAATCCCTCCTCTGGAAATCCCTCCTCCCGAGCTTCCCCAACCCATGGGAACTCTCCAGGAATCCCCACGAGAACTCCAAAGTAGTAGGCCGAGGCGTAAAGGTCTAATATACAACCGAATTAATCCAGCATCATCTTAATGGCTTGCCTCTCAACCAATACTATTGGCAAAATGCCAGGGACCATTCCGACTCGGCTGTGGCTCTCAGCATGAAGTAGCCTGGTAGACATAATCTTAATCAAATGAACATCATCAGTATTGGGATAAATCAAAATTGTGGGCCATCAGAAAAGATGCATGAAAAATAATACTTCCTCAGTACCAGAAAAAAAAAAACAACAACTGTTATTTCTGTCAAAGATGTATACTCATGAGGAGATAATGGACAAACCCAAATTGAGAGCACATTACAAAATAACTAGAATTTAATCATCAAATTGTCAAGGTTGTA
The DNA here is from genome assembly GCF_964194105.1 of Spermophilus citellus. Classification (NCBI taxonomy): domain Eukaryota; kingdom Metazoa; phylum Chordata; class Mammalia; order Rodentia; family Sciuridae; genus Spermophilus; species Spermophilus citellus. The sequence continues at coordinate 213,754,204 of NC_138184.1, forward strand.
AAAGTCAAAGCAAGACAGAGGAAATGTTCCAGATTAAAAGGGAATGGAAATGACATGACAATAAAATGAAGCACATGATTTTGAATTGGGTCCTTTAGCTATGAAGGACATTATTAGGACAAACAACAAAACTAGAACAGTTCTGGGATTAGGACAAGGTTAATTTCTTGATTTTGATGATTATGTGAGATTTTATAAAATTATTGTTTTTTTTTTGTTAGAAAACACACTAACATGCAAAGTGCAACTTCCAACTTTTCTATAAATTTAAGATTGTTTCAAAATAGAACAAATGTTCTTTAAAATTTTTTCTTGTTAATACTGTGGACAAATGTTCCAAGAAAACCCTCCCAGTCCAAGATATTTAAAATGTTGGCTGTAAAATACAAGCATGGCTGAATAGACAGTAAAAAGAGAAGCGATCAGAGACCAGAATAACAAGAAAGCATGATTCCCCAGAAATTAGCGAGCTCTGCAATCCTAGTTTTCCCTGAGCTGACTAAGTGCCCTGGAGGCTCAGTTTCACATGGAGGTGTATAGGAAACAAAGATATCTCAGTGGTGGGAGGTCTGATTACTGACTTGAACCTGCTATCTGTGCTGGATAAGACTGGCTTGGGCTAAATGTAGAATGGAAGAGTCATTTAAAAAATCTCTTGAAAATTTCCAAACACCAGCCCACCTCCATGGGTTTAGGGCTAGAATTCACAGTATTCATGTAATCTGAAAAATTTCAAACTGAATAGGAAGAGTGATCCTGGTTAAATGTTATGTCTATATCTCTCTGTTTGATCTGGAATGTTCCCTAAAGGCTCAGATGTGGAAGACTTTGTTCCCAGTGCTGCAGTGCTTAGAGGTGGGGCTTTGAGAAATGATTGGATCATGAGGGCTCTGACTTTATCAGTGAGTTAATCCTTTAATAGCCAATGGACTACCAGGAAGTGGTGGAAACTGTGGGTGGTGGGAATAGTTGTAGGAAGTAGGTCACTGGGGTGTGCCTTAATTCCTTGCTCTCTCTCTGCTTTCTGGTTACCATGAAGGGAGCAGCTCTGCCATGCCATGTCCTTCTACCATGAAGTTTCTGCTTTGGAGCTGGCTGACCAGAGGCTAAAACTTCTGAGACCATGAGCAAAATCTGAACTTTTATCTGTTCTGTTAGAAATAGGTGCTGCAAGAATCAAACATATGCTTTGAAGAGGGTCTTCGATGGAAATGTACTTCTGCAGAAAGATGTGCTCCCAAAGGAAATCTGGGGAGCAAGCACACCTGGGAGGGCAGATTGCCAACATTAATTTCTAACAAGGTACTACCTGTCATTCCTCATAGGAAGAGCTTGGGAATAGAATCTACTCAATTGGCTAATTTAATATTGGGATGGGCAAAAGGGAAGCACTACAATTGTGATTGGGTATTCATTAGGGAATTTTAAAATGGCACCATTCTGGTCACATGATTCTCTGATTTCAAGATGGCTCTAAATCACATGATTCCTTAATTTCAAGATGGCTTCCTTTTGACCACATGGTTCCCTAATTTCAGATGGCTTCATTATAAATGTAAAACTTAAGTTATAGTAACCATGTTGGTATTATATTAAGATTTAAATTTGATAGAAAACATAAATCTTACATGACCTTGTTGGGTTGTTATTTGTAGCAGATGGCTTGTGTGTCCTCTGTGTACCTAAAGGCTGCACAAATGGGTATTTGCAGGCTCTATGACTGAAGGTCTTATTTTCTGGATTTAGGAGCATACTTGCAAAGAGCAAGCCTAGCCAGAAGTGTCAGAAAATAAGTTCCCTGGAAGCAGCCCTCACCCACTGATTGGCCCAGAGATGGTGGATAATTGCCTTGGCTTCCCCACATTTTGGCTTCCTATTCTCGGCATGGACCCCAGAGCTATTTGGAAGGATTAGATTCCAGTTGCTTACAGCAATAATTAGACCTGAGTCAAAGGATAGGTAGCTGGTTATCAAAGAAAGGAAATGGGTAGATGGCACTTCCTCATCAAGTGGTTGCTAACATTTCTGGGAGAGGGGCAGGATTGCACTTTCTGAAGGGAAAGCGAGCTAGAGACCAGCCAGCTGGGCCTAATGTGGGTGGTTAAGGGTTGGGTTGGTATGAGGGAGTAGTGAGCCTTTTTCAGAAACGCCCTTGGGTGGGAAAGCAAAACTTTTTTCTTAAAATGGTGGCTGTCACTTAAGATGGCTGTCTAGATGCTAAGCAAGAACCTTATACTTTCCAACACAAGCAAGTTCCCTGTGGGCAGCTCTTTTCCTGTCTTTTGGTCATGTAAGCTAGATAGGAGGAGGAGGGGCATAAGAGGAAAGGAAACCTGAGGTCTATAAAAATGCAAGACACCCTCACTCCCATGGATACCAGCTCTGGGTCCCCTTCTCCTCTCCAGAGAAGTCTGTTTCCGTTTTATCCCTTAAATAAAACTTGTTTTCTTGCTTCAGTGTTTCTAGGGTGTTTAAACTTCAACACTTGGGAATGTGGATCCGACTCTGATTTTCAAGACTAGCTCTCCCCACTTCCTGTCTCACTCTCACTTACCTATTAGTGTTTTCTGGGTTTACTCCCAAATAAAATACTTGGACTCATTACCTTTTCAGCATCTATGTCTGGGAAGCTCACATTAAAACACACTTGCTGTACTTGACATATTGGCTATCGCTGTGTATGAACAGTTGATATCAGGTATGTTGATACTTGAGCTGCCCAGTGAATCTCCAGCGTGATGTACTCCTTCCTACTTCCATTGTATAGGGACAATCCTAATTCTTCATAGATGTCACTTTCAATCACTTCCATACTCATGGTTATCCTTTGCCTGCTGGGCACTGATGACTTCATTGGCCAAGTGGTTACTGCAGCTTTTAATTCACCTTGACTCCTACTGACTCCACTGTCTCACTCCAAGACAGCCAGCACCTCCAACCCTTCAATCTTTCAGCATCCAATCTAGGGAAGCACAGTCTTTAAATGGGTCATGAGCTGGATTAAGAAAGGGGCTACTTTTATTTCTGCTCCCTGGTTATTAGGTTGGAACCCCCACGTTCTGCTTTTTTTGGGGAGGGATCTGGAACGATGTTATATTAGTCTGTTGGTTGGATGCTGACCATTAGAAACCAGGCTATATAAATTGTTGAACCCCTAACTTTATGTGTTGGCAATTTAATGAGCCTCTTAGATCTTCCATAGGTCTCACTGCTTTGGGGTATATTGTATGACCAAAGAATCCTGTGGCCACAAGCCCATTGACACTCCTCAATTGCAATAATATGAATTCATTATTGTGAGGGAGGTTCTGCAGGACACCATGATATATTTATCTTAGTCTGGTATCCCACTTTGATTGCTGGTATCTATCATCTTAGGGTCCTAGGCAAAGCCTTTATTTTAGCATCCTGTTAAATGTGCATGCCCTCATATAATGCAATTCAGCCTTGAGAACTTTTCCAAAGTACACAATGAGACATGTGCGAGGAATTTCATTGCAATAATCTTTGCAATAAAAATTGAAGAAAAAACCATAAATAACTTTAGAATAAAGGAATGGGCTAATAAACTAGTTATTCAAACAATGGAGTACTATATAGCAGCTACAATGAATGACTTAATCTTAAAAACTATATTGAGGACAAAAAAGAAAGTTGAATCCACATAGTATAACATTATTCATTTAAGCCACAGAAAATGATGTATGATAGTTTAAAGTGTACACACATACAATATTAAATATAAACATAAAAATATTACATACCAAACTCCAGGAAAGGAAAGAGGAATAAAGAATGGCTGAAAAATCTTATCCTTTAAAGAAGACATGGAGTGATTTCCAAACAAATATGATGAAAAAATTACATTCAGTAATTTAATTTTCATTTAAATTAATTACTAAAATAATTAACAAAGGTTAATAAAATTTCATAAATTAATTCATTTAAATTTAATAAAATATCACATTTAATCATAATGGCATTTAAAAACATAATTTTACAAGACTTTTGAAATTAGTAATAATTTTTGAATTTCAGAAAAAATAACCTGGATGGAGTAAAAAGCCATATACTTTTGGTTTTTAAGTATTTTAGTATGAGGACTACATTTTAACATAAAAACTGCACTCCTTATTAACTTTAGCAACTCACATATACATGAGAATAATAGTGCTTGTTATAGTTTAGCTCTCGACTATCCCCCAAAGACATGTGGATTAAAGGCTTGAACCCCAGATTGGTGCTATTGGGAGATGGTGGTACTTTAAAGAGGTGGGGCCTACTGGAAGGTCTTCAGGTTATTGAGTATGTGAAGAGGACAGTGGACTCTGACCCCCATCCTTTTTTCGTTGTTGTTGTTCCCTAGCCATGAGATGGGCATCTTCTGCCATTATGTGCTGTCTTACCACAGGCCCACAACCACAGGGTTAATCAGTCACAGACTGAAACCTCCAAAACTCTAAGCTGAAAGAAAACTTTTCTCTTTAAAAGTTAATTTATCTCAGGTATTTGTCATAGTGATGAAAATCTGACTCATACTGTACTGCCTACACTGCACTGTGGTAGGAAATAATATTCATTCCATTCTCAAACAATAAATGATGGTAAGGAATGATGTTGATAGATCAGGTGCTGTTTATCTGAGGGATGTCAAATATTTAGCTTTTTCACTAGGTATCAGTGGTTTTTGTATTTGGAGTCACATTTGCAATTCTACTCAAAGTATACATCTTTTTGTTCAGTGTACATTCTAGTTCATTCTATCCATAGGGGTTCTCTTTCTAGCTTGTTAGGACTCAAGCCCTGGGAGGCAGGGATCACACTTGCTCCTTTGTCTCCTGGCTGCACCATCAAGACACAACTGGGCAACTGCCCCTCCATCCTCTTGGCTGGCCTCTGCATCAGCTCAGAGTGTCCCTTGGGTTCTTCTTTGGATTCAGGTGCTTCTGTCTGTCTCCATACCACTCGGCAGATCTTCACCAAAACTATGAATCTGGCCAAAATTCTTTTCAGAGTCTCCAACTGTTTCCTGTTAGTTCACTTCAGTTCTGCTTAGCACACTCTTACTGCACATCTATTGTGTGCCAGGAACTTTGCCAGGTCTTGGCAGAAAAGAAGATGATCAAGAAAGAACTCCTGTCTTTAAGCTCTGAGTCTGGTGACCACTCACCTGATTCTCAAAACCTCTCCAAACTGTGAGAACAGGAGAGATTTGATATTGGTCCATCTTGCCATCTCTGCTTATCCTCAGGCTCCTATTTCTGGCTGCCTGGTCCATTTTTTTTTTTAAGAGAAATGGGACAACATAGTTTTCTCTTATTTTCAACTTCTTTCTCTTCCTGACTTTCCAGTTTCTTTCTGACTTGTCCTGAAACATCACCTTTCAATGCACATGCCCATTCACTGCTTCAATAACTAGTTAATGGCTTCAGTTATTTCCATTCCCACTGCTGTGTAGACTCTCACCACCTCAGTTCTGGACCTACCCTAATTGCCTCTTAATTGGTCTCTAACTCTGTTTTCTCCATCCCCGGATCTATTCTATTACTGCTGTTAGATTGGTTTTCCTAAAATACCCTCTTAATCATGTCACATCAGTGCACCCAAACTTTCACTGAATTCCTGGTGACCAATTCTGTTCCAGTATCACTGTCCTTTATTCTAGGGCCCAACCTTCCTTTGCAACCTCCTGTCTCTATATCCACTTCCTTGAACCTCACCTTCAAGTAAACCCAACCCTATTATTTACAGTTGTAGAAAATGGAAGAAAGACTATTGCAAATTTTTTTTGATGATAATTTTGAGCCTGCTCATATCTAGCAGCTGACCTGTTTTGCTTTTCTGTGCATATTCAGTGTGGTTCTCCTAGCATTTGTTCCTAGGGGACACATTGAAATCATCTGGGTTTTTGAAGAATACTGATACTGGGATCTCTCACCCAGCGATTCTGAATTAACTGATCTGGATGTCAGGATTTTAAAAGTTCTTCCCAGGTGACTCTCACCGTGCTTTGTAGACTTACAACCTCTGGCTTCTAAGGGACATGGAGCTCTGTTGGTGTTGACACATAGGACAAATGACAATGGTGACAGCAAAACAAGCTGACAACCTACTTGTTGGCTACTGGCCCAATTTGTACTTGTGTTGCAACTTAAAAAGGAGCTGGTGTTAGGCTAACTCTGTGCTGTGGGCCCAGAAAGCTTCCTGGCAATTACCTTCATTAGTGCACAATTTGAAGAAGAAACACTGAGGCTTCTAAAAGCATCCTCCATCCTCCGAGGGGGAGGGTTTACACTAATTTGAATCTTGCATTTTCCTCATCACCATAGGAGGTCTCCAAGAAAAACACAAATAGGGTCTCTCACATTACTTTCATGGGCAAATGAATCATGTTCTAATTGCAGATTTTCAACAGAATGGCTACAAGTGTGTCAGAAAAGCAAAGAAAATTATTTGCTATAGACAGACAAAAGCTTCTGATCTTTTATGTACATTTTTAGATAAATAAGAGGCCTATTTTGTGTTCATAACTGACTTGGTGCCTAAAATATTTTAAGTACTCACATACTTTTCTGTGTCCCAGGTCATGTGAGAATAAAAAATTCCCAAAGATGATACATTTAAAATGGAAGAAGTTTCCAGGGAAAAATGCCATATCCTGTGTGATGACCTGAAACTTAACAAATGGCTACTTATGCCCAAAATACATCAGGCTTACTATTAACATGACATTGCTTTTTGGATTATGGACCAAGATTGGATTTCTTCCAAAAACCTTTAGGTAAAGTTACTAAGAAATGTCACAGAGAAGGTAGTGTTGACCTTTCATGCAGGATAAAAAAGCTTCGCTCTTCACTGAGCTAGAGAGTAGCTTGAAGTCATTTGAGGTCTCAAGTGATGATTTGACTTTATTCTGCACAATTTGGGAATGTATATGCCTCAATTTCCCGATCTGTGAAATAAATTATTAACAAAATGGCCAGGGTTGGTGGCATAAGTCATGCTAATTTCTGTGTACACATTCTTATTGTTGTCTCTAGATATTAAGTTGTTGCATGCAGAAGGATTCATGTTAGCTTGCAAGCCAGTGATGATAAGCCAGTGATGGTAGGTCTACTTCCCTAAATAGTTGGCTAGCAGGAGGCTGTTTGCTGGAGGCTGTCTCTGTGCAGAAATCCCCAGGTAATGAACAGCAGCTTAATTTAGTATGTTACTAAACTGAAACCTAACTCATAGGTATAATAAACAGCTGAGTTTTAGTCAATCACAGGCAGCCGGTCACATCATACATTCCAAAGAAGGCAGATACCTAGCTGTGGCCAGTTAGGTGACTACCTCTGGGACTGGCCTATAAAAGCTCCTCTGCTCACATTTTGGAGTAGACCATTCTGAACTTCTTTTGGTTCTGAGTGCTGCCTGATTAATGAATGGGTCTATGCTCAAGTAAACTCTGCTACATTTAGTTTGTCTAAGGTCTTTCTTTTCACAGAAGCCTGTCATTCTGCCAGTTGTCTGGGTATTTATAGATGGAGAGTTGGGACGTGGCTGTTTGTGTAGAGAGGATCGGTACCCTGCCAGAATTGTTTCACACAGTTTAGCTCTTACAGGTCCACTGAATTTTGTAACAAGATCTGAGAGTAATTTTGCCCTTGAGTGTTGGAATTATAGCAAAAATATGAAACTGAGAGCGAGAAGAGCTAGTGCACCATGACATCCTACAGAGAGTTACCAGAGTTGCCACCAGGGGGCCCTTCAGGTTTGTTTACTAGGAGGTGGTTAAACCTGCCTCACTGTGAAAATCCTGTTTTTTTCCCAGTCTGCAAGAGGATTTAGAGCTCAAACAAAAGGGTTTTTCCCTCTCTTCTCCATGGGGAAGATTGAGTGCTCCCTTCCCCAGAACCTGAGTAAAAGACCTCCAAGGGAATCTGTCACAAAGCTTAGGGTGTCTGTGAGACTTGGATCTCCTCTGACATTGTGTTCTGAGCTCCAGAAGCTGTGGGCTCCTTCTGTCCTGGCACTTGAGTGCTGCAGCACAGAGCGAGAAAGGCTTAGGAAACCTGCCTTAAGCCCCCTAGAGACCTGTGCTCTGTGCAGCTGGAGATTTCTGAGCACAGAACCTTGCTGGAATAGCTAGCCATCACCAGCTGAGCAAGAAGGGGCCATGGCATGAGGCCAGAAGAGCAGGATGCTGTCACACCCCCACTACTGCTACTCTTTTATGACCTCCCGAGGTGTGAGGAAGGCTCCCTGGGCCAAGCGCGGCACCACCCAACACAGAGGAAGGGCTGAGGCATGTGATGAGATGGGAACAGAGAAGGAAGAGGGATGCCCCTTTTCCCGAGGGTGCCCAGGACTAGGTAATGGGCAAGGTGAAACTTAGGATTGCCTTTAAAAGGCCATGCAGTGTCCAGGAGGGTTATCTATTTCAGCACAAGTGGCCAAAAAAGGGAAGAGGATAAAATCGAGGGAGGCCCTCATCATGGGGCTCTGCTTCACTTGGTCCTCCTCCCTGCCCACAGGGGGAGTAGCCAGACCTGGCAAGGAGGGAGGTGAGAAGCTCTTCCAGAGCCATACCAAGCTCTTTCTTCACTCTAAGAACCCAGAACTCTGGCTCTACCTATTTTGAAGAGGAAGGGGACAATTTCCAACCAGCCATGGTGTTAGACATTTTTAATAGGAATAATATTAATAGTCAAAAGAGTCTGATAAGCCATGGAATATGCCAGGAGGTCTTTGCTGAGGATCAGGACAGGGTTAGATGACAGACATGTGACTACAAGAAGGATTTGAAGCAATACCGCTTCCGTGTTAATTAACCCATCAAGTTGAACTCCTCTAGCTGCTGCCTATTTTTAAAATGCTGGCATGTTCTTAGTAATATTGGACCTGAATTTTGGGTTTGCAAGCACCAGGACCAAGGGAGATCAGAAGCTCCCTGTGTTTCCTTTTCAATGAAAGAGGCTAGAGTGAGATTTAGAGGCCCCAAGGGAGACTAAAGCCTTTTCTTGGAGCCCTGTGTTCTAGGGATTCCCTAGAGTGGTGGTGATGGGAGGGGAGAACCCAGTTTGGGAAGAGCCTGCTTTAAAAGAGGAGCTTGGGCAGGACCTGGGATTCACTGGCGGAGAACAATCGGCCTCACAAGGAAGGGAGAAGGAAATGCTGCTCAGTGTGGTTGCTTTCATTCCTGTCTTCTGGGGGCTCAACTTGCTATTGATGAAGACTGAGGGCAAAGAGTCTGGAGGAGGCGACAGGGTGGAGGAGGCAAGGTTTCTTCCCCACCTGTAGCCATCACATGATTCTTCACAGACAGAGCTGGAAAGTCCTAAGAGGTCATCCAGTACCTTCGTGTTATACAGAGTCCCTGTTTTGCCAGAACACTGCCCTGCACTTTCCCCACGGGATGCAGGTATTCTGGAAAGTCATTGAAAAACAAGTGTCTGCTAAAGCTCAGGGTAGTGACAGCGTGGTTCTTGCTATTCCACCTGTTACCTTGCTCCTGCCCATTGTCTTTGCCCTGCTGCCAGGAACTGCTGTCACTTCTACTGTCTCCTTGCAGGCCCGGCCTCCTTTGTCCATGCCCAGGACACTGAAGAGGCAAAACCTCCCCCCCCCCCCCCCCCCCCCCGCCCCCCAAACCAGATTATTTCTGGCTGCCTCGTATCCCCTTGGATTTGCTCTCTTCCCAGAAGGGCTTTAACTTTCTTTCCTTGTTTACTTTTGCAGGTCTCCATTAATTTACTAATGGGCTCAGTCTACACTTCCTTCCTTGAGGTCACATTCCCTGGAGTTGTGTGATGGGTGTTAGCCCCAGGGCAAGGACTGAAGTGTCCTGTAAGTACCTATGCTTAGGGGGACTAGGAGCAGAGAGAAGGGGCAGAGGAGAAGACGTGAACCCAACCAGCTTTTTGGAGCCACCAGGGAGTGGAGAGTGAACTGGGCTGAGCAAGGCTCACCGGGGGCCTCTCTGAGGAACCCTCCCCAGTGCTGTTTGGTCCATGTAAAGCCATGTGGTAGCTGGCCTGACATTAGGTGACAGCCAAGATTTAACATGTCTACTGTGCTTTTATGTTGATACCAAAAGCTTTAATTATTTTTATTTTATGACGATTATTTTTTTCCTCAAATGTGAACATTTTCTTTGGAAAATAATGAAAATTGTTTTTAATGTTGAGCCTGAAGATTAATGATCTTAGATCTCTTCCATATTAAATTCAGTCACAGCTTTATATTTTATTAAAGTAATCTTATTTATGGTCAAAGTCTGGATGCCTTAGTGGTATCTGGAACTGCAAATGATGGTCCTGTTTTAGATTTTGAGAGAAGCACTGAATACTGTTTACAGCTCTGAGCACTTAATTTTGATTGGACAGATTTACCGTTTCAGGGAATAGTTTCCTGGAACTGTTGTGGGACAATTGTGATTACTGTGCTTGATCTACAGTAAATAAAAAGAAGCTCTTCTTGTCTGTATCAGTGGTGCATCTCTTCCAAGCACTCTTGTTCTCTTAATTAGACATATATCTTTTTCTTTTCTTTCTTTCTTCCTTTTCTTTTTTTTTTTAATGGCTAAAAGACATTCTGTGAGGTGTGTATGCCAGGTGCTGAGCACTTTGGAGAATTCTAAATCAAATTGACATTGCTTGCTTTTTGATTAGCATCCCTCTATATTAGTTCTAGATTATATTTTCTCTTCCACCCAGAGGCAAGACATACTCAGTATCTCTAATCTTAGCTCTTTCAAGTAGAGTGGGGAAAGCAGGGACAAATATCGAAAGAATTCTTAATTCTCGGAGTGGGAGAGGGATAGCCATCTATGGTTGTAAGTGCATCATTGCTCTGTGGGAGAGCTGGGGAGGGTGGTTACTGAGCTCTAGGATCAAGCTTTAACTGAAACACCCTGGAACAACTTATTTTTTCATTAGTTTTAGTGATAGAGGGGATGAACATCACCCAGCTCCCAGAATGACACATACTAGGTGACTAACAGACATTTGCTGGTTTGACCACCAAACATCCTTTCTTTCTTTTTTTGGCAACAGTGTCTCAATTTCCCTTTAGAGAAACATCCTCTACCTACTCTCAGAGAAAGAGCTGCACTGGAACTGAATCTATGTCCAGCTCCAGGAGTGTAATGTAACTCAAACTGGGAAAGTAGCATAAATCTATCCTCTAAAAGTAATGACTCTCCTTCAGGGATGGCTGTTAGTCCAGTCAAAGACAATCCTGTGTGGGAGCAGTAGTGACGGGTAACATTTTCCTCTCTGAACTTGAACATAGAGAAGGCTGCAGGTGTTGGCAGCCATCTTGTTGCATGAAGCTTCCCAGTTAAGCTAATACAGTTATGTCACTGAACAATTGGGATACTTCGTGAGAAGTATTAGAAGTGTTAGGCTGTCGTTTCACAGTGTGAACAACACAGAGTGTACTTAAACAAAGACAGTTGTAATGTCAAAGGGTAATATAATCTTATGGAATCACTTTTGAAGGTATGTGTAGTCAGTCACTGTCAAAATTGTCATTTTGCAGCATGGAGCTATATGTGGTAGAGAGCAAAGCCAAGAGATGGGAGACATAATGTGTGTCTCTGAGCCCCAGATATTTCAGTTGTATTATTAACTTATATACTTTTTTTAAAAAAAACTTAAGTCCTTTATTTGAATTTAAAAGAGTCCTGACTGAACAAGATATATATAAAAAAATCAGTCATTCCTTGAACCCTACTTCTCATTCATCAGGGAACCAGACCCTACATAGGAAGCATGAGATCAACTGAGCTTTCTCGCAGATTCCTACAGGATGTGAGCAATCTAAGGAGGTGCACTTTGGGCTCTGTAATTTCACCTACACAAATGGCTTCCAAGATGTATTTTTATTAAACAATGAAATTCATAAAATACCAACTACCGTATACTCTCAATATTTTCTCTTATGAGGATTTTTTTAATATTCTAAAATAGGAAGTATAAAATACAATAAAGGACAGTATTTTAAATGGAAAAATATAGGTTTAAGAAAATGTTCTGTGCTCTTCTTATTGCTTTTTTCATTTTGCCCTAGAGTAGCAAAAATGCCAGTCACTTATAAGTTTTAGGTCTGAAATGAGACTTCTTGGAATCAACTACTGGCTCCCTGTCTTCCTGGGTATTCTGAAATTGCTCCAAGTTTCAGTTTCCTCATCTGTAAACTAGAAGTAAAATAATTGTCTCTGTCTCATAACCTCTGGTAAGGATGAAAAGAATTCATGCATATGAGTGTCTAGAAAAACACCTGGCATAGAGTGAGTCAATAAATATTAACCATTATTATTGATATTTTTATCATTGCTAATTAATGCTCAGTATAAACATCGGGGACAGAAACCAGATTCTACCTTCAGCCCTGACACTAAGTAATTCTGAGACCTCACGTGGGTGAGTTTAGCTCCGTGGGCTTTGGAACGTTCCTTGATAGCACACAGCTATATGTTGTAGAGAGCAAAGCCAAGAAATGGGAGACATCATCTGGTGACTCTCCAGGGCTCTGTGGATGCTGGAACCCACATACCTTCCCTGATCTGCTCTTCTGCATGAGTGAGCAAGGCACCACTGTTGGTGCCCAGTGCTCACATGGGACTGATTGGCTCTACAGCAATCCATCCTGCCTTGCAGTGTCTTGTAGCTTCTCTCTCTGATTGATAGAGAGACATACAGGAAAAAAAAACTTATTGGAGGAACAAGTGTATGGATTCAGGGTTAGAAGTCTCCAAAGAGAGCTAAGAAAATTCCAGTGGCACCAGGCCAGCAGGTTTATGGTAACAGGATATTGTTGCTTCCACTCAGGGTACTGCCCTCTCCTGGTGCCGTCTGACAGGCAGAGAGAAAGCCTCCATCCTGGGTGTACCTCCTGTCTAAGTGGACAGTCCCATCCTCCAAGAAAGCAGAGTGTATTGTGTGCAAGTAAAGACGATGTTTTAAATGTTAACTTTTTCAAGGAAAAAATTGTTGAAGCAACTCCAGTCCAGGTTCAGGGGTCCATTTTGCTGATGTGCAGGAGGGAGTTCCACCAGGTTGGACAGCTTCTTCAGCAGAAGCAGGGCTGGGGTTTACTGGCTTGGCTAGGGGAAGACATGGGTTGGTGATGCTGGTCTTGAGTCAGGGTATGGTTTTCTTTTGCTTAAAATTCTGCAAAACATGTGGTTGGAACCACTGGAAATGACTTTATAGTTTCATGTGCAGTTAGGCCCATATCATGTCAGCAGCTATCAGAACCTTGTTTTACAGAACTATTGCCTGTGCATTATTAATTGTCTGATGCCAAATAAATATAAAATAGATGAGAAAATGGGGAAGGAAGGGGAGAAGATAGAAATTTTTCAAAAGGAAAGAGATCAAAAGAGCAGGAACCTGGGGTCTGTTTTAAACTTTTTTTTCCAAATTAAAAAGGCAACTTTCTCCATAGTCTTATATAGTTTCTTAATTTATTTCTCAGTAGGCTACACATATGCAAATAATATAAATGTATATATTACATACTGTATATATACAGATATATACAGTATAAAATGTATTTTTTAAAATTTTTGACTTAAAGTTTTCATTCTTATTTCCCAAATAGTCCACTAGATGTCTAAAAGATTCCATTAAGAGAGGAAGAAAACTAAATCACCCAAATGTGTTTTCTGTTCTTTAAGCTGCATAAACATAATGCTTCTTTCTGTATTATATATCCCACAATAAAAAATGTCAAAATAAAGGGAAGGAAGGAGAGTGTTTAATTTAAGAAAGGAAAGAAAAACAAAGTTCCTATCTTATAATAACTCACCTCCTTGTCATCTGATCAGTGATATGTTTTTATACTGTGTCAGATAGGGGAGGAAAATGCAAGAGCAATAAAGAATTTTGAGAACTTCTAGGTCCTGGGAATCATCCCACAGAAGGATGCTCTAAGATTTCGTTTATATAAAGAGTGTTTGTTGTACCCAGAGCTAATGAACTTCTATCAAGCACTGTCAAGGAGCAATTTGGAGGACATCAAGGAGTAAAGAGTTTCCAACACTGAGATAAATGTAACCTTTTGCTGATGGTTGGCTTTATGTTTATGGGTCAAGTCCACATTAGCAAACATGCACTGCTCCTTGCTCCAAACTGCTTGATCTATTCTTTTAAGAGGTGCATTCATTGGGGTGCTTACATAAGGAATGAATAGATACTTTCTTGAGAAGCCTGCCCTATAGGTACACATCTTCATGAAAACTGACTAAACCAGAAAATTTAAATCCACTTTCTTAAAGCCCAACTGGTAAGAACCCAATGCAGACATCAAACTGGGAGCAGAGCATAAAGGCAAGAGTACTGAGCTATTGAAGAAAGAACCAGCCATTCTATTTTTGGATTTAGCCCAGGATTTAAACCCGGATGGAGGGGAAGATTGCATCACACACAAACTTGATCTTAGTGGCACCTCCTCCCAGGTCCAGTGGAGGGTAGGAAGGGTGGAGATCATGGGACCAGTGAGCAAGCAATTGGAATCATGTGGTGCTATTAACAATGTGGCTGCTTCAAAGCACAGACATTTTCTTTTAGACCACAACTGCTGGGAAACAAGAGCGAAAATAAACAAACGTAAGGCAACATTAGGAGATTCTTAGTAAAGAAATAAAAAGGGACTTCCCCTCAGGAGTTGATGTATATCTAATTCAAACCTATGTCATTGTTTCTGTGGTCTGGAGAATGGGATTTCTTACAAGAATTTTATTCCAATGAATACTGAGCTATTATGTAAAACATAAACCTTCTTCATTATTTAAATAAACTTTAGTTATCAATAAATAAAAGATGTGTCCATTTGTAAGGCCTCTTTAAATATTTTTTTGTGTTTAGCCTTTTAGGTAGTGACTTTATTCATTAGGACAAAGTCACTTACGTGAAAAGAAAACAACTCAGTCAGTTGAAGCAACTTCAAAATTCTGAGAAATCAACAGTGTCACAGATTAAACTTTTTGCTTTTTTGATCTGGGTGTTGGCATGTTTCTGTAAACTTTAACTGTGGATTTCTGGGTTTGAAATCTGGTCACACAACTTATTACAATACCCCACCAGGTATCCTAAACCTCTTCATGTCTTACTTTCCTTAGCTGTAAGATGGAAATGACCATAGTGCTTACTTTCTTGAGTTGCTGTGAGAATTAAATGAGTTAATTTTAAAAGTTCAGAATAGTATGAGTGTGTCATTGTAGTCATCACCATCTTGATTATTCTATTTCGACAACATCAAACTTTTTTTTTTCCCAGTGGTGAAGAGTGAGGCTACATTATTTATCTTTTGGAGAAATTCAGCTAAAATTGCCTGTAATAAGACAAGCGTACCCTGTAGATACAGACATCACACAGTATGTAGCTCATGCAGTTCGTCAGTCATTTAATGTGTCCTCTTTACTTGCCATTATGCAACCGTTTAATTTACAGATGACTCAAATGACCGAAGGAACACAGTCCTTCTGTCTCCTTATTTGCACAGAGTTGAAGCGAGTGGTAATTTTCGTTTAAAAAGAGATTGGCAAATGGGTTTATCTTAGACACATTCTGCTCTGTTCTCTCTTTCTGACATTACAGGGTGTAACCATACACTCCCTGGGGTGTGGGAGAGAGGAAGCCTCACATGACTCTTCTCTAGTACCTTTCTGTGGTCAGGCTGCACGGTGAGGAATCTTTGCATTCATTCCTGAAGAAATGGCTTTGGAGTTGGCTTCAGAGAAGGCAAATGAAATCAATTTATTTAGTAGGGACTAAAGACCATTTATGGATTTCAAGACAATGCAAATTGATTATGTAGAGAATGATGCAGTCATTTCTTTATCTACTGAAAGCAAATGAAGTATGTTTGTTGGGTTGTCAGAAATAAAATTTTATGTATGTTCTGGTTTAGATATGAGGTGTCCCCCAAAAGCTCAAGTGTGAGACAATGCAAGACTTGTCAGGGGTGAACTGATTAGATTATGAGAGCTTTTACCTAATCAGTGGATTAATCCAGCGATACAGATTAACTGGATGGTAACTGTAGGTGGGTAGGATATGGCTGAATGAAGTGGGTCACTGGGAGCATGTCTTTGGGGTTTATATTTTATCCCTGGTGAGCATAGCTCTCTCTTTGTTTCCTGATGGGCATGTCCTGAGCTGGTTTCCTCTTCCCTACCCTTCTGCCATGATGTTCTGCCTCACCTTGGGTCCAGAGCTTTGGAGTTAGCCAACCATGGACCGAGCCTCTGAAACGGAGCCAAAATGAACTTTTCCTCTTCTAAGTAGTTTTTAGGTCTTTTTGTCATGGCAATGATAAAGCTGATTTCAGAAATGTAACTAGTATGAAGTAAGCAAATTTCTGGAGAGGGGCTTCCTCTGGCCAAGGGATCGGCCCCCTGTGCATACAGTCCTTGTTTCTCATTTCTACTCATTCTTGTATGCTCCTTTCTACTAAAGCTTCTCTACTCACTGACTCCAAGGCTAATGCCCAGCCCCTGGTTTATCTCACATTTGCATATGAACAAGCTGCTAGGTACCTTTGGGATTGTCTTCCTGTTCTAATCTAGAAACAGTCTTGGTTTTAAACTGTCTTTAGAGAATGAATACTGTCCTGCAGTGCCCTCATCTGAGCTGTCACTGCCTCGAGTTGACCCCACCACAGGTACACAGAAGACTTCCATGGGCCAAGGTGCAGCAGTGTTTGGGGGGACCCCAGTGAACCGAAGCCATGTTGGGTTCCATGCCCCCTTTCCTGTTAGAGTTCTCACATGAGTTCCAAAATACAACTATTGTTTACTCAATACCTTACATGTGGCTTTTCTTTGCTTTGAACTTGTAGCCCTCCTGGCTTCCCAGAGAACACAAGCCTTTACAAAATGAAGTAGAAGGCACACCTGAGCCATGCACACTATTCTGAAGTCAGAAGGGCATCTCTCCTCTAAAGTCTGAGACCCTGCTATTGGACCACATCTCCTTGTCTGACATCTTGGGATGAGTTTCCTTCCTAAGCTTCTGATGGGCCCTCTATTAGCATCTTGTAGGTGTCCATGGCAAGGGACCATTAGGCTCAGGCTGCATTTAGACTCTGAGGACATCTGTGAATCTCAATAGGGCTGCTTCTAACCACGATGGTTACAAGTTACGTCAACATGAAACCTTTAAAATAATGAAATACTCATAGTCAAGGAAGTTTAAATTGCTATGTCAGTGGGTTACCAGTGTTAGACTATCACACACACCTATGTACACACATACCTATTTAAATATAGGGAGGAAATTTACTAACTTATAACAGGGATTGGAGTTGTGGGACCATGATTAATTTTTATTTTACCTTTTAAATATTATATTTCCACTTTGGTTTATAATTATCTCATTATTTTCATATTTAGGAAAATATTAACATAGTATCATCTGAAAAATGGAGAGAGTACAAAGGGGGAGAAATGATCATTTCTATCGAAAATATTGACTACAGGTGTTTCTACGTTCTTATAATTGAGTCAAAATTTCTCCTAGAAGTAGGAATTCTGTTTGGGAAAACATCAGGTTTTGTGAAGGGAGGCCTGTGCTTGGCTTAAAGGGAAGGAACCAGGACAAAGATGATCATAATATGTGGTGAGCCGTTTCTGCGGACTGTGGTCGCCATTACAAGATGGCGCTGGCTCCGCTGTGGTCTGTAACAAACAACTCCTTATTTGGGAGAGTTGGCGCATGGTTTTTTAACACCCTATGAGAAAGCTCCACGTGGCAGCTTCGCATTGGGGCTTGAGATGCTTTATTAAGGCTGGGAGAGGCATCCGAGAGGGAGAAGAAGAAATATCAAGGACCTGAATAAACGGCTGAAAGAAGATTCCTGTTGTTGCGTCTTCCTTGCGGGCAAGGGGGTCGCGACAATAATAAATAAAATAGTTTGCTTCCTTGGGCTGAGGGGGCTCCTGAGATGCTAGTTAGCAGATTTTTCATCTTCCTCTGATGAGAGGTGTGGGCTGGTGCAGACTGAGGCCTGGGAATGGGCTCTGGGGCTGAGGTACACCTGGACTCCAGGAGCAGTATTATTGGTTTTGAGTTTGTTTTCCTCTTCTGCATTATCACTCCCTTAGGATATCCTCAGATTTCAGTAAAGCTGATTAGCTGAAGAGTCTGAAGCGTGTGTCATGTACAAACCACCGGGGAAGGCAGGAGAGGATGACTTATGGAGAAGCAGATATACCCAGGGGTCAGCAGGGAAAGGGGGTGGCCCTGTGGAGTCACACACGCAAGTACTCCCGGAGAATCCCCAGAAGTATTTAGGAAGTGCTCAGATTTTCTGCTCATAAGATGAACATTTATTCTGATAGTGGGAAGAGAGCGAGGCTTAGCCTAGGTAGAAATACTCAGATTCCTTGCTGAATGGGTGAAAGTGGGGATGTTCTAGGACCTGTGGTTATCCTGAAGGTGTTCTCAGAGTGCACAGGTTACTAGCATTGTGCTTGACACACTGAAGGTAAGCAATTAAGGTTGGTGGATGAATAATAAATGAAGAACCTGTAACCAACAACATGTGGTCCCCTGTTTAAGAATGGCAGGTAAATGGTTTTGGCAGAGTCAGAAGAAACTGACTGAGAAAATGACAAATTTAGACAACTGTGCCATTAGATAAATGGTTTGAACAAAAAAATAAATAAATAAATACAAAATAAAATCATTTTCCTCCTGGGTAATGGAAAAATCATGATCCCATTTTTGAGAGTGTGAAACAATATATCGAACTGACTATTTTTTTTTGCTAGAAAAATGACCAACTGATAATTTGAATAGTTTAATACTACTCAGTGTAAACAGGTTTTTAAAAAATTATACTACCTTCTCATTTTTTAACTAGCTGAGAAAATGGATTATCTGCCTCCATATGTATAGATGAATAAATAAAAAAATTACTCATAAGAACATAGTCCTTTAAGCACATCATCTATGAAATCTTCAACATTTAAAAAATATGTAGCCGTGTATATATGTCCAGTATTAATTATAGAGAAGGAATAATGTATGTACTTTTTAAATTTGGAGGTAGAATTGAACAGGGGAATTAGAGCTGCTTTTTGCCTCTGATTCAATTAATATCAAACAACAAGCGCTGGTTTATCTGACATGAAAATGCATCTCTTTAGTTTGTCTCCTTAATCTTGGTGGAGAAAGCAACCTGCCTCAGTAAGTCTCAATGGCCTGGTTTCATGTTTCCTATAAACTCCAGGGGGACACATTTTTCAGGGACATTGAATTTATGAGTCTATGTCAGAAGGCTTTCAAGCAAAAGTCAGAGTCCAATTTTAATTTTCACTTAAATAGCATTTGGATTCACAAAGACGTGGCTGGATTTCTTTCTAAAGATTATTTCTTTTATAATAGATTGTCCTGATGGTACAGAGGTTATCTCATGTTTCCTTTAAGCAGCTCTTCTGGGTTTTAAATCCGTACTTGCCCCTCCTGCCCTGCAGCTTTCAGGCTATGATTGACAAACCAACAGCAGCCATAATGATTCTGAAATCTTTATTCATCCTTTCCTTTCATTCTTCTCATGCACACCACTCTCATTTTGCACTGAGATATTTTAATGAATTTCTGAATGACTGTTTTCCACTTTTCCTAATATCCTTGATCAGGTCACTAAATTAGTGGAAAGCATTTTAGCAAATGGGAGCGGAAACACAAAGTGTCATTAGCAGGAGGACTACAGAAGTCGCAGCTATTAGGATTGTGATGCGTCTCTTGCCTAGAAGTGTGGAAAAGGCACTGTTGGATGGAAGGGTTCATTGCTAGACGCTGGCTTCAAAGAAGACAGGGAGACTTAGAAGATCCACTTGTCCCTAAGAGCGGTAAAGCACACGTTTCTCCTCCAATTACCTTCCTCAGTGACTAAATGCCCTCTGGAAGGTATTAGGTGGGAGAAGCGATTTCATAGCTCTTCATTGTCTAACCTTCCTGTGGGGTTTCATCATCTGCAGACTGGAAATCTGACTGTAGAACCAAAACATAAGTTTTCATTTGTAAAATGAAATCATGAATAAGCTGTGTCGTGGTTTAGATGTGGTGTCCTCCCAAAGCTCACATGTCACACAATACAAGGAGGTTTGGAGGAGAAATGATTGGATTATAGACTTAACTAATCAGTGGATTAATCCCTAATGGGATTAACTGAGTGGTAAATGGAGGCAGGTGGGGTGTGGCTGGAGGAAGTGGCTCATTGGGAGTGTGGCTGGAGGAAGAGGTTCATTGGGGGTGTGGCTTTGGGGTATATATTTTTGTATCTGGCGAGTTAGGACTCTCTCTTTGCTTCCTGATCACCATATGAGCTGCTTCCCTCTGCCACATTCTTCTGCCATGATGTTCTGCCTCACTTTCAGGCTTCAGAAATGGAGCAGGCCCTCTATGGCCTAAGACCTCTGAAATAGTGAGCCCTCAAACAACCTTTTTCTTTTCCACAGTTGTTCTGGTTGGGTCTGTTAAGTCATAGATCGAAAAAGCTGACTAAATCAGGCTGCAAATATTTATGACTCGGTGTGTTTTTGAATGTTTTCCTGAGTTTCTCCTGTTGCAACTCATCTTCCCACTGAAGGATGGGAATCTAAATGAAAAAAATTAATCTTTTTTTTAAAGCATAAAATATTAATCTGAATAGAGTATTATTATAAAAAATTGACAAATTTTTGGTTCGTTTTTTTAAAAACCCGTTTTCATCATGGGGAGTTGGTTCTGGAGAATTGAGGTTGTTCTCTCTGCACAAATCACAGTTGTCCTCACATTCATTCTGGGTAGGACTGGTGAGCACCCTAGCACACCAAAATGATTTCCTTGATGACTCCTAGGTAACTCTTATGTCTTATAAAAGAGATATGCAGTAGATGCTTTTAAAACTCAAATTCAAACTGGGGTACACACCTGTAATTCCATGTACTCTGGAGACTGAGGCAGGAGAATTGCTTGTTCAAGACTAGCCTTGGCAATTAGTGAGACCTTTTCTCAAAAAATAAAAAGGGCTGGGAATGTAGTTCAGTGGCAGAGTGCCCTTGTGTTTGATTGCAGGCATTGCAAAGAAAAACAATTTTCAAATATTTGGGCCAGTTTGCTGAATAAAACTATGAAGTAAATAAAACTGAGAGTGGAAGGGCTCTTGTATTTCTATAGCATTATGGTTTAGATATGAGGTGTGTCAGACAGTGCAAGGAAGTGTAGAGGTGAAATGATGGGGTTATGAGAACTTTAACTTAATTAATACAGTAATTCACTTGAATGGATTAACTGGGCAGTAACTGTAGGTAGGTGAGGAGTGGCTGGAGGAGGTAGGTCACTAGGAGTGTGCCTTTGGGGTATATATTTTGTCCCTGATGAGCAGAGCTCTTTCTGTTTCCTGATTCCCATATCTTGGGCCCAGATCAATGGAGTTGGGCATCTATATAGACTGAGACCTCTGAAACTGTGAGCCTCAATTAAACTTTTCCTCCTTTACGTTGTTCTTGTCAGATCCTTTGATCACAGCCACACAAAAGCTGACTAAAACACATAGAAAACTTTTCTCTGACTATGGAACTGTTAGGTAGCTAGTCAGCCATGAATGGGTGTACAGGGAAAGGACAGGGAAGGGTGAGGGAACCACAGGGACCCTCATCTGACAGATAAGCACCTGGAAGAGGAAGCTTGATATGTTGAAACCTCCCCCAGTCACAATGACATCCCTTAAGAAAAATGATTGTTTCAAAATTATGTCATACTCTACAGGTGGCCTGGACCCTCTCTTATCACTGAAACTATCACAACCTAGCAACCCAAACATCAAGATCTTCACAAAGAAAGCATGATGAGGGCTTTTCAAAGGGTAATAAACTGATTAAAAGTGAAGGAAATTGAGGCAAAATCAGGGGGACTCAATTTCTTTAAAATCTCCAACATGGCGAGTACCACACCATCCAGGCAATCCACGCAGTTCCTATGCTGCCAGTCAAAAAATCAAAAGGTGGACTTGGTGGGACTCCCGATAAAACTGGAGAGCAGGAGGGGTGCACTGTCCTCCACTCTCAGAGGACCCACGTTCTCCTTTGAGAATGTCCCCCTTTCCCTTTTTCTATCCCACTAAGAAACTCATGTCTGCTATCCTGAGTGTCATGTCTGAAATCTTTCTGGCATGATCACAAGAATTGGGATTTGAAGAGGGGCTCCCCATGGCTGCCTCAGTTTCGTGGCTCTGAAAAAGAACCAGATGTCTTCCTTCCCAATTTAAGAGCTGTCAAAATTGATTGATGATAGAAAAGGAGGAGCTTCAGTGAAACTTCCAGTTTACATGGAGATAGCCACCCACTCACCATATTAAGTAAGGCCCCTTTATTTTCTATGTGTACTTTCCAGTTGATCGCCACATTCTTGTGTGAGAAAGCCTATTCCGAATATATAATTTCCAGTGTTATGAGATGGTTGTTTTATTTATATGAATGTGGCTTTTGCCAAGGATGTAGTAACAGGCATTGACAAGTGAAGATGCCTGGAAAGATGTAATTAGAAAATGTAGAAATTAGACCAGCAGTGTAAAGAAAGATCCCTGCATCTCAAACTAGAAGAATTAAGGAGTTTGCAACAAGTCTTGGGTTAGTTCTAGGGCAACATAGATAAGACAAGTGACCAATGAGTATATTGCCAGGACTACGGGTTTTGGACTAAATTATTGCTTTTCTGTTTTTTCCTTCCTTCCTTCCTTCCTTCCTTCCTTCCTTCCTTCCTTCCTTCCTTCCTTCCTTCCTTCCTTCCTTTTGGAAAAAACCCCACAAAACAATAGTGGATTCTTCAAATTCCAGAACATCTTTGCACAATTCTGACCTAGAAAGACTTTGAGAACTCCATTGTATAATATATCTGTGTATCTTTTCCCTTTAGTCAATCAATCCTTGAGGGCAGAGCAATATCTCTTTCCTTAGCTTCTGTATCCTAAGAGTCTAGCACTAAAGAGTTTAGCATTAAAAATTGTGCACATATGTTAATATTATTAATTATGGATAGTCCAAAAATAGAACACTTGCTTTAAATGTAATTACTGGCTACATTTTAGGATGTGGTTTCATTGTATGTATGTCCAATGTTTTTTACTCATAATAGGAAGTATTTCAGCTTTTAGAGTAGGAGTCAAAGGAAAATAAGGTGAACATCTTTGCTGAGACACTGATTCTGCGCCTGAAAAAAAATACAAATTAAGTGATTGATGGGGCATCTATAAAAGAGTGCATTCATTTGAATCATCGGCAAGATGCTTGTCTTCAGATTATCAACTTGAAGGCCTTAAATTACAGTGCTGAACACTTGACATATGATTTTTATCAAGTACCTTGAAGGGGGAATGTGAATAACCTTATTTCTCTGTCATCACATCAATATTGAGTGACCTAGGTTAAGAATGCCACAGTGCTTTAGTTTCCATATGTAAGTAAGCTGTGTGGTGTTGGCATTTCTGATGCAGAACACAAGTGGGATAATATTTTGTCAGTGCCAGAAGTGGTGCCTGGATAGATAAACCCAAATGGTGTGCAGTAATTACAAAAAGGGCCAGAGACTTCTGTGGGTCAGAGATGAAGCCTTCAGTGAGAGTGCAGAATGCTGGTTCATTCCTCAACGATTTCTGAAACAGCAGTTGAACCAAATGATCTCTAAGAAATGAGGAAGGGGAGTAGACAGATGGCAACTCAGTGAACCTGGACCAGGGCTCTTACATAAGACCCTGTGAAATGGGATTCAGTCCCAGGATGGCCAGACCGTGCTTTGAGGAAGCAGGAAATTGGGAGCATCTGGTGGAGGTGATGAATATGTGGGGAGGAGAAAATAGAAGCTTCTGGATGGCAGATTTTGAAGCACAGGTGCTACCAAATACATTATCACCCAAACCTGAAAATTTGAAGCTAAGTATGTATAGAGCTTTGGCACTTGACATATGGTGTTTCAAATATAACAATTATAGACCATCTGTCATAGCCAGTGGAGCTTAACTCTGGAAGGATCACTGAAGATTGGAGAACCTGTTACATTTTCACACCCATAAGTGACTAGACAATCAATACGTATTAATTGAGTAGTCATTGTGGATACAGGTCTAGTTGCTATAGAGAGTTAAAGAAAATGCAGAAAATATGGTCTTGTCTTTCACAGCCTAAGGTAGGGCAAACATAGAAGGGCAGATGATGTGCATGGCTTTCTATCTGTTCTAGTTCCCAGGCTTCCATTTCAAGGTCCATCAGCATATCAACTTCATTCTGTGTATTTACCATAAACTCTCTTCCTCCTTTCTGGCTTCAGAATCAGCATTGGCAAAACCATAGCCCCAGATAAATAGAATCTCTCTTCCTTTCCAAGCCTGTACCCATGCAGTTGAATAGCTAAAAGAGACACACAATCATGCTGTCTTGTTCCACTTTACACTCATGACCATAATGATGTGACTAGGTCATGACATGCTACATCCCCGCTGCCCTTCCTCACCTGCTCATCTGACTCACCTTCTCTGCTTTGGTTCTATGATCTCATTCTCAGTTGGTAAACTCATCTCACTGAGAAGATAGAGGAAATCAGAACAGAATTTCTAGAAGCCCACATCCCATTTATCTCCCTACCAACACCTGCATCCACACCTCTGCTTCCTTGCCTGTTGCTATATAAAGCATCTGTGCTTCCGTCTAAAGTTAAGTCACTCCACTTCCAAATCTCATCTCTTTAAGGATATTGACCTTAGCAATTACGTATCCTTTACGTATCATCCCCCCTTAATTGACAATTGCCACCGGTATTAAATATCATTTCCTACAAAGCAAACCAAAATCTTCTCATGATTTTATATCGTCCATCAGCTGATGTATTTCTTTTCTCTCTTCTTTAGTTCATTCTTTCCAACTTTTCTCTTCCCATTGATTCTTAAATCACTGCACCTGGACTTTCATTTCCACAAATCCCACCCAAACTGTCCTCATTAGGGCCACCAGTAACCCACACCTTGCAGATTCCGCCAATAGTGTGAGGCTTCCTCCTACCTGGAGGCATTTTGTCCCTCCTTCTTCCCCTCCAAGTCCCTTGGCCAGTCTTAGCTTGACTCTATGCTCCCGGATGCCCCTTCTCAGTCTCTTTTGGTGCTTTCTTCTCTGCTCCCAGTCTCTTGATGTTGGAGAACCTTAGGGCTCAAGCCTTGGTCCCCTTGTCTGTTTTATGAACTGCTGTGGTAATTTTATTTAGGACCTTGTCTTTAAATAAAGTCTATATATGATCATTACTTAAATTTTTATTCCTATTCCAGAATGCTTTCCCTAATTCTAGACTTGTCTGTCTCACCACTTTCTCAGCAATTCTACTTGGAGGTTAATAAACATCTCGTACTCAGCTTGTGTGAAACCGAACTCTTGGTTTTTATGCAACTCCTCCCTCTACCTGCTCTATCTGTGGCCTCCCCTAGCTCAGTTGGTGGCTATTTGACTCTTCCAGTTGTAATATGACCTTGCAGCCATATTGCACTTTCTTTCTCTCATGTTCCACATTCGATGTATCAGAAAAATCTCCATATAATATGCAGATGCTAGTCGCTCTTCCCAGTCCCACATAAGTTCCCTTCCCTAAGTTACCTTCATTTCTCATGTGGGACATAAGAAGGGCTTCCTAAGAGCTCTCTCTTCTACTTTCCTCATTTTACTACAAAGTATTTCCAACCCAGCTATAGCAAGATCCTGTTAAAATGCAACTCAATTACAACAGCTCCTTTCCTTACAACCCAATGTCTCTTGGAGCAAAAACCAATGTCACAAGATCCAATATGATTCTACCTCTTTCTCTCTCAGCCTTCACTCTTCCTAGTATTCCACTTGTCACTCCCTAGAGAAATACTTCCCTCTTACAAGCTGTGCCTATAATGCTCTTCCCTAAGGAATCTTATTTTTAAGCTTATTTTTAATTGGTAATATTTGTATTTATTTATGCGGTTTAATATGATAATTTGATACATGTATACAATGCATAATAATCAGGGCAAATAGCATTTCTGAATTCTTAAATATATCATTTCTATGTGTTGAGAACCTTCAAACTCTTCTTCAGTTATTTTGAAATACATAATGAAGTGTTATAGACTGCAATCACCTGACTGTGCTATAGAGTGTTAGAATTGATTCTTCCTAGGTATTTTGGTCTCCTGATTACCTATTTCCTAGGTATTTTGGTCTCCTGTATATCTGTTTACTTCCCTCCTTCCTCTAGTGGCCCTCATTCTCTACTTCTACATGATCCACTTTCTGGGCTTCCAATACATACAACATGCAGTGTTTGTTTTTCTGCAGACATTTTGGTATGGCTGCTCACCCTTTGAGTCTTGCCTGTACCAAACTTTCTCAATAAGCCCACCCTGGCCACTCTCTTTAATACTACAAACTACTCTGACTGCCTCCATTCCTAATGCCACTTGACGCTGCTTGATTCTCCCTTTTGTGATAATGCGTATTGTCTTCTCACACAGAATATGTTTGAGAAATTTATTAGGTCTATTGTTTACTGTAAGTCTTTCTTCTCACTCCCATTGAAAGTCCCCAAGGGAAGAAGAGTTTTATATTGTTCATTGATGTATCTCAAACTTTTAGAATGGTGCCTGGTATGCAGCTTATGTTCAAAAAATATTTATTGTATAAATGAGTGAATTAGTGATAGGTCATCATATATGTTAAAATGTATTCAAGTCCTTTGCTTCTCTTCTGCATCCTGAGTGTAATTCTCAAAAGGACACAACCATGTATCCCAGATAGCTGTTGAGGTAGAAAATTATGGCTCTCCTAGTTCATGTGAAAAAGTATACATAGTGTCTGTTTTTAAAAACAAAGTCTTTGATCTCTTTGGCATTGTACTCTTCATTTTGGTTCTAGAAAATTTTCTTGCCTGAAATCCTTAGAACTGTAGACCTTCACAAAAAAACAGTTCCAGTAAAGACAGTAACTCTACAAATTCAAGTGCAAAGGGCCAGGTGTTAAGAAATTTCTTGGGTAAGGTTGGAAAATGAAGACATTTACAGGAATGTAAGTGTAAATGTACTTGAAGGCTTTCTGTAAAGAAACTCTTGAGACATCTGGGCCTTAAATGTTAGTGTGTTACCTACGGAATATAGACTTTGGTTCCTAAAAGCCCCTCATAGTAATTGATTCTTACAGATAAGAGTATCCAAATTACTGTACCCAGCATGGTGGTACACACCTGTAATCCTAGCAGCTTGGAGGCCTGAGGTAGGAGGACTGAAAGTTCGAGGCCAGCCTCAGCAATTTAGCAAGGTCCTAAACAACTTAGTTGAGATTCTGTCTCAAAATAAAAATAACAAGTGTTGAAGGGTTGGGGGTATGGCTCAGTGAAAAAGTCTACTAGTACTAAAAAAATGTATTCAAATTACTAATAGTAACTTTGGAAATACATTGTTGTATTTTTCTTTATCAGGCACAAGAGTCTCGCTTTGTTCCCCTTTGTGCAGAAAGGTAAATATTTATTTATGATGGTGCCGGGATTTGATGTAGGGCCTTGTGCATATTAAGCAAGTGCTATACCACTGAGCTATACCTGTAGCCCCAAGAAACTTATATTTGATAAGTGTAAGAATATAAGCAAAAGCTATGAATTCATTCTCTTGTCTTTATATAAGATCAGCCTCTTCTAGAGGAAAAGGGTTAATGTGGGGAAGCCCACCTTCAAACCCACTACACAAAGCCCAGGATGCTGGGTACTGGTGGCCTAATTTCCAGTTGTAACCCAGCTTGTATCTCAAGTTACGATCTTCAGCAATCAGTTTGGCTTTTTGGGTCTGAGATAGTTTCTTTATCTTTAATATTCTTTGACTTTACAATTTGTCTCAGTTATGTTTATGTTGTTTTGAAAAAAAAAATTCTATTCTTGATTTCATTAACCTGCAAAGCCAAGAAGTTCCTTATGACTAAAGGTCACTTATGATATTCAAGCTATTTTTCTTCCTTGAGTGGAATGTCAGTATCTGCCTTGGAACTTTCTTTGTCTATCATTCAGGAATTTTAGTGGGTGTATTTTGTTTGATTAAAGGTAAGAGCAACATGGCTGTCATTTTTATCCTTAGCAATCTGAGGAAAATTGATTTGTGTTGTTGACTTTAGAGTCAGCTGCATGAATAATTAGCGTCCTGTATTCCTTAGATATCCATCATCTCTTATCAATAAGCTGGAGACAGTGCCATCAAAATTTGATATTTGGAGACTGCTATGAAGGTGGCTTATATTTTCTGTATCAAACTGTTAACTCTTATCTGTTATCTCTATGGGGAAGAGTCTCCCTTTTTACCAACATGAGCTAGCACACTGCAAATTGCTGAGAGTATTTATTGAATGAATGAATGATCAAATGAATGAATGAAAAAATGAATTTTATTTGGGTACCATAGCACAGAGATTGCTTAGACCCTTGACACCTTTACAACTAGAGAGAGAAAGAATTCTAACGGGAAAATGCACTAATTAGGCAAAGATTCAACATATTTCAGGGAAGGGCTCAGTTATGAGCCAAGCGGGTAGGACATTTAACTACTAGACAGGGACAGAGCAAGCCTAGTCTCTAGGCTAGGTTGGCTGAGCTGTTGTCTTAGAGATTCTTAAATTGACAGGGTTTTGGGTGGAATGGTTAAGATTCATTTGGTAACATAAATCTTTCTCTCTTTTTTCCCTCTTAACACTTTTCTCTTTTCATTTGCATTTTCATATACTCTGGCAACTTTATACTTAGAGGTTTATATTTGTGTTTTGTTCCTTAATTTTCAATTTCCTAAAGCTGATTTTCACACAATCATTTTCATCACATTTTAAAAAATTATACCCAATCTAGTTTTTCAACCTAATTTACCTCTTGGAGAGATTGCCAGAAACATTATAGGAGGCTTTATTTGTCTTTTCTCTCCCGAATGCTGCTAGTGTCTAGTACATAGAAAATAGTCAATAGCTTCTTCAACACTGCATCTTATGAATACATTCAAGCATTTAAGGTTGATCATAGCTTCAAAGGCATTCTCAACACTAATATGTATATTTCAGAACATTCACTAAAAGTGTTCTTTGGAAAACCTTTTTAAATTAATTTTTACTGGAAAATTATAAAAATTGAAAAACAATAAACTATTGAATTTTTAAACAACTCTAAACAGTGGTACTTCTAAACTTCAGATGCCCCCCCCTCCCATTTATTTTGGCTGTACTAGTTTTATTATAATTCAAGTGATTTTATTTTCTGATTTTATTGTATTAAGAACCGAAAAAATACTTTTATTTCATGGTTTTGCATATTGAATTTTTCCCATAGTACGTCTCCAAGCCCTCATTTTTTATTATGTTAAATCTAGGATTCCATATCTAAACACATTTCCATAAGTATTTTTGCAGATTCATAGTGTGTTTTATGTTATTAAAAGCATAGTTTATTAAACCTTGTATGCCTTTATTGAAAAATTTCAGCAAATGAAATACTTCATAACAGTTTTTAGTATCTTCCATTTTATTTTCTTCATGTGTAATTACCATAAGATTCATTGTATTATAAATTTCTATATTGTTTTTCAGAATACTTAGGCTGCTTTTTTTTCTCCAGTTCTGAAATTGAGGTTGTGTCTGGCTGTCTTATTTTGAGCATTTATTATAATTTTTAAAATTTATGGTTTCAACAAAGATTGACATGCTGTGACATCATTTCCTTTAATTTTATTTTCATCTAAGTTGGAACATTTTAATTGAATGTACATTGGAATAGATTATTATTTTCTCTTTATTTCTTGAACATGTAGTATTTATTTTATTTTATTTTTTATTCTTTTTTCATCTGGAGAGTCTTTCAGTTTTTTTTGTGATTTACATCTTTTAAAATTTATTTTATACAAGGAGAATTTTATTCAATCATTGGACGTTGGGTTTTAAAACATATAGTTATAAAAGTAAATTATGTTCATGGGAATCAAAATTCAAGCAGTGCTGGAAGATGAAAATCAAAATTAAAAGTCTTTTGCCCCAATCCCCAATTCTCATTCTCATACCTCATCTCTGTTTTGGATTATTTGAGGGTTATCTCTGTAACAATAAATTATATGTATATGACATTTGTTGATTTACCAAATTTAAATATCATCTATTGACTTCCTTATTCTTCTTAAAAGAAAAGGAATTTAGATTAAGCGGGACTTTGATATTTTCCTTTCTTTCATTTTTTTCTTTTCCAAACTTACATATATGCTGCTAAACAGCATACTAAACATGAACTTCTTTGGTTGATCTATGACTTTAGACAATATAATTTTCCTCCCCACTATTATTGAAGAAATTAGCACTCCTGGCTCATTTCTACATTGTCCCTCATAATTTACTGACTTCCAGCTGGTACACTGTTTACATTTTCAATAATAAAGCCATTTTAATTCTTTTTTAAAATTATAAGCCTTTCATGCTTTGGTGACTTTAAAAATAAAAACCAAAATGTATTTATGATATTTTAATTACATAAGCATTATTCACTGCAAAAACTAAGAACTGTTATTGAACCTAAAAACTAAACCCAAGTCTCTTCAGGGAAAATGTTTTTAGCATCAAAGGCAAAAAAATCAACTCCCATATTTTAAGTGCATCAAATGACCAAAATTATGATGTACTTTGGTAATGTCCCTGGTTGAACTGTGAATTCTTTACATAGCTTTTTGTTTAGCCTACACTTTCTAATATCTTATTCCCTCCCCCTTAGATTATATGCCCTCTCTTTACTGGATTTTTGTGCTGTGTTAAAGAAGCCTAATATATGAACTTAATGTGTGTCATTTTTAACTCTTATTAGATTTATGTATTTATTAGGTGTGTTATCATTCTAGATTTAAATATCTAGCATGTGAAGTTTCTAGTGAAAAGCTTTATGCATATCTGTCTTGGTCTTTGTGGCTAGTCTCTTTTTAGTTACTATTTTATACTTGTTTTCAATTTTTATCTTTGGAAAAATTTTAAGCATACAAAGTAGAAAAGATGATAATATAAATCAATAAAAACTCATTACCCAGACTGAAAAATTATGTATGTTTTCCCAATATTATTTACTCTATACCTTCATTTACTTTGCCCAAGTATTTTAGGGTTAATTTTAGAAATTATTTACTCTTACATAAATTTAAATACATTAATAACATAGAAGCAGTATTTTACAACTAAAATGTCATTATCATAATTTATAAAATCAACAATAATTATTTGGTATCATTTAATAATGTGCCTTCAATCAAAGCTCTCTAATTTCCTCAAAAAAATCTCTTCTTACAGATTTTTTTTGTATATATCCTCAGGATTCATGCAAGGTTTATATATTCCATTTGGTTCCTATATCTCTTGAGGCTCTTTTAATCTAAAATGGTCTTTGTTCTCTCTTTTTAATTTATTGCAAAGATTGGATCACTTATCTTGGACAATATCCCATTTTTTGGATTTTCCTGTACCTTTTTGGTGATGTCATTTAACTTGTTCCCTTTTGTCTTGATTTCTTGTAAGTGGAAGTTAGCTATAGAAGTTTGGTGATATTTAGGTTTACCTGAGCTTTATGAGTGATATCATAAGAAGCTTACTATGTGTTGTTGTACTTT
Organism: Spermophilus citellus; assembly: GCF_964194105.1. Classification (NCBI taxonomy): domain Eukaryota; kingdom Metazoa; phylum Chordata; class Mammalia; order Rodentia; family Sciuridae; genus Spermophilus; species Spermophilus citellus. The sequence continues at coordinate 213,785,836 of NC_138184.1, forward strand.
CATGGCTACTTTTGCTATAAAAAGATAGAAAACAGAACAAAACATACTTTATTTGCCAAAAAGCTAATTCAAAGCAAATGGAATTGCTGTTTTGATTGTGACATGGCTGGTTGCCTTGACTTTCTCTGGAGATAGTGTAATGTGATGGTAGTCAGTGAAGCTGAGTTTGAATCTTAGCTCCTCACAGGTTTCTCCCCTAGCAGATCTTATTGGCTCTCATGTCAGAGTACATTCTGACTTCAGCCCCTTCCCCCTGTTATCTCTTGCTTGGATGAGCAGAACAGACTCTCCCTTGGTATTCCCATTCTCATTTTCATCCCTATATACTGTTATCTATATGCCATCCAGAACTTTTCCTTTCTTTCTGTTATTTATTTATTTTTTAAGGGCACAAGTCTTTCCACATCCCTCTCCTATTCCAAATCCTAGAGTGGCTTTCAAATTCCCTTAGAGTAAAAGCTAAAGTCCTTACAAGAGCCCAGAAGTTCCTTCATGTTCCTGACCACCTGTTCAATCCCTTCCTTATCCCTGCTTTTCTCACTCTGTTTCACTTGGATCAAATGCTCTCCTACTCAGACCTTCCATGACTCCTCTACAATAGTGCATTATGGTGAATTGAATTACTGTTCACCAAGACCTACTTCCTCTTCCTAAAGGAGGCTTATAATTCTCAGCCCCACTGAAGTCAGTTTTGGTCATTTGTTCTCCTTTGGTCAATGAAATGAGAATGAAAGTAATATATAGTGGAACCCCGCAGAACTTCAAGGACCAATACCTTTTTTGTCACATTCTCTTTCCCTCTGTCACTGTGACAGGTACTGTTTCAGATGATTCCTGCTTCATGTGTCTGGGTGCCAGAATGAGGTAGCCACTATGAATCAAGTCTCATCAACCTGTGTAGCTACAAACCACCAAGATTTTGGAGTTATTTGTTACCAAGACATGGGCTTCTGTATCACTGAATCAGGGTGTAAGGGTGATCAGCTGTTAGAAGGTAGACTTGGGTTTATTATTGCTGAATATTATCATTCTCGATGAGAACCAGAGAGAGTGGGAGGTAGAGGCAGGAGCAGGGAGGGCAGGGGATGATAAAATACCTGACATCTCTCCACATCCTGATCTTTCAGAATTCCATATTTCAGCGAAAGGAACTGAGCTCTCTTGTACACTGAGAGAGCATGAATCACAAAAATGTTTCCTTGGGGGAAGACAGATGTTAATCAAATAATTGCAAAAGAATGTTTACAAACTGAGATGAAATACAATAGAAATATGCTCTAGCTAGGAGGTTCATGTAGGCTTTTTGTTAAGAAGTTATGTTTGATCTGAGATTTGATGGATTAGTAAGGACCAGCTAGGTAAAGAAGGGCAGATGGAATATTCCAAAGGACTGATGAGTGGTAGAAGTGCCCAGTAGCACTTGTAATCCCAGTAGTCCCCTCTTGTTACTGGGCATTTGTACCAATAACAGAACTCAAAGAAGGATCTTCTGATTTGAGTCAAGATAGCAAAGGGGAGAGAAAAAACACCCAGCCAAGAGGCAAGAGTCAAGTTATGTGTGGACTTGAAGTTCAAAGACCTTTATCCTAAGAACCAAGGGGAACCATGATGTTGAGACCATCCTGCCTTCTGTTTGGAGAATGGGTAGAAGAGGGTTGTTGAGAGCCACAGCCCAGTCAGAATGATGCCAGGCATTTGCCAGAGGGAATGGTTGAAAGGTGACACCAGCAAACCATTGAGATGATGATTTGAGTTAAGCTATATATAATTGCTGTGATGCTATGGCAGAGGGTGGTTCAAACTAACTAGCTTATTATTAAATATTATTATTAAAAGTGAGGTCTTCTAGGTTGAATTTTTTACCCAGACACTTATTCTCTCTGTTGCTTTTCTTTCTTTTGGCTACATTTCCATCTGCGACCATTGTCCTTTGCTCCTCATGAAATACCTTTCTTTACTGTTTCTTACAGAGCAAGTCTGATGCCACAAACTCTCTCGGATATTTTTGGTCTGAGAGTCTTTACCTTGCCTTAATTTTAAACCAGAGTTTTTCCACTGGTTCTAGAATACAAGTTTTACTTTCTTTTCCTTTTCTCTATGGGCATGACATTCCATTGTCTTTTGTTTTGCATGCTTCCCTATGAAATATCTGTTGTCATTTTAACTTTAAAATGACAGTCACCCCCCATGCTTTAATTTTTTTTTCTTCAGCATTTGTTTTAAGCAATTTGATGTAGATGATGGTCCTTTCTGGTGCTGTATTTCTTTTGCTTGAGATTTACCAAGCTTCCTGGACATGTAGGTTATGTTTTCATCAAATTTAGAAAAGTAAAAAGTGGTCATTATTTCTCTATTTTTTTTCTGTTACTCACCCCTTATATGGAACTCCAGTTCATTTGCTATATTGTTTAATATTGTCTCACAGCTCAAAATTTCTTTTTAGTCTTTTTCTCTGTGTTTCATTTTGGTCTCCTTCCACCATCTTTAAGTACTTAATTTTTCTTTTCCAATAACTGCTGTTAATCTTACTCTGCATATTTTTATTTTAGTTACTGTATTTTTCCTCTCTAGAGGAAAAATTTGGGGTTTTCTTGTATCTTTTATTTATTTTTGTTATTTGTTATATTGAATTTCTACACTGTTGATTTATTTATGAGTTTTATAATAGCTATTTAAAATTTTTATTTATTATACACATCCTCTGTGACCTTTAGGGTAGATGGTTTCCACCCAAGGTTTTAGTTACGTTTCCTGTTTACTTGCATGCCTGGAAATTTTAATCTGATGCTGAATATTGTGTGAATTTTACATTGTTGAGTTGTAGGGTTTATGATATTTCTTTAAAAATATTGGATTTTATTCTGGCAAATGGTTAAGCAACTCACGGATAGTATTGATCCTTTTGAGGTTTGATTTAAGCTTTGATAGGAATTATTATTTATTAATAATTATTATAATTATTAATTATTCTGGAATTAATTAAGCCCAACAATTAAGGCATAACCTTTCTTAGGCTTCTACCGATGCTGCAAGTATTACACTTTGTCAAGAGAGATCACAAATCATTCTGAAAGCTGCATGAGCTCTGGAATTCTTCAGCCCAATGCTTTTTGGTGGCTTTTCTCTGATCCCAGGAATTTTCTTCTCATACATACACTGATTTGTATATAACCAAATACTTGGAGAGACTCCTCTTCCTTTTCAGAGTGTCACAACTCTCTCTCTTTCCCTGTATCTTCCTCTTCTTTCATTGTCTTTTGCAAATTCTGGCTAGTTTGACACTCTTACACTCTGATTTCTGTCTACAATACAGTGAGCAAATGGGTCTCTGTTTTGTTTCTATCTCTGAGCTGTGGCCTCTGCCTCCAGCAAGTTTGGAAATTGTAGGGCTCACCTCTTTCAACCAGCATAGTCCTGAGCTTTCTTTGTCCAATGTCTGAAACATTATTTTATGTGTTTTTTTTTTTGTCTGATTGGTTTGTGACTGGAGAGCAATTACTGTCATAGTTTATTCTTCAGGGTAGAAGTAGAATATATTGTACTTTTATGTCTCTGAATAAGGCTGGCTCTTTTTCCTTGAAGAATTAAAACCTGGGAGACAAATTTCCATTATGGAAGAGAAATTCATATTTGTTCTAATTAGTGCTTTGTGGCAAGTAACTTGGGATGGGTTGCATTTTTATTTGGCTTGTGAGTACTCAGGCTTGTTGATTGAATTTTTAGAGAGCCCTGGATTTGAGTGTCACTGTCAGGTAGAGAGTGGTGGGATTGCATTGTTGAAAAAAGCTTAATGGAGATCAGGGGAGGAGTACTGTATGGATGCAGCTGGATGATACCAGAGTGGGAGGCGGGGCATCTGAACCATTGGCTACACAAGTCAGTCCAACTTATTATTGATTCACCTTGTTTATCTTTACATTTTTTTTAACTTTAGATTCTCTTTTTTATTTTCAAAGTCTATATTCTTCATTCCTTACCCCATCTGCTCCTTTTATTACTTGGTAAAGGAACCAACTTGGGTCTTCAGATTTTGAATGACAAGTTTATAATCATTAGATATGAAAACCTAATTGAAGTAAGGAGGTGGATTGACAGGGATATTAACTACACAATCATGAGCCAGTCACTTACAGAATAATTGTTTAGGGTTTGTGACGTGGTTGGCCATCTCCTGGGAGCTGTGACACAGAAGAAAACTGGACATAGTGCCTGCTATCCATAGCTGACATTCTAGTGTAGGCTGAAGGACACTAAAGGAAATGAATAAATACCTAAGATAATCTCATCTTGGATCTAAAGGAAATAACACTGGACTTTGACTGTTATATCCCAGTAACTAATTTGGATTGAGTGGTCTAAGAAAGGTAAAAATAGTGTAAGAGAAATTTGAATAAGTATAACTCATGAAATAATCAAAATGCAAATTTGTTTTTGCCACCTGCTATTGTTAGAAAATTGTATTTTGTGAGAGTATTCTTTCCTTGATTCTGTATAAAATTTTGGGCAGGTTGAATGATTTTCTGGTTGTCTCTTAGGGTTAGTCACAAACATAGTCTCAATGCTATAATTAGAATATCTACCTTAGATATTAACCCACTTTACATGTTAATTCAGGCCCCTTCTCAAATGTTCACTTTTCTCTTTTCATGCCAGGCCTTCAGGGAAGAGGTGTAGTGATAGTGGTAGTTATTGACTTTTTCTCTCTTTATTCATCTCCCTCACCAGGTACAGCTATTGCTTTGCTCTCAACCTGTGTCAAAGGAGGTGGAGGTGTAGCAATGGGAAGAGATAAAGACACAGGGCAGTCTGGATTTTTGCTTGTTGGTGCTGGTACATGATTATACTCACCACAATGCAATGAAATACTATGCAGCCTTAAGCAAAGAAGGAACTTTTCAACATTGACAACACAGCTGAAATGTGAGGACGTTTTGGAAGTGAAATAAGTGTGTCATAGAAAGACAAATAAAAAATTCTTCCAATTATATCATATATCTAAAATAATCAACTTCTTAGAATCAAAGAATAGAATGGCATTTCCAGGGACTGAAAGAGGAGGACATGGAGAATTGGTAGTTAATGGGTATTAAGTTTCAGCTAGGCAAGATGAATAAGCTCTAGAGATCTGCTATGCAAAAATTCTACCTATAGTAAACAATAACATAATGTACACTTGAAATTTGTTAAGAGGGGCTGGGCTTGATGGCACATGCCTATAATCCCAGCGGTTTGGGAGGCTGAGGCAGAAGGATTGTGAGTTCAAAGCTAGCCTCAGTAACTGTAAGGCACTAAGCAACCCTGTCACTAAAAAAAAAAAAAAAAAAAAAAAAAACCATAAAAAAAACAAAAGAAGGGCTAGGGATGTGGCTCAATGGTCAAGTGCCCCTGAGTTCAATCCCTGGTACTCCCCCTAAAAAAATTCACTAAGAAGGAGATTTCAGGTTAAATGTTCTTATCACAATAAATAGAAATAGAAAAAAAAAAGCTAACCATCCCCTACATGGTATTATGGCTTTTCAGTGGTTTCTTGCTGGACACCTCTGACTCCCATGCTGAGTGATGTTCAGAAGCTCTCTGCCTCTCATAGGCTGCTAGGAGCCACAAGCAAATATACGATGTATGGCACCTTTGGTTGTAAAGTGACGCCAGCTAGCCACTGAGATGATTATGTTAAGATTTACATTCATATGGAAATTGGACTCCCGCTGTTCACCTTGGCCTGCTACGGGATTCATGTTACGGGACTCATGGAGAGTTCCCATTGGTTGGGGAAGGATAGTAGGAGGGAATTCCGGGGGAGGTCCGGGGGACCCCCGGTTCCGGGACGCGCGGTTCCGGTCAGACGCCCGCGTGGGAGGACCGGTTTTGGCTTGCTGGCGCTGAGAGTGTTGGCGGCTTTTTCAAAATAAAGTTTTGTTCCTGCTTGAGTGGCTCGTGATTCTGTGCCCAGCCAAGACTGCGGCATTTGGTGGCCCGCACGGGGAACACCTGGAACTTAGAGGTGAATAAAATTGCTTGCCCCTGAGGGAAGGCGACAGGATGGGTGCCCATCTCAAAAAACAATGTGTTCTTGTTTTGATTTATTTTGTTTTTATTTCAAGCTCCCTAGCCCTAGAATTTTCTCAGGCGAACTGGGAAAAATGGTTGGCTCAAGGTTTGAAGTTATTCGGCCCTGAGAAAGAGAAAATAGATACAACCATTCTCTGTTCCGTTTTTGTTTCATTCTGTTTCGGCTTTGTTTTATCCTATCTTATTGGGTTACGTTACCTTTATAGTAGATTAGAATCCAGTAAAAAACAAACCGAAAAACTGCTAAGTAAATTGTTAGAGGTCCAGACTATGGTAGAAAAAACGCTAGGTCAAGCAAAAGAGAAGGTCTCTCAAGCTAGTCAGACAGAGGAAAATTTTAAAAAAGCAAGCTTAGAGGAAAAGCAGCCATCAGGTGGAGAATTACAACAGGAGGTTGCTACTAACTCCGTTCTATCACCAGAGGGCGTAACTCAGCCAACAGCTCCATCTACTGCTGAGCGGCCCTCAACTCCCGTAGTTGATGGACGGAATTCTGAGGCAGGACCCCAAAGATTAGCATGCCCTGTACTTGAGCAGGCAGGAGGGCAACGAATTCACCGTGCTTTAGATTTCAAAACAATAAAGCAATTAAAGGAGGCTGTAACGACCTATGGGCCGCAAGCTCCCTTCACAATAAGCATGGTCGAATCTGTTACCAACTTGGACATGACACCAGCAGATTGGGCTAACATGTGTCGATCTGTGCTAAACGGAGGACAATATTTGTTATGGAAGGTTGCCAATGAGGAATTTTGCATGGAGACAGCTAGGCGAAATGCAGAAGCTGGTTACCCTCAAAGAAATATAGAAATGCTTTTGGGAAAGGGACCTTATGAGGGTCAAAGACAGCAAATTGAATATGACCCTGGCGTATACGCACAAATTGCTGTAGATGCAGTTAGGGCATGGAAAACTTTACAGGGGCATGGAGACTTACAAGGTCAATATCTAAGGTAATACAAGGAACTAATGAACCTTACGCTGAATTTGTAGATAGACTTATTCAGTCAGCCTCTAGGATATTTGGTAATACAGAACAGGTAATGCCATTTATAAAACAACTGGCTTATGACCAAGCAAATCGTTGCTGCAGAGAGGTCATTAGACCATGGAGACATGAAGATTTAAACACATATATTAAATTATGTAGAGACATTAATGAACAAGGGCAAGTCTTAGCAGCAGTACAACAGGCTTTAGATGCCAGGCCAAAAACATGCTATAATTGTAATCAAACAGGACATTTTAAAAGGAGTTGCCCCGTAAGAGGAGGGTTTAACAAAGCTGGATATCAAAGGAATAGAATACCAGGTATTTGCCCACGATGCCATAGAGGAAAACATTGGGCTAATGAATGCCATTCTCAAACCACCATAGAGGGTATTCCGTTATCAAAAAACGGACAAGGACCAAGTGTTTACCCACGATATCGTGGAGAAAGGTATCAAGCTCCACTGCCAAAAAACGGATTAGAGGGCCCAATGCCCCGGGGCCCAAAACCACAAATATATGGGGCAATGGAGGAACCCAACAGCACCATCAAGGTAGTGCCCAGGACGCATTATCCATTAAATCCCTCATCAGACAAACTAGAGGGAGCGCAGGGCTGGACATCTGCTCCTCTGCCAGAGCAGTACTAACCCCAGAGATGGGAATTCAAATCATTCCCACAGGAGTAAAAGGACCTCTTCCCCAGGGAACAGTAGGCTTATTATTGGGACGCAGTTCTTCTACACTAAGAGGACTTATGATAAGTCCTGGGGTAATTGATCCCGATTATGAGGGTGAAATAAAAATTATAGCTAGTTCTCCAAGAGGTATATCAGTAATTTCACCAGGAGATAGAATAGCACAGTTATTAATAATACCCAGCCTGCATGATAAATTTTCCAGTTGTAATGTAGAAAGAGGTTCCAAGGGATTAGGTTCCACAGGTGTAGATTGGGCTATGCTGTCTTTGAATTTAGATTCTCGCCCAATGCTAAAATTAAATATTCAAGGACATGACTTTAATGGGCTGCTGGACACAGGAGCTGACCTTAGTGTCATCTCTCGTCAAGAATGGCCAAAACATTGGCCATTACAACAAGCCACTCAAACGCTTCGAGGCCTAGGAGTGGCGACAAATCCCCATAGAAGTGCTATGGTATTAGATTGGAGGGATCCTGAAGGATGTGAAGGAACTATACAGCCCTATGTATTAGATCATCTTCCCGTAAATTTATGGGGACGAGATGTCCTAGATCAATTAGGATTGACATTAACAAATAACATCAATCCTAACGCGCCCACTACTAGAGCTAAACAAGGCTTTAGGAAAGAAAAAAGATTAAGAGAACAAGAACAAGGCATGACAGCACCTATTCAAATAGATCAAGAAATAGATAGACATGGTTTGGGTTTTCAGAAAGGGCCACTGAGACAATCAAAATTACTTGGAAATCAGAAAGACCAGTGTGGGTTCCTCAGTGGCCCCTAACTAAAGAAAAGATACAAGTAGCCCATGACTTGGTCAGACAACAATTAGCGGAAGGACATATACAACCTTCCGTATCCCCCCATAATACTCCCATTTTTGTCATTAAAAAGAAATCTGGTAAATGGAGATTATTACAAGATTTAAGAGCCATTAATAATGAGATGGTTATTATGGGACCTGCTCAATCAGGGATTCCTCAATTGTCTGCTTTACCAAAAACCTGGCATGTTTTAGCTATAGATATTAAAGATTGTTTCTTTTCAATTCCAATTCATCCCGAGGATAGTCCACATTTTGCATTTACTATCCCTGCACTGAATCATGAAGGTCCTGATCAGAGATATGAATGGAAAGTACTCCCTCAAGGGATGGCTAACAGCCCAACTATGTGTCAAATTTATGTTAATAAAGCAATCCAGCCACTTAGAAACCAAAATCCTGAACTACAAATATTTCACTATATGGATGATGTGTTATTGGCACATAAAGATAAAAACACATTACTAGAATGTTATGCCACACTTACAAACTTATTGAAAAATTATAATCTAGAGATAGCAATAGATAAAGTACAATTAAATCTTCCAATTAATTATTTAGGAGTTCTATTATCCTCAACCATGGTCCGTCCACCAAAAATTCAAATACGAGTAGATCAACTCAAATCACTTAATGACTTTCAAAAGTTATTGGGAGACATAAATTGGATAAGGCCTTATCTAGGCATACCAACAGGAGAGTCAGGACCTTTATTTGATATTCTAAAAGGTCCATCAGATCCAAATTCACCCCGCATGTTAACGCCTGAAGCAAGAAAAGCATTAAAAATCATTGAAACATATATGGAAAATATGCATTTGGATAGAATTGATATAAGTTTGCCTTTATTATTTATTGTACTACCAACAAAAAATATTCCTACAGGAGTATTTTGGCAGGAAGGTCCATTATTGTGGATACATTTATCTTATTCTCCTAACACTATTCTTACTAGATATCCTGAGGCTATAGGACAATTAATACTCAAAGGAATAAAAGCAGCAAAGGGAGTGTTTGGAATTTCTCCCAATAAAATTATTACTCCATATACTATGGATCAAATTGATGAGTTAGCTAATGAGTTAAATACTTGGGCAATAATCATGTGTAAAACTAGTGTTTCATTTGATAATCACTTACCATCTAATCCTTTATTGTCTTTTTGGTCTAAGCATCCTGTAGTTTTTCCAAAAATGACAAGAAAAACCCCTATCATAAATGCTCCAAATATATTCACTGATGGGTCAAACAATGGTACAGCAGCAGTAGTTACTCCTGATCAAACTTTTACATTTTTAGTACCCAAACAATCAGCTCAAAAGGTAGAGCTTAATGCAGTATTACAAGCTTTTATGATGTTTAAAGATTCTGTATTTAATTTATTTTCTGATAGTCAGTATGTAGTTAATGCTATAGTATCCCTTGAAGATGCTGGTAGGATTTCACCTTCTTCTACTGTTTTCTCTTTGTTTTCCGCTATACAAAGTCTAATCTGGGACCGAAAAGATCCATTCTTTATAGGTCATATCAGGGCACATACAGGATTGCCTGGAGCCCTTAGTATGGGCAATGAACTAGCAGATAAATCTACACATGACATACATATTTTCTCCACAATAGAAGAAGCTATAAATTTTCATAAAAGGTTCCATGTCAATGCTAATACTTTACAAAAACGTTTTAAAATAACTAAAGAACAAGCCAGACATATAATAAAACAATGTCAAAATTGTGTGACATTTTTACCACAAGTTAATCTTGGAGTCAATCCTAGAGGACTGGTACCTAACCATATTTGGCAGATGGACGTCACACACTTGCCAGAATTTGGAAAATTAAAATATTTACATGTTACAGTTGATACCTCTTCTGGATTTTTGATGGGCTCCCTTCATGCCGGAGAAAAAACTAAAGATGTTATAGCTCATTGCTTACAAAATTTTGCCACTGTGGGCGTTCCAAAACAGTTAAAAACGGACAACGGTCCTGGTTATACTTCCTCCTCTTTTAAACAATTTTGCTCATCATTTGGTATTACTCACATAACAGGAATTCCATACAATCCACAAGGACAAGGCATAGTTGAAAGAGCTCATCAAACTATTAAAATGTACTTATTAAAACAAAAGGAGGGAATTGGAAAGGGGTATATATCCCCCAAAGATAAACTTAAAATAACCCTTTTTACTCTAAACTTTTTAAATTTAGATTCATCGGGACTTAGTGCTGCGGAAAGACATTTGTACCCCAAAAATGTACATAAGCCTAAGGTACTTTGGAAAGATATTCTAACAGGACAATGGAAAGGCCCAGATCCAGTGATAGTCTGGAATCGGGGCGCTGTCTGTGTTTTCCCACAGGATGAACAGCAACCGATTTGGATTCCAGAGAGATTAACTAAAATTTCTACAGAAAAAGAAGATGATTTGACTCAAATCCATAACAGCTGACATCCAGAGCTCCGGCTTGGCTATTCTTACATCTGCGACAGTGATTAACCAAGGTGGTTTTTTTTTTTTCAATATCTATTTTATTATTGCATTTTTCCACATCATAAAGTTCTATTTTATTTTTGAGCTCATAGAAACCTAGGTTAATGTTTTTCTGATCAGTTTTATTTTTTGACTGTGTTTTATTTTTTTGACTGTGGAGTTTTTAAACATTGCAATGGAGATTTCACCTAAGTATAGTTACAAGGCCTTTATTTACTATTGTCTTATGTGTTGTATGTTGTGTGCACACTTCTGTTTAGTGTTGTATGTCTGTATGTGTGTATGTCCATATTTCTTATATGAGGAGCGCTCATGAAAAAATGGATCCGAATTTTTTCTTTATTCACGTGATTTATATGGTTTAATTTAAATTAGGTGAACAGCTGTTTATGATTGTTTTTAAAGATTGTTAACAGATCTGTTTGTTTACTAATTTAAATTAGGTAAACAACTGTTAAGGATTGTTTTTAAAGGAGTTTAACAGATCTGTTTGTTTACTTTCACCTTTCCTTTTCATTATATTTAATAATTCTGTTCAGGATAATGTCTCTTTAGCATCATTGCCAGAATTTCCATCTCCATCCCAATTCCGGTGAAGACTGAGATAAAACCAAACTACAGATTCTATGATAGCTATCACAATAAACTGTATAAACTGATGCATCAATGAATATAATGCTCAATCAAGGACTTGATTTACTTTGGGATATAGACATGAACTGCTTTTTCCCCTTGCAGTTCTTGAGCCCGTCACTTCTTGTTTCTGCCTTTAGTTGGTGCTTGATCCTCTCTTCTGATGAGCTGAGACTCGACTGACATTTTGATGTCTCTTTTTTTGGCTATTCAACTATTGTCATCTTTTGCATGGGACAAGAGTTTGAGACAACTTTTGGGTGGTAAAATCAATCTTTAGATGACTGTAGATTTTTCTTAGAGGATGGGAAAGAAATCAGCCAATTTAGATATGTTGAATTTTAGCAATTCATTATGGAGAAAGTATTCATGTATATTTCTAGCTAAAATTTGTTAAATGTACAAATGAAAAAAAATCACCCTACCTCATTAGTTCCTTTAAGTTCTGCTGAGAAATACCATCACAGAGCAGCTGACATAGTGAAGACAAAGTGCAATGGTGGCCTTTCACCAGCACAGAGCTGGTCCTTTGTTTCCTTAGCTTATCAGTTATACTGGACCACACATCCATTGATTTGGAAATGATATCCTGGCAGCTGGAGTAAATAAATCCCCTGACTGGTACTAAGTCCACATATGCTAACAAAATTAGTCAAAGTTGGTATAAGTCAGGGAAGAGGTAAACTATGCTCTCCTAATACTGTAAACCTGGAACCAGAATAATTAATTTATGGTACAATCTACCTGATGCTGTTTCTGTAATCTCCTTCTGATGTATGAGGAACTATGCACAAAGGGCATGTAGGGGAGATTTGGGCCAGAATTCCCCTGTTTATTCCCCCGGGCACCACATTTTCTGGTAACAAGAAATAAATAGCTTCTTATTTTAAATATGGGCTGTCTCAGGTGACTGAACAGTTAAGTTTCTTGACATGGGTTTGCAAGAATAAAAAGCTTATTTTTCTTCCTGTCCCTGATAACAAGTGATGTTCTAGAAGAAAATAACATTAGTTTGTGACTTAAGGTCTGTTTATCACACAATCTTGTATATAGTGGCAGCAACTTAATAACTTTATATTTAATCTGTTCTACTAATATTCTTTCCTTCTCTCTTACAAAATGACCCTGGAACTTTATGTAACAGATAATGGCTTGTCAGTTTTTATTTCCACTTAATCTAGGGGAAAAGTCTTTCTGATAGTGTCTTAAATGCCAGTAGATATAACTTTAGTCAACACTTTATCGCTGAAATTCATTAGAAGCTAGCATTTACCCATTTTTGTAAAATTTTAAAGAACATTATAAAGCACTTTCTTACCTCCGTAATGCCCAAGTATTTCTCTATACATATTCTGTTCATCTGTCTCTATTTCTTGTCATGCTAAGTAATTATTTAATAGGACCTTTAGTTTTATGTGTAAATCATCTCTCTTTAGCTCTGATGAATTTTTATTCTCTCCATAAACTACCTCTTGGCTTGATTTACTCAAAGAGACCAATAAAATAGGATCTGAATTCTCTCCATAATTGACAATGCTTCATTTCTTTTAGAGCTGAGCTGACTCAACATTAGACCTATCTAGTTGACAAGTGCAAGATGGATGAAAAATCATTTAGTCGCCATTATTCTCAAGGCAGCTCTATTATTGCCATGTGAACAATATAGAAAGGAAGATCTGTGATGTTGAGACAGATAAAATATTATGGCTCTTATGGAGATGACTTTACATACATGAAGCTCCTGAAGTGGTTTTGTAAGGGGAATGAGTGTTGGTTTGATGCATCTGGAGAAACTTGATAGAAGGTATCAGTGAGAAAAGTAGGCTGGGAAGAGAACTAGCCACAAAAGACAGTCCTGAGAGGGAAGTTAGTCTGTCTAATACTATAAGAGCTCTGGCGGATTGGGGTAATCATTGCTTCTGAGAAGACTAATCCTATAAAGTAGGACCTGGTAAGGAGGACATTCAAAACTGGCCAGTGTAAGGGGATCATTTACTCATTCCCATCTGTTGAGGTGGTGCCTGAGAGGCCTGGAGAGAAAAGTGGTTTTTGAAAGGAAGAATGGTAGACATGGTCTGAGCAGGTAGACTTTCAGTTGCTTGTGATTTAGGTCCTGGGATAAGGAGGACAGACTAGAGCGTTTGGGAGTCAACGTGAAAGCCTAGATTTTTGATCCATGTGACATAGTGTGGTGGAAAGACTTTGTGCTCAGTTCATGGCTCCATGAGTATGAGGGTGTCCCATGTATGGTGGTTAAAAGAAGTAAGCCTTCAAGCCCGGCCTAGTAGATCTCAATTTTTAGGCAACTTAGAAAATATAGCAGATCACAATAAGTAATTAAAATCATCTATAACCTTGCACCAAGGATTAACTGCTTTTAACAATTTATGCTGCTACCAATTTGTTTGTTTGTTTGCTCATTCATGTATCTTTAATGTTTGGGATTAGACAGATCCTCAAATACTATTTTAAGGTGACAATTTTCATGTCACATATTCCTGAAAAGCATATTTAAAGTGAATGATAATATTTCATCATAGAGCCATAAACTGATTTATCTCTGTAATGCTGTGCACTTATAATGGAAAAAATAAATAGATGAAAGGAAACAATTGAAAGTATTGCCAGCATCCAGGACAGTGCCTGACACAAAGTAGACACTTGATAAACATTAACGACATTGAGGGTTCTAATCCATGAGCATGGTGGGTTTCTCCATTTATTTAGGTTAACCTCATGAGTGTTTTGTGATTTTCTGCATACAGGTTGTTTTGCTACGTATTTCATTTTAAAAAAAATAAATGTGAATGGGATTATGTTTCAAATTTTAATTTCTGCAAGTTTATTGTTAAGGTAGAAATGCGATTGAATGTTTTATGTTGGTTTTGTACCCCATGATCTTGCTGAACTAATTTATCCTAAGACTTTTTTGGTAGATTTCTGGATTTTATGTTGACAACCATACCATCTACAAACAGAGGATTGTATTCTTTCTTTCCAAACTGTATGCCTTCTGCAATAGCTTTTAAGCTAGATAAGTTTACTACCTTTTTCTAACATTAGTTATTTTTGAAGATATCAGTTCAGTAGTCTTGTAGACTATACTACAGTCTGGGCCTTTTTTGTTTGTTTGTTTGTTTCTTTGTGGTGTCATTCACTGTGTTTCTCCAATTCTGCATTTCTTGTAAATTGGAGGTCAAGTCTGGAGGCATGAGTAGACTTAAATAGTTTTTGCAATAGTATTTCCTAGGTGATGCTGTGCACTTCTTGTTGCATGACATTAGGAGACTTGAAAAATCATGTTGTTTTTTATCAGTGATTCTAAGTTTGATCACTTGGTTAAGGAGTGGGTTGCCAGAACTCTCCATTAATAAAGGTGCATTATTGCTTTAGTTAGTAATTCTGACACAATTCTTTGGAGATTTGAGATAGCCCATTCCCTCATAATCCTTTCTATAATGGTTTAGTATGCATTGATACTGCCTGTGTCAACTATTTTATTAAGGTTTGGTGACTTTAAATTCTTTCATTCCTTCTTCATTTATGAGCTGATATTCTGTAGTAATTTTCTTATCAACTACAACTGAATTATGTTCTTTTTCCTGAAAAGTCAGGGTAAATGTTAGTTCATTTCTTTTTATTTGAACTTTTAGAAATATGATATAATCACCATCTCTATTTCTCCCCTCCCTTTTTAAATTCCTTCCTCTCCTTCTCTTGTTTTCATTAGTGATGTCACTTAAGATGTGATTTTTTTTTCCAATCAGTTATTGCCATTATTGTTTCTAATACTCAAATCTCCCAATATGGCTAGTGGAAGCCCTGTTAAATTGACTCCAGTATCTTTATGACATTAGTCATTATTCTTGGACTACTTGCTTGTTTTATGGTACAAGATGTCCCAAATTCTCCTTGTTTTTTTTTTTTTTCTGCCTAGACCTAAAATAGAACCCTTGGTTCCTTTTGTAAGGACTGGTAATTTTCCTTTTCTTAATTTTTGCCCCCTATCTTTGAGTTGGATGTTACATTTGGAAAAGGGGGCAACCTACCTGAATATTATGCAGTGTTTTCGATTCTATTATTTTCTCTCTTCTGTAAAATAGAAAACATTATGATTGATTCCAACATCACTGTTTCTAGTATTTGGTTGATGGTAAGTCTAGACCACATGTCCTGCAGAAACTCCGACATATTCAGGAATGTCTTCATATTTGAAAGAGAAGAGCTGCTGGACTCTCATTTTGCTGTAAGGGTTTAGGAACATGATAGGAACAAAACAATGGCCAGCCAATGGAAATTGACTGTGGCCCTTGATATGGATATGGTGGGAAAAAATAACCTCTTAAATACCTAAGTTATGGGCCAATTTAAGGCTTAAATCCTTTGAAGAGGAGGGCAAAGATGGCTAAGCTTAGCATGGACAGACCACTGGGGAATGAAGAAAAAAGAATATTGTATTCACAAAATACTAGACTATCTTTTGTTTCATTTCCTAAAATCTTTCTTTGAGTCAATAAACATTTATTGAAGGATCAAATATATGCATGTAGTTAGGCCCTAAATATATGAAAGCAAAATCATATTCTCTATGTTCAGTTGGTTCACTGTCCATGGGAGAGACAGACAGATAACCTCTAGGTAGCCACAGGTGTTGATAGGAGGCTTTGGGAGCACTGATGTAGACATCTGATCTACACTGTGTGTGTAGAGGAGGGTGGGTGTAGGGTGAGGGTGGGTGATTATGTTCATATTTGTGTCAGAAAGATTCCTAGAGGAACTGAACCCTGTGTGAGGTCTTAGATGTTTTAGGGAGTTGGTATGAGGTTGGGGACTCCTTGGTTTAGGCTTCAAGTATTAGGATGCATATTGGAAAGCAGGGCCACATTCACTGGATGGATTTTCCATGTCCTCAGGGAGTTATCTGAGACCTCTCTTTTTAAAATTTTTTCTTCTTGTGCATTAGACAGTGTGTTCCAATATTTAATTTTTGTTTGTTTGCATGGAAGGCAGATAACATCAGCATCACCATTACAGAGATCTGAATTCCTTATAATGCATAAAATCTTGTATCTTTCCCTACAGCCTGGGCTATCAGCTGCAGTGACCCTTGTTGCCAGAGTTCTCTGTGTTTTATAGTGGGTTACAATGAATTGCTCAGTGCTATCCAACCTGCTTAGTTTCACCCCTTTTAAGGTCAAAATTCATAGGATGGTGACAGATTCTGTTATGATCTAGCATCACATCTCCTGGGAAATGATTATTGCTGCAATCTTTTTAAGACCATCCATCAGTGAAGGAGTGGTTCCCAAATCTTTTCTGTTTTCTCTCTTTGAGTGCACACAAGCAGTTCTGCATACTGCTTTCAGTAATGTCTCTTATGCAGTGAGTCTCCAAAGGAATGTGATGTAAGGCCTGTGGAGCTTAGAAGAGATTTGCAGGAGATGTATAAACAACTTTCCCACCTCCACAACCTGGCCAACACATAAACCCTGGGAATCTGTGCACTAAATCACCCAATTTACCCCAAACAGAAGCAGCTCCAACTGGACTAGCATAAACAGGTTTTCACACTTAAAAATGAAAACAATTTGTTTCAATTAGATTCAACCAACATTTCTTGAATGCTTAGTGCAAGAAGTATACTTCCAGGTGAGAATAGCTAAGACGATATGGTTTCTTCCCTAAGGAGACTTCTAATTTGGAGGAGAGCAGGTATATTCAGTTATATACTTGGGGGAAAATTAATTATTTCAGTTAATTTGGGGTTGGGGAATGACATGTTTTGTCTAGGCAAGTGCTTAGAGCAGAGGAGATGCAGCCTTAACTGTCAAGGAGGTTGGTTGTGGGGAGTGGGATTCCATGTGTTCTGGGTTCCTGTGGGGTGCTGAATCATCCAGGCCTAGACCAGGAAGGACAACATGTCATTATAGGCCCTTGTGGTTATAGGGGTTGGAACCAGGTGAGAAGATAGAATTTTGTGACACAAAAGGCAAGGATTAATGGAATAAAATATTCCTTGGAAGGTGGTTAGAAGTCATTAGGAACCATGAGGTCAGGTACTCAACAGACTCCAGGAGAGGCTCTTTGCTGACAGGCAGGAAGCTTGATATGTGGTACCTGTTTAGAGACAGCCAGAGCTTCTGACTTTCTTCAATTTTCCTGCAGTCCCAGGGAATGGACAGGTTAGTGTCACAGGCAAAAGAGTGGTAGGACTGCAGTTGACCAACCAGGGTGAATAAGACAGCGGAAACTAATTCCTGCACTCTGCCGACTGGCATAGAGAGCAAGGCAAGCCATTGATAAGTGCTGAGCTCAGTAGTAGCCCAAGAAAAATGGCCTCTTGGCGCCATATTATTCTGTCTGGGGAGGAAACAAATCGACTCGTCGTGGCCCACTGTTATGAATCTGTGTAGCATCTTGGAAGGGAGAATCGGTGCCATCAAACCTCAATACAACTGCTTTAAAGTATTGGCTAGAGTTTTACCACAAATTACATTTTCCTTAGATTTATGAGCTTTAAAGAACTGAGGTAACGGATATTGAACACTGGAAAAGAACCTCATCTTGATGAAGATGTGCTTACGCAGGACATATTTTTCCTTAAAGCTTTTCTTTAAAGGCTTTCTCTTCCCCTGAATCATACACGTGTGAATAATTCATTGGTCTTGTCTTTTATTTCCTATTTCTATGATACTTACTTAGTTCTTGTGAGGGACATGCATGACACATAATCCATAGGCTCAGCCCCTTTGCCTCCCTTGGGAGGGAGAGCTCAGCCATCTGACAAGTCTTAGGGAGCCATAGAATGGCCACAAGAGTGTGAGTTCTTCCTCTCACAGAGCCCAGGCAAATGTGTGTCCAGGAACAGTGGAGACCACAGTGTGGCTAAAGCTACTGATGTGTCTCCAAGAGGAAATGCTAATGGATGGCTTGCAGATAATTATGGGAATATCATTTGAAATCTTTTTCACTTATCGCAACAGATAGAATTGTCTCTTCAGTGCCCATTCCTGGTTCAGGGAAGAGCAAGTCTAAGAGCGGGCTTCAGGCAGTGGGTATGTTGGATGTTATTCAAATGTAGTTGGGCATTCTGGTCCCTGCTTTACTTTATGGTGAATAAAGTATTTTAAGAAAAGTACTAGGCACAGGCTGAATCTGAACCCTACATGCTTGTTTAGGTATAAATGAGAAGAGTTGTTCTCTCCATTTTTAGAGTTTATAGGAAGGCAGAAGGACCACATTTATATACTTTTCCACTTGTGGGAGGACTTTGTCAGATTGTAAATACACAAAATTGTGTCAAACCAATTGAAATGTAGAAGGTACAGTTAGCTAACTGATGGCTCTGCTTATATAATTCTCCCCCCTCTTCTGCCCCCTAATAAATATATAAAGGAGAACATAAAAGGAAAGAAAGAAAATCCTTAACCCAACCATTTCATTCTTGGAAGCAGCTCTATTTACCCCACTGAATTAGTAAAGCTTTATTATGCAAAAATGTATTCCAATCAGAAGTACTTGGACATTCTTGGCAAAGCTACCTATCTGCAAGGTTAATTCACAGACGTTACTTTTTGTGAGAATAATTTAGATGGGGGGAGGTTGGCATCAGGGCCAATCTTGGGGGACTAGGGGTGTGACCAAGCTAGAAGTTTAAATTTATTCCTCATTGGGAAACAGGTGTCAGGGCATAAAATGGGGAATGAGGTGGATAAGACATTACTTGCTTGATAGGTCAGTGCATTTCACTGGTATTTTAGAATTCAGCATGAGAGAAGAGAGAACTGCTTGGGGATAAGGGGAATGAGAGAGAGAGAGAGAGAGAGAGAGAGAGAGAGAGAGAGAGAGAGAGAGAGGGAGGGCGAGCCCTCGGGCTCTATCCTTAATTAGATGGTCCATAGGATGGTAATGTGGATCTACGAGCTATTTTGATGACTTGAAAATCTAAGAGAAATTATACATTTATTCACAATATTGTTGCACAGACTAAAATGTCAAGTTTCTTTGCTTTGGGCTGGGTTTATGTAAGTTCATTGTAATGAATTTATCTCTTTCAGAATTCTAACTATTGGCAGCTATATTTGTTAAATTAGTGAAAAGGGAAAATGAATTATTACTTAATATGTTCATCTTGAAAATCTTTCAAATCACAAAATCTTTCAAATCACAAAGTCTACAGAAGGAAATGATCAGAAGACTTTAGATGGAAAAATAGTTGATAGTTACTATCCTAGAGTAGAGGGATCCTGTCTGGCAGGTCTGATATATTTTTCTTTTGTACCATGGGGCCTCAGAAAAGCTCAATGATGATATAAATTTGATCTTTGTTCTAGTTATGAGACAAATAAATCCTAGTCTTTCTGAATAGACACATCTGATCCAAGCAAATACAAGAAAGGTCAGCTTAGTGGTGAGTCTAAGGTAGGTAATATTTACCATCCCTCAATAGAATTAAGTTTGCAAGGGAAATTCTTTTTATAAGATTCAGGAGCTTCTTACCATTGGGCACACAAGATGCATGATTAGACAATTGCCCTTTCCTTTAAGAATGCTTGGTTTGGGAAATAGGTCCTCATGATGCCGTAGTCGGCCATTGGCTGGCTTCATCCTAGGACAGCAAGATGCCACTTGGAAAAATATCCCTCAGTCTTCTTATGTAGGACAAAATCCAGTATTAGAAAATACAATAAGCTTTTAGGGTAAACTCCTTCATCCCTCAAACCAAAAGTTTTCAATGTATATTTATGAATCGAAGACATTTTTGGGGGGAGGTAGATACTGGGGTTTGAACTCAGGGGCATACTTGACCACTGAGCCCCATCCCTTCCTATGTTGTATTTTATTTAGAGACAGTTGCTTAGCACCTTGCTTTTGCTGAGGCTGGCTTTGAACCTGCAATCCTCCTGCCTCAGCTTCCTGAGCTGCTGGTGAACCAAAGACTTGAAAACCTAAGTGCCTAGAAGAGGATATATTTATTTTATAGTAAAGTAAAATCAGTTTAGTGATTAAAACTTAAGGGTATTTTATGTTCAGTTCTTTCTAAATCTGATTTCAGAGAAGATAGGCAAGGTATTGGCTGTTCTAAAGACTTTAAAAAGGAAAGGGAAGGAATCAAAATGAGAAAATCCTGGAACAGGATGGCCTCATTGTTGGCCCTGAGGGGTCCTGTGTGTTTCTTCTATGTTCAAAGGCCAGTGGAGGCTGAGGAGAATGTAGGGTCCATCACAGTTGGTGCAGACAGGTGCAGCTTCTCTGAAAACTTCCGTTTCACTCTGAAAACTTCTGCTGCGAACATTTTTGTTCTTCTTCTTCTTAGTGAAAAGTCATACAACAAACAATTTTCCCAAAATTACCCTGTCTCCTGGCATCACTTTGGCTTCCAATCAGGGGAGCCCTCTTGGATTTATATCGGGGACCCCAGCGGATTCTGCAGATTGTCCTTCTCTGAACTCTGAGCTCTTGAGAGAGTTCTGTGCATGATAAAGCCATGGGCCACCTAATTTACAAGTTCTGCAGTTCCAGAGCCTGGCTTTACTAATGATTTCTGACTGCTTCTTTTTCTTTAAAAGGGCCAGGTTCTTATTTGTTTTCAATTCAGAACTATTTAAATATGGCAAAGGGATCCTTAAAAATAGTTATGAGGTATCTTCACCAAGGACAGTTCTATCATCCTGAGATAAGGGAGACTTGTTACCTCTGAGATAATTCTGACATCCCTTAACTATATTACAGATGCAGGGAAGTGTATCAGAAAGGGGGTATATTGGATTCAATGACATTCAATTACAAGGAAGAAAACAGAGATTAAGCATTAAGCAAAAGCCATCAGTCAAAGGAAGAGTTTGTTTGGGGAAAAAATGATCCAACGAGAACTATGTGTGCTGGAAGAGAGGGGAGGATATAACAAAACAAAACAAAACAAAACACAACAAAAAATTTTAAATTCCCTAAGTGAAAGAGAAAAGAAATAGATTTCAAATTTTAAAAATTCTACTCTTCATTTCCCACCCACCCCTAATACAAGACCAGGGTTTGAAAGAAACTTTAATTAAGCTTGTTCTGAGAAACATCTGAGTCTCTTCATTCCAATTTCTTCTAGTGAGCTTTTGGGAGCACAGATATTAAACACCGTGTGTTCCTTTCATTGTCTTAGGGTTTCTGAAAGGTGTTTCCCCATCCAGGCCCTGTCCCTCTTGGACTGAAGGCTCTTCAACTTTGCTGCAGGGATCCTGACCTCTGTGTTATGGTGAGAGTGCCAAGCCCCTCTCCCCATACCAGGACTTGCCCTGTAGCCTCTCCAACTTTCATTTCCAAAGGTAGCCACTGTTAACTGGCAGTTCAACATATTTAGATTCAATTCTTTAATCCTGTATTTAATGCAATATTTATTTCTTGGGAGCAGTAAGAAAATGTAGGGTCATTACAAAGATCCCAGGACTAAAACAAGAATTTAATTTCAGCACCTCATCTTTGTGCTCCTGGAATGTTTTCAGCATCCTTTTAGGGTCTCAAGGTGTTATCATTATTAGCATGTAAATAATCAGAGGAAAAGATATAAAAAGACATTCCCAAAGATTTTCTATCCTTCTGCATATGGGTAATTTAACAGCTAATTATTCAAAATCCAAGCTTCCCAGGGAGTAAAACCTCCAGGTTAAATAATTATTTTGCTACATTTGGATGGGGAAAGAGTTCAACAAATTAAATGATGAAGTCGATTTTCCGAGGTAATAAGATAATCTTCATCATTATCATTTCTTGTGAAAAAAAAAAGGTAGCAAAAGAGAAGATTTGAGAAAGACCATAAACGATGAATAATTTGAGCTGAAAATGATACCATAGAGAAATGAAAAATAATGGAGATTGGGTTGCTTTTGGAGAAGATGCGGAAGGATAACTACCATCTAGAAAGAGTTTTAATTTCATAAAACTGAACAATGCAAAGATATTAAGATGAAAAGGGCTTAAGGCAGGGAGAGTGGGGCTCTGCAGGACTTAAAGGGATCAAATACTGGGAGTCAGTGTTCAGGGAGGGCACTTATTTGATTTCTCTGGTGACCTTAAGGTAGGGCCAACTATTTGTTCTGAATCATTTACCTATATAAGACAGAGACATGGATGAATGATTTTTAGAAGTTTCTTGAAGCTTAAAAATTTCCATTCTCCAATAGCTTAATATGGTTTTCCTTTGAACTGTATTGTTATGTAAAGGACACTGATGTTTCCTATCTTGTTTAGCAGGGTTGTCATCCCCAAAGTCCTCCTGTTGATAGATCTCAAGGTTAATTTTTCACTCCTCCTCCTCCCTTACCACACCTGCATCTGGTACTTGATTGATCCTCTTTAAAAGGCCAAAATATTTAAAATACTGGGAAAGTGTCTCCTCCTATCCCAGGTATTGCTTTACATAGCCAAATTCCTATTCTTACAACAAACTTTTAGGAGGCATTATTAATTCTCCATGAGATATAGTATGGATGAAGAAATGGGGACAAAGAGGCTTAAGTAAGATAATTATAAGGGAAAGCATTACTTTAAACTCCTTTCTAATCCAAACTTTGTTCCCTTTGAACTTGTCATAAAGTGAGAAATAAGTAGTAGCCATTGCTTTTCTTAATTCCTAAACTGTAACTTTGGGAAAGTATACTTCTTTTCTGACTTCTGAGTCCTTATTACTCTGGAGCCTGGTTCTTTTTTATTTTTCTTGATTAGGCTATATAGAGCCCTACAGAGTAGTGGAAGAATAGCTCATTTTTTTTAATCCTTTAAGATCTACCTTGATTTAAGTCAACAAATTTTTTGGTATGTGCCACCTGTTCATATTTTTCACCAAAGAATATTTGGTTCCCAAGAAGGAGACCTCTAGGTTGACTTCTTGGTGTCCAGAGTGTATATACTTACTTTTGATTTATGCATTCCATCCTGATCATCAGTTGTGGCCAGGGGGACTAATTGGAGTTACTTTGTGCACTTGACATGAGCCAAAGAAAATTGGTGTAAAGAATATAGTTTGATGTGGCTGTATCCCTGTAGTATGCTGTTTTTAAGTCCTTTGGAATAAACTAAGGAGTGGGATAGCTGGGTCAAATGGTGGTTCCATTCCAGGTTTTCCAAGGAATCTCTATACTGCTTTCCATATTGGCTGTACCAATTTGCAGTCCCACCAGCAGTGTATGAGTGTGCCTGTTTCCCCACATCCTTGCCAACACTTATTGTTGTTTGTATTCTTAATAGCTGCCATTCTAACTGGAGTGAGATGAAATCTTAGAGTAGTTTTGATTTTGCATTTCTCTAATTGCTAGAGATGTTGAACATTTTTTTTCATATATTTGTTGATTGATTATATATCCTCTTCTGAGAAGTGTCTGTTCAGTTTCTTGGCCCATTTATTGATTGGGTTATTTGTTTTTTTGGTGTTAAGGTTTTTGAGTGCTTTATATATCCTAGAGATTAGTGCTCTATCTTATGTGCTGGTGGTAAAGATTTGCTCCCATTCTGTAGGCTCTCTATTCACCTCATTGTTTCTTTTGCTGAGAAGAAGCTTCTACAATTCACAATAGCTAAATTGTGGAACCAACCAAGATACCCTTCAGTAGATGAATGTATAGGGAAACTTTGGTATATATACACAATGGAATATTACTCAGCATTAAAAGAGAATAAAATCATGGCGTTTGCAGGTAAACGGATGGAGTTGGAGAATATAATGCTAAGTGAAGTAAGCCAATCCCAAAAAACTAAAGGCCGAATGTTTTCTTTGATATGAGGATGCTACTCATGATGGGGATTGGGCAGTGAGCATGAGAGGAATGGAGGAACTTTAGATAGGGCAAAGGGGAGGGAGAAGAAGAGGGGGGCATGGGGGTAGGAAAGACAATGGAATGATTTGGACATCATTACCCTAAGTGCATGTATGAAGACGTGAATGGTGTGAAAATACTTTGTGTACAACTAGAGACTTGAAAAATTGTGCTCTATATGTGTAATATGAAATGAATTGCATTCTGCCATCATATATAACAAATTAGAACAAATAAATAGTTTAATAAAAATTTATATATATAAAAAAAGAATATAGCTTGAATTACCATTTTGGAGAATGTCTGTGGTTTGTGACTCCCGTTTAATGGAAAACTTAGAGCCTGAAGGATACTTGGAGGTCATCTAGTTCAGGGATGGCAAAAATTTTAAATAGTTGGATTTTCATAGCTGTGGATTCCTTAGTCTTAGATTCAGTGGTGGATAGATAATATATGAAAACAAAATTGCATCTGTACTGAACACATATGGACTATTTTTCTTGACATTATTCCCCCCAAATACAGTATAACAACTATTCAAAAGCATTTACATATATATATATATATATATATATATATATATATATATATATGTGTGTGTGTGTGTGTGTGTGTGTGTGTGTGTGTGTATTTTTTTTTTTGGTACTGGGGATTGAATTCAGGGGCACTTAACCACTGAGTCCACTGTCAGCTCTTTTTTTCTATTTTATTTAGAGACAGGGTCTCATTGACTTAAGGCCCTTCTGAGTTGCTGAGACTGGCTTTGAACTCAGGATCCTCCTACCTCAGCCTTCTGAGCCACGGATTACAGGTGTGGCTACTGCACTGGCCTTAGAAGTGCATATTTTAAAGCATGTTGTTGAGCGACATTTCTGTAAGAGAAGTTGTGGAGGAGTAATAGACACCCAGCATCTGTGACAGGAGGGAGTTTGGCAGTTTGGATAATGAGGCTCTCCTTGACAAGCTGCCATCCTCCTGGATACAGCCCATCTTAATTTCGGTCAAAATTGGTAAGAAGATAAGATGAACTTCTTGAGCACTGACTTCAGAACCTAGATCTATAAAGCTCTTGAAAATACAATATAAAAACTGCTTTAGGGTGTTTCTAAACTATTTACTTTTAATTTTCTCTTTAAGGTATCTCTGATTTGACATTTTTTGCTGTTGTTTTCCCTCAATTATTATTTTATTATCTCTTTGCCAAGTGAGGCACCTTACAAGTAACTTTAGAAAGAATATATTAAGGACTGGGGATGTAGACCAGTGGTGGACCTCTTGACCAGCCTGCAAGAAGACTTGGGTCAATAGCCCAAACAAAACAAAACAAAACAGGGTTAATGAATTCGGGACTACTCTTAAAATATTTTAAAGTCTCTCATATATTGTTCATTTTTCCCAGACAGATTGTGAAATAAACTAGGGTGGGAAAGTGTACATATATATGTTAGGATTGAACTACTGTCAAAATATATTAAATGCCTTTAAAAAATATTGGAATTGATTCTTTCAGAATGAAGGATCTATGTATTGAATAGTTCCTTTAATGTCTATAATATGAAAAATTTTACTTGAAAAAGTAACTTAAAATTTTTCCCTATTAAAATTCATATTTAAGTTGTAATCTTTAGGGCTATTATAAGCCATGTAATTTTTCCTTGGTGGTTCATTTACATATTTTGATTTATGGATTAATATCTTAATTCTTGTAGGGAAAATTTTTATATTATTTACACTTCTGTGTCCTCCTTGCAAGAACATAGTTGGTTACTTTTTAACAAGATAATGAGCCTTCCAAGATAATGCAGTTCTAGGCAAAAAGTGTTTTCCAGTTTAGTTCCTTTTATTTTGTACTGATATTGTATTAAGTAAAAATCAGGTTCTGCCCCCACTTGGTTTCTCAGCCCCCTGTTGGTGAGATTTCTTTCTTTTAATAGTTTGAGCAGGTCTTCCTGTTATAGCTGAGATAGGTCAAAACAGGTTTCTCCTGAAACAGATATTTGTTTAAGTCCTGATCTCTGCTTTCCTAAGGCTGGGGTTACGCATTGCTATTTTTTAAAATAGAGATGATTGTTCATTACATGGTTTCATTACTTTTCCTTCTCCTTTGGTACACTGAAAGGTGAGGTTTCTCATAGAGACATCTACAAGTAAATATGAATCACTCATTAGAACAAGAGCAATAGTTAAGAATATTGTAAAACTTTCATATCTTCATTCCCTTCCTCAGTTGTAACTTGGGTGTATTAGATGGTCTTTTGCAATGAAATGGCCAAGGCCACTGGCACTGTGGATTGGGATGGTATTTGGTCTTGTCTAGCCCATTTCTTCCCAGTGTAGAAAATTTTGTCACATGGCCAAATGTCAAGACCTTGGACTTGCAGGACTTTCCCAGGGTTTTTGGTATAGTAGATATGGCAGATATTAAATGGTCATAAGACACTAATGAGAGCCCTACAATATTTTCACACCAAAAGGGGCATAAACAAATTGAATAAATTCTTTTCTTCAAGCCACTTGGAGGAAAATAGAAAGTGATTCAGAGTGTTGCTCAAGATCCCACAACCAGATATTTTGTCCTGTTAGAAATCAAAATGGAACTTTAATGTGGATGCAATTATTATTGTCATATTAGGAGAGTTGCTCTTAGATACCAATAAGAAGGGCAAGAATATTGATTTTCTTTCTGTCATTTTTTTTTATACTGAGAATTGAAACTGGGAGCTCTTTAAAACTTAGCTACATCCCTAGCCTTTTTAATTTTTTTATTTTGAGTTAGGGTCTTACTAAATTGCTTAAGGCCTTGCTAAATTGCTGAGGCTGGCTTTGAACCTTTGATCCTCCTGCCTCAGCCTCCCGAGTTTCTGGGATTCTGGATGTGAACCACCATGCCTAGCTCTATTTATTTTCTCTTTGTGACTATATGAAGTCTGTAAAAGTACACTGTGGTTATACATATATTTTAAAAAACCTATTGCTATTGCTTATCATGTACAATACAGTTAGCTAGTGAAAAGATTTGAGTCACTGAAATGAACAATTTAAACATATATTGGCTGTCTTTTATACTTAAAAACCCACACTTAAATGACTAGCATAGGTCTATTGCATCATATGTAAATATATATGAAATATACATATGCATATTCTTTTTCTATAGTTTTTTTCCTTGTTAGCTATTTGAGAGAGAAAGTGGAGATATCAGCCGATGCTAATTGTCAGAAAACAGAAACTCACTTCAAGATTTTTTTTCTCATCTGTATGAAGAAAAATTTCTGATACAATATAAGGAACTGTTTGCACGATTTTGTATGTATGAAGCTAGGTGCGATTGCATGCCTGTAATTCCAGCTACTCAGAATCTGAGGCAGGAGGATTGCAAGTTCTAGTCCAGCGTGGGAAATTTAGTGAGATCCCCTCTTAAAATAAAAATCAAGGCTAGGGATATAGCTAGGTAGAGTGCCCCTGGGTTCAATGCCTAGTACTACAAAAACATAGAAAATATAAAATAAAATAAAAAATGATGTCATGTGTGTATATTATGTATAATTTTGTGGAGGCAAGACCCATACCATTCATTAGATTTTTGCAAAAGGTCATTGCTCAAAAAAGTTAATTTCCAAGTTTCTGTGGTTTTGAAGAAGGACATATAAGGTGGTGGCATCTTAGTTCCTAACAAGGATTACTTTAAAGATTTGAGTATAATTAGAAACAGATCAAGGCATTTTCTATGATTTAGGAAAGTCCTTAAGAAGAGCTAAGTGGTTCGTGTTATTATGATAAAATCAAATGTTAATCTGTAAATGACTTCTTTTTAGTATTAAAATAAATCCTTTTATCCAGAAAAAGCAGAATCCTTAAAAAAAAAAAAGTAATTGCTATGGAAGCCTCCCTGTCCCCTGAGTTATCTTGAGAGTGAGTCAATAACAGACAGTAGCTGCATCTGAAGTTTATTTTACAGTGCTCAGTCCAGGGAGGGGAAATCTGGTAATATGATTAATAAATGCATTTTTAATAGGGGGATTAGGGTTAAGTTTGTAAACACAGCTAAAAGTGCTTTCTTCACATAGTTTCTGTTTTAACTTTCAAACCTGGTTAATAGGAAAGAATGCTGGATGGATAAGAGTACAATAAAATAGACTCTGGTTGCATCAGACCTAAGTTTTAGATTCCTACTAGTGGCAGAGCTGTGTGTTCATGGTATATGATTGAACACAAATTGAGATTTGTATAAATCGACTATAAAATTGATTTTTTTAAAATCTCAATTTTAATGCAGCTTTTCTCTGCTTCTTTTTGGAGAGATGTTACATTTGTTACCTTCAAGAGTAATCTCAAAACTGAAGAATCTTAGAGCCAATAAGAATTTGAGGATGAAACATGCATGCAAACACCTAGGTAGGAAGATATTGGATTTTGGAATCAGAGATCTGGGTATGAATGCTGGTGCCACTTGTTTTTATCAACTTCCTTTATAGATATATTAACTCTTGACCCAGCTCAGTAACTAGCATGACATGAAATTTACCTCCTGCTTTGGTTCAATCCCAAATACCCAATGCTGGTAAGACTGGTTCTTCTGTCACTCAACTGTTTAATAATCTCTGAAATTTTGCAGACTTTCCTTAAAATTCTTGTGCTGTTCTTTGTGTCACATGATTTTGGCTAAGCTCCTTAACCTCTGAGTTAAGGAGACTGAGAAGTCTCCTCATTGTAAAGTGAGGACAGGTTGCTCTAAGAGCTAGTGCATTGAAAGCTCTTAGCCCAGGCTGGCTTCTGTTGTTATCTATTTGGTTCTGACATGTGACATCCAGCTTCTACTTGATCATGTTTAGGAACAGAGAGGTCAATGCTCCATGAGAACAAACACCTCTTCTGATGGAGCCCAGTTCTCATTGGTAGATCAGTTGCTGGTTCTGGTTGTGCATTCCCAACAACAATGAGCTCAACTGCTGATAGATAAGAGGAATTGTCAACTGTTTGAGGATACACAGTATGTCCCCTCTTCTCTAGATTTTACAGTCCCAGTACATTAAACTATTTGTTTCAAGAAATTTTCTCAAGACCCTCCACCACTCTGGATACATTTTGAAATATCAGCTCTTTTCAATCTGATACCTAAAACAAGGTACCACATTCTAGAAGTGGTATGATCATGACCGTCCCAGAGTAGATCTTCTGTAATTGGTAAACTGAGTCACTTCAGTTAAAAAAGAGTCACACTTCAAATCTTGGGGCCTTATTTCCCTCATATGTAAATGAGAATTTTTGAGCTAAATAACATAGGATTGCTTCCAGTTCTGAAACTGTATACTTTAAGATTATCTATGTGCATTGATGTATCTCTTAAAGGTTAACATTTATATTGATTTCACAATATTTCTTTTAATTGAGCATCTGCTTTATGCTATACCTAGTCAGCTACACAAAAATCAAACAAAGAAAAAAAAGCACAGAAATATCCATCTTCAAGGGGTTTTATATCATCTTAGTGAAAAGACATGAAACAGAGAATATTTTAAAAGGAAGAAAAGTATCTTATCCTTAGCCATCTATTTTTATACAGAGCATATCTTTGCCAAAGTCAAAGTTATTGTCAACAGCATACTTTATCCATTAATATTATAAAATTGACATCAGAAAGGGAAATGTCCAGTGACAATATATTTGGGGCTGTTATGTGTAGAGACTATGGCAGAGGCCATCCAGTGTTCCTCTCCTTAGCATTGTATTTAAGAACCTCAGACAGCCAGGTTGGAATTAAGAACCACAGAGCACAATCCTTATATTATCTAACGGAGTCTGGGAATGATCCTTCCTAAGATACGATCAACACCAGATCAAGGACAGCAGCTTTCTGTGGCCCAGGTGATTTAACACAGAGGCATTGCCTGATTAAGTCTCTCTTCTGCATTGACTGGAGAGTATGGCAAAATTTTTAACAACCTCTTGCCTTGGGAGCCTGAGGCCCTGTCTGGATGGGCTTGTTTCCTCTTCTCCAGGCCTGTTTGTGTGTGGCTAATATGGTTTGGATATTAGCAGGCAGAGATAGTTGGAGGGAAATTGTATCCTAATAGCAAATGAGACTGGTAAAAAATGATCAGAACAATGATGGAGAAGAATCAATTGCCTTTGGTGTTTTTTTCTTTGCAGAAAATGAAAGCTATGTTTGCTTTGAGATGAAACTTATTTGAGAGGTTTCTCCTCCTGGGGCTGTTCCTTCTCTCTACTGCCTCAGCAGGCTCCTGCTTGGAGATAAAGAACCAAAGGGAATGGAAGGATCACAAGCTGCTTTTTCCAAGGGGACCAAGGCATCTCTGCACCTGCAGAAACCCTTACCCCCTGCTGCCCGAGGCCTTGCCCAACTGTAGGGACCAGAAATATCTGTCTGCTTCGAAAGGGCATCAGTGCAGTCTGTCTTCACATTTTTTTGATGACAGACACATTCTATAGTGTGTCTGGAATACTTGTTTCATCTTGAGCTCACTCTGTCCTAATTTATTCTGGGCTGTACATTCTCTCCATTCAGATAAGAGGTGTGTGTGTGTGTGTGTGTGTGTGTGTGTGTGTGCGCGAGCGCCAAGTTCATCTTTTGTCATTTGTGTAGCTGTTTAAAAGCTACAGATGAATAGGTTATTAAACACCAGTCTAGGCTAATAATAGATAACATGGGGGCAACCTTACAAGGTTTAATTCTGCCTTTTGTTTGAAAGGCAGAGGACTTGAAACAACGTGTGGATCTCAGCATGAAGTGCGAGAATCACAGTTCACACTGGGAATTTTTTTTTTCTCTGCAGGCAGATTTGTAAGCCTTTCAGTGTTTGCTGCTTATCCGGATAGACTCTTTAAAGTTCCCCTTTCTTCTCTATCATGGTCTGTTTGAGGCTGTTGTCCTCCAAATAGTGTCCTCTAATGAGCAGTTAAACTTGCTCTTCTGTGGCAGCAGAATGGCTTCTGGTCTATGATGAAGAACTTGGTTTGATATGGGTCCTGAAAAACCTGTTTGTCAATTCAGTGAATAAACACTTCTACTCTGGAGATATCCTGGTGACAGGAACCTTAGGTATGTCATCATGTCCAAATAAATGCCTCAGTCCACTTGGTTATTAATTTTGCACCTGCTTTAACACCCAGATTTACTGATATTATCAATTAATGATGCCTGGTGTGCTAATTGGTGGGCCAGGTGTGAACAAAATAGAAAGTGGCTTAAAATGAGAAACTCTTAAAAATCTGTGGGAAAGCCAAGTCATCTGTTGAAATATATGTCCAACTAAATCAACTGAGAAACTTATTTTAAGGAAAGTATGTTTCTTTTTATAGTGCTTGATCTCAATGATACAGATGAACTTTGTGGAATAAATTCACTTGGTCACTGACCAATGTCTCTATTCACTTGGCACAAATGCTTAAGGCCAATATTGCTAAAGGGCTTAGACTGTTATGCTGGGACTCAGGAGTCAAAAGACATACACGAAACTTAGCTATGACATCCAAGACTGGAAGTCGGGTTAGATGGGGGCCATCTGGTTGATGGATGTTTCAGGTTGTGACATGATGTGTAGTTGAAGGAGGGAAACTTATAGGGAGGAATGGTCAGACCCAGACAGGCAGGATCCACAACCAGGGAAGTTTGACCCTGCAGAACAGGCAGGAGAGGTAGATTTGAATTGGGATCAAGAGCACAGATTGCTTACTTCCTGCCAAGTCAAGGACACCGGCAGCCTGTGTCCTCACATACATTGTAGTTAGAAGAAAATCAGAGGCTTGCATCTGAACTTTGTCCCTAAAAAGTAAATGGGAGGGATACTGGAGGGATAGTAGGATGACTTCATTACTGGGAAAATAAATGAAAGAGAGGTCAGTTAGGGTGACCACCAAGTGTACTGTCCATCCACTGGGAAGCCTGTTACCTCTGCAGGGCAGGGAATCTCTTCAAGGATGTTCCCTCTGCTTGTGACCTTACTCTTGTTCGTTCCATGGTTTGCTTCTTTAGATATACATTTTCTGTCTCCTTATAAACAATTTCACAACTCCCCTACCTTGATAAAACCTGTGTTTGTGTCTTGGTATGTCTGAACAGCTATGACAAAATACTTAGACTAAGTGACTTATACACAACAGAGATTTACTTTATGACAGATATGGAGGCTGGGAGGTCTAAGATCAGGGTGGTAGCAGATCCAGTGTCTGCTTGGGCCTGTTTTTGATAGATGGCTCCTCCTTTCTCTGAGCTCCTTGGGGCCTCTTTAAAAAGGGTATTAAATTGTGACTTGCAAGGGCTCTGACCTTATAATCTAATCAATTTCCAAGTCCCCATCTTTTAATACTATTCCTTTGAGGATTAGGTTTCATTGTGTGAAATCTGGGGGGATCATATATTCAGACCATAGTACCTTGATAACCTAGGCTTCCTTCTGTATTTCTCTTGTTTTGCTTTTTAGCATCAAACTTGCTCAGAATTTGGTTTCTATTCAATGCTTCTCTCTTGGTACTACCCTGCAATCCTCTTTCCTGCACCCCTACCCTTCTGGAATCCTTATGCTCACCACCCCCTGTAATCCCCAGATCCAAATGAGTCTCTCCTATGCCCAGGTCCCTACCCTTTCCGCTGCTTTGCTTCTGGTGCTGTAGGAGATGGAGTCCTGCTTTAGTCTCTTCCCTCTTCTTCACTAGTGACTCTGGGCTACCCTTCACCTCTGGCTTTATTTTTTCTTTTTCCTCATTCTTTCCCAGTCCTAATAGTGAGTTGTTGGAAGACACAACCTTGGTTCACTCTCTGTCTCTCTCTCCTCTCTCAGCTCTCGGTGAGCCTGCTTAAATTCATGTGAGTTCCAGGTCCTGATCTTTATTTCTGGTCTTTATTCTCATTCTAGCTCTCCTGTCTTGCTCTTTACAAAACTTTACATGCTTATGTAAATGTCCTGCCTGCCACTCAAACATGGCATATTTAAAACTGAAATTGTTCTCCCTTTTACTCCAGCTCTCCTTTCTGATATTTACATTGAACCCAATGTTTCCCTAGAGACTGAAGCTCCAAACTTGGAGTCCTCTTTTCTTTCTTGCTGTCTACATCTAATTATTCACCATATTCTACTACTTCTTGTTTCCTAGCACATCTTTTGGCTTTATTTTTCTTAGAGCAATAGATTTTAGTAATTGTCAGTAATATGGTAGTTTTCTACCTGATGCGTTGTCACTCTGCCACTTGTGGCATGCTCGCGGCCCCCACAACATCCAGGTCCTAGTTCCTGGAAACTGTGAATGTTACCTTAAATAGTAAAGGGTCTTTATAGATGCGATTGAAGATCTTGAGAAAAGTCCTTATGAGAAGGAGGTGGAGAGAGATCAACCACACTCAGACAGATTGAAGGCAATGCGATGGGAAGGGGTGGGGCAGAGGAGTGGGCAACAGATCTGAAGATGCACCACTGTGGTTTTCCAGGCAGAGAAAGGGGCCAGGAGCCAAGGAATGATAGGAATGCAGGTCTAGAAGCTTGAAAAAGGAAGGAAGGAAGCAATTTCCCTGTCAGCCTCTAGAGGGAGCACAGCCTTGCAGACATCTTGGCTTAAATCCAGCAATACTGATGTGGGACTTCTGAGAGAATGCATTTGTGCTGTTTAAAGACTTCCAGTTTGGGAACGTTTATTACAAAATAGCCCCAGCAAGGTAATGCACCATGTTTGGTCAAATGAATGTTCCTAAAACACAGCTCTCTAAACATTCCTTTTATTTCTAAGCTTAACCGTTCAATCTTTAGTACTTTCCAAGTGTTGAGCTTCCTGCCTGCTCCCAAATTGTATTCCTTTGGAGAGGATGTACAAACCAGAAGACATTTGAATAAGAACTAGTCAGGAATATTTTATAAGCGTGAGAAGGACCCTATGGGAGTGCAGAAATGGGGCAACTCATCTGGCATCCTGGAGTGAAGGCCCAGGGGCTGGGTTGTGTGACTTGTGATGAGATATACTGGAAAGAAACTGGAGGAAATGTGTCCATGCTCCTCTTTAGAAGGAAACAGACCAGAAATATGACTTTGCCCTTTAAAAATGGAAATGAGCTTTTAATCTATAAAGTGCTTGCCACTAGATTGAGAACTTCTGTCAAGCTTTTGACATGAAGGGGGAAGATAAGAATCCTCTTGGTGCTAATGAACTTTTTAATTTACTTTCTTGTTACACACATTAAGATGCTTTATAAGATTCCCTAAGTTCCAAATGCTTATGAAACATTATTTGAATATATTACCTAATTCATAAAATAATGGTTATTGTAGAAATTAATGTTGGTTCAAAAAAACTGCATCAGTTGATAAAAACAGCAGTTTTACTGAGTGTTCCTTGAAGGTTCATTGTATTCAATGATTATCAAAATCTTTGTCACTTTTTTTTTAAAATTTCAAGTCATTCTACTGTTTCCCCACTGCAGGTTATATTTAAAAGTAAAATGATTCTGGGTGTATTTTTTTTTTCTGGGATCCAAACAAAACTTAATACTTTTGGTTATACTTATCACTTCAACAGGAGAAGTAGTCAGGCCCTGGAAGCTGTGTGTGTTATACTACAGGGCTTAACATTGATACTTTCGGTGGAAGCCCATGGAGGAGAATTCTCAAAAAAAAATTATTTGTCATTGTGATAACATATGCATAACATAAAATCTACAATGTTAATGATTTTTAAGTGTACAATTCAGTAGTATGAGGTATATCCACATTTCTGTATAGTCAATGTCCAGAACTCTATCTTGCAAAAATGAAAACTCATCAAACAATGATGGTTCATCTTCATCTCCCCATCCTATCTCTACAACTTTGACTATTCATAGTACTTCAAATGAGTACAGTCATACAATATTTTCCTTTTATGCCTGACTTTTCACTTAGCAGAATGTCATATGTTGCAGCCTGTGTCAGAAATGCCTTTTTTTAAAAAGGCTGAATAACATTTTATTTTAAAGTATATCCTGCACTGATGTACACTGGTATTGCATCTACCTTTTGGCTATTGTGAACATGTCACAATGAACTTGGGTGTGCAAATACCCTCTTTAATACCCCACTTTCAACTTTTTTGGTTATATTCCTAGGAATGGAATTTCTGAATGATATGTAGTTCTATTTTTAATTTTTTTGAAGAACTACCATACTATTTTCCATAGTGACCCCATCACTTTACATTCCCACCAACAATGCATGAGGGTCCATTTCTCCATATCCTTCTCAATGTTGGTAATTTTGATTTTTGATAGTAGCCATCTATTGGGTATGAGCAGATAGCTCATGTTGTTTTGATTTGCATTTTCCTCATGATTAGTGTTGTTGAACATCTATTCCTGTGCTTATTGGCCAGTTGTGTATTCTTTCTGGAGAGTCATGAGGAAAGAATTCAAACAAGGACAAGACATAGTAAAATTTGGGTTTTGGAAAAGTCACAAGGACAGCTAAGTAAGGGAATGGCCAAATGCATGGCAACCAGATAGGAGGTGACTGTGGCTTCTGTATTGATGCTTCATCACTTTCAGAGAAAAACCCTTATGTTGGCATTTAATTCCATTCCATGTACACCTTGGTCTCAATACTTTTTTCCAAATTTCACTATTGTTGTTCTTTTCATGCTGGGTCATGGTCCTAATAGCATTCTTTTTTTTTTTTTTTTTTTTTTTTTTTGAGAGAGAGAGAGAGAGAGAGAGAGAGAGAGAGAACTTTTTGATATTTATTTTTTAGTTTTCGGCGGACACAACATCTTTCTTTGTATGTGGTGCTGAGGATCGAACCCGGGCCGCACGCATGCCAGGCGATTGCACTACCGCTTGACCCACATCCCCAGACCTCTAATAATAGCATTCTTATTTTGCACCTTTGTGTTTTTTTAAAAAATCTTATTTCTCCTTTTCTTATCTGAGTGTAACTATATAGCTTTCTTTTAGGGCAAGAGTTTTTTGTCCTCCACAAAAAAGTTATTCTGATCACCTCAGTTTGGTAGGCTCTATTTCTTTCTTCGTCTCTCTTTTATGAAAGGTCATGGCATTCATTTAGTATTTTCTATGTATTATCCTACATCACTATGAATTAGATGAAAGCATCTCATGAAAGCATCTGTTTTTATCTAATTCATATTACAATTTTTGTATGTGTGCTAAGTAATGATGAGTAACTATTTGTTGATGATAATAAAAATAAGTTGGGAATATTTTGAATTAGGTCCCATTTATACAAATTATAAATGAATTATCTGCACATAAAATTATAGTTCATGAATTCAACCTTGAAATGTACTTACTCAAATTGTTAGTTTTGGGAGACAGTAGAGGGTCCAGCAATGTTTGAGGAAGAAAAACATACTTTTGTATTCTCTGGGTAGACACTATACCAGGTACTCCATACACCTTCTTTAATCTCCACAGTAATTCTTTGCCATAGACATTAATCTCTCTCTCTAAAGATGAAAAATGATATATATTTATGTTTCTAAAGATGAGAAAAGTTTAGAGAACTTGGAGATTAGAGCTAGGAAAGACTGAAGTCTGAGAGACTGGATTCAAATAGCTATTATAGTAGTTCTCTTCAGAATTATCAAGCACTGGATCCTACCAGGTTCATGAGAATGGGGAGGTGCAGAATGGATTCTAGAAATTTCTATGAGGAAGAGAGAACAGATTTTTTTGTATACTGGATTAGGGAGATGGAAATCTCAAATATCTGGCTTGAGTCGGTCACTGGCACGTGGCGCCACTTACTAGAGTAGGACAGAAAGAAGAGCAGGATTTGGGGTCACACAATGGAGGTTCCCATGGGGCAGCTGAGCTAAGATGCCCACAGAGATATCCATCTATAATTTAGGGGAGAAGTTTGGCTACTGAAGCGGTTAGACTTCCATTGTCAATATCACACTAACAGTGGGATGGGCGAAGCAGTCAGGATTATGTTGGTGCATTATCTTCACAGAAAAAAACTTAAGAAATAATTTTTTAAGGTACCACGTATTGAACTCAGGGGCACTTAACCACAAAGCCTCACCCCATCCCTTTTTTTTTTGGTATTTTATTTAGAGACAGGATTTTATTGTGGTGCTTAGGGCCTCAATAAGTTGCTGAGGCTGGCTTTGAACTTGTGATTCTCCTGCCTCAGCCTCCTGAGCCACTGGGATTATAGGTGTGTGCCATTGTGCCTGGC
The DNA here is from genome assembly GCF_964194105.1 of Spermophilus citellus. NCBI lineage: Eukaryota > Metazoa > Chordata > Mammalia > Rodentia > Sciuridae > Spermophilus > Spermophilus citellus. The sequence continues at coordinate 213,823,520 of NC_138184.1, forward strand.
AGAATTGTTCTTTCATAGTCTTTTTATAGTTATCAAGTGCTGTAAGTTGATGATTAAATACTAAAAAATATTTTTTCAGGCAAAACTCTAAATAATGGTCATAGTTGCTATTGAGTTTTTGATGTTAGTTTTTGGAGACAGGGTCTCACTAATTTGTCCAGGCTGGCCTTGAACTTGAGATCCTCCAGCTTCAGCCTCCTGAGTAGCTGAGATTACACAGGTGTATGCTACCCTGTCGTGGTTCTGCTATTTAAATTTAACAAGATGTTTCCAAGTTTCAGCACCATGCATTTTTTCTTCTTTATCCTTACAAACATAGGTTTCTGTGTCAATTTGAAGAACTCCCTTTATGTATTTGATCCTGACTCCCTTTATGTATTTGTGAACTCAACTACATGCCTTTGTTTAAAGAGTAAGTTTACAATGGTTTGAAATCCTTTGAGTTCATTTTGAGAGCAATTCCTGTATCCATGCCCTGGGATACTCCATATTTTGTATTTAAACAGAAGATTAGAAATAAACAATGGTTAGCACAGAGGATTGTGAAGACAAAGGAACAGAACTTGAGTTGCCATTCCATTTGATACCTTGGTTTTCTGATTTGTGTTTCAATTAAAAACAGTAGAACCAAGTGTGAAACTGGGAAGTCTAAGTTTGAGTATATATCTGAAATATTTTACTGAATTTGAATGTTTAAAGTGGGAATTTATTCTTTATTGTATATTGAACTAAAATTAAAAAGGAAATAATGACCACTACTGATTATTTCAGAATGATTGCTAAAAACAATTTTGTTATGTCAAAGAGGACAGTGTTTAAAAAGGATCTGAATATCAAATGAGCCACTGCATGTCACACACCTTCAGGGTTTGAGGAACTGTCCTGGGCCCTGTAGACTTAGCAGTAGACAAAGCCATGAGTTTAGGTTCTTGTGGATAAGTTGTCCTGGGGATCATACGTAAGAGAAGCAAAGATGACCTGGTCCAGAGCGCTGGATGACCCCAGCTTCTAAAAGGTGAGGACCCCCAAAGACAAACAAGGAGAAGGTGGAGTGGCAGGAGGAGAGGTAAGAGAGTTAGGGACGTCAGGGGAGAGGAAGTTTCAGGAAGGCTGGAGTGTTAACAGCCTTTCATACAATTAAGTAAACAAAAATAAAATGGCTGGTAAGGTCGTGACCTTCCTGAGAACATGCTGGTGGTGAGAGGCTTTGAGGAGAGGTTTCTTCAAAAGTCTTTGCTCTCAATGGGAGAAGTAAGGACCATTCAAGGCAAGAACATGCTACAGAATAAAAGGGGCATTCTTTTACCTGATTCTAAAAGACATACATGTTCACTGTGGAAAATTTAGATAAAATTGAAAACACAATCTCTTATCCAATGGCTTTGTTAGTCTTTGAAACATCCGTGTCCATCACAAAGTTCCTTCATTGTTATTTTGGTACAGACGCTGGGTACCATCTTAACACTATCTTATTTCTCCTGTCCAGGTTCCAACTGTCTATGCCTGTTGGACTGGGAGCTACTTGGAAGGCTGTCATTGTTCCACTTATGAGAACTTTGTGATCTCTACGGTGGCCACTGCCCTGAAATTTCTGAGCTCTGTCTAGAGGCAGGTCCTGCTCCAATTCTGAGCCATAATATTCATGCAGCTAACTGGGCCTTTAGGGAGCTCCTTCTAGCCCAGAATTGCTTCCTGTCTTGATGAAGACCTTGTTACCCTCTGGTCACCCCTCCACCTCTACTGTCTTCTTAACCTAGGGCATAGTGCAACCCAAGTTAGTAAGAAATATCCCCTTCATTTCCTTCTTTCCCCTGAATTTAAACCTTATCCTCTCAAAGCAAGTTGCTCTCCCCCCCCCCAAAAGCTACTCTCTCTTTTCCATTTTGTCTTTTTCAGATTTTTCAGCCTCAGATTGTCCAAAGTTCTCCACTTGAGCTGTCTTCTCTTCACCCATGCATAATTTAAAAGTCCTGATATAGCCTTTTTTTTCCCCCCAAAGAACCTGTCTGCCCTGGAAGGTGAATTCAAATATGAATTCAAATTCAAATTTCCACCGCTTGTTAAACACAAAGTACTTGAAACTCAAATTACATTTTTCCCCCTGACTTCTATTCTTTCATTATATCTTAGGAAAAATTTTTATTCATGACTAAGGTACAAAGCACTCTACAATGTGCTGGCCTGCTCTCATCAATTTCTAAAAGATGGAGAAAAAAATAATAGAAAAAAAATATCTAAGTTGACCTTTTATTTTATTCACCCAGAGGTCTTATAGATTCTCTCTTCATAAATCCTAGCACATATTTGATGCTAAATAAATATATGTTGGCTGAATACATATATTTGTATTTGGGCTCATACTATAAATGCAGATTTCTATTTTTTCCTGTAAAATTAGTAGAATCTTTCTAGATCTTAACTCTTCCTCAAACTTTTCTTTAATTGTTTATATTATATATGTAGCATAAATTATTTAATCATTCCCAAATCATTGGCTACTCTGGCTGTTTTTATACTGCGATGAATTTCTTGTACATAAAGATTGGTCTGCATTTATATTACTTTTCTATAGATACATTTTTGAAAGTGGAATTCTTAAGTTAAAACACTTAGAGTAGTGCTTGGTGGATAGTAAATATTCAATAAATATATGTTGAATGGTTTAAATATGGGATTTGATCTTTATTTCTCAACTGTCCTTCAGGAAGATTATACTTTTGAGAGTTCTTCATTCTAAATGCCACAGTTCTCTTAGGGGTCAGATTTCACTGTATCTCTTTTGTACTTACTGTTGTATGTGAGTTAATTCTACAGGTGATAACTGCGTGTTCTTTTCAAGGTTTATGTTTCTTTAAATGGCAGTGAGGCTGCCTATGGTCCAGTCTATTGATTTGGCCCCAACTCCTTGTGAACTCCTGGGCAGAGACTGGCAAGCCTGTTTATAGGTTTTATAGGTTTGTGGGAAAGGGCTACAATATCCCTGAATTCTAAGTTGCTGGTATCCTTAAAATATTAAAACTTAATTCTTTATTATTTTCTTGAGATAAATTCTTATTAGTAGGATTACTGGGTCAAAGACTATGAATCTTTCACAAGCTGTGTGTGTGTGTGTGTGTGTGTGTGTGTGTGTGTGTGTGTGTGTGTATGTGTGTGTGTGTGTTCATACTCACAAAATTGTGGAAGCTGGTAAGTTCAAAACCTGCAGGGTAGGCTGGCAGGCTGGAGACCCAGGGAAGAGATGATGTTGCAGCTGGAGTTTGGATGTAGTATGCTGACAGAATTCCCTCTTTATCAGGGGAAGCCATTCTTTCTCTTAGGACTTTCCACTGATTGGATGGGGCCCATGAACATTATGGATGCTCATTTTCTTTATTCAAAGTCTACCTATTTTAAGTGGCAATCTCTTCTAGAAAATACTTCTATAGAAACACTGAGATGTATTTGATCAAACATCTGGGTACTGTCACTTAGCCTAATGGATCCATCAAATCAACCACCAATCAACCATCATCATAAATAATGATTTCTTTTGGTGAAAACCATTTCCTGAAAAAGAGGGGACAGTGTGAGTTTGGATATTTGCCAGTAAAACTGGAAAACAATGCAGGAAAAATATTTCCAATCCATGCCAAGGTCCCTGCTGAGAGAGGAGCTCCTCAATTGTGGTAGTGCAAAATTTCTTAATAGTACAATTCTTTTTGGGAATATCAAGATATATAGAGTAGCAAAATGTCAATGATTAAAGAGATCTGAATGGTTGTGGGAAAAAGAAAAATGGTGAGAGAGTTGTCTGCACTGGAAGTAAGTTATATTATGACAGAGTCCATCAATCTTACTTCTTCCTGGACCACATGGGAAGTCTATATTTCCTGGTCTTTCTTGGAATTAGACAAGGGTTATATGTCTTGGTGATGACCAAGGAAACATGAGTGCCAGTGATGTAACCTGCCTTTGACCTGGTTCTTAAAAATGTCTCCAGTTAGTCTTTGGCTTTTTATTTTCTCCATCTTCAAACTATCAGAACTCATGTATTCAGTGTGAAAGTTACTACCAAAGAGAACTGCTCAACCTACATTTGACTTTGAGCAAGCAAAAACCTTTTATTGCATTGAAATCTTAGAATGATATGATATAGTGGCTAGCATGAATAACTCTGCTTAGCACTTAGACAATAGGTCCAGGGATAGATGTGAAATAAAAAAAAATAATAAAACAAAAACAAACAAGCAAAAAACTAATTACTAGGAGGAAAGAAGGAGCCTAAGGAATTGGTTGTTTCAATGAGGGAGAATAAAAAGTTTTGAGGGAATAAGAGGCCAAACAATACTAGTTTACATTTATTATTCCAGCTTAACTGTTATGGCATCCATTTCACACCTAGAAGTATCCCTGTTTAGATTGTAAATCAATTATGTGGTCAATCTGATGATAAATATCCAAAGACAACAATTTGATATGTTTGAAGATTGTTTTCAATTGTCAAGTAATTGTTGAGTGTAGTTATTGATGTTCTGAATTTTGATGCTTTGAAATGTGCTTTAGGTTTTCTATATGGTATACTTTGCATAGGGATGACTGTTATGATTTGGATCTGGAATGTTTCCCAAAAGCTCATGTTTGGAGATGGGACTTTGGAAATGAATTGGATTGTGAGGGATCTCACTGAATCCATTGACAGCTGAATGGATTGCTAGGAGGAGGTAGAAACTATGGTGGGGCATGTGGAAGTATGTTACAGGGGCATACCCTTGGGGATGGTATATAGTCCTTGGACCCTTCCTTTCCCCCTTTCTGCTTTCTGACTGTTATGAGATGTGTTGCTTTCTTCTGCCACACCCTTCCACCATGATGTTCTGTTTGACCTCAGGCCCAAAGCAATGGAGCTGGCCCACCACGGACTGAAATCATGAACCAAAAGAAATCTTTCATCTTCTATGCTATTTTTATCAAGTATTTGTCACAGAGATGAAAAGCTAACATAATATATATATTTTTTAATACTGAGAGCTCCTAGTACCTCTCTGCAAGAGATATAAAACATTTAGAAAGAGACCATCAGCCTTTTAATAACCAGATTTCCAATTAGAGGATATGTGTGAATTGGTATAGGCTTTCCCTGACTCCTAACTCTCTAGAGGGGAGAAGTGTGGCATTTTGATGACAACAGTACAGAAGACCCAGGACTACAAGGCATCAAGCCCTTAAAAACAGAGCATTACTCTATCCAGGATGACTTAACATTTCTCTCTCCAGTGCTGTTTTTATTATTATTAACTTTATTGGTATAAAGGAGTTAGAAGCTGCTTTTGCTAAAACTTACTGACTCTGCACTTGGGCCTATAGATGGTTAACTAAAAGCAGGAGAAAAGCTTGGCATCTCAGCCTCCATTTTGAGGCTCCTTGGCTACTTTAAACTCTGCATATACACATGTTAATCACTTATGGAAAGTCTGTTTAAAAACTGGTAATACAAAGTTGATTGGTCTTAATTTTACCTGATCTGTCTTGTCTCTTTTTTAGACTAAAGACACAAAGATAAGATTAACTAAGATATTTTAAAGATTCTAGGAGGAGCCAGCCTTGCAGGCAGATCACCCCATGATGGGGCTACCCCTCTAAGCATGAGCAATTACCCCATGATGGGAACTAAGGCTGTCCCCCTCCCCTGGCAGGAGTAATCAACTCCTGATGGGGATTTGGATTGCCCCCTCAGAAGGTAATTGGAGCCAGCAGGACCTTGCAGAACCAGACCTGAGATAATGATCAACCAGACCACAGTTTAACCAAGGCTGATTAATTATACATACTCTCCAGTTTTGTTCCTTCCCCATTTAAATCTGAAGCTCTTGTGGGTACACCTCAAGACAGGGCTCAGGATGCTAGTCCCCCTGTTTCCCAGTGTCGCCACACTGAACATTACATTCCTATCCTACTTCGCCATTATTTTTCCATTTGGTTTTTGTGATGAGTGGCCAGATCTGATCTACTGGGAACCTTGGAAGTCAGGCCCTCTGGCCTAAGGCTCCAGTAACATAATCTTGCTTTTCATCTTCAGTGAGAAAATTCATTGTGGAAGCTGCATGCAGAGAAAATATTTCTACTTACAGAGGGCGTCAGCTTCTGTTCACACACAACTAGCCCTTTGAAAGGTTTCCTCAGTAGGACACTGCTACATCAGCTCATCATCTGAGCTCAGAAGATTGGGCCTGTTATTACTAAATAATAACTACTTAACTTGCTGGGCATTTTATGAATGAATACTTTTCTGATTCTAAAAGTGATACATATTTATTGTAAAAAAGACACACAATGCAGAGAAATAAAAAAGGAAAACTATTCAAAATTTACAACATTGACAAAAGTTAACATTTTTGCATGTCTCTATAGTTTATTTTTTTCTACAAAAATACACTTTAAAAATACTTTTGGAATTATATTTCATTAACATATTTGCATATAGCTTTTTTTTGCTCAGTACCATATGGTGAGTAATCATTTCACTAAATTCTTCAAATGCACAGTTTACTAATAGCTGCATAATCCTGTCTCATATAGCTATACATAGTTTATTCAAAGATTTTCTATCATCTGATATTTGTTTTTTCTCTCATTTTCACTATTATAATTGTGGTCTACATTTTGTATATAAAATGTCTATTGCAATTCCAATTACCTTCATTAAGGGAGTTTGTTATAAATGAAAACACTGAGGTAAAGGGCAAGACTTTTAAAGCTTTCTGATGCATATCCCCAAACAGCGTTGTGGAATATTTATAGCATTTAGACTTATACGTCAGTGACCAAGATCTGGCCTTGCTTCATCTCCATCATTAGACCTTGTTTGTTCGAAGTATCCATCAATTTGGCACATATAAGCAATTATTTCATTTTAGTTTGAATTTTCATTTTTTTAAGTTACTAAGTGAAGTTGGGATTTTAAACTGGTTTCTTCTGAGGAATGTTCCATTTGGGTTGTTTTAGAGTATTGGGAATAATAGTGTTCATTGGTAAAAGTGTTTTGTCTGTTAGGAATATTTGTTTTTAGTTCCCATTTTTGTTGGTTATATTATGTGTCTTTAATTTTGTTTCAAATTTAATTTTGTTGTCAAATTCTGAATTGAGTTTTAAAAATGTATGTATTCAGATGGAGTACAATGGAGACATTGTCTCTATAGTGAGCTATAGGTTTAAGAATTCCTACCGAAATCTCAGCAGTTTCTTAATGAGATAGACAAGGTCATTTTAAAATGTATTTTAACTGAAAGGTTCTAGAATGAACAAAACAATTTTGAAAGAAAAGAAAAAGAAGGAGAAATCATTATTTCCAATGTTCAGGCCTAAATTACACTACCGCTGTCAAGACAGGGTGGCACTGGTGGAGGATGGAACATAGACTAAGGGGCCAAAACAGAGATTCCAAAACCAGACCAACATGAATATACCCAATTCATTTTGAATAAGGAAGCAAAAGCAAGTCAGTGCTCAAGGGAAAGCATTTTAATAAATAATACTGGAGTAATTAGACCATCGACTGTACAAGAGTGAAAAAAGGGGTTGGGGACTTCATAAAATCTCATGTCCTATACCAAAAGCTATCTAAAATTGATCACAAGCTTATGTGTAGAGCACAAAACCACAAAACTTCTATAAACAAACACAGAAGCAAATCTTTGGGACCTAGAGTTGGGCAAAAGGTCTTAGACCTCACACCAAAAGCACAGTCCATAAGAGGAAAAGTGGATAAATCAGATTTCATCAAAATCAAAAACTTTGCCTCTATAGAAGAGGTTGAAAAGACTAACTGCTAAATAAGAGGAAATAGTCAGAAACAACATAGCTGACAATGGACTATTATGAAGAATACAAAATAGAAAGACCTCTCAGAACTCAAAACAGTCCAGCTAGAAGATGGGCAAGGCATGAATAGAAATATCACCAAGGAGGAAACAGATGGCAAATAGGCAACAAAAAGACGTTCAACATCATGATCTATCAGGGAAATGCAGATTAAAATGACACCAGCCATCACTACGGACCTATGAGAAAGGCTAAAATAAAAAGTAATGACAACTCTGAAGGCCGGCGAAGATGTAGAGAAAGTGGATCACTCACTCACACATTGCTGGTAGAAATGCAACCATTACTGTCCTACTGAGAAAAGTTTATCGGGTTCTTAAAAACCTAAAAATCATGAACCATATGATCCAATTACATTCTCTGAAAATTATCCCAGAGAAATAAAAACTTATTTTCATTCAGAGACTTACACATGGATGTTCATAAAAAAATTGCATCTTTAATAATGGAAAATTGGAAACTAACTTCTAAATGGGTAAATAGTTGAACAAATGAGTACTTCTATGCCGTGGAATGCAACTCAGCAATGCAAAGAAAATATTGATACATAAAATAACTTGGATAAAATCAGGGTAATTATACTGAGTTGAAAAAGGCCCATCTCAAAAGGAGGCATATTATATAATTCATTCAGAGAACAGTCATGAGTTATCATAACCATGCATGTGGAGAACAGATTAGTCATCATGGGGAATTAGGGGTGGTGGAGAGGGAGAGGTTGTGAATGTGACTACTTAAGGGTGGAGTGAGGGAGCCTGTGAAATAGAATGCTTAAGAGTATTGACTGCAGGCCAGGGTCAATTTTCTCATTCTGATAGAGTACGATAGTTTTGTAAGAAGTTACCTGTGTTGAGGTAGGCCATGTTAAGGGTACACAGAATATCCCAGTACATTTCTTCCCAGTCTTCCATCAATCTATAATTATTTCAGAATAAATTAAAAATTCACTGCCTATACATATTAAAATATGTGTGTGATGCAGAAAAAAAGTGTGAAGATACAACTTAGTTAATAATAGTTTTTAGTTCTGGGAGGTGGGATGGATTGGCATGGGTGAGGGGACGGGTGTTATCCACTTTATGACATTGTGCTGTTTCTCAAAAGGTGTTACAAAGACTTGCCACTTGTGCGATTTAGAAAATGAAGAAAAAAATAATTTAAAACTATGTATTTAAACCCACAGTAATTTCCTAACATCTCTTACTGTCTTAGTAATTGGTACTCTCCTTTTATGATTAGATTTTCACTGTTTTTTAATAATTATTAATGCTTTATTTTTAAAAATAAGACTTTCTTTATTTAATCCATTTGTAACGTTGTTTAGTTATCTAACTAAAATAACATAACTAGGTCTTATCTAACTTAAAATAATTTAAAAATAGCTAACTGATCCTCTACCATTCTTTGGCCTTTATTTTGGTGATACATCTTTTATATATTAAGCTCTAATATATACTGGTGGGTTTTTTTGGCTAAATTTTTTTTCAGTTTTTGTACTATGTGGGTTTTTTTGTGCTTCATAGATGTGTAATTTTCCTATGTAAAAATTTTTCAATACACTTTTATTTTCAGAATTTTCTACTCGGATAGTGTAATACATTTATCTTCTAGATTTATTTAGAATTTTTAAAATCAAGTGACTTTTTATTGGAATTGAGTTATAATTATAAATTAATTTTTGCAATTTTTTGTCTATGAACTTGGAATGTCTGTACAGTTTTTCAAGACTACTTTTATGTATTTCCATTGTGTTTAATAATTTTATTTATTAGTGTGCAGCAATTGATTTTGTGAGGTTGTTCTTCAGTATTTATGTTTTGGGCTTTAATTATCAATGATGAATGGAATCTATATTCCATTTCTTTGTATAAAGTGGCTATTACTAGCATATCATAATTGATTTTTATAGTTTTATTTTGCATCAAATTATTTTGAAGCCTGTATCATTTCCTTCCTTGGATTCACTTTTGTTGCTTTGCTTTGTTCTCTTCATTTATTCTTCTTGGTACATACACAGTGATGACTAATGTAGGAATGGTGGCCACTCCTGTTCCCAAGTTCAGAGAGAATGTGGGTTTTGTGCCACCAAGGAGCGTATTGTTAAATGTTGACTTAAGGTAGATGCTCCTTCAGATATTTGCTGCCCCCTCTTTCTTAAATCAAGAATTGCTTGGGCTGGGGATGTAGCTCAAGTGGTAACGCGCTCGCCTGTGGCTCTGGGTTCCATCCTCAGCACTACATAAAAATAAAATATAGATGGTGTGTCCACTGAAAACTAAAAAAAAAAAAAAAGAAAAAAAATTTAAAAAATCTCTTTCTCTCTTAAAAAAAAGAATTGCTACTGAGTTTTTGCAAATACTTTTAGACTATTAGTTTGATCACGCTAGTTCTCTATCAACATACATGGCTAGAGTTATTCCGTCTTTAGTGAAATTTTATTTTAACCAACTTTATTATTATGATTTATGTACAAATTCATCATTTAAGTAAATACCAAACAATTTGATAAATGTTGACTGATACATCTATAAAAGCACAGCTGCAATTTAACATTTCATCATTCTTATTACATTTTTTGTGCCACTTTGCAGGCCATCTCTCCCTTTGCTGCTGGCCCCATTCAATCTCTGACATGCTTTTGTCACTCTAGATTAATCTACATTTTCTAAAATTTTATGTAAGTGGAATCAAACTCTGTATGTTCTGTTATGTCTTGTTTCTTTCATTTAGCATAATGAGTTGGAGACTTGTCTCTGTCTGTTTGTGCTCTTATGACAAACTACTTTAGACTGGAGAATTTATAAATAACAGGGATTTATTTCTGATTGCTCTGGAGTCTGGGGAGCTCACCATCAAGGTTCCAGCAGCTTTGGTGTGCTGTGAGGCATTTCTGCGTGTTGCTGTACCCTCACGCGGTAGAAGGTATAGAAGTTTCCTTCAGGCCTCTTTTGAAGGAATCTTTTATGCCTTCTACCATGATATTAGTGCCGATTTCATTTGTGAGGCCTCCTGACTCTTATATCCCCATTAAATAGGTTTAGATTTTAACCTGAGTTTTGGAGGAACACAGACATCCAAGTCATACCAAGATAGTTTTGCAATATACTCAAGTTTGTTGTTCACATTATTGAGTTTCTTTTCAGTAATATACTGTCTTTGATGCCATTAGTAGATTATAAATCTATAATGATATTTTAAATGACATTATTGTTTTTCCTTATCTAAGCTAGGAAAGACATTCAGTTCATTTTTCTTTTTCACAACTTGCTTTTGTAAAATTGTTATTTTCCTGAAATGAATATTTTTTCTCATTAAGTACTTTTCTAAATTTGACATCCCTTCTAATTTATTCATTTTTAAAGGAGAAAAAAATAAATTCTAGTTGTTTGTCAATAAATAGTGTTCCTGGACTATCTCAACCCTTCTCATTGTCTTTATTTGTTCTTACCTATATCCTTTCTCAAATTTAACTTGAAATGAACCCTAGTTTTTAGAACTTTACCTCTGTACTACTTAGTCAATATCTTTCTAGGTTATTCAAATTATTTTTGATTATGAGAGAAGTAGTAGAAAAATTTACTTGAATTTGGAATGAGAGAAGGTCTGAGAAGGGACAGGGGTGAATTCAAGATGGAAATAGAAACTGGAGGAAAGGATAGTGGTAGTGAAGAGTTGGAAAGTTGAGGTTAAATGGTGGCAATGCTTTATTATCCTTTGAACTATGCCTACAATTCAGTCATTTGATAAGTATTTTTTGAATATCTTTTACATGCAAACATTGTTCCAATTGCAGGGAACTTAACAGTTAGCGAAGTAGGTAAAATCCTATCCTCATTTGGAGGGTGCTGGAGGAAGGCAGGGGTGCACAATAAGTTACATTCTAGAAAGCACTGTGGTAAGAAGTTAGCTAAGAACATGGCTCAGTTCAGATGCATCACTAATTGTCTCTGCTTCCTGACTGACAAGTGAACAGTCGGATTTCTCAGTGGCATGGTGTTATGGTTTGAATGTGAGGTGTCCCCTAAAGCTCACTTGTGAGACAATGCAAGAAGGTTTAGAGGACAAATGATTGGATTATGAGAGCCTTAACCCAATCAGTGAATTAATCCCCTGACAGGGGTTTACTGAGTGGTAACTGAGGGCAGGTAGCATGTGGCTGGAGGAGGTGGATCCCTGGGGGAGTGCTTTTAGGGTATATACTTTGTGGCTGGCAGGTGGAGTCTCTTTCTCTGCTTTCTGGTCATCATGTGAGCCACATCCCTCTGCCACACTCTTCCACCATGATGTTCTGCCTCATCTTGAGCCCCAGGAATGGAGCTGATCTTCTAAGGACTGAGACCTCTGAAACCGAGAGCCCCTAAATAAATTCTTCCTTCCCTAAAATTGTTCTTGTCAGGCCTTTAAGTTATAGCAATGAAAAGGCTGACTAAAATAGATAGATATCCACAATTCCTTTCAATATTAAAATCCTAATCTATTTCCATAAATATGAAGTAGCTTAAAATAATTTCATAAAGAAACACGTAAGGGATTGTGGCACAGTGGTAGAGCACTTGCCTAACATGTATGAGGCACTGGGTTGATCCTCAGCACCACATAAAAATAAATAAATAAAATAAAGATATTGGGTCCATCAACAACTAAAAAAATATTAAAGAAAAAAAAAGAAACACAAAAACCTGGCACAAGTTAGTACTTACTGTTTGCTAATCATGTACTGTTTATAAAAGTTATTGAATCTAATCCCAGCTGTGTGCCTGTATTTGAACTTATTAACAATGTGTCCTTACTAGTTCCTTGCTTGTTTGAGGCTTGCTCATGGCTCTGTGATCTCTGGCAAGCCCTGCCAGGTGTTAAAGCTCCTCCTTGAACTTGGTCTCTTGAAATGTCTAGTGCTCTTGCCCTCTGTTCAACATGCACATTTCATGTTTGTCTGAATCCAGGAAAGCTTTCTTTATGCTCCATTTAGCTCCTCAAAGGCTAGAAAGGGACGTTTCCAACAAAATGTGTGCACAATCAGTATTTCAGTGACAGCCTTCGCCATTCTTTCCTAATGACCAAGGTATTTGTTTTACAGATTAATTACTGCCATCTATTTAAACTAACTTTCTTAGAAACTCCTCTTGCTGATGTTTTGATAATGCTTCCCCAAGTCTGCCTGTTGCCAGAGAACTTACTTGGTATTAAAGGGATTATACTGCCTTTCCCATAAATGTTTGAATTCTTTAAAACAGATCTTAATGGACTTTAAAGCACAAGAAGCAAATTGCAGAGTAGAGAGAGAGAGAGAGACAGAACAGAAAATTTAAAAGAGAATGAGGTACCACCCCCGCTCCAAGGAAAAAGAGAATGAAATAAAAATGTACAATGTTTTTATTCCTTTCATAATAACATTATGATAAAGCTTACTTTGCTTCTTAAAAGGAAGGTAAGGGAATTGGAAGGAATTTTAGACGAGCATTTATGTAGAATAGAATTAGGATGGTTAAATGGGAAAATGGAAAGGTGAATGTTTGGTGAGTTGCCTTTCCTTGGCTTCTCTTAATTCCTGCTGAGAAAGAAAGTGTGAGGTTGGGTCTTCTTCTCCCAGGACACTGTAGGCTTTTGTAAGCACTGACTTGTAGAATTCATAAGGTTGAAGATAAGTGAATTTAAGTAGGAGTTTATAATGTACTGGTTACTCAGTTAAGGAATATTTGGGGAATACCTATACTTTGTGGATTAATGGGATGCATCTATACTTTTTAATGGTAGAAGGTAGTTATAAAACTATCTAGTTAGGTGTAAAGGCTTAGAGACCTTCTAGCCAAGTGAGTTCCCTATTAGGTGACAGCCCCTGCTAGGCCAAGAAAACCAACTTACTTTTCAATATGGAATCAGGGATTTAATGCCTCCCAAATATCAGTGTGGTGCATGTGGTAGCTCCTTTTTGGCATTCTTTGCTGGTCATTAGCAGAGTTTGATGTTGAATCAGACCTGTATTTTGTGTGAGTTTGACACTTTGGTCTTTTGTGTCCATGTACCTGTTCATCTCAGCACTGGTCCTTTTGCAAGCTGTTTCCTTTTTCTCTCCTTGATAAAATGGGTACAGAGACTCTCAACAAATACAGGTGGGGAGACTTGGCCTGATTCTTCTAACTTTGTAATGTCATATCATCTTCTAGAATCTTGAAGAAGTATAAACTTCTTTCCGAATAAAAGAATTAGAAGAATTGAGAAGCACATTAGGATACCCAAGAGCCCCACAGAGACTGTACTGAAATCTCAGTGCCTTTACATAGGCTTTTGATGAGGGCTGATTGGAAAGAGAGGAAAATTGTTTTTGGAAACTAGAGGAATGGAGATTCTTGCCAAGTAGTTGTAGGAAATTCAGCAACATCATCACCTGTGGTAATCTGGAAAATGGATCTCAACCAATTGGATTATCTAGTTAAGGAGTTTCTCTGGCAGGGTGTCGAAGGTACCTTCTAGATTTTTCTTCCTGCTTATAGAAAAACACAAGAGGAGAGAACCAAGCCTAAGAGAAATTGTAATACCTGAAACAGTTAGGACTTGTGGGGTTTGAAAATTTCTAGTCTCTTTAGATGGGAAATAATGCTAAAAATGGAGAAGTTGGTTTTTGGACAAAGGTCAAAGCTAGGGTAGTCTCTGGAATACATAATATAAGGTTAAAGTTGAGGGTATGACTAAAAGATTCTTTATGGAGAGGTCAGAGAATGATTTTGTGAGACAAAATGCTCTGTAAGGAATTATGGGTAAATGACCTTATAAGTGATCCCAAGCCAGCACCATTTAACCAAATCACTCCTTAACTTCAAATCTAACAGAAACCATGAGAGATAAAAAATATTTATTGTTATTACATTTTGGTTTAATTTGCTGTGCAGCAATAGATAAAACAAATACTCTTAAGTTACCAGTGACCTTTATTGCAAAATCAATGAGGAGATGTCTGGCCTCATAGCAGACTTAACTGAGATGAATAAGTTCTCTTCCTGATTCCATGTGTGGAAATGCGGAAAAAAAATTTAAAAAAGGATGTCATATAACAGAGAAAAAACACAATCCCTATACAATGGAAAGCTAGAGAAAAATCCCTTTAGTTATACTGGCAAGGAAAACTGCATGCACTAATGTGGCCCGCTGAGGTTTCTCATTAGATGTCAGCTCATGTGGAGGATGAGGCTGAGCATTCATACTGGAAGAGGAGCTGAAAGCCAGTCCACCTGTTCAAGCACAACAGCCTGTAAGTGTGTGCTCTCTTCACAGAATATTATGTCCTATTTGCCACCTTTGAAAGGCAACCTAGAAACTTGTTGAACACTCGAGATTGTTTCATCCACCCACTATTGTCCCTTCTTTTTTTTAAAGGAGAGAACTTTGAAAACAAAGCAAATTGAGTGAGGAATGCAGACGCCATTTTCTCCAGGTGACAAAGCTCACTTTCAGGTGGTCTACCCATCTATCCATGGACTGATCAATTAGTCCATCAATCTAGGCATCCACCTCAGTTGTCAAGGGCAAGATGATCGTTATGAGAATATGTATTATTTATTTATTCAAATTGAAAAGTAGCAGTTATTCCTCTCTTGTCACCATGATGCTTTTGCTGCTCTGTCACTCTCTTTGAAAGGCAGCATGATGTGGTCTTGCTCAGGTCCTGCAGGGACGAGGAAATGGGTACCCATTGGAGGGATGGGCTAGCTGCAAAATAAAGCTATGAAAGTAGTATCATAAAATAAATATAAAGGACCAGAAATATATTTTAAAGAGCGGGGGCAGTGACAGGTTAAGCCAACCACAGAGGTATAGCTGTTAACAAAGAAAGAGCCAGTGTTTGCTTTATTTAAAGCGGTACAGATCAAAAGGGATTAGGAGGAGCATTTTTAGGAAAAATAGGATGGGGTGGGGGTAGGCAGGCTCTTTGGCTCATAACCGGTTACTCCCATCTCCGGGACTGTGCTTGAACTTGAGCAATGAGCTAGAACACAGCGCCAATGTGAATTGGACATTCTTGATTCTGCCTGGGAGTTCCCCAAACTGGGCTTCCCTGGCTAATGGCTGGAAGGTCATTCAGGTCACACACACAGCTCATAGATGGCTTCCTGCAATGTGGTTCTGGTAATAGAACATCTCGGACAACTTTTTTATATGGAAACTGGGATAATTATCTTTCCTATCTTTTGATATGGTGAATATCAAATACTTTACAAATAATCACTAATTTCCTTTTCCCATTATTCTCATTTTTTTCTTTGGTGCAATACCTATAAACTGTACACTTAGATCTACAAACTGAATGAGCTGTATAGGTTAAATGAAATTTACCTAATAAAGACAACTCACCTGTGGTGGCTGAAACCTTTGTCTGGCTCTAGAAATGGCAAGGTTACTGTCAGTCAACCATGTCCTAACCTTTTGTGATTGAATGCTTTAGTTGCTTTTCCTTCCACATCAGTGGAGCTGATTGGTCCACTGACCTTTAAGAAAGTGAAAACATCGAGGAACATTGCATTTGTTGTCTTTCTTCTTACCTATATGAACATTTATCAAAATGGACCCCAGTTCATTTTCCATGAGGTATCAACAGGTGCATGTATGTTTTTATTGATGTGTATTGGGGTGAGTATGGATTCCTAGGGAGGACTCCATAGAGAAAAAAAACCCCAAACCCAAACCAAAATACCTTATGGAGGAAGATTCCAATATTTCAGTTCTCCTTATCAATAGCTATGATGGACTCCTCTTTCTTTGATTGGATTTAAAAATATTAAGATTTCCTAGATGCCACTCTTAACCCACTTTTTACTCCCTTATCTGAGTAAATTTCTCAGCTGCACATGGTTTCACCACCTCTGCTCATGGAACACCAACCTGTTCTGTCTATACTTTACTGGTTCCCTGTTCACCCATCTTTCCTACCTGGTAACTGCTCATGATGTGGAGTGACAGGTAGTCAAGAAAGATGGAGACCGATTAATTCTTTACTGCAACTGGATCACAAATGGGAACTCATAAAGTTACCTTTCATTTTCAAAAATGAAAATAAATTTGACTGAGAAAAAAATGATATTGTTGAATTTTGTACCAATCTTTATCAGGGTTAAGCTTTAGGTTTCACTCTTGCCTATTTTGTATTTTCTCAGCTTAGTGACTAGTATATATTTATAGTATAAGACAACCATGTACCTGTCAATTGTGGAGGAAGAAGAATTTAATGAAAGGATTTTGCATGAAGAAAAGCAATTTTGAAAACTCAGTTGGTTGTCTTCTTTCTTTACTTGATCTCTCTCTCTCTCCCAGGTCTTTTTGCAGATAGCTAGGTTTGAATTTGTTTCTCTTTTCACCCAAGTTCAACTTGGAATTCATGAAACAATTCGTTCTGTATTTCCAGGGAGGGTAAAAGCAGTTCAGAAATGTCTGCTTCTTCTTAATCAACTAGTATTAAAATTTTTCATAAAATATTTCAGAAAAAATTGCATCTGGAAACATTTTTCAAAAATGTATTATAAGTTGGCTGAAAGTTATATCTGCTTAAAATTATATAATATTCTTCTCCTTTTCCTAAAACTCTAGCCCCCCCGCCTCCATTCCTTTGAATGCTTGTGACTGAAATGAATAGTCACAGCAAGTGAACTTTCTTGTCTTCATTTTGACCTTGCTTTTTAAATCTGCAGTCAATCAGAGAAAAACTTTCTTCATTTCTTAGCTCCTATCAGTTTTTGAAAGCCCTCTCACAAACATATCCTCGGGACTTAGAGATTTACTGTGCATTATTCTAATTTGAAAGCTGCTATACTTTAGTTGCATTCACAAATAACGTTTCCCGAAGACCGGAGCTCTGATCCCCTCACTTCACCCCTCTTATTTCATTAGTACACATGTTGACTCTTCCTTGTGTTAGCCACAGGGATAGGTGCTTAGAATACAAAGATGCATAAGTCATGGTCTCTGTCCTTAAGAAGGCCTCATCATCCAGCAGGGGAGACAGGTGCAAAGACAGGAAATTATATTACAGAATGATAAGTACCATAGGAAAGGAAGGCTCAAGGGACAGAGCTCCAAGGAAGAGAAATTAATTCTGCTTTGGGAGTAAGCAGAGTCTCTTCCTTAAGGAAGACAGCATTCGAATGAGTCCTTGAATGATGAGTGGATTAAGGAATTTCCGGTTGTGAGTTGTGTTCCAAATAATGTGTAGACAGAGAAGAGAACTCACCTCAGTGGGAGACACAAATGATCCTGGGTTTGACTGCAATGTGTGCTCTGAGGCACTTCCTCTGTGGAGCTGATTCTTAAAGTCACATTAACTTGCAATTCCTGGTTCAAGATGGCTCTAGATCTGCACTGCTGGGTTTCCCTTTCCCCACTCTCCACACATGGGCTTTGTTCTTTAATCATCATTCTCTTAATGTTTTTTTTTTCTTTCTTTTTTATAGGGTTGTTGTGATAGGCAGAGTAATAACGCCCCTGGCCAAGATGTGTATATCCTGATCCCCAAATCCTGTAAATATGTTACCTTTCACAGAAAAGGGGCTTTAAAATAGATGGAATTGATTATTGCTAATTATCTGACCCTAAGATGAGATGACCCTAGATTTTATGGGTGGATTCAGTGTCATCACAGGGTTCTTAAGTGTGGAAGAGGGAGACAGGCTTGTCAGTATAATATGATGCCAGAGTGAGTCAGCCAGCTATTACTGGCCTTGAAGGAAGGGGCCAGAAGTCAAACATTTGTGGTGATCTCTAAAAGTTGAAAAGGGAAATGGGGTCTATTGAGGGCCTCCAGAAAGAACAGAGTCTTGCCAACACCTTGATTTTAGCTGGGTCAGACCCACTTTAGCTTTTTGGCCTCCAAGAATGTAGAACAATACATTTGTGTGGTCTTAAGCCATCCAGTTTGTGGTATGTGTTACAGCAGCAAGGAGACGAATGCAGCTGTTAAAGTCTATCCTCAGCCACAGATTCCCATCTCTATCCTGTGGTTTCAAGGAGCTCACCTGCTACTTGAGAGCTTTGAAGGTCCACTAAGGCCTTCCATTTGTTAGTCTAGTTATCTATGTTCCTTTGTTAACTAAGGGATCTGCTTATTTCCATTCAGTGCTATTTCAACATAAAACATTATCCCACATTCCACACTTACATATATATTTTTTATAATTCTTTCCAAGTTTGACATCATGCCCAAATCTCTAATTCTCATATATCTTGGTCCTGGCCAATCTCTCTTCTCCCTTAAATACACTAGGTCTTCCTACTACCTGTCTAATCTCCTTTTTCTTAAATTTTATTAATTGATTAAGAATTCTAGTAATTGATCATGCACACTTCCAAAGTGACTATGGGATATGGCTTTCTGTTTGTGTATATTTGTCCAGGTTACTATTCTCTTAGGCAGTTCTCATAGCTCCTCAAACTCTGCCCAGCATGTTGTGGTAGACCAAGGCTTGGTAGTAGGGATTTGTGACCATTAGGAGATGAACAAGTAATTAAAAGTTCAAATGATAGGAAGCTGAAGGAGAAAAATAATTATCTGGGGCATTTTTAAGACCATAGACTTGGCATTTCTAGAATCTCAACAGGTTTATTGATGAGTCATTTGGGGTGAACTAACAGGTCGTTGGCTCTGCAAAGCTCTTAGAAATAATGTGCTCTCCCCAAATTGCACTTTCTTCGTACTCCTCTACCCAGTGGGCCATGTTTCTCCAAGTTATGACTTAAGCAGGGAATAACTTCAGAGAATGTCCTGGAAGGAGAAATACAGAATCTGAGTCAGAGCAGGCCTCAGAGGCAATGTTCACTGACATGTTAACTTATTGCAGTTAGTTATTGGAATCTAAACTACAAATTTGTCTTTCCTGTCCTTATCTTACAACATCATGTTCTGTTAATTTCAGTATTTGATTTATCTGAGCTTTATCTTTTTATTTCAGCTTGGAAAAATATCTTGTGTCCTAAAAAGTGATTTTGAGGGTGGGAACTACCTGGAGTTGGTCTCTATTAAAATATCAATGCATAGTACCAAGAATTTTTTGTAAGTGTGATAATGGTGGTTTTTGAAAAGTCAGTTCTCTATTTGAAAAGCATGAATAACATACTCTGAGGAGAAATATTGATTTCCTGGCTGTGGTAGGACTTGAACACCTGTGGCTGGGGAAGCTACTGGACTATTGTAACAGAAGAAAGAAGCCAGTTCAAAAGAAGTATGGCATAGAGGGTGGACCAGAAGGACAGTAGAGACAGAACAGGGTTTCCACACCCTGAGATTCATAAGGAAATATCAAGGATGTTTTAACAACAGACAGTTAATATTAAGAGAGATGGAGGCATGGGAAAATGGAGGAACTATGATTGGACAAAGGGGAGGGAGGGGAATAGGGAGTGCAATAGGTCAGGAAAGATGGTACAATGAGATGGACATCATTACCCTAGGTACATGTATGACTGCACATGTGGAATGACGCTGCATCGTGTATAACCACTGAAATGAGAAGTTGTGCTGCAGTTGTGCACAATGAATCGAAATGCATTCTGCTGTCATAGATACTTGATTAAAATAAATTAATTAATTAATAAAGAGAGATAATCCCAATTTTAGGTAAATTGAATCAATAGCAGGGAAGAAAAGAACAAAGCATTTTCTAGAATGCTGTACATTATAGGATGAAAAAAGAAGAGAGTGTCAAGGTAAGGATTAAACCATTTTGGGAACTCAAAAGGGGTGATCAGATGCTCAAATAGTACTATGAGTACAAGTTAGCAAAGTCAGTCTTATCCTAAAACTTAGATCTGGGGATAGTATTGAGGTATTTGTGTTAGGCATTGGTCTACAGCGTAGCATTGATTCTCAAAACAACCGTAGGAGGTGGATGCTATTATGTCATCTACATTTTATAGCTGGGAATATTAAAGCATGACTCTTGCCAAAGGGATCAATGTTTGTAAGGAATGAATCTGGGTTTTGAACCAGGTCACCCAGCTCTAAGGTCAGTAACTTTTATCAGGCAACCATACTAAACAATGGGGAGTGGTGATGATTTGTTCTGAGAATGGATGGATTCATGGAAGTCCAAGGCTTCCTCTTTCAGGTCAGCATTGTGATGGAAACTGAGGATTAATCCTTGTTTCATTGTAGCAAGATAGCAGCAACAAAAAAGAAAACAAAATAAATGGTACATCAGGATTTGTAATTACAAATTCACATTCATCAGTCTTGTCTTATCTGAATGAGGAGCAGGGACTAGGACCAGGCACACTTGAGGAGCCCCTGGAAAGAGCTCCCCATCATTGTCCAGGGGTCTGAATAATCCCCAGGATCCTCTGTTAGTGGGTAGAGCTTGAGGAGAGAGGAGATGGGAGCTGGGAGCAGGACTTCAGAACCAGAGGTTCTCAGGTGTTGGTAACATGCTGTGAACAGAGGGCTGAGGTCACACCTAACTGAGAGCCAGGACCAAGCTGTAGAAAGTAGCAATAACTATCATATGTAATTTTGATCATTTCAAAGCTTCCTAATATTGAAGGTAAACTTGTGTGTCGTACACTGCAAATTTGCCCACCATAGGCAATTTTGGGGCTGCTGAGCCGCAGGACCCAGAGGTTACCATCCCTATAGAACCTGAATCCCCCTGGAGTTGTGCACAGGTGGCTCAGTGGACCTGAGGGCAGGGTGGTGAGGAGCCTGCAGAGTTTGCAGGGATTGCAGTTCCACTTCCTGACTTTGGGAGAGAGTTTTTGAGTAGCTTTGTGTGTATCAGCGCTCTCTTGAGTTGATAAGCACTTTCCAATCAGCCATTTTCATTATCTCCTGCCTGCTTTAACTTCAGATGTATTCACATTCATCAGTCTTGTCTTATCTGAATGAGGAGCAGGGACTAGGACCAGGCACAATGGAAGAGGTAATATTCAAAGGCTTTAATTATATCCACACTTGAGGAGCCCCTGGAAGGAACACTTAGCAAGTTACAGAGGATCAGCGCCAGAGCTGTCATGCACCTGTTTCTCACTGATGAGGGGCTGGTTGCATCACAGGATGCCTTTCGGGAGTCCTTCAGATATTCTCCAGGTAGCATCCTAGTTCTGACTTTCTGAAAGAGTTTCTCTAACCTGACTACTTTAATCAGATAGGTAGAAGGGATAAGTACTGTCAGTTTGATGAAATAAGCATTTGCTGAGCACCTTCTGGGTGTTCAGATTCTGTTTGCAGTGTTGCGGGTGAGAGGAAAATGATCTTAGTTGTTAGGGGCTCAGAGTGAAGAACCCAGAAGGTATTCATAAGCAAATCAGCTTGAGAGGGGCTATAGAGGCGGTACTTTAGGAAAACAAAGGAAGAGGTGGTCAATAGGACTTTAGGAAGCACCCACAGGCCTTATAGAAACTGGGTTCCTCTTGTCCCAGCCTCCTGTCTAGATCTGATAGGTTCCTTTAGCAAAGGTCCTCCACCTTGGCTGACCTTAGCATCATCTGGGAAGCTTTGAGAAAAATCCCAGCACCTAGGCTGGATTCCAGACTGACTAACACTCCTCAGCAGTAGTGTTGGGAAAAGTATAAACGGCAGCCGTACCCCAGAGAAAAAACCCCAACATGGCGCCTAAGGACTTCTCCTTCCTACCTTCTTCTTCTCTGCAGTGGCGCGAAAAGTTCCCGCCCTTGTGAACTCTCCTGCCGGCACCAATTTCAAACCTCGCTGGCGGGGAACCTTAGCCCCAATGAGAGCTAATTCCTGGGCGCGGGAGCTGATATCTGGAAGAACTTGCCAATAGACGGGCGGCCTGCCATTTATCTAAGCCCTACCATCTCCCCTTTAGTTCTATATAAGCACACAGCTTTTTGCAATAAAATTGGAATTCTCCCGGCGAAGTGTCTTTGTGTGGGGAATTCTTTCAAGTAGGATTCAGGATTCAGTATTTTAAAAAGTTCTTCCTGTGATTCGAATATACAACTGCATTTGAAAACCACTGTCCTAAAATAAGAATTCGGTAATTCCAATGTAAGAGTTAGAAAGGGGAACATTGCTACAGTTTGGAGACTGTTACTCTATTCTGAATGAGAGAGTTGGTGGGAAACTGGAAAGAATATTGTTCAACAGAGAGCAGTGATTCTCCCTGGCCAGGTTCAGCTGCAAGAGCACCACA
Source organism: Spermophilus citellus (assembly GCF_964194105.1). NCBI lineage: Eukaryota > Metazoa > Chordata > Mammalia > Rodentia > Sciuridae > Spermophilus > Spermophilus citellus. The sequence goes on from NC_138184.1 coordinate 213,846,505, forward strand.
GAATTTTACTAATACAGTAAATCCCGAAAAATAACATGAGGAGCAAGGTGTGGAATGTGAGCTGGGAATCCACTTGAATGTAGTGATCCATGTATAAGTTTTATACCTTTTTCTCCTAGAAAAGCCTTGGGAAAACTTGCATCCTAAAGCATATTTTAAAGCAGAGATGTTCCTCTGAGAAGGCAGAGAGAAAGGGCATACATTCAGACATCAGACTTGAAATGATGAAAATTTTGTTTGTGAATTGTACATTCTACAAACCCATTTAGGAGTTTCTAATTCTTTGATTTTTAACATACGAATTCAGTGAAAATGGGCCATTCAGGCTCACATATGCATGACTTCTTTAGTTGAACAATAATGATGGTAATGTTGGTTAGATTATATTTAAGCATGCCTACCTATACCAGCATTTAATATGTATTATTTTATTTAAATGACAGGTTTATAAAGAGGTAACTATGATTATTCCTATTATCCAGATGAGACCTAGAGGCACAGGGAATTTGAATGAATTTTCTGGAGGCTCACCTAGCAGAAGCTGGGATAAAAGTTCAGTTAGTCTGACTCACCTGTTCCCTATGCTGCCTCTGTCTGTGGTGTAAGGGAGAGGCATAGTTGGAAGAAAACTTGTCTAGGAACAAGAAGATAAGAATTCTATGCCCGAGTGAGCTGCTGTGGGATTTTGTGTTAGTTATTCACCTTCTCTGACTTAAGCAATTTTTAAAAGAGACTAGACATGAGATGATGGTGCACTTTTCTTTCTTATAATGACTTGCAACCAGAGTGCACTTTTGAAATAACTTTAGAATCTCAAAGATATAAATATATCATTTCCCATAAGAAAGTGCATAGAATTTACTTTGCTTTTTTGTGAAAATGTTATATAAAAGACAACTTTTTTTCTTTTATCAGAAAATACCACCTTTCTTCCCCCATCCTCTTCGTACTTGAGGAAAACTCATATGGAAGGTAGGTGCAGCTGGACCTGTTTATTTTTTTTCAAATGCCGTCCTGTGTCCTACGGACGGGTGCCCCATCTGGCTCCCTGATCCTTTGTGATCTAGATGGATCTTTCCAGCTCTTGATCTGAAGCAGAATGGTTCTGAGACAAGCTGCTTAGTCCCCTTGGGAAATTAATCAGGCAGAGGAGGCAGTTCTGAGTCTCCAACAGGTACATTACCAGGAGTTCTGAAGCTTGTGTAGCTTGACAGGAAATTGCCTGGGGGAGTCTAAGAAACCCAGACAGGCTGGGCTCAGGCAGGCACTGAAGTTTGGAGCTGCTTAGACTGCTTTATATGTCGTTAGGACGTAGAAAAACTTCAACCACAGGAGATGCAATCCCTTTGGTTCATGATATCGATCATCCTGCAGATAACAAAGTAGTTGGGCACAGGAGGGTCCTGAGTTTGGTCCTATGCTCTTGTGGAGTCCTTCATGTTCTTTGTGCCACCTTCTCCCCCAGCTAAAGAAGATGTGTTTCATGGCTATGGGTCTAAAGCTGGAATGGAACCATGGCCCTTGAAGCCCATGATTATCTCAAGATGGTGCGGGGAGAACAGTGAGCACTGTCCTGGAGGTGAGTAGAGCAGGGACAGAAGAGAAACAGTGTTGGCCTTTCCTTCCCTCCATGGAGCTCCAGGTCACTGTCACCGTACCTTCAGTGCCTTACCATCTCTCACCCTGACCAGTGTCACAGACTCCTGACTGTCCAGTGAGCCCTTCTTGGGCCTTTCTTGCCCCAGAACAATGACCCCACCATGCCACAGCTGTCTTGCCAAACTGCGGGCTGATTACCAGCAGCTCCCATGGGCTGTGGGATAAAATATAAACTCCTTAGTGTGGCATCAAGTCCTTTAGCCTCTGACTTTAATATTCTCTACCCCTGAGTGGGGGAGGCAGGGTCTTGTGATATCTAGTCTCCCCTCAGGCCTGACCATGGATCTGGGAAAGACAAAGGCAGGGAAGCTGAGCCACAGAGGAGACCCATGAACTCTTCTCTCCAGTCTGCCTGCCTGCATCCACAGAGACAATTGATGGAGGGGCTCCAGCCTCTGATCTTAAGGCAGTGGACTTCCTTAAAATCCTCAGATTCTAGACTGCTTTCCCACTACATAGTCTGAATACCCCACAAACAAGAAGATTTTGTCAAATCTGACCTTCCTCAATTTCTTTAAACAACAACCAAACAATAGAAATATTGACTAGGAATATTCAAACGACTGTATAAGGAAAGTCTGAAACAACTCTCATCAGTGGGTTTTAGTGATGTGTCTGCTCGTCACATATCTTGCTTAAATTAATATGGAGCAAGAATGAAACTCAGATTCTGCATTAGCTATTCTTTACTCTGCTGGCTGCTGCCCCCGGCCCCAGTCAGAGGGAGAATTACAGTGAGTCTCATGGAGCTGAAGATTCAGGGCCTCTCATGTGACTGGTCCTTTCCTGTCCCTTCAAGGAGGCCTGCATGGCATTACATGGTGACATGTGCTTATGAAGTTAGCAGGAGTAAGACACTCTAACTGAAGTTAGGAATTGTCCCTGTCCACCCTGATTCCCTTCTGTTCAACTTCCTGCCATGCCAGGCAATGCTTGGGTGGGCATTTTGGGGATGCCGCTGAATGGGAACTGACTGGAGGGAGCATTTAAGGAGTTCAGCGTCCTATATGTGTGTACTTCACAGTTGGCCTGTGCACACTTAGGTTATTGTGTGTGGTCTCATTCTTAAAGAGGACCCAGAGCCAGAATCTTTTGGGGTGGGGTTAGAGAAGGCCAGCTTCAGGAGGCCTGAAGGATTTAGGCTTCAGTGGTGTGTGTTCGTGCTTCTTTTCTAACCATTGATTCCCCAGGACTATTTGGCTCCAAGTAAGTGCTTGATAAATACTCAATGAATTTTTATATACATAAACTCAAAGGCATGAGAATCACTGCCTCTGCCTATTTCATGTCTTCTCATATATCAAGACTATAGATCAAACTTTTCCAATATGGTGCTGATGTTTCTGAGAACAGAGAATGAGAATCATAAATCCTTCGATACCATTTAATTTTAGGGCTTTCAAATGACAGGTGAGGACAGATAACAATTGCATGTTTTTTTTTAACTGTTCTTTTCTAGCTATCTCATATTCTGCAAGCTTTCAGGTGATGATATGGAGGGTGGGTAGTGTTCAGATCTTTCAGACAATAGGAGGGAGGATGCCAATATCTTCATAACAGTTCTGAGTCTTCTCCGCATAAAACACTGATTTAATTCAATCCTCTTCTTAACAAACAGGCTCTCCAAGACATAGAGCAGTTAGGATAAGGTCTTACATCCATTAGGAGCAGGGTAGTCCTCAGCCCTGGAAAACCCTAGGTACAGTGTCCTTTCTACCAAATAGTGCCTCTTTTCCTTTCAACCTTCCAATATTTGAAGGGCACATCACAACTTTAACCCTTCTTTTGTACTGCTTCTCATGGTTTGATCTGTGTAAACATGGTTACTTTTTTACATTTTAAATTTGGAAAGAACAGGTAACATATTTTATGCTTCCTTTGCATTTCTGCAGATAACTAGAACAATGATGAGCTAATATTAACAGAGCAAAAGTAGTTGATTAGTTTATTCATATTCAAAATAACCCACTGGGTGTGGTTTAAATGCTCTGAGGAACCATGTTTCAAGTGCAAATAAAATTCTTCTTAGAGATATTGTTCACATGGTGAAATCTATCTTGATTAAAGCCTGGTCTGAACTGTGGGGCATAAGAAGGGTACAATAGCAGTGTATCACAGCTTGGAAAAAGGGTTGCCCTTGGGAGAGTGTTCTAAAAGCACTCTTGGGAGCTCTTAGGGCAGCCAATAACCAATAGACCTGGCTCATTGATGAATGACTTCAGAGAACTCTGTTGGTGAGTAGCCAATACCTGCCGTGCTTTTGGGGGTAACACGGAAGCTACCGAAAGCTAAGACTGAAGACCAATGACTGGAATTTTGTAACATATATAATTTTGCAACATATAAAATTTATCATACATATATAATTTATCAAACCATTGGTTAATTTGCTGTACGTTTTACACTTTTATATTTGTTTTTTCTTTTCCTTTACATACTATGATAATTTATAGTTAAATTTTTAGATTACTGCTAGACAAACGTCAATTTAATTAGGCAACTTAAAATGAGAATCACTTTTTAGGAGTGATAAAATTTAAAAGATGTGAACATGTTCTTCTAATGTGTTTTTATTATTGTTATAAATGCTTAATCATTAGCTCTGTGCTAATTGTTTGCATGCTTAAAACTATGTGAGAAATCATTTTGGCTAACAGTAAATCTTTTTGTTTCTTCTGATTTTCTCCCTCAAACAGTGCTTGCCTTTTACATCACAGTAATTCTGATTAGAGAAAGGAATAATTTAGTAAAATGAAGGGATAGTTTTGTGTTCTGCTCAATCTTTGCTTCATAACCCTCATTTCTCAGCGCTCAGTCCAAGGACAGAGTGAGAAATGAGCATTATTATTTACTGAGTCATGGTATTCCTTGCTTTTCTGTACTTTTTTAAAAAAACTCTTGAGACATTCACAATTTATCTACACGTATGCATTTTCTTTAAAATTATTCTCTAAAGTACATCAGGCAAGGACTGTCTTATTATTCTATGTCCTGTAGCAGCAGCTTTACCAGGAAACCATGAGCTATTTCGGAATCACTAAGGGCCTTTAAAAAACTTACAGTCTAGGGCCCTAACTCAGGGATTTTAATATAGATATTTTAAGGAGAGTCTCAAGAATCTGATTTTTTTAAGCCCACCTAGATAATTTTCTGGACAGCCGAATTTGAAAATCACTAGCCTACAGCATGGAACAGTGCATTGAATTTAGAAAGTGTTTGCAAGCATTCCTTTGTTTTGTTTTGTTTTGTTTTGAAGGCTGCATCACTAGGGAGAGCAACATAAACTGGGTCTATCGTATTTATTTTTCTCTCTTTGTGCTTTGCCATGCTTCACCAACTACCTGACAAAACCCAATTCAGATGCATTCTCTTTTGTTTTATGGTGCATAAAGATAATCCAATAACCACGTCTTTTCATTGCCCTTTCAAAACTACTTGAAGAATTGGAAAGTACTTTTAAAAATTTGCATTAGTTCTTTGTGGTAGAAGAGGACCCCATGACTGAGTCGGGTGTGTTGGGTGTGACTAGAAAGACTTAGACTCGATCAATGGCTATTCCACACTGTATCTGTCAAAGCGCTGTCCTTCACTTTCTAGCAGCTTCTGCTATTTTCATTGCTGCTTTAAACATGCTCTAAATGATGTATTTGTTCCAGAAAGCCATCTCAGTGCTGGTTACTCTCCGCTGGGTGGCCTTCTGATCACTTCCTTCACAACTGCCATTTTCCAGATCATCATGGAGTGGTCATTCATTCTCCCTATGTAGCCAATGCCCCGAAAGGGAAACAGAAAATTCTGCAATTGTCAGCGAGTGAGTGACATGCCTTGAGGAGCTCAATCTCATTCCCAGAATTTGCCAAGGGTGACTCCAACTTGCAATTTGAAATTCAAATAAGCGTATTTGTGACATTGAGGAAATTTTTTCAAGCAGCTTAACTTGTGGGTTCCTTGATGTATTTAGGTTCCTAGAGCCATATGGCAATGTTGGATTGTGCCTAGGTCAGGAATAGGGTCACTGAAGGTCAGGGGAAAAAATTCAAAAATGAGGTGAATGGGTAGATGGAAGATAAGTGAATAAACATTGGAAAGAGCAATACATGAGGGAAAGTTAAAAAAGAAAGGTGACCAAGAGAGATTCTTTTAGTACATTTTTCAGTAAAGGGATAATTGACTAAGAACATTTAAGAGATTATCTCTAACATGTGAGCACTTGGGTCTAATAGCTTTTTGCAGATTTGAGATGTGGGTCTTCCTATAGCCCCCGCCCTCTTCTTGGCTATACCTTTTAAAATGTCATGGATAGTTGCTTGTTCCTTTCACAGTCTTTTTTGTTTGTTTGTTTGGTTGTTTTGGGTACTGAGGATAGAACCCGGGGGTGCTTCACCTCTTAGCTACATACACAGCCTCTTTCCCCATTTTATTTTTTTATTTTGAGACAGGGTCTTTCTAAATTGCTGAGGGCCTCTCTAAATTGCTGAGACAGGAGGCCTCAAACTTTCCATCCTCCTGCCTCAGCATACCGAGCCGCTGGGAGCTGCTGGGATTATAGACATATACCACTATGCCAGGCTATAACCATTTGTAGGAATTTATTTATTTGGTGGTGCTAGGGATTGAACTCAGGACCTTGTGCATGTGAGGCAAGCACTCTACCAACTGAGCTATATCCACAGCCCTTATGCAGGAATTTAAAAATACATGATTTCTGGATTAATGGTTTAAACATTGGCCATGAGTTCTCTTGAATTATTTGTAAATTTTGCTTTGTATCTGCATTTGTACTTTATCTCCAGGAAGAAGTCTAAGCATTCATCAGATTCTCAATCACTAGTCAAAAAACATTTCTGTTTTTCTTTTAAATTGGAATTTGAGGAGGTCAATTAGTAGCAGATGCCAGCCATGGAGGTTTAAGACTATGGAAAACATCCTCTGGGTAACAGTGAGCAGAGCTGTATGAATTAGTTTGAATAATGTATCTCAGCTCCAAGCTGATGTGTCTCCCTTTTTCATTTAGTTGGTTTGGGGCTTGACCAATCCTCAGGTTTTACTTTTTGTGAGGCCTCAAACTTTTGGGTATCATTTCCTACTTTTCTGCCAACATAAATACCATGAATTTTTTTGTTCAGCTTTTTCACACAGGCAACTGACACTAATGACATCAGATTTGAATTACAGGTGTAATTCATTTATTGTATTTAGGGTTTCTCTACTGCAAGCTGGCAAATATGCCTGTATTTGCATTCTTAACCTTGTTTTTGTTTCTTATTTCTTATAAAGCTATTGCATTTGTTGAATTCCAAAATATTTTATAACTCCTTGAATATAGATGTTTTTCCAGGGTCAGATTCAAGAACACAACTTCCAGGGCATATCTGCCCTTCATTAACTATAGTTTTCGGGTTATCATTAGCACTTTTGATAATATTTAAAGTTTTCTGCCTGGAAGTTTTCCTGATGATAAGAAGCATATTCTGATATAGCTTTCAGGTCCCCTGATAGCTTCTCAAGCAGAGTTACATAATCTCTCTCTTATGCTAATTTGTCAGTCTGTGACAGAAACAGGATTTCCATCAGTCTGGTACAAACTTATAAGCTGATAAGTCATTGGCTCTGAGTTTATTCTCAAAAGGGCAATAACTGCCCATTCCTCTAAGCCCCGAGTTCCTGGGCAGAACCAGCAGGAACCAAAAATTGGGAAAGAAAGGAGATGAGGCCAGGGATGAGATGCAATAGAATTGAACCTCTTAACCCACTCTTGCCCATGACATTGGGGTGGAGTGATGGGTGAGAAAAGCACAACCACAACTTATGATGATCCTAGCTCTGACTGGCCATATGGCCATGGGGAAGTCTCTGTGTGGCCCTTTAAGTAGATTTTATTCTGGAAGCCCTTGCTCCAGAGATTTGTGTCTTGCATTTTCCTACACCTTTATTTATTTATGTAGAACAATATGAAAACATGCATTTTGCAGAATATGTAATTGATTAAAGTTTAAAAACAATTTACTTCCCAATGTTGCTTAATATTCATTAATTTCCTGCCTTCAGGTTGCTTTATACCCATTTCTTACTCCATATCTTAACGTACTCAATTCTTTTTCAGCCAAGAAACCTTAATGGTCACCATTTTATCCCCTAACAGAATAGAGAATACCCATAAAGATTTAGGTTTTTATCTACCACTTAGCCAATATCCATACACCTCTAGTAACAAATAATCCTTAAGAGATCCAAAAGATCTTTTTTTTTTTTTTTTTAGTGTTTACCAATGCAAGAATTAGAGTGGCCTTTGAATAGGGTCTGCACATTGTCCAGAGGATGTTCTGATAGGTATCAAGGTCTAAAGAAGTCAGGGAGTCCATATTCAAGGGCGGCAACCCAAGTTTTGGAACTTCACAAAGATACAGATGAGGAGCACAGAGGAATAAAGGCCAGAGGTGCGCAGTCAGATCAAGCTGGAGGAACAGAGAGCTGGAATTCTGGAGCCTGGGACACATGCACAGGCAAAGTTGAATGACAAAGGTCCAGAGGGAGCCTCTGCCACAAAGGGTTAGGTACAAGTTATCATCCAGACCAGGATTCAATTAGAAAATATACAGTCAAAAAAAGTAACAGCCAAAATACACCGTGAGTCTTAAAAGGACTCTTTATTATACATGGTCTGTGCTGACCTGGCTTGGCTGTACTGAGCCCATGGGCAGAGCTGAACAGGAGGAGGAGCAGGCTGAGTTGGGAGCCAGGTAGCTCCTGACAGAACCATTGGCAGCATTTCCTCTGCAACTGGGCGAATTGCTTATGTCTGCACTTTCTGGTCCTCCTTTACCTTTTTATTTATTGTAAGTACCATCTGTAGACATAATTGCAGTTTCCAACCCTTTTACATTCTTTTTAATTTGAAAAGAAAGTAAAACTCGTTTGGGATGCTTTTTCTCTCTGCATTTAGCAAGAAGAAGTAGAAGCAGTGGAACTGAGGTTCCTCCCTCATGAGAAAGATGAAGTCCTCTTGCAGTTTTTGGAAATCTTGGGTGGTTTTGAGCCACTGAACAGCACCCTCCCACATCTCCTTGTCATTGCTGCTCTGTCCTTCCCCAGGCTTTTAGTGGTGGTATTAAACCTCTTGCCTCCAGTCAGCTTTTGGATTTTGGATTTTGCAGGATATGTAATTGTTTAACGTTTTAAAAACTTTACTTTTGGCTTTTGTTTGGAGGACATGATGACCTCAGAGATAGTCTTCACCAATCAGTCACTGTGCTCCTAGGAATCCTTATTCTAATTTCTAGTTCATGTCCTTCATTGTACCCCCAAATCTGGTTCACTTCATTAGTCATTCTAAACATTGTGGGATATGAGAGTGTCTCAGACCAACTAGTTTTCTAGAAAAGTAGATTTCAATTTTCCAGAACTACATTTCCTTGATTTTCTCCATCTGCCCCTTAGCTATCAATTGGGCTAAATGCAGCCAACCCAAACCCTTTGTAATTTTTCTCTTCGGTGAGTCACAATATATGTCCTCTCTAGTTTGGCAGCAATTTCATGTTAAGATTTTTGCACTCAAAATTTATTATAGCATTATCAGCTCTGAGTCAGGGAGTGGGTTGGTTTTTTTTTTCCAAAATACTTATTGCCTTGTTTTGTGTCTAGCAAGGTGGGAATTCTGATTTATGCTGATTTATGGCTATTTTATACAGATTATAAAGAGAGTTTGAATGAGCTTTAGCATTAGCTTGAGAAAGAAAAAAGGGAAAGAATTTTAAATTAAAGCAAGAGAACCTTCTGCTTTATTTGGGGGCTCCAATTATTTTGAGGCTAATGAGTTCACTGATTTTTGGCTCTCTAAATCTAATAAATTATACATAAAATAGCCCAGCATTGGAATCCAGGTTTGTTGTCACCCAGTCAGCTGGTTGGAAGCTCACAGGAACTGAGGCTGTCTCAGGGAATTGGCTGTAATTCCTCACAGAATTAAACAAAGCACTATGCAGATATTTATTATTATTTTGTGAGGGAGACATTACATGTGTGGGAATAGGTTTTGGAGTCAAAGAAAGTGCAAAGACACAGAGTAGAAGGTTTTGTTGTGATTTTGTTTGGTAAAACAGCTTTTGAACAAAGATTTCCTCAAAGAAACAGGAACAAAATATAATCAGCTTGAGGGCCTCTGTGTATAGCATTGTGCTATAGGGATCAAAAGGAAATCTAAGCTTTTGATCCCTTGTCTCCGGTGGGCAATGGGATTTAGAGTTCTGTCAGTATCTACATATTTAGTTCTAAGGTACTGGGAAGAAGCTTTGAAGCCAATGAAAAGCATAAGACTGGATTTCATTAAAAATAGTTATTCAGAAACATGGAACAATGGTGTAGTGCAGAAACATAGTGATGCTCAGACTCTGAGATGCCTCTACACCCAGCCACACCACCAGCTCTGAAATGACTCCATGGAAACTCAGTTGCAGGGGATGTCATGAAGGTAGTCATGATCCTGGAAGCACTGGGATGATCCAATGCCTCAGTGGCCAGTCAAGAACTCATGGCTACAATCCTAACAGTTGAGTCTTTAATCAAATCTGGGCGAAGACATTTTCTATGATGCCATTACAAAGTACATGGGGGCGATGAGGTAGGCAGTGTTAAGCCTGAAAATAGTAATAGGGACATCTGCTCAAAGTCTGAACCAATGTTATTTGCAACTATAAAGGTAGCACGGTGATCATAACATACTATAGTGTCTGTACTAAGGACCCTTTACTAATCCCTTAATAATTTTAAGATTGTATTGTTTATTTATTAAAATAAATATTTATTAAAAAGTAGCAACTATAGGAGATGGGGCTGTAGCTCAGTGACAGAGTGCTTGCCTAGCATGTGTGAGGCACTGGGTACAATCCTCAGCATCACATAAAAATAAACAAATAAAATAAAGGTATGCTGTGTATCTACAACTACAAAAAGATTTTTAAAAGGGAGCAACTATAATGCCTTCAAAAATTTCCAGATCAAGGGGGGTATGCTGGGAAGAGATATTGGCCAAATTATACCGTTATATTATGTGCATGTATGAATATGTAACAACATATTGTACCATCATTATGCATAGCTATAATTCACCAATAAAAAATATGGAAAGAAAAAACATTCCAGATCATGGAGTGCTTTCTCATATATTACTTTATGAATGAAATTACTTATCTGTAGACGAAAGTCACATGGATGGTGGTCTGCAGCAGTAGAGGATTGAATTGTGTCTCCCTGAAATTCATACTTTGAAATTCTAATCCCTAATACCTCAGGATGTTACCTGACTTGGAAATAGGATTGTGGCAGGTATAACTAGTTAATTATAACTAGGCCATTAAGAAGGTAAGTAATTCAATATAATAATATCCTTATTAAAAAGGAGCATTTGTACACAGATCCATGCACACAGAGAACAGAATGTGAATGTGAAGCCAGAGTTCAGGGTAATATGCCATAAACCCAAGAGACCAAAGATTGACAGCAAACCATTAGAAGCCAGGAGATGTATGCTTATTAGTCAGCTTTTCATTGATGTGACAAAATACTTGAGAAAAAAACCCTTAAAGGAGGAAAAATTTATCTTAGCTAATTTCAGAGGTTTCAATCCATGGTCGGATGGTTTCATTGCTGTGGGCCTGTGGTAGTGTGGTGGGGCAGAACATCATGGTGGAGAGGGGCTGGTGGAACAGAGCTGCCTGCCTCATGGTGGCTGAGAAGGAGAGAGTGAGAGAGAAGCACTGGAATTCCTTCAAGGACTTATGACCTTCGATAGGGTCCCATTTCCTAGTTTCTACTACTGCAGAGTAGTCTATTCAAATTATGAATTCACCAGTGGCTTAATCAGTCAGAGCCTTCCTGAGCAAATCATTTCCCCAAAGCCCCACCTCTGAACATGACCTCACAGGGAACCAAGGCTTTAACATGTGAGTCTTTGGGGGACATTCATATCCCAACCAAAACGGCACAGAACAGACTATTCTTTATTGTCCTAAGAAGGAATGAACCCTGCTGACACCTTGATCTTGGAGTTCTATCTGCCAGAATTCTGGGACAAGAAATCTCTGTCATTAAAGCCAACTCATTTGTGATACTTTGTTATGGCAGCCCAGGCAAATTAATATGGCAGTCATCAACACAGCCATGTCATTTGTGATGGGCTGAAGCCTTAGGGTTGCTTCCTTTTTCCTTACTTTCCTCTGAAGGCATTTGAAATTGGAGTTCAATTTTCTTAAAGAAGATCTGAGCACTGGGTTGTCGGTAGTGATAGGAAAGGTCTGAGAGGATGATGAGTGTTGCAGGGGAGGAGGTCTCAGTTGGCGGAGAGGCTGGCAGTTCAAGTGCTGGTGCTCTTTGATGCACCAAACTTAGCCCCTTTCTCCATTCATCCTCCATCTTCTTCCTGTCACTTTAATTTGCTCTCATGGCACCAACACCCACTCATTCATTGATAACTCCCAAATCTCCAGCCCTAGCCCCACCTGTCTCCCAATTTGACTGATTATTAACCTCCTTCCTGGCACCTTGAACCCAGTAAATGCAAAATGCAAAATTACTATCTTCCACCCCAAGTGGCACCTCCTCTTACATTTACAATATTGTTCAATTTACTCACAAGTCACTCAATCAAGGACCCCTTGTGTCATCTATAACCCTTCTATTTTCTTACCATATATGTCCAAATGATGACAGAAAACTATTAAATCTGTCTTCTAATGTCCCTTAAATCCATCCCTTCCTCTATATTTTTGGGTTTCTTAATCTAGTCCTTCATTTCTCAGTGACTTTCTCTTTGACTTCCTTTGCATCAAATCTCTTTCCCTCACTGTGTCAAGAGACATCTTTCTAAAATATGAATCATCTCACTTTTCTTGTTCAAGTCTTCAGTGGCTCCCTAGAATATTAGGAAGGTGTTTACATTCCTTGCCAAGTTCCCTCTTCATAATCAGTTCCTGCTAGCTTTTTAAGGTTTTTTTTCAGGTTTATTGGGATATATTTGGCAAAAATTATATATTCAAAGCAAATAATGTGGGAATCTGATTTACATATCCATTGGCCAGATTCAGAAAGACAATATTGCCTGGTCTCACTTACACATGCAATCTGAAAAGTTGAATGCACAGAAACAGAGACTAGAAGTCTGCTTTTCCAATTTCATCAACTACCTATTTCCTTTTGAGCTGTGGCCATAAGGAACTATCAACTAATTATTTGACCAAATGCATCATGCTCTTCCACATGATGTGAGATAAGCTCCTCTTGTTCTTTTTTCTTTCTGTCATGCCATTTCTTTTTGCCTTTTTGTTGAAATCTATATATCCTTTAAGACACCCAAAATATGACGTTTCTCTTTTACTTTATGTCTTGCATGTTTAGTGAGGAAGACAGTCACAACCCAGTGGAGGATATATATATATATATATATATATATATATATATATATATATATATACACACATACATACATAAAAATAATCATTAATAATTATTTATTATTGTTAGGCCTGTGAAAGAAGTGTAAGGTTCCCAAAATGATAAAAGTGAGAAACTTTTTTGAATAAGTTCCCCTTAAACCAAGATGTAAAGGATGTACAGGAATTGTTCAGGTGGAGTGTGGGTTGAATGTCCTCTGATCGAAGAGAATGGCATATTTGAAGACTTTGAGGGAGGAAGAAGTTTCCTTTTCTGGACTCGTGTCTTGATCATATATGTAGGTAAAATCACCTATTGCTTTAATAATTTATTGGCATATGAGACTTTAAATGTAGAATGTTGGTAGGTCCTGTTTATATTCCTCTTCCCAGCACCCAGCAGAGAATCCGTACATATGTATAATGCAAACTTTAATATTTGTGACTAATTGATTGCATGACATAATGACTTGGGTTAATGGATTAATGGATGGACTCGATTTGTTAAAAAGATAGTATGTTTGGGTATCATGATGTTAAGGGACAACACCAAGGGGATAAGGATCAGCAGAGGAAGTAAGAAAATGACATTGTTCATAGATGAACCAAGGTCATAGGCAGGGTCAAAATTAGAAAGGTTAAAGTTTTGACTATGGCATCCATGCAAGGGTTGAGACAAGAATTAGGAGAGTTTCTTGCAGGAAACTGAATCCAGGAAAAACACTGTAACTTGATCTTCTTTAGACTTTTGGTCTATAGAATAGAACAATCAGAGTAGACTATTAGTCTAGAACACAATTGGCCCATTATGTCTTATGGGTGAAATCCAGCCTACTGCCTATTTTTATAAACAAAATTATCTTGAAAGGTAGCCAGACTCACGTGTTTATTTGTTATTCTTTATAGTTCTTATCATGCTAAACTGCCAGGGTTATACAGAAACCACATGACCTATGAAACCTAAAATATTTTCTCTCTGACTTTTTACAAAAAGTGTTTGCTAACCCTAGGTCTAGAACACTAGTTTTTTTGCACGATACCTGTCATTAGCAATGATATTATTGACAGCTACTAATTCAATAAGATGGTATAGTCCTAAATTTTTACATGTACTAAATTCTTACACATGTAACAATTATAACAATTCCGTGAAGTACGTGTTACCACCTCCATTTTATGGGAAGGAAACTCTGCATAGAGAAGGCAAATAATTTGCCCAGGATCACATAGCTAATGAGCATGCCCTTGATCACTGTATTGCATTGACTCTAGGAAGAAGCAACCTCTTTGTTATTGACAAAGTGGGTATAATATGTAGTAAGATTATCCTGCAGGGAAAAATTTCATATTGCTGTTGCTTTAGACATAAGCTGAGGGCTGTGTGGCTATTAAGTTCTCACTGCTCTTTCAGAAGGTTAATCTGACTATATAAATAGAACTTGATAACCATTTATTCCTTTATCTAAGATTAATAGCCATGCACATAAGATATAATTTACTTATTATTTAGTAAACAGATTCATAAAGAGAAAGTATCAATTTCCTATCTCAATAATGTATAAGATATGGTCTGATGTATTAGCTTTTCATCCAACTGAATATATGTGAATGGGAGTTTCCTAAGCCTGAGTAAGTTTGTGGAAATAGATTGAGTTCGTAGGCTTTGAGAATTTTTCCAAGTTTTCTCTTGTGACAATATCAAACTGTCTAAGGAATATATCTAAGGATTTGGGTTTGGAGATAATAGCAGTTATTATGGTTTGGATATGATCTGTTCCACTGAAGCTCTTGTTCATGCAGGAAGAATTAGAGATAAAATGATTATATCTGGAGGTTGGGACTGTAGCTCAGTGGCAGACACTTTCCTAGTTGTGCGAGGCACTGGGTTTGATCCTTAGCACCACATAAAAATGGAACAAATAAAATAAAGGCATGCTGCTCATCTACAACTACAAAAAATGATTATATTTTGAAGATTGGAACCTTATCAATCCATCCTAGTTTGAATAGATTGAGTGGCAACGATAGGCATGTGTGACAGACTTAGAGGAGGTGGATCACTGGAGGTGTGACTCAGAAGGGTGCATCTTTCCTGTGGCCCCTTACTCCTTCTCTCTCTCTCCTTCTCTGCTTCCTCGTTGACATGATCAGAGAAGCTTCCCTCTGCCACCTCTTCACCCATATGTGCTGCCTCACCTTGGGCCCAGAGCAATGGAATTGGTCATTATGGGCAGAAACTTCCAAAACTGTGAGCCTCAAATAGATTTTTCTTCCTTTAAATTGTTTTTGTCAGGTGTTTTGGTCACAGTGACAAAAAAGCTAAGTTAAACAGAAATTGGTACTGAAAAGTGGGGTCATTGCTGTGACTAACCTGACCAGGTGGAGTAGAAGTCTTTGGAGCTTGTTTGTGGGAGGAATTTTGAGAAGTTTGGCGAGGTAGGCTGTAAGGCTTTAGAATGTTGTAAGTGGAGCTTAATGGGTGAGTCTGGTGGGAACTCAGAAGTCCAGAATGCTGATAGGAATTAGGATTGTAGGTTAAGAGGTTTCAGAAGAAAATTAGGGATCTACTGGGAATTGGACAATCATGTTGTATTCTGGCAAAAGAACTTGGCTCTATCTTGTCCATGCACTAAGACTTTCTGTGAGGCTGTATGAAAGGTGATGGACTAATTAATCTGTCAGAGGAAATTTCAAGGTGGCACAGCCTTCAGGTGGTGGCTTGGATATTGATGACAGCATTTAGCCAAGTTTTCTGTGATAATCAGGAACAAAAAGCAGAACAGAAAAATTTGAAAAACTTGTAGTTTAGCCAGAAAAATGTGGGTGAAATTGTAGTTGTTAAAGACATTATAGTCATTGAAGAGATGCTAAGTATTTTGCACAGAGACAATAGAAAGTATACCTCAAGGGAATCTCAGGAATTTGCAAAACCATAGCCACTTAAGGATCGAGAGTGTAGATGGAAAAATCCCTTTGTGAAGAGACTGTGGGGATGAGGAAGTTGTTCTACCAGCTGAACTGTGTAGGCACTCAGAGGCCACTGAAGCCATGATTTAGGGGGTCCCAGGTATTGTACAAGCTGACATCAGACCTTGGCGTCATTCACATGGTACTGGTTCTACAGGAATGCAGGATGAAGTCTTGGAGGCATCCATCAAGATTTCAAAGGAAGGCCTCAGAGGCCAGGAAACGTGTAGCTGGGTTGGACTCCCTGGGAACTGCTTATGAGTGATGCATGAAGTTGTGTGTGAAGCCTAAGCTAGACTGGAGACCCTAGGAATTAAGAGAGGCCAGCAAAGTGGACTAACTGCTGAGAAAAGTTGATGAATGTGGAGAAAGCCAGGATAAAAATGAGCCCATGTGGATTGCAACCAAAAGGGCCAAAGGGATAGCGTTTCCCAAGCCCTTTGGAGAGCACATGAAATGGCCTTTTGTTCTATATGCTATACATGATATTAAGGGATCTGTTTGCCCAACTGGGTCTAAGTCTTATTTTAGTCCCGTCCCTTATGTGCCCCTCTTCTTCCCATTTGGAATGGGTATGTTTACTCTGTGCCATTATTCATGGGATATATGTGGCTTGTTTTTGATTTTTACAAGAGTTCATTGCCAAGAGTTAGCCTTGTTTCAGAGGAGACTTTGGACTTGGACTTTTGGACAATGCAAAAACTGTTAAACTATGATACTCTTAGAGATGGACTAAATACATTTTGCATTGTGAGATGGACATGAGCTTTGGGGAGGCAAGGATAGACTATTATAATTTGGATATTAGCTGTCTCCCCATATTTCTTGTAAATGCAAGAAGGTTCAAGTGTAAAATGATTAGATTGTGAGAACTCCAACTTAATCAGTCCATCCTAGTTTGAAGGATCTGTCTAGGTGGGAACTGTAGGGCATACCTGGAGGAAGTAGATCACTGGAGGTGTGTCCTGGATGGGTGCATCTTCCCTGTAGTCCCTTACTTTTCCTCCTTTAAATTGTTATTGTCAGTTTGGTCACAGCAATGAAAAAGCTAACTAAAATAGTAGTGGCCAAGACTGTAATAATAGCTTACATTTATATAGATCTTTGGACTTGACAAAAAAGATTTAAAAAGTGAAAAGTAATGTGGAATATCTTTTGGAGAGAAAATAAAGGAGAGATAGATTATACTTCACTAATACTTCAAGGTCATCATTTCTCCCTGTCTTGCTGAAACAGGAAAATAAGGGACATGATGGATAGCTATCAGATCTGTGATCATCTCTTTCTCTATTGGAAGCAGAACAAGAAGGACAAGCTGACATTGATAGATATGTGTTGTGACATGAATTGGCACAGTGTTATAGTAATCGTCACCATGACTGGAATGTGTTCTTGTACAATCTTCCCTGTAACAAGAATATTAGTTTCCACTGGGGGAATCTTTTCTTCTTGATATCTGTCTTGTTATGTGACTGTTTCAGCTGCCTCAGTGGTCCCTTGACTCCTCTGTAGATGGAGGTGAGGAGAAGAGAGCTGTGTTGGGTGGCTTGGAGGTTCACCTGCCTGGAGGCAGAGATGATGGCTCTTAGGCTGGGAGTCTAACATCCCTAATCAGTTTTCCAAGGCCAAGGGTCATTTCTTCTATACTCGCTTGCATGGCACATCACTACCTTATTGGGTGTATGAGTCTGCTTTCCATTGTCTTAATGAAATATCTCAGGGTGCTTTATAAAGAAAATAACTTTATTTAGCATACAGTTTTAGAGACTGAAAGTCTAAGATTAGGCAGCCCCATTGATTTGACCTCTGGCAAGGACTCATGACAGATTGCATCACAATGGTAAGAACTTGTGCAAAATTGATCATATGGTGAAATAGGAAGCTGAGTGTGGGGAATGGTCAGTCTTGGTCTCTCATAACAGCCTACTCTTGTGGGAACCAACCAACCTCCTATGAGAAGTACTTTACCCTTTCTGAAAGCCTCCCTCCTCCTTCCAGATCCCACAAAGATTCTACAGTCTCCCAACATCACCCCACTGGGGATGAAGCTCCCATACATGTACCCTTGGGGGACACACTCAAATCAAATCCAAACCATAATATTGGAGAAAGGGGATCATCTGCTTAGAAACCTCAAAATGGTAGCAAACCCTGCCTTCCCATCCTTATCCCTCTGGGTCTTGGGACTCACATCATGTAACATCACTGAGGTCTGAGTCTGTCAGCTCACAGATGGCTGATGGGGCTTTAGTGCCACATCAAGGAGGAGCCCCTGGAGGGCTGATAATATACTTGTCATCTGAGGAATTCAGAGCAGTTAAAAAATAATTTATATGATATAAAGTAGGAAATTTAAAAAACTTTGTTAGAAAATGGACTATATCATACAATTATCAGAGATTGTTCTACATGATTATAGGATGGCATCTCCACAGCACCATCTGTTTTCTATTTATGCTGCTCACCATGTCAGGTTACATTTTATTGCCATATATATTTAATTTTGACAGTGAACAGAGCTACTAAAAATAGAATTACAGCATCATTTTAATTACAGCCATTTCAATGTCTCATCAACATAACAATGAAAAATGGAAGGGGTACCACAACATTGCTGAGTTGACATCTCTTTTAATAGCTTTCTGTGAGTAGAGCTTGTACCACCAGTTAATGATGAAGATAACTCTTGCAGATGGGATATGTGTACTTATTTGTAATTATCTGTCAGCACTGAAGGAGCATGACAGGTTGAAAACTTTAGAATCTTAACCTTAATTTAAGGTATTTCACTCTGTTATTCACGTTGCTACTGTTGTTCCTCAAACGTTCTAGTGTTAGTGCAGGAATATGCAAAGGAGAAGTGATTGGATTATGAGAGCTGCAACCTAATCAGCCATCCTAGTTCTGCTGGACCGACTGGGTGATAACCGTAGGCAGGTGGGACATGAGTGGAGGAGGTGGGTCGCTGGGGAAGTGCCCTGGAAGGGTGCATCTTCCCTGAAACCCCTTTTCTCACCCCCTATCTTTCTCCTTCTCCCTGCTTCCTGACTGCCAAGAATGGAGCAGTGCTTTCCACCATGCCCTTCTGCCATGATGGTCTGCCTCACCTTGGGCCCAGAGCAATGGACTCAGCCCACCATGGACTGCTCCTCTGAAGCTGTGAGCCCAAATAAACCTTTCCCCCTCCCTTAGTTGTTTTTGTCAGGTATTTTGTTCCCAGCAAGGCAAAGCTGACTGAAACAGGTACTTAATCTTCTTTTCCTGAGTTTTTCTTAGTTTGGTTATGGTGAAGCTGAGGTTGGAGATAGCAATTACATTTTCTAAGAGTCATAATCGAAGCTGTTTAGAACAAAGTGAAGTGTCTAGGACTTTCCAGTCTCCCAAATACCACACGGCTTGTTTCGTATTCCTCAGAAAGTGGGTCATGGTTGGTGGGAGGGAGGGTAGGATATTCCAGGAGCTTCTCTTGGTCTTCAGAGTTGCTTTAAGCAGAAGATTTTTGATCACCTGCAGGGGTTTCAGCTGCCCCTGTCAATCCACTGGCAGCAGCATGACCAGGAGTCACAAAGCAAATGTCACTTTTGAGTTTCTTTGCCTACGAACGCAACCATGAGTAAGGGCTAACGTTTTCCCTCTGGGAATTGGCTTTTATAACCAGGATATGATATTTGGATATATTTAACTTTATAAATGTTAACTTTATAAAATCTGATGTCCAAATCATCTTATGGAATCATTCTCAATGTTTAGAATTTAAACATTTCCAGAATACATTCCAACATTAACTTTCACCATCATTTTCTACATTAGTTATTTCAATATCAGGATATGATTTGGGCTCAGAAAAGCTTACCTTGGGAAGTCTAGGAGTCGCATCCATTTTGATTAAATTTGCTAGTAGTTGAGTTATTATGTAAATGTTATCAATAACCAATTGGTCAATAACTTTGAATCAATCAACTCTCCAAAGACTAAGAAATGATAGGTCAGGAGCATAGCCAGGTTGTGTTGGGTTAGAGGCTTTTATGGCTTCTAGGGTTTTCCTTAAGAAACAAAATTAAAAGTTGTAAATGCTACATTAGGCATAGAAATGGGTGTTTGTGGAATGAGAAACCATAAGTTTTGTATTTAAAGAATTATATAGATAACAAAACTATCACAAAATCCTAAAAATACACAATATTTTTTATTAATTAACTTCTTAAAGCCTGGCAATAATTGCTGCATTTTAGTTGCATTTTTTTTCACCTATTCAAATGACAAAAAATTAAGTGTCATTTTCTATGGAGATAATATACAAATAGAGTCTTTTCTCTATGAAGGCCAATTCAAAATTTATTTGAAACATTTATTTTAGTTTAGCAACCTTCTATTGGTATATCATGCAAAAATTTGGGATTTTGGTCAAATTATGGAAAACTTCTTTAAACATTGCTTTTATATAAACTTGAGGCATTTTAAGTTTTAAGTGATATCTTCTCTGAAATATTATTTTATTTGACAACACCCATTGTAGTTGACATCCTCATACAAATTTTGTTTTTCTATATGATAGCATTCACCTGCCTTTTCCTTTTTAATTTCTGGTTTGAGACAGTCGTGTGTAATTCTTTCTCTCATATTCACAATCCTGATCTCCAAGTTTTAGCTTGCATTGTTATATAATAATTTTGGTGATATTGAAACTTCTGCCAAGGTTTTCATTCAGTTGACATTTTAACTTCTTATTGCAGTTGAGTTTTAGTATTATCAATAATTCTGAAAATTATGAAGTGAATATAAAATTAAGGCATAATAAATAATAGTTAAATGCATTTTAAATAGCTACTGTTTTTTATTCAACTAGAAGTGTTGAATAAAATTAATCTTGTACCACGTACAGTGACTAATGTATATTTATATATTTACACTTGATTCTTCTTTTCTGTTTCACTGTGTTGGTGACAATATTGTGTGCTATTTAATCTCAAACCACTAGAATTTATCAGGACAATATGTATCAGATATTCTAAGGCACAATTTAATTTTTGGGAATGCATAAAACACGTGGCAGCTATAGCTTCTAAGAGCAAAGAAGTCCTGGCAAAGTCCATAAAAAAGGATTCTCATAAACAGGGAAAACTGTATGATGTATTTATATCTGTGTATGCCACATAATTCAGTACATTCCTGAGAAGAGAAAATTTAAATTTTGATCATGCATCCATGCAAACAGAATCTTTTGTGTAAATATTACACAAATTAGCTTTTGGCTTCCTACATTTAAACCTTGTTTCCATTGTATAGCCTACATAATTCTAGTGCTGGATAAACTGTTGGACATGCTAACATCACAGAATAACTTCTGGCCATGCATTTCAAATGATGATGCCAGGCAAGTTGGCACAGTGGGCTGCAGGAGTATTTCTGGAAGTCATTTTCACATTGGGATGGCTGGTCACAACGTAACAGAAATGACTAGAAGCTACATAAACATGTCCTAGTAAAGCCAAACTCAGTGTGTCCATAATTCATCTTTGCTAAACACCAAAATGATCCGTGATTGTACCTAACTCACCCCACACTGAAGAAAATGTGACAGGAAATTGGAGTGAAAAGGATCAGTGATCTAAACCACCCTAGTTAAATTTTACAGAACTATGTGATTATGTCACATGGGGCTAGGTCTTCCCTGGGGCTTGTTGGGTACAAGCCCATGAACTCACAGTGGACCTCCATCTGGAAAGATCTGTCTTCATCTCCACTTGTTTCTGTTACTTTTAATTTTCTTCTTAAGTTCACTTTGCAATGGCCAGGGAGTGATTTCACCCTTGCAATATGAGAAATGGCCCAGGCTTATTTTGAGAAAGGAAGCTTACAGACCAATGGAACAATGGTCTATACATGGCCTAGATGTGACACATCCTGTGCTTTTAAGGGGCAGCAACTTCCTGTTTGTTAAGTGAGTCTCAATCGTGCTTATCACCATTTTCTACTATGTTCTGCAGGAGATAAAGCTGCATACTTCCACTATAGGAAGCAGTGAAGCACAGTCAGGCTGAATAGATTTTCCAGCTTACATATGGCTTTAATGGCCTCAATGTTTGGGTAGTGCTCCCTGCAATAGGTTTACTTAATATAGGACTTCTCAAAGCCTTGAGATGTTAACGTAAACATCAGTGGTATTTCAAGAAGGCATAGGAGGATGCAACATTTTCTAAGTTTATTTGATCAAAAAAAAATTTTTTTTTTTAAATCCACAGGCTCTCTTGCGACACTGACCTTGTGGAGAAATACAATGTTTGCATTACATTAGCCATGATCATGTGAGGAGTCCAGACTGCTATTCCTACCTGAATCAATTGATGATACATACAAAATAAACACTTGTGGTTCAATGACAGCATAGTTTTAAATAAGAATCTGTCCTTAATAAAACCCTAATTACTCTAAGTCTGTGATTAGTAATAGTTACATAGGTTGTAAAGTAGATACAATTCAGAGCAAGGATTAGATAAATTCTAGCAACTCAGATGCAAAATGACCATCTTTTTAATTAACATCAATTGTAGAATGTAAACCCTTACAGATATTTTAGATGTTTGCTTCTGCTGTGACCAATAGGCCCTGTAAGCGCTTAATGTTAGGTAAAGGTGAATTTCAAAGAGAAGAGGGCTGAGTTACAAGTAAGAGTGGAGTCTGTGACTACAGGTGCTGAAGGGAGGATATATATATATATATATATATATATATATATATATATATATATATATCACCCACTGCTGACCCTGTCAAGGGGGAGAAGAGGGGTTGCTTTAACCAGAGTGGTCCTGACCAGGTACCCAGGTAGCTGGAGAGTTGTCCATTCTGCTGCAAGATCCTGTCTCCAAACTGCACTCTCCTCTACTTCCACCACTAAATTCATCCCTGCTTTTTATTGAAACTGCCTCTTATTTTCCTAACTAGAACTCTTAAAGTTTAATTTTACTCCAGTATATTCTCCTCACTGCCAGAAATACCTTCTCAATGCAAATATAAAAATGCTATGGACATCCACACTAGCTCCTTGGTGAAAAGCCAGAATGATTTCAAAGTCATCAGGGAAAAGGAGAAGAGAAGGGAGTTGGGCAAGATTCAAACAGGCAAAAACAGGAGAGCAGTGCCCTGCTGGTGCACCTCCATTGTATGGAGGGCACATGTCCCAGCCCACGCTCCCTCTGCACTCCTTAGATTGCTCTGGAAATCAAGATTTAAGGCAAACTGCTGTTGAGGAGTTGCACCAACTCCCTCCTGTGTTACTCTGATCCTCATTTGCAGACAGTCGCTATGTGAGGTGCAGTATCTGTTCACTTGTCTGTGATTCATCATATTCTCAACTCCCTTTCCCAGTGTTATTCCTCTCCATGACGATCTCTTCTTGTTTGGTGTGGCTGGGGCTTGGCCAAGGCTTGTGCATTTCTTCCTGAAAGTCAAGGTTACTGTGTGGAATGAGATGGAAAGAGAGAACTGGTAAAGAAAGAAAAACAATGTATTGAAATGCCAAGCTGCATGCCCTGGTGAAAAATTGTAACAGGGGAGTTGCTAGTTGGAATTAAGATTGAAGAAGAATGAGTGGAATTGAAAGTCCAAGGAATAATAGGAGAACAAAAAATCATGAGTTCAAGTTTTTCTCTGCCAGTTTTTGTCTTTTAGTTCATATGTTAACTAGTAAAATGTAATAATGTAATACAGCTGTAGGGTAGGCATAAGAATTAAATATTTCATATATTATACATTTAATCAATCACTTTTTTTGTCATTGATGATTGCCTGATCATCAAAAGTTAGAATTAAAGTTAGAAATGTTAGAAGTTAGAAAAGGGTAAAGATGAACACTTTATCTTTTCCCACATGATTATCTTGCTGAGAGATTATTTACCATTTTTGAACACCTATTATATTCCTGAACAGATGCATCCAAACAGAAGACATCCTCAAGAAGTATAAAATCTTGAAGCTTAGAGACTGTCGCTACTTTTAATCCTGCTTTGAAGTAAGCCATAGATCATTTAAATATTAAGTAATCCATCAATAGATTAAAATTTCAGGATGACAGAACTGAAGGAAACTCATAGGATATTTAGTCAAACCCTTTCATTTTATAGATATCTATGCTGAGTTGTTCCATTCATTCATTCATTCATTCACTCATTCATTCATTTATTAACAATGGCTATTGAGTGCCTCTGACTTGTCAAGTACTATTACTGACAGGTAGTACCTGGGACATAGCAGTGATCAGAATAGATATAATCTGCTCTTTTGTAGCATAGATTCTAGAGAATGGATGCAGGCTACAAATAAATAGAATAACAGGTGATGATGTGTTACGACAAAAATAAAACTGGGCAAGGGTAGTGAGGGATGACAGGTATGTGTGTCTTAGCTCTTGGTGAGTATGAGTGTGTGCAGTGTTTTTGCAGAATGTTTGAGGAAAGCCTCTTTGATGGAGCACACTTAAGTAGATACCTACAGAATGTGAGCACCACATTTACTTGTGCAAAGAGCAAGACAGCACTTTGAGGATGAGCCCTGTCCAGTCCAGCTTCACCAGCCCTCTTCAGAAAGCACTAGATTTTGGAAAAGTGTTTGGAAATTAGGTGAGGGGACAGACCTTTGGGGAGGAAAGGTGACGCCTTTCAGCTTCTGGCTGAGGAAGATTTTCAGAAGGTCACAGGAACTCTTTGTTAGTGGGCAGGTAATGGAGCAAAAAGGCGAGACTGTGCTTTTGTTGCCACAATCTCTCTCTCCTGCTTTTTTATCGCAGGTGAATCCTGAAGGCTCTGAGCCTACTATACCTTCTGCAGAAGCATCATCCTTGTGAAAGTTAAAGGGAAGAAAAGGAAAACAGGGTATCGATTCTAGAGGGAGGTCTCATAGAGGCAGCAACATTATCAGGTAAAAATCCTTGACTGCAGAGCCCAGATGGTTCGGGGGTGTATGTTGGGATGAAGTGAGTGAGACCCCTCTTTTTCATCTTTCTTCCCCCATCCCCCTTTTCTTCTTTTCCAGAGAATGGTCAGCAAAAGAGCAGTTTCGAAAATGAGCTGCAAATGTCAGAGCGTGTTGGCTTTTTTGCTACCAACATTGAAATTATAACCATTTAGAAGGCAGTAAGAATTATCAGTGAAATGGTGTGCTGTTAACAGGGACTACTCCAAAAAATACAATAAAATCTAACCCCCAAATCCGTGATACCTGGGACATCAGTTCTGTAGATGGGAAAATCCTATTGAGGGCAACTATTTGTTGGAAAAATGTTTTGGAAGCAACAGATTAGTTTTAATAAGATTAAGAACTAATGCTATAACCTCTTAAGAGAATCTCTTGGAGACATCAGCCATACCTCTCATGACTGGCAGAGGCAAGAAGACTTGATTTGTTTGTCTAATTAAATATCTGGTTTGTTTCACATGGAGAGGTCATTTCACAACACTAACTGTAACTCCAGGAAGACTTTTAAAAGAATCCAGTGGAAACAGCTTTTACTTACAGAGTTCTGATAACAAAACCAACCCTTAACATATGTTTTTGCATGGTCTTTATGAAGAATGGAAGAATAAAATCCTCTACATGATTTCTGAGCTTTGTTTTTGTAAAGCATATTTGTAGCCTGTGGATGGGTGGACAATGAGTGTTAATGATATTCGAAAAAGAACAGACACTTGCCAATATTAGACCATATATCTAGTCTCTTGCCATGTAACAAACCCTTTCAGGATCTTGCTAAGAAGGCAGATGCCAGGCTGCTGATAGATCCTAGAATTTAATTAATTAAATTGTATTCCAGTCTCTTGCCTAATTCCAAGAGGTAAGATTCACATAAATTAGAGAAACTCTTCATAAATGCAGGTCTGTCTTCATAAATTTCATCTGTCATCCAGTTTTAGTCTCTTCTTTTTATGTTTTTAAATTTTAATTTGTTATATATGACAGCAGAATGCCTCACAATTTATATTATACATATAGAGTACAATTTTTTCATATCTCTGGTTGTACACAAAGTAGAGTCACACCATTCATGTTTTCATACATGTACTTAGGGTAATAATGTCCACCGTCTTTTAATCTTTCTGTCTTTTCTACCCCCATGCCCTCTCCCTTCTCCTCCCTCCCCTTTTTTCCTTTGCTGTATCTAGAGTTCATCTAATCCTCCCATGCCCCCCACACACCACATTATGAATCATCAGCCTTAATTCAGAGAAAACATTTGGCATTTGATGTTTGGGGAATTGGCTAATTTCACTTAGCATTATATTCTCTAACTCCAACCATTTACCTGCAAATGCCAAGATTTTTATTCTCTTTTAATGCTGAATAATATTCCATTGTGTATATATATAGGACATTTTCTTTATCCATTCGTCTACTGAAGGGCATCTAGGTTGGTTCCACAGTTTAGCTACTGTGAATTATGCTGCTATAAACATTGATGTGGTTATGTTGCTGTAGTATGCTGTTTTTAAGCTCTTTGGGTATAGATCGAGGAGTGGGATGGCTGGGTAAAATGGTGCTTCTGCTCCAAATTTTCCAAGAAATCTCTATACTGCTTTCCAGATTGGCTGCACCAATTTGCAGTCCCATCAGCAATGTTTGAGTGTGCCTTTTTCTCTACAGCCTCGCTAACACTTATTGGTGTTTGGATTCTTAGTAGCTGCCATTCTGACTGGAGTGAGATGAAATCTTAGAGTAGTTTTGATTTGCATTTCTCTAATTGCTAAAGATGATGAACATTGTTTTTATATATTTGTTGATTGATTGTATATCCTCTTATGAGAAGTGTCTCTTCAATTCCTTGGCCAATCATTTATAGATTGGGTTATTTGGTTTTTTTGGTGTTAAGATTTTTGAGTTTTTTATATATCCTAGAGATTAGTGCTCTATCTGATGTGTGAGTGGTAAAAATTTGTTCCCAAATTGTAGGCTGTCTATTCACCTCATTGATTGTTTCTTTTTCTGAGAAGAAGGTTTTTAGTTTGAGTCTATCCCATTTATCAATTCTTGATATTAATTTTTACACTATAGGAGTCTTATTAAGGAAGTTGGGGCTTAATATGACATGATGGAGATTTGGGCCTACTTTTTCTTCTAATAGAGTCAGTATTTCTGGTTTAATTCCTAAGTTATTGATACACTTTGAGTTAAGTTTTGTGCATGGTGAGACCTAGGGGTTTAATTTCATTTTGTTACATATGGATTTCCAGTTTTCCCAGCACCATTTGTTGAAGAGGGTATCTTTTCTCCAATGTATGTTTTTGGCACCTTTGTGTAATATAAAATAACTGTAATTATGTGTGTTAATTTCTGTGTCCTCTATTTTGTACCATTGGTCTACAAGTCTATTTTGGTGCCAATACCATGCTGTTTTTGTTGCTATTGCTCTGTAGTCTAATTTAAGTTCTGGTATAGTGATGTCACATGCTTCACTCTTCTTGCTAAGGATTGCTTTAGCTATTCTGGATCTCTTATTTTTCAGATGAATTTCATGACTGCTTTTTCTATTTCTATGAGAAATGTCCTTGGTATTTTGATTGAAATTGCATTAAATCTGTGCTTTAAATCATGCTAAATTGCATTAAAAAGTGCTTTTGGTAGTATGGTCATTTTGACATTATTAATTCTGCCTATCCAAGAACAAGGTAAATCTTTCCATCTTCTAAGGTCTTCTTTAATTTCTTTCTTTAGCATGTTGTAGTTTTTGTTGTAGAGGTCTTTTACCTCTTTTATTAGTTGATTCCCAAGTTTTTTCCCCTGAGGCTATTGTAAATGGGATAGTTTTCCTTATTTCCCTTTAGAGGATTTGTCACTGATATATAGACATGCATTTAGTTTATGAGTGTTGATTTTGTATCCTGCTAGTTTGCTGAATTCATTTACTAGTTCTAGAAGTTTTCTGGTGGAATTTTTTGGGTCTTCTAGGGTATAGAATCATATCATTGGCAAATAGTCCTAATTTGAGTTCTTCTTTACCTATTCATATCCCTTTAATTTCTTTCATCTCTCTAATTGCTCTGGCCAGAGTTTCAAGAACTAAGGTTAAATAGAAGTGGTAAAAGAGGGCATCCCTGACTTGTTCCAGTTTTTGGAGGGAATGCTTTCAATTTTTCTCCATTTAGAATGATATTGGCCTGGGGCTTAGCATAGATAGCTTTTACAGTGTTGAGATATGTTCCTGTTATTTGTAGCTTTTTTAGTGTTTTGAACATGAAGGGGTGCTGTATTTTGTCAAATGCTTTTTCTTCATCTATTGAGATAATCATAAGATTCTTAAAGAGTCTATTGATGTGATGAATTACATTTATTGATTTCTGTAGGTTGAACCAAACTTGCATCCCTGGGATGAACACCACTTAATCATGGTGCACTATCTTTTAAATATGTTTTTGTATTCAAATTGTTAGAATTTTGTTGAGAATTTTTGCATCTATGTTAATTAGAGATATTTATCTGAAGTTTTCTATCTTTGATGTATCTGTCTGGTTTTGGAATCAGGGTAATATTGGCTTCATAGAATGAATTTGAAAGTGCTCCCCCTTTTTCTATTTCCTGAAATAAATTGAAGAGTTATTGGTATTAGTTCTTCTTTAAAAGTCTTGTAGATCTCAGCTGTGTATCCATCCATTCCTGGGCTTTTCTTGGTTGATAGGCTTCTGATGGTGTCTGCTATTTTGTCACTTGAAATTAATCTGTTTAAATTGTGCATATCATCCTGATTCAATTTGGACAATTAATATACCTCTAGAAATTTGTTGATGCCTTCAATATTCTCTATTTTATTAGAGTACAAGTTTTCAAAATAATTTCTAATTATCTTCTGTATTTCTGTAGTGTCTGTTTTGATATTTCCTTTTTCATCATGTATGTTAGTAATTTGAGTTTTATCTCTACTTCTCTTTGTTAGCATGGCTAAGTGTCTGTCAATTTTATTTATATTTTCAAAGAACAAACTTTTTGTTTTGTTAATTTTTTAAATTGTTTCTTTTGTTTCAATTTTATTGATTTCAGCTCTGATTTTAATTATTTCCTGTCTTCTACTGCTTTTGATGTTGATTCGTTCTTCTTTTTCTAGGGCTTTGAGATGCAATGTTAAGTCATTTATTTGTTGACACTTCTTTTAAGGAATGAACTCCAAGCAATGAACTTTCCTCTTAGAACTGCCTTCATAGTGTCCCAGAGGTTTTGATATGTTGTATCTGTATTCTCATTCACCTCTTAGAATTTTTAAATCTCCTCCTTGATGTCTTTTGCAACCCATTGTTCATTCAGAAGCATGTTATTTAGTCTCCAGGTGTTAGAGTAGCTTTTATTTCTTATTTTATCATTGATTTCTAATTTCATTCCATTATGATCTGATAGAACACAGGGTAGTATTTTTACTTTTTTTATATTTGCCAAGAGTTGCTTTGTGGCATAATATATGGCCTATTTTAGAAAAGAATTCATGTGCTGCTGAGAAGAAAGTATATTTGCTTGTTGAAGGATGGAATACTCTCTATATATCAGTTAAATATGTTATTGATTGTATTATTGAGTTCTATAGTTTCTTTGTTCAGCTTTTGTTTGGAAGATCTATCCAGTGGTGAAAGAGATGTGTTAAAATCACCCAGAATTATTGTGTTGTGGTCTGTTTGACTCTTGAACTTGGGAAGAATTTGTGTGATGAATGCAGACTCTCTATTGTTTGGAGCATATATATTTATTATTGTTATGTCTTGTTGATGAATGTGTCTTTAAGTTGTGTGAAATATCCTTCTTTATCCCTTTTGGCTAACTTTAGCTTGACATCTACTTTATTTGCTATGAGGATGAAAACCCCTGCTTGCTTCCACAGTCCATTTGAGTGGTGTGATTTTTCCCAACCTTTCACCTTTAGTCTGGATGTCTTTTCCTATGAGACAAGTCTTGCGGAGGCAGCATATTATTGGATCTTTATTTTAAATCCAGTCTTCCAGTCTATGTCTTTTGTTTGGTGAGTTTAGGCCATTAACATTCAGGGTTAATGATTTGTATTCCCAGCCATTTTTGTTTATTTTTTGTATTTAACTTTACTTGGTTTCTCCTTTAATTAGTTTTTCCTTTAGTGTAATACCTCCCTTTGCTGATTTTCATTGTTATTTTTCAATTACTCTTCATGGTATATTTTGCTGAGGATGTTAGTGCACTTTCTAGTTATAAACTCTTTTAACTTTTTTTTTATTATTATGGAAGGTTTTTATTTCATCATCAAATCTAAAGCTTAATTTTGCTGGATATAAAATTCTTGGTTGGCATCCATTTTCTTTCAGAGCTTGTTATATGCTGTTCTAGGATCTCCTGGGTTTCAGGGTCTGGGTTGAAAAATCTGCTGAGTCCCCTTAGGTGTTAACTGATTCCTCTCTCTTGAGGCCTTTAAGATTCTATTCTTATTCTGTATGCTAGGCATTTTCATTATAATATGCCTTGGCATAGATCTGTTGTAATTTCATACATTTGGTGTCCTGTAAGCCTCTTGTATTTGATTTTCCAATTCATTCTTCATGTTTGAGAAATTTTCTGATATTATCTCATTAAAGAGATTGTGCATTTCTTTGGTTTGAAACTCTATGCCTTCCTCTGTCCCAATAACTATTAGATTGGTGATTTGATGCTATCACATAATTCTTGGATGTTCTGTTCATGGCTCCTTGCCATCTTCACTGTGTGGTCAACTTTATTTTCCATATTGTATACTTTGTCTTCATTATATGATATTCTGTCTTCCAAGTGATCTAGTCTGTTGGTGATGCTTTCTATTGAGTTTTTTATTTGGTTTATTGTCTCCTTTATTTCAAGGATTTCTATTTTTTTCATAATCTCTATCTCTTTCTTGAAGTAATCTTTTGCTACTTGTATTTGCTCCCTTATCTCTTTGTTGGTGTGATCAATGGATCCCTGTATTTGCTCCCTTATCTGTTTATTGGTATCATCAATGGTAGCCTGTATTTTCTGTCTTATCTCGGTTAGAGTGATCAATTTTTGCCTGTATTTTCTCACTTAGGTCATTCTTTAATTCATAGATCATTTTAATTATGAAAATTCTGAACTCATTCTCTAATATTTTATCAACTGTGCTGTCCATGGGTTCTGTTATTGTAGCATCCTGGTTTGTTTGGGGCACTTTCATCCCTTATTTTTTTCATGTTGTCTATGTGTCTTCCTTTCTTGCGGTGTGGATCTGAGGAATTACAGTTTATACCCTATAATCTTGTAGTATCTGCAAATTATCTGTATCTTATCTTGGTGTTGGGCTTTCAGACCCTGTTGGTGTCCTAGGATGGATGCTAATGCAACTATAGGTGGTGGCGGCAATAGCAGGAGGTAACTCAGGATAGCAGTGGAGGTGCCTCAAGATGGATGCAACATTTTCAGTGATGGGTTAAAAGGGTGGGCCTTACTCTGGCTTTGGGGTGCCTGCTTCTAGATGTGGCTGCTTCTAGGCCCTGTCTATTGCCCCAAAGTAGAGGCTACTGCATGGGGAAGTCTATGAGGACCACTGCAGTGTCTCAAGATGGAAGTGGGTTAGACCTGGGCTCCCAGGTGGTAGTGGTGGGGGCGGATCTGAGCTTACTCTGGGCCCTTGCTCCTCCAGAGGTCTTTAAGATGAATCTGGACCAGGTCTGAGCTCCGGTGGATGTCTGCCAGTGGTGGGATGGATTCAGGCCTACTCTGGGCATGAGCTCCCACTCAGGTCACTGAGGAGGGTCTGGCCATGCCTGAGCTCTGGTGGGTGTCTCAGGTTGGATACTTTAAAAATAATAGAGGTTTTCTTAAGCATACTTTTGAAGGTTGAAAGTCAAAGAGAAGCAACCTCATAGGGGACCCTCATTACAACATAATGAATCAAGTTTCAGTCCCTTTTTAATGACCAGTCCAGACCAGGGTCAGTCTGCCACTGTGATATTTTCCTCTACATGGGATATGTCTATCACAGATGTCTCCTCTTAGCTCTTTTTGAATAATTGGCATGACTGACCTTAACAGTGACCCAGTGTACAAAGCATTTTCAGGACCTATGCTTTTCTTACTTGCTCCACCATCTTCAGTCCTTGAGTTCTATGGCATGGAGCAGGAAAGTAACCAATTATGAAAATCCTATTTACCAAGCAGGAGAAAGGAGAAATAGTTGAAGATGAAATCAATTCAGATGTCAGTGGGTGGGACTGTCAGTTACTTTGTTATCCACTGATTTTTATATGGTATCATTATTTTTATGTAACATTAAAAGCAATGCTTTCCAAACTATGAGATTCTGTTTCCTACACTTTAAGTTAATTTATTTTATGTCATCCTAGGATTATTTTAGACTTTTTTTCTCTCATCATGTATCTTTTTCATGTATGTGAAAGGAAAATATAAGTAAAATAAATTGGTTCTTATTGGGAAATATGTGGAATTGTAATCATCCCTCCTGTGAAGACTATTTGCTGCACTGCTATTAGATTTGTACTCTGTTGCTCAGTATCCTTGCCTTTCTGCATGTACAATCACATTTTATTTAATGCCAAGTAATATTGCAATCTTTAGGAGGCAACAACAAATCTCATCATTTGTAGTACCAACAATGCAAATAAATCAAATACAGTAACAACTGTATGAAGATCTATGGCCAGGTTTGCACATGTGCAGGTAATTGCAACTTTATCACAACTGCTACCTGGGGTACAGTGTTTTAAGATGCCATAAATTAGGAAAAATATCTTGATTTCAGAGACTTTTCATGTGTGAAGAGAAGTGGGCATCAGCTTTTGACAAAATATGGTAATTCCAGAAATATAAAATGATAAATACCTGCAATATTTTCTAATTTTGGAACAAAGGGGAAGAAATATTGGTTAGAAAATAATTGACTTTGGTCTTCTAGTGAATATATTCCTAATTTCAAATAGACTCTGTCTTAGTATGAGCCTCTTTAGGGAATGAATGGGATAACTATGGCTGGTTTTCCTTCTCTGCTGAAGAAAGCTGCTCTTATTATTTATTTAATATATTTTTTTAAGTTGTAGATGAACACAATACTTTTATTTATTTATTTTTATGTGATGCTAAGGATCAAACCCAGTGCCTCACATGTGCTAGGCAAGGGCACTACCAGTGAGCCACAACCCCAGCCTCCAGTTCTTATTATTCACACTTTGATTTATAATAACAATGTAAGTTACTTTGGACAAAATAACGATCACCAATGACTTCATCAAATCTTACCTTTGATCATGTTTTTTTTTAATATTTCATCTTAATGTTCATTTATGTACATTTGTAATTTTTTATAGTTGTACTTATAATGATGAATTAACATTTTATACTTTTCCACTGAATAATATATTAAGAGAGTTTAATTTCAACTTTATGGCTGTATAAAATTCCATCAACTTCTATACAATAATTTATTTAAATATTCCCTATTATTATACATTTAGATTACTTCTGATAGTTTACTAGGTTAGATGGAGCTGCAAATAACATTGTTGTGAACTTATTTTTATTTCTTTTGTTGAGTTATTTCCTTGGGAAACATTCCTGGGAGTGGAATTTTTGGGGTTGAAGGGAATGATAAATTTTTACAACCCCTGGTATAAATTGCCATAAGAGCAGGCTTTAATAAAATTTCAGTGGCAAGTTCTTGAGAATTCTAAAAGGGACTGTTTAGCTATTATATAATGCTTCTCTACTCCATTTTCTGGGGTGTGTTTGTCATCAGAGGCATGGCTTAAGAAGAGAGGGAATGACAAATGAAGGGTTAGTCCTTCAAAGCTTCCTACCTTTCTTACAGCCTGAAAGCTGCCCCTCAGTTCTTGACTCTGCTTTTCAGTTTCTCAGCTCCATGCAACTGGATATAAGAGACTCTGCCAGACTCCAAGTAAATGGAAATCAGGCGTTATTAGGCAAGATATGGAGCAAGATTTCTTTCAATTCTTCTAAGTTAGACAGAAAAAGGTAAGATTTGGTTACAAAGGGTGGATGGGTTCTGATATAATTTGCATATAGAATTGCTCCTATTTAGAGGATCAAAATTTATTTAATTAAAGATAATATACCATCACAGGCTTTGAAAAACAATAGCAGCTACACCCACCAAAAGTTGACTGCAGATAAAAGTCTATCACAGGAAAAGGCTATCTGTAAGGGAGGGTAAGGAACAGAATGTAGGACAGCAACATGACTTGTTGGGAGGTGTGCCATTTTGAAATGTTTTCACAAACCTTTAGATTGTGTCTGGATTTCTACCACATCTTCCTCATTGCCCTGAGAAAGTCAGCAACTGAATTGACAGAGATATGTGTTTCTCATAATACTGAGGGAAGAAAATTAGGCAGGCATTACAATTCTCACAACTTCTATATGGGCCATATTCTTCACATAGGAGCATGGCCCTGTTGACCTGTGGCTGATCTACTCCAAGTAGAACCCACACTTTCCCATAAATACTTCAGTTTCATTCATGATAGCTCTCTGTTTCCAGTTACAAAGGGCCTTAGGTATCTTTTTGAGAGAAGGCAAACAAGAATGCAATCTGTGTGTATGGGAAAGCAAGCAAGCAAACAAACAAAACAACAACAGTAACAAAAACAAACAACAAAAACAAACAAAAAGAAAACTTCATCTCCAGCATGTATGTTAGAACAGAGAAACTGCTTTTTGCTGACCTGTGTTAGACTTATCATTATGTTTAATCTTGAAGAAATTAAACATCTGTTTAGCTATTATATAATGCTTTTCTACTCCATTTTCTACTCCATAATAGCTAAACATGATGTGATGTTATGGTACCTGATGTCAGATCTGATAAAATTGGAGTTCAGCTTTTCAGTCATTTGGTTTTCATAGCATTTATAATTAAAACTGGTAAATTATCAAGTCTGGATCTTTCTAGTCTATTGATTAAACACTTTGTGCTGTGTTCCCCATATCCAAGGTCTTGTTACATTAGTCAGGACTTGTTCATGTACAAGGGACAGAAACCAAACACACATGAAAGAAAGAAGAAAAGAAAGGAATGAGGGGAGGGAAAAGAAAAGAAATAAAGGGAAAGGGAAAAGAAAAGAGAATATATTGGCTTATGTTGCAAGGAGGGCGGAGTAATTTTGGGCAGAGTTGAGGCAAGGGCTTGGATTATGCCATCATATTTCTATTTTAATCTCCATTTCATGGTTCTACACATGGTTTCTTTTTTGTACAGGCTGTAGGCGAATGTCAGGAAGGATGGACAGTGGTAGTCCAATGGATATGCTCCTTGTGACGCACCATGAAAATCAAGGTCCTATCTGTCAGTACACAGTCTCAAGATAGACTTTAAGTGGTTATGCTGATGCCATTTGCCCATGTCTGAAAAATGTTGCTCTACTTAGGAAAATGATGCACACTGATCATTGAGTCTGGTAATATTTCATCTCTTGGGCATGTGGGTTGGGCATCAAGATCAGCTATCCACAGAGAAAGGGAGAGTTTGAGAGGAGTGGGAGAGGAGTAAAAGCAGGGTATTCCTGCCAAAAGGGGAGGGAGGCATCTGGATGAACCCAACAAGGAGTCATCACAAGGGTGATTCTAAATGCCAACCAGACACTGAAACATTAACTTGAGGAGGTCTTTCCCAGTGTATTTGTTTTCTTTGGAATAGGCTTTCCATGACATCCTATGCAATCTGACAGGTAAAACCATGGGTTCAGGAACTTACATTAGCTATGCACTCTTTCTTGTACTTAATTACATAAATATTAACTTTAGATCAAAGGATATAAAACCTAGAGTTCAAGGGTTTGGAATGATTTCCTAGTTTTTCTAATATCCTTTGTTAGTGAGCACTGATAGAAGGGAATTTATGTCCATGCAAACCTTCATTCTGTAGCTTTGTAGTTGAATTTCAGTGGTAGCCACACCTGAAATGCTAATGGTTTTCTTTTCTTATGCCAACTTCTGCTCTACATACCAGCATAATTAACAGAGAGATATACCAAGAGTTCCAACCTCAAGGATTTTTCTCTTGAGGGAGATTCAGATGCTCTGTGAACATTTTAATGTACTTTATTCTGAAATGTGGACGTATTAAATCGAGTGACTCCTCTCTAAACTTTCCCTAGGGAGTCATCATCCCGTAGTGAATCCAAGAAGTAAGTTTTCCCATTAGGACAAACTTCCCTGTTCTTTCAGTAGTATGCTTTATATTTCCTTAAGAAATTCCCATTTTGGGACTTGTCAGCCACTTGTAAGCAGCTGTAAGTTTCTTTTAAGCAACAGGCTGATGAAATCCAGAAAGAGGCATGTTCCCTGAAGCTACTGACTTCTAAATACTTGCTTGCAGAGAGTTCTTCCAGACACACTCCTGTTCCCCAGTAGTTGTGTTAAGGATTTGGTCTCAAGCGTGATTATTCTGTAACCTGGAAAAGAAAAAAATATTGATATATTTTGGAAAGAAATATCTAGT
The DNA here is from genome assembly GCF_964194105.1 of Spermophilus citellus. Taxonomy (NCBI): domain Eukaryota; kingdom Metazoa; phylum Chordata; class Mammalia; order Rodentia; family Sciuridae; genus Spermophilus; species Spermophilus citellus. The sequence continues at coordinate 213,883,009 of NC_138184.1, forward strand.
CTCTGTACATATGAGGAACACTTCAGTTTTTCTACATATATTACTCAAAGTTGAGTTCATCTGAACCTCCCTCTCTCCCGTGCTTCCTTCCTTCTTTCCTCCTTTGTAAGCCGGACTGATTTAAATGGGTTCAAAATGTGAAGAAATCAATGTCTGAAATAATACTTTCATATTTTATTTCCTAAGATTAAATCATGTTTCATGTCAAAGAGTAGGAGATTTTATTTTTCACTGTTCACAGAGCAGTGATATTTTTGTGAAATTTATTTTCAAATAAGTTATAATTTTAAGATATAGGTTTTAAGAAAAATCCAAGACAAAAAACTGGCTCTAGAAAAGAGAATTTTGCCAATGTTTTCTGTTGATGTTAGAGTCCCAGGGAAGGGATAAACTAAGAAGATTTCTTTTTAATTTAGAGGATCCCCTGCTACCCCCTACCTCCCTAGATGCAAACACAATGAATCAGGCAATTCCAAATTCTGTCAAGGCTGATAAAACAGAGGAAAAAAAATGAACAAGGTGGTGCTGACTCATTCCCTTGCTTGCATCAGTAACAACTCTTGTCTGGAGAGCCCTGACTGTTCCTGAGTCAGTGAGTAAGCATGGTGGGCAGGGCTCAGAGCTTTGATGAACTATTTCATATGTACCATCTACTTTATATTCTTCAAAACAGTTGTGGTTTTGTCTGACCTCTTAAATTGTCACTCACAGCTCAGTTGTTTCCATTTTGGGTAATTCCATAAACAGACACACACACACACATTTTCCTTGAGCTTCTTTTTTTCTTAATTTGTTCAAATATCTCTTTTCTTTTTATCTTCTTACTACCTTATCCTTGCTCCATTTATGAATTGGTGAATAACAGTGATCATGGATGATGAAGATAAGAATAGTTTTGTCTGTATGTACACTGCTTAGGATATCCTAAATCCTGAATAAGACATGAAAAAGTATCATTCCTTCCTAAGACTTTAAGTTCTTTTAGGTATTCTGGATCTATGTTCTTTGCCTCCTTTATGAGAGCTGTTTTTCATCAAGCAATATTTGAGATAAATTTTTAAAAATCTTATTTCAATTTTATTTTCACCTTTGCATCATAAAACCTTGCTTTGTTTTATTCATTCAGTTCATTCAAAGTTAAAACATGGGTAAAGAAGATTTGTAAAAGGAAATTAGCAAAAGCGTCATCTGACAGCTAATTTATTAAAATTAGTCCCCTTAATTAAAAAGTATGTACAGCAAGTCATTCAACTGTGTTTACTTAATAAATTTCCTCTCTCTACCAACCTGTTAAATAATTATACATTGTATCTATTTTTTCTTGAACAAACATGGGATGCTAATTGCATTTCATATTATTAGAAGATGTAGAATATTAAATATTGAAGCCTTTCTTGCAGAGTCTCTTGAACTAAAAAACTGTGACTGATGCTTGTGAAATAGCTCAGACATTAAAACACAGCTTACATCAGAAAATGCTACAAGGAGCGTATTCTTTCTTTTACTCCCCCCCCCCTCTTTTTTTTTTTTGAGGCAAATAGCAAGATGGGGGTGGGGTGGAAATAGAGCCAGGTTAAAAGCTCAAGTTCTACCTTCACTTATTCTTCATGCACCATATTCATTTATTTTCTAAAATTGTATTGTATTGGTCCTGGTGATTGTGTTGAACAAGACCTAGAAAGTCTTAGCCCTCAGGAGCTCACAATCGATTAAGGAAAGTAGGTGGGGAGAAAGTAAGGGTGAGCGCCATTGCACGTGACTCATGTGAATCTGGGAGTAATGGAAAATAACCCAGCTGGATGTGGGAAAGAGACAATCAAGAGAATATGTGGTAGTCAGGTACTGGGAGGGGTAGGTAGAACACTCCTGGGAAAGGGTGTGGGGCTTAGGGTGAACAGAAAAATGTTTAATATGACTGTGGCATGAAGACTTGGAGGTGAGCAGCAGTCAGAGTTTAAGTCAGTTGGATATTTTCAACTTTAACCTCCATCCCAAAGGGTGGAAATCAAAATTTTCTCCAATATCAGGAACTTGATTAAGGCACTAGAACAACCATTTATTTTCCATTCCTTTATGAGATAGTATAGAGTGGGAATCTACTTTGAGAGATGAATAAGAGTTGAAGAAATCTTTAATAAGTAGTAATGTAAATTACTGTGTGCAATGGGACCACTTCCTCATTAAGTTTACACTATAAGTTATTTTGCAATTGATCTCTAGTGATGCAAAATTATTGTCATGTACCTAAAAATGTGAACTTCTGGGAGTGGACAGTTTTAAGCATCAGTTGTAAATTGGAACAGATATTTGCAGGTTGTTCCCCACTGATTCTTTGTTTTTCAGTGTTCCTGCTTGAGTGTGTGCCCTGAGAGCAGCTATATTTATGCTAGTTTTCATCAATACCCCCAGGTGGCTGCCCACACCTCTTAACACATACGAGTCCTTTGGCTCTAATATGCTTGTGAAGATAGAAACATAAAGAAGTTCATTGCTAATATTTATTCAGGAATGGGACATTAAGAATTTATGCATATGCCTTTGATATTAACTATATCACAGGGCTTTAGGCATTTGAATTTCCAGCAGAATGCTCAACTGTTTCAAAAATGACCTGTGAGCAGAGAGCAATTTAACTTTAAACTTTGCCTTAACATTATACTCTGAAAAAATTTTAAAACAATTTCTGATTTTAAAAAACACGTATAAAACTGTCATTACTTTAGAAGCCAACAGCAAACATTCACTCAACAGATGTTTATTGGGCTCCTATTTGTCAGGCACACTGCTAGGCAACTTTTTTTATCTCCCAACAATCCTGATAACTAGATAGGTCAGGCACCTTCACGTTATTAGTCAAACTTAGCATCAGGAAAGTGAATCTGCCCTAAGATACAAAGCCAGTAGGATGCTAGAGATGTAATTTAAACTCAGGTCTGGCTCTTTTCAGAGGGGGTGCTTTTCTTACCATCATGCATTGCTTCAGAAGGGCTTATTTAATATTTATTACACAACTTGGACTAGTTGTTTCACAGATCATGAACCTGTGCCACAGGTCATGAAAAAAATAAGGGAAAGTTGTAAATTATTGACATTTGCTTTGAGGAAATGTTATTTGTTATCCTTGAGCAGGGTTTATTGTGGCTGAACAGGCCGAGAGAACAGAGTCAGGGGTCATGGATTTCGTATTCTGTTTAATAGGTAGTCCTAGGTGAAGAGGAAGATCATCGCCTGTTTACTTGCTTGTCATTTGTCTAAAAATAATTATACCTAAATGGGGAGGATGAGAAAAAGTCCAGTCTTCTTCCTGTACAATCAATGGTAAATATAGAAATATTCCTTTCAAATAGGATCAATAGTAAACATAGAAAAGCCATAAATTCATATGGTTCCTGGACATTTACCTAGTTAATAAGAAAGTTCAAACATCTCAAATTATATTTTTCTAAAGATTAGTGTTTTGTTAGATATCAGTAAGTGTTCTGTCAACAAATGATCTGGTGAAAAAAATTTGGGGACATTTTTGGCTATATACTATCAAACTTGATCTTTAAAACTAGATTCATTTTCCAACTGATCATAATTTTATAGCATAATTTTAAAGTCTTTATAGTATTCTACTGTATAGGTTTTATAGATAATTTATCTACTATTGATAAATACTTGCAGCATTCCTATATTTATGATGCTCCTTATGAAGTAACCACAGAAGATGCATAAAAGAATGAAGAGTGGCTGTGTTATAATAAAACTTTACTTATTAAAAAACACTAGATGTCTTATGATATTTAATAGGAACATTATAATCTCTGATTTCCAAGCATCACCCCAACCAAGTAAGTGAGAATCTCTAGGTGTTGTGCTCAGACATCACAGTTTAGATTTCTCACGTGTTTCAGACCTGCAGAAGCTGCTGTAATGAGATGTTCCTTTTGTGCATATGCTCAGCTTAGAGGCCAATTTTTTTTTCATATCCAGAACAATTTGTTGCAATGGAGAAAAAATGATGATAAATGATACAGAAGAGGAATGCTTTTGTCATTTGTCTTATATTCAATTCTTTATTCAATGAAAGTCAATTCTGATCAGATAAACATCCTATGAATCACTCATGATAAGAAAACAGATGTAACTACAGGAGGGAAGGAAATGACCTGAAAATAAGCCAAATCCTACCCTGTGTCTGGTGATCACTGCCCACAGTGCTTCCTGGCTTTTCTAGAGGCAGCAGCAGCCAGCGCTCTTCCCTGGCGAAGTGCCCTCTGCTGCTGTCCTCCTTTTTGGCCTGGGGCACCCACGGCTGCAGCCCTGCTTCGGGCTGAAGTCTAAATTGTACCTTTCATCTTTTTACAGAAGTCCCTTGATTTTGGCAGAGGCTTCAGATCCTATTAAGTAAATTCTTGTTCTCTTTCAGTCTGTTCTATTTGTCTGAAATTTTGTGAAATGAGTTTATTATAGATTAGAGCTGACCGTATCACTGACTTTTCTTAATTCAGATGAATCCAGGAGATAAAGAGTCCATTCCTGGGGCCTTGCTTTCCTCTCCAGCCAAGTCTTACTCCAGCTCAGGGCCTCTCTGCCTCAGTGGGGCTCCCCTTCCTGCAGTTCCGAGGGCACTAGATCTTGTCTTTGCCTTAAAACTTTTGCACACGGTTTCCCTTGTAAGTATTTCCTTGTATGTGTTCTGGAAACTCCTATTTGATATATTCTTCACACTTAGCTCTTAGCTCACTGGCGCTCTTACCTGACAAATGCCTGTTTGCTACCCAGCATACTCACCTAGGTTAAAGGCCCCACTATATGTCTGCTATAAGTAGTAGCTATGGCAGCTGTCCCAGTAGAATTCGTATTTATTTATTTCCTGCTGGGTTGCAGGTTCCTTGAGGGCAGATCAAGAATTTTTAACTAATGTTTATGAGTAAATGAAAAAACCCCCAGCTTGCACCCGCATACAGTGCACACTCCTGTTCACAAATCCAAGCTCTACCTCCTTTTAGAAACTTCTAAACTCCTTTTTCTGTTCATCAATGTGGTTTTGGTCACACCTCCTCAGTACTGACTATTACCTTGTACTTAATAATTTATTATTACTTTGTAAAATGCTGTATGTAAAATATCTTAGGCATCTCCTATCCCTAGATATACTTTTCAAGGTTACCTACATTTCCTCACTCTTATAAATATTGAATGGCTGTAAAACTCTGATGCTATAACTCAGGTCCATGTTTTAACTTTATTGTGTTCGTTGACATGTGTGCTTCTCTCATTGTGGTCTCATTTCTGGTTCTGGAAATTAACTTTTTCAGATGTATTTACAGATGTATTTATTCATTTTTTATTTTAATACATTATTTTCTTCATTTGATATCCATTTACTGAGTACCTCTTAGGTTCTGGAAAGATAATGGTAAAAAGAACAAACAAAAAATCCTGCTCCATTGAATTGAGGTAAACAAGAAATAAATAAGAAAAAAAAACCAAGTAAAATGTATGGTGTTATGTGGTAATAATGATATTGAGGGAAATAATGGAAGAAGAATGGAGAATATTGACGTAATTACAACTTGAAATGGAAAGACTTCATGGATTATGTGACCTAGATTATTAGGAAGATGAAAGTTCTAGAAAGAAGGAATAACAGATGCAAAAGCCCTAGTGGGAGCATGCTTAGTGTGTTGGAGTAAACACAAGGATATCAGTGTGCCTGGATGTGGAGAATAGTGGTGTAAGAAGTTGGAAAAGTAATGGGGCAGGCAGGGACTCCTGGGGCCTAGAGGTCATGATAAAAACTTGTCCTTTACATCAGAACCTTTACTAGGCCTCCATGGAGGAATCACTGACATTTTAATCTTTGGTACAGACACAGATGATCAGGCTGCTGCTGCCCCTAGGGAGTCCAAACCTTCATAGGTGGCTGTTAGTCACCTTCCTGGGGGTATAACACAAACCTGAGTTAACCAACTTAGAAACAGGAAGGGTTTATTTTGGCTCACAGTTTTGAAGGTCTGAGTCCATGGTTGTTGTCTCATTGCTTTTGTTCCCATAGTGAGGCAGTACGTCATGGCAGGAGGGCATGGCAGAGGAAGCATTTAACCTTTTGGAAGCCAGGAAGTGAAAGGAGAGGAAGAGGAAGGACGGGGTGCGACTATCCCTGTTGAGGGCATGCCTCTAATGACCTATCTTCCTCCCATTAGACCCCACCTCCTAGAGGTTCCACCACCTGCAACCTGCCAAAATATATGAAAATTTCAAATATCTTTGATCCAGGAGTGTCAGATATAGGTTTTTAATTTTTTCTGAGGAAATAATTAAGTGCCCAAAGATTTATAAGCAAGCATGCATATACTTGCATAATACAATGTTTATAACAGTGGTAAATTGAATATTAATCAGTGGGCTTAGACATGTAAAAAGTGATGTATGCAACTTAAAATTTTATAGTTTTTAAAAATTATGATGTAGTTATTCATACAGAAAGGTGATCATGGTATATAGTTAAGTGGAATAAAGTCATGAAGGAGCATGCAGAAGAAGAATTCCTTTTTTTTAACATTTTAAAAGTGTGTGATTTATGACTCATAGAAACCTGGATGCAAGCTTTGACAGGACTAACATATGCATGGTGGAACTTGGGGTGATTTTTTTCTTCATTCTACCTTTTTGTCTTGTATGATTGTGTTGATTGGGAATGCATTTCTTTTGTAATCAGAAAGTTATTTTATTTTATTTTGGTACCAGGGGTTGAACCCAGGGGTGCTTAACCACTGAGCAACATTCCAACCCTCCTTTTAATTTTTTTTTGGGGGGGAGGGGACAGATCTCGCTAAGTTTCTTAGGTCCTCTCTAAGTTGCAAAGGTTGGGTTTGAATTTGTGATTCTCCTACCTCCGCCTCCTGAGCTGCTGGGATTACAGTATGATAAATGCCTAGGCCTCACAAAACCTGTGGTCAATGTGGGTACTGATTCACATGATTCCCCTGATGGTACACGGTAGACTTTTGGGTCCCCAAATAAAAAGACTCACTTGCAGTTTGTCAGTCTCTGTTTTTTGTGTGTCCTATAGAGCAAATATAAAGACACATCACTTTGACCCTTTTTCTCCTCCACCCCTCTTAAATTCCTTTTGATATCAGTTACTCTAAAGTGAAAATGACAAGTGGAAATACCACAAAACAGAAGATGTTTACCAGCAGAACCCTGCAACCAATTAACTGGGCTTTTATGCAGTGTACCCAGTTTGGGACTTTTCCGTCCTTGATTAGAAAACGCTTCTGGGTTCCCAAGGATACTTATTCCTCATGATTGTCACCTTTTGAATATTACTAGTGCCTATTCAGGATTTGATTGAGGAGTTTTAAAAATGGATTTGTCCTGCCCCTTGCCTGTCCCCTATATAGTCCTTACTCAGCCAAGCAGAAAAAAATTAATCGAGTTCTGAAAGGACTAAATGAAAGCCATAGTTCCCAACCGATCCCCTGGGGGAGGTGAAGATACCTGGGCTGCAGTTTGGAAGCATTAGTTCTGCTTGCTTTGACTTTGCCCACTGCGTCTCATTTCTTTCTTTCTTTTTCTCTCTCACTGGGCACCCCATTGTGGAATTTTGTATGCAAAGGAAATGTTCAGCATGTCTCGCAGTTTCCTCGCATATGCTTAGGTAGCAGATGCTGTCAAAAGCACTCAGTATAATACCACGACGGCTCTCATTGGTGACATTTTTTATTCTTACTATGGATTTTGTAGCTCTCTGATAGGCTGCACCTTTGATTTTGGATTTCAAAAAGAATTTTAGCATGAAAGAAAGCTCTGTGGGTTGGGCGAATCCTCTTGAAAGTAATTGCCTTTTATATCTCCAGGTTCTTCATCGCTCCTTCACAGCACTGCTGTGCTGTCTCTTTTATGTTTGGATCAACATGTAAATAACAGAGGATGATGGCTTACTTTACTTAAGGCAAATGTAATGGAAAGGGAGAAATGAAATCCAGGCTCAATGGAGAAGGAAAGAATACTCCATTCGAGGAACTAAACAGATGGGGAGCTGATTCACTCCATCAGAGGGTAGCTTTTCATGCCTAAATTTTTGCATGAGAAATATAGGGTAATTTATATTAGCTTTCCCCAAAGTGTGTTGCAAGAAAAAGTAGTCCTATGAGATATTCTAGGATGAGTGTTCCAAAGTCAGGTATATTTGGGAAGTGCCAGGTGCCATATACTGTCTTCAGTGTATTTTGTAGCAGATATTAATGCTGAGGAGATAAGATGTAAAACTTTGCTGAAAATGTCACATTCCTCACTTATTTGTCTACTGAACACCTCCAGAGGAACTACTTATCACCACCTGAGATTTTGTTTCCTTCTTCCTTTCAGGAAACTGAAAATATTAATGGATTTATTACAATTGAGATAAAAAGACACACACACAAATATATATGTCAAAGTCCAAAGTTAGAGTAAAATTTTGATATATTAAAAAGTTTATTATTTTTCACATAATTTTTGTAATTCTAATTACAAAGATGTCAAGATATTAACACAGTTGTTATTTTTAAAAAAGAGTTTGGAGGTTATGCTTCTTTTTAGTATGTGTTAGATTTCTTAAAAAGTTAGTTAGGACATCTGGAAGATGTAAATGTTGGTTTATGTAAGCCATTGCAGTAATAACTAGTTATATGTTCATTTATTCAACAAATATTTATTGAGCACTGAAAATATGCCATGTTTCATTTGTGGAACTTGAGATATACTGGTGAATAAACAGATAAAAATCTCTGTATTTAAGGTAACAGAATAAGATTTTCATTAGAGAAATATTTATGAACAAAGTTGACTTCTAATAATGTGTGACTAAGCTCTTATCTAACTGAAAACGAGTGTAAATTCTAGAAAAATACAGATAACAAATATAAATTCTAGAAAGACAAACAAAACATTGACCAGAAGCACTGGATAGAAACAAAATGTAGTCAGATTCAGGAAGGCATTCAACACTTAGGGGAAGGGAGGAGGCTGATAAGCCCCTATTTTCCCAGTTTGTAAATTGATTGAAGACTCCAGTTTGCTTCTGTTGGTGTAGAATATGAAACTGTGATAGAAAACCCTGAATTCTTTCTGGTCTGAAGTATCAGAGAACAAAGCTCTGAACAATACAGCTTGTGGAAAGCCATGGAATCAGAGAGAAGAGGCTTCACCTTTTGTCTATGAACATATTCCAAGTGTCTGACTGAACCTCAATCATAAATATTAAAGCAGATTCCAAACAGCCTACTTATAGATTACATTGACACTGCCATCTAAGAAACTGAGTTTGAAGTTTGAGGCCTATCATTCTAATTATCTGCTAACAGGTAAATTTATCAACCAAAATACTCTGTAGAGGGATAGAACTGAATCCAGCAAACCACAATCCAAAATTACTTGATATAAAAAAATTCAGGAGAATTAGATTTAGTCTTGTTATGGTTTGGATGTGGATTGTCCCTCAAAAGCTCACCTGTGAGACAATGCAAGAAGGTTTAGCGGAGAAATGACTGGGTTATTGTTGCGATGGCAAAAGTTGTGACTTATGCAGTCCAGGGGGAGAAATAAAGGATGTCCACATGCTTCATTATGCTTTATTCACTCAAATCACTCAATACAATTTCACTCTATAGGTTCTTAATCAATAAAAAAATCAACTCACAGCAAATAATTCTAGATTAATTAATTCACAGCAAACAATTCTAGATTAATTCCAAGCACTGCAAACACACTTAATCATGACAGGCTAAGCATCTCTGCATGCTATGTTCAATTGTCAGATCAAAAGTCTCAAGCCTTAGGCTTTTAATATAACAGATACACACTCTCAAATTGTGGTGATCAGGCCCGGAACCAAGGCTGACTTCTCCTGGGGTGGAGCTGATGGCCAGCTGAGGAGGTGGTCATGGGGATAAGTTGCGGCTCTCACCAGGGTCAAGATGTGGCTATAGAGTTTGAGAGCGGTGAGAACAATGCAGAGGTTCAGGCAGATGAGAAGTGTTGGGATGTCAGACCAAGTCCTCATCAGGCTCTCCAGTTTGTGTGCATCAGAAACTGCTGGCTGAATATCTGTTCATTTGCTCTATTATTTATTCTAAATTTTGGGGCTTTTGACCTCCCTTTCAATCCTTATCAGCTACCATTGGATTTCTCAGTGACATCATTTACCCTGGGGTTAAAACATCTGGTCTGGTGGTCCCCAACCTGATCTTTTTGCCTTTCCCTCTTATTGGACGAGGACAGCCTGCCATTGGCTTCACTCTGAATATATTGGGGCGGGGGGTGGGGTGGGAAGTGACTTGTTTGTGCTTATGGGCCATACTGGAGGTCTCTGTTAAGCGTGCCTGATAAGACTGCGGATTTTAAACTGAAGTTTTTTAAATGGAGTTGCTTAGGCTCAGGTTTAAGGCCATCACAGTTATGGAGTCTTAACCCAATCAGTGATTAATCCCCCTGATGAGATTAACTGCGTGGTAACTGAAGGCTGGTAGATGTGTGGTAAGGCAGGAGAAGGTAGGCTATTGGGGATGTGACCTTGGGGTATATATTTTTATCTGGTGTGTGGAGTCCTTCACTGCTGTCTGATCATCATATGAGCTACTTCTCTCCTCCACTCTTCCGCTATGATGTCTGCCTCATCTCCAGCCCTGAGGAATGGAGCCTACTATATATGGACTAAGATCTCTGAAACCATGAACCCTCAAATAAACTCTTTATCCTCTAAAATTGCTCTTGTCAAGTCTTTTATTCAGAGCAGTGAAATTAGTACCAAGAGTGGGGTCATTATTGTGACTAAACTGACTGTGTGGTTCATAAGCTTTTGGAGCTTCTTGGAATTGGGGGGAGAAATTTTGAGATGTGTAGCAGAGCAAGTTGTAAATGCTTTACATTGTTGTAAACAGAACTTAATGGATGATTCTGTTGGGAGCTCAGAAAGCCAGAATGCCAATTGTGCACAGTAAAAAGACTGGGCTCATGAGGTTTTAGAGAAAAAGGAGGACACCATTGGTAATTGGAGCAGAGGCCATTCATGTTATGTTCTGGCTGAGATGTTGTCCAAATTTTGCCTGTGTCTTAAGATTTTCTGAGTCTGCTTTTAAAAGCAATGGACTTTGTAATATGGCAGAAGAAATTTCTAGATAGCATAGCATTTAGGCAATGTCTTGAATATTGCTGGTGGCTTTTAACCAAATTTATTGTGATAATCAGGAACAGAAAGCAGAGCAGAACGAGTTGAAAAAACTTGGACTCAAAAGGTGGTAGTAAAACTGGGACTAAGGAAGTTGCAATTGTTAAAGACATTACATAAATGCCACTAAAGAAATGCTAAGGACTTTGCCTAGAAACTATAAGATGGATGTCTTAAGAGCATCTCAGGAATTGGCAAGATTATATCCATCTCAGATTCAAGGAATTAAAAGTAAAAATTCTCCTAATAAGAGATCAGTGGGGTACCCTTCTTGCGCAAGGGGGTCTAGAAAGTTTTTGCAATATGCTCAACTACCCAGGCACTCAGAGGCTGCCACAACCAGGGTCCCCAGAGGCTTGGCTACTGTTCCAGAAGGCAAGAGACCTTGTCATCAACCACATGGTGCTGGTTCTGCAGGAATTCAGGATGCTGGAGTTAGGGGGTCATGGAGACTTTCACCTAGACTTCAAAGGAAGACCTAGAAGGCCAGGCAAATTACACCAGGTTTGTGGGCAAGTATCCAATATATAATCATATATATTGAGAAGTCAAATTGTGGAGATGTGAGGAGGAAGCCAAAGCTGAAGTGGAGACCCCTGAGATTAAGACTTGCCAGTATCATGGGAACTTGTCCTAGGAAAACTGAAAAAATTGAGCTGAGATGAGGCAGCGGAAGGGTCACTTGGGCTGCAACCAACAAGGCTTGGAGAAGGTAGGCTACACAAGACTTTTGGAAAGAGCATCACAATATCATGTGTTCCAGATGCCTGACATAGAACTACAGGACTGGATTTCAGTCTTGCATTGGTCCCATCCCTTCTTTCTAGGCCCTATTTTTCTGAATGGAAATATTTACTCTGTAACTTTATATATTGGGCACTTGTAAATTGCTTTTGATATTTGTAGGAGCTCACACTGTGAGATTGCCTTAATCCTCAGAGAAGACTTTGGACTTTAACTTTTAGGCAATCTTGGAACTTTTGAGATTGAGAACTCTTGGAAACAGACTAAATATATTTTGCATTGTGAAATGGTCATAATCTTTTGGGAGCCAGGGACAGAATGCTGTGGTTTGGCGTGAAGTGTCCCCCTAAAGCTCATGTGTAGACAATGCAAAAAGGTTTAGAGGAAAAAAATATTAGGTTATGAGAGTCTTGACCCAATCAATGACTTAAACTCCTGATGGGATTAACTGAATGGTGACTGAAGACTGGTAGGGTGTGGCTGGAGGAGGTGGGTCATTGGGGGCGTGGCTTTGGGGCATATCTTTTGTATCTTGCAAGTAGGGTTTCTCTCTGCTTCCTGCTCATCATTTGAGCTGCTTTCCTCTGTTATATTCTTCCACCATGTTGTTCTGCCTCATCTAGAGCCCTGAGAAATGCAGCTGCTGTCTATGGAATGAGACCTCTGAAACTGTGGGCCCTCAAACTTTTCCTCCTCTCATTGTTCTCGTCAAGTCTTTTAGTTCCAGAAGTGCAAAAGCTGACTAAAACAGATATCAAGAAAAAAGAAAGTAAATAAAGCCCAACCCCAACATGAGCAAGCACGAATTTTAAAGTAGGTATTTTAATGATATTGAATGCCATGAAGAAAATGTGCTCATAATGAATTAAGAGAAAGTAAAGTCAAGAAGTAAAAAAAAAAAGTAACAAATAATTAAATGGAAATCCTAGAATTGAAAATATAATCTTTACAAATTTAAAATTCACTGAATAGACTTAATCTAGTAAAGGAGATACAGAAGAAAGAGTCAATGAACTTGAAAACAGATCAATAAAAATGATTGAAGAAGAGAGAGAAAATATTTTAAAAATATTCCACAGAGCCTTAGAGACATGTGGCTAAGTATGGAAACATTTACCCAGAATGAGAAGTGAGATAATGGGGAAGAAATGATTAATAAAAATTTTATTTTAGTGAAAAATTTACTAAAACGAGAATCTTGGAAGGATCCTAATTAGAATAAGATGTGCTCTAGGTTTGTATAAATATGTCAAAATAGACTCTACCATCATGTACAACTAAAAAAGAACAAATAAAATTTAAAAAAGAAAAATCTAAATAGGATATATAAACAAAGAAAACTATATACAGGCAAAATGTAGTCAAATAGCAGGAAGCCAAAGAGTAGGAGAAAATATTGAATGTAGCCAAAAGAAATAATCACATTATAAAAAGGAGAAAGACGATTCAAATCATTACTGAGTCCTTCTTAAAAAAAGAAAAAAATATTGAGGCCAGAGCCTGGCACGGTGGAGAATGCCTGTAATCCCAGTGGCTCAGGAGGCTGAGGCAGGAAAACTGCAAGTTCAAAGCCAGCCTCAGCAACTTAGTGAGACCCTGCCTCAGAATAAAAAATAATAAAGGGCTTTATTTATTTCAAAAAAATTGTGGCCAGGATACATTATAACAATATGTTTAAAGTGCCAAAGGGGACAACTGTTAACCCAGAATTCTCTATCCAGAAAAAAATAGTCCTTAAGATTGGAAAGCAAAATGAAGACATTTTTAAGATAAAAGAAAGGTAAGACAAAAGATAAAAGAAAATTAATTAGTCCTAGATTACAGCTAGTGTTAGAAGTAGTTCTTTATGCTAAAAGGAAATGGTAACAAAAACAACTATTTCAAGGATTATTATGAAGGTATGTTAATCAAGATAGAATGGTGTTGGCAGAGAAATAGATATATAGATCACTATAATTCATTAGAGAGCTTGGAAATAAATCAACACAAATATAGTCAACTAAATTTTAACAAAGATGCAAATACAATTCGATAAGAATGGATAGGTTACCCCAGTATAGATATTTGTTAAAACTTAGCAAAGGCATAGTTAGGATTTATGCATTTCATTGTATATACATCTTGTCTCAAAAGAAAAAAAAATCAAGAAACTAATGAACTTTAGTCAATGCTATGCATGCTGACAGATTTAGAGGGGAATGTTTCAAGGCCATCAATTTACTTTGAAATGCATTAAAAACAAAAAGAATAACATATGAATTGAGAGACAAATAGAATGTGATAAAGCAATTTTAGAAAATAATATTGACAAAAGCCAAGTGGTACCTACACATGTGCCTATGGTCTTATTTTTCTCTGTATATTTGAAGTGTTTTGTAATAAATGCTGTAAAAATATTATGGGTGTTATGGTTTGGATGTGAGGTATCCCCAAAAGCTCACATGCGAGGCCATGCAAGAAGGTTCAGAAGAGAAACCATTGGGTTTTGAGAGTCTTACCTGAATCCAGGAATTAATTCCCTGATGGGGTTAACTGAATGGTAACTGAAGTGGTAGGGTGTGGCTGGAGGAGGTGGAAAATGGGGGGTGTGGCTTTGGGGTATATATTTGTATCTGGCAAATGGAGATCTCTCTGCTTCTTGATCATCAAGTAACCTCCTTCCCTCTGCCACACTCTTCCACCATGATGTTCAACCTCACCTCAAGCCCTGAGGAATAGAGCTGGCCTTCTGAGCCAGATTACCTCTGAAACCCTGAGCCCTTAAATAAACTTTTCCTCCTCTACAGTTGTTCTGGTCGAGTCTTTTAGTCACAGTGGCGAAATAGCTGACAAAAACAATGAGTCACACACCATGGACTGGTATTGTGTCAGGATCACGATCTTCCAAATCACAAATATATGGTACTTTATTCCCAAAGATGTCCCAGTTCATGGAGAAAACCAAACATGTAAACCATATAAATACTATAGTATAAATTCAAAAGGGATGAGTACAATTTATTATGCAAACACAGAAAAAGGTCCCATCACCAAAATCAGGGGTGACTAGGGGTGTCAGGGGAGGTGTCTGGTGTAGATGATGTTTGTGCTGAGTCCAGAGGATGAATAACATCCAGATAAGAAGAGGAAAGATGGCAATGGCAGGAAAGGGCATTCCAGGTAAAGAAGACAGCATGGGAAGAGGCAAAATGAGGAAAGACAGCATGGGGTATGTAAACACTTGCATTTTGGTGTAACTAAATTCACTTACAAAAATAAATTTTAGATATTAGATGTAATCAAAGACCAGACACTGCAATTTGGACTTATCTATGGGGAGCTATATGTAGGTTCAAAATAAGGAAATGTCATTAACACATTTGAGTTTTAGACCAATAGCTTTGGTAGCTTTTAAGGGGAGTTGTGCCTCTTAGACAGGAATTAGAAGGTTGTCACAATGATGAGACCTGATGGAAATCTAAGCGAGGACTCGCTTAAGAGACAGAAAGAAGGCAAGGTTGGCTCTGGGTTCAAGGTAGCTTTATCATTTTTTCTTCATTATGGGCACTGTTGAGAGTAAGAGTTGGCATTTTTAACACTTATGCCATGGCACCAAGTATTAACTGGAATAACCAGAGACAAACACCTTGTCTTGTAAGCCATGGGGAGCATGAATTGGAAACAGGATCCTAGAATGTCTCTGAGATCTTTAGCTTGATTTATAGAGATAGGAACAAGGTAAAAGTGATGGTAAGGTACAAAAATATCATGATTTATTTGTTTCTACTCTAAGACATTTACAGTCTAGAGAAAACTCAAGTTATCATTGACTCTAGTAGTCAAGGATAAAGGTGGCATCTGAGTTGCATCAAAAAAAATGGGATGGAGATTTCCAGAAAGATAGAAGGAATCTTAAGACCAAGGTGAGCTGTTTGTCTTGATCACTGAAAATAACATTTGAAAGTAATTGTTTGAATTATTGAGAGTTCTAAAATGGAAATAACTCAAGTACCCATTATTAGAATTTTAGGAGTCTGTGTGAGAAATGAACACAAATGTCAAGATATCTATTTTTACCATCTCTGGACTGGAGCAGGTGACATGGACATGACAAAACAATTGTGCTTTCCACCACCTGCTTTGTGGGTTTGGATCTTGGGCTGCCACGTGGAGACAGAAGTCTCTAAGGCAGATAGTTATCAGTCACTGTGATATTCTTGCAGTCAGAGGTAGTCTGTAAATTCTGGATGGAACTCTTCTCCAGACAGAAAATTATCTATTTGGAAAGTGAATCACTGTCTTATTCATGTCAAGTCCTGAAACAGGGATCAAAGAGATAAAGACAACAAGTACCACTGACTCTTATGTCGTTATCTTTTTTTAATCAAAAAATTAAATCAATTGATGTCAAATTCTTTCTGTTTCTATCAAATAGTTAACTCCTCTTCGTATGTAAGAGAATAAAAATGAAGTCGGGAGAAGAGAGAGAGTTTTACTGGCATGTTTCCTTTGCCAGAATAGAAACATGAAGGCAAGAGTAAGGGCCCCTCCCAATATCCTTTATACCTCAATCATCATTCAAGTCCATTTCAAAAATACATTATATATATAGTCATGCAGCAATTCCATTTATTAACACCTCCACTATGAAGATGCCCTTTCCTCAGTTCTTCTTCACCAAAAAGGTTTCTAGGCATTGACATCCTTACATTTGTAAACTTACAGTCTGTTACAAATCCTGTAAGTCATAATTTTATTTTGCTTCCATTTTTATCTGATTGATTTCTTTTGAACAAAATATATCTTTTGATCATATTTCTCATAATGAATTCTGTACCATCAGGTCTCAGTGATATTTATGAGGTAAAATTGATTTCTGCTAAGCCTCAAGTTCACCTTGACTCCCCCCCCCCGACCCTGAATCTATATTATGTGCTTTGGTGTATCTGCTAAAATAGATGCATATTTTTTTTTGTACTTTCAGCTATGTTCTTCTTTGAATTACTGGGTACCCCATCCACTGCTCATCTTTTTTTTTTTTTAATGTAAGAAGTGATATTGACTGCCTTGATATTTTCCTGAGAATATTTCATCTTCCTTTTCAATTTCAGAATAGCAAATTATTTTCTTCCCAGTTCTCATGATAAGCTTTTTGTCAGAGGCATCCCATAACCTCTAGGTGAAACTCAAGGATACATGTCCTACCCTTTTTTTCTACTTTGTAGATTTAGAGGCTCCTGGTGAGTAGAAAAAAAATCTCTCACTCAGGAGTAGATGACATCATGGGGTGGGGGGTCCTTTTCTCCTCATCATTCCCTGAAAGAGGGGCTAGGGAAGACTTGTTTTGGAAGAAGTTCCTCATCATGGAAGGACTGGTAGAAAAGAGGAAGCCCAGCAAGGAAAGCTTAGGTAAGCTTGGCTCTGGTCCTCTGGAAAAAAGAGCTTATGCTGTCACTATCTCATGCTGCCACTATGAGAATATTAAGTTTCAGAGAGCCAAGAAAAAAAATCACCTTAATTTTAGTTAAAGCCTAAAAGAGTCAAAAGTAATGCCCATAGCTCATCCAGCCAAGTGTTAGTAGAAACATCATGGATGTTTTCTTTTACTTACTTCTGTTCCATTCTTCAGGAGGAAGCAGGATTGGAGAGAACTGTGTGCAACTTCTTCCTCCAACAAAGAGAGTGATTCTAATTCAATTGGTGAGACTGAGGCATGCTTGGAATCCTGGGAGTCCCAGGAACAGGGACCATGGCCACTCCAGTCTGGCTCCAGTGACATGTCATTCATGCTTTCATGATCCCAAGTTTGGCAGGGACTGGCAGTGCTCCTCTCTATTAGTTTTGGCTTCTTTAAGGCTGTGACTGAATGAACCTCAGGGTTACCTACTTACTAAGCTGTAGGTTCAAGAAGTGATAAAGGAGGCTTTGCAATTGCAATTACCTCTCATCCAGATTTATTGACAAAGGAGCTGGTAGTTTGACCTCAATTTAGCTAGTTATTTGTGTTTGTACCCTGGAGGCAACACAGGAAAAACAGTAATTTGGATACCAAATCAGGAACATTAAATTTTCCTGAAGTATATTCTGTACATATTACTCTCTCCCCACACAATATTATCAGTGACAGTGTTACCTCTTCAAAGATTCAGGGCCTCAGGATCCCAATCAAATATTTCCTTGCATCATCTATGATTCAACATTTTTAGCCAAAACCCAACTGTTTTTGAAACTATAATTTTTTTTTCTAGAAAACCTATCTATCTCTATCTATCTAAAATATATTCTCTAATAATTCACAATTTATGTCTTATATGCTTTCCTTTTAAAGCCCAATACACCACAGAAGAAATCATTACCTTTCATGGGGAAAGGGGCCAAAAATATAGGCTCCTAGAATTAGAGTGGTGCAGACATAAAATAGGACTTAATAAAAGATGCTCAAGCAGTGGGTGTAGGTGGACTGAGCCAGACTGGATGCACCATGGCAAGTGATCCACGGGTGAGGACTCCGCCCCTGTCATGCTCTCCACAATTATGGATCCTATACATTTATATCTATAGAGACTGCATATTTATATTTATAAAGACTGTATATTTATTATCTAAATCATAGTTGGCAAGATTTTTCTGTAAAGGTAAACATTTTTAGCTCTGTGGGTCATATGTTCTGTTGCAGTTACTCAACTCTGCCTTTGTAGAATGAAAGCAGCCATACCTAATATGTGCATTAATGGGAAATATTATGTATCAATAATATTTAGATATGAAGCAATAGGTGGGTCCCATTTTACCCATGGGGCCAAAGTGTGCCAAACCCTTATCTGGACAACTATGTAAGCATGAGCACCTTCTATTAAAACGAACCCTTTGGGGCTGGGATTGTGGCTCAGCAGTAGAGCACTCGCCTAGCATGGGCGGGACCTAGGTTCAATCCTCAACACCACATAAAAATTAAGGCATTGTGTTGTGTCCATCCACACCTAAAAAATAAATATTAAAAAAAACCCTTCAAGGCAGCAGAATTGAGAACCCAGAAACAAATAAATGCATCTATAGCTGACTAATTTTTGACACAAGGACCAAAAACATACAAGGGGAAAAGGATAATCACTTGTACAAATGGTGCTGGAAAAACTGGATCTCTATTTGTGGAGGAATGAAAATTTCTTCCCTATCTTTCACTATATGCAAATAGTAACCCAACATGGATTAAAGGCTTAAATATATCTGAAGCTATAAAACTACCAGAAGAACACAGGAGAAATACTTCAAGATATTGGTATGGGTACTGATTTTTTAAAAATAAAATCCCCTAAGCACAGAAAACAAAACCAAAAACAGTCAAATGTGATTGCATCAAACTAAGAAGCTTCTGCACAGAAAAATAATCAACAAAGAGCACGAAGAAACGGCGTATCATTTTCACAATCAGAGAAAATATTTGCAAACTATTCATCAAATAAGGGATTAATATTCATACTATATGAGATGAAAAGATTTAACAGCAAAAAAACAAGCAATCTAATTTAAAATGTTAAATGACTTTGATAGATCCTTATATAATGAAGATACACAAAGACAACAACCTCTGAAAAAATACTCAACGTCACTAGTCATCAGGGAAATGTAAATTCAAACCACAATGAGATATCATCTTAATCCAGTTAGAATGCTTATAATCAAAAAGACAAAAAATGTTAGTGAGGATATGGAGAAAAGGGAGGGCTTATATATTATTAATGGGAATTTAAATTATTACAGCCATTATGGAAAACACTATAGAGATTCCTCAAAAAACTTATAGAACTATCAGATGATCCAGCAACACTACTATTGGGTATAGATCCAAAGGCAATTAAATCAATACATCAAAGTGATTCCGGCCTTCCCATGATTTCTTTGTAGTACTATCACATGGAATCAACCTAAGTGTTCATCAGTGAATGAATGAACAAAGAAAATGTGATACACACACACCCAATGGAATAATGTTCAGTCATAAAGAAAGAATAAACTCTTGTCCATTTGTGGCACCATGGATACAACTGGAGGTCATTAATGTTAAGTGAAATAAGCCAGACATAGAAAGACAAATACTGCATGTTCTCATTCATATGTGGAATCTGAAAAAGTGAATCTCATGGAGGAAGAGGGTAGAATCATGGTCATCAGAGGCTAGGAAGGGTAGGTAGGAAGAGGGATAGAGGGAGATTGGATAACAGATACTGCAATAAAATTACATATGAGGAATAAGTTCTAGTGTTCCACAGCACAGAAGGGTGACTATAGCTTGCAGCAACTTATTATGTATTTTATGAAGAACCAGAAGAGAGGAGTTTGAAGTTCCCCAACACAAAGCAAAGGATAACTGTTGAAGGTGATAGAAATGCTAATTACCCTATTTGCTTGTTATACATGTATATACGTGTCAAATTATTATACTATACCCTATAAATATATACAGTTAGTATGTGTCAATTAAAAATAGAATCAAGACATGCTCCTGATGGAAGGGGAGATCTTTTGGAGCTCAGCAACTGTGCCAGCCTGTTGAGGTAGCTCAGACCTGCTGAGTGGGCTCTCTGCTAAGCTATCCAAAGGGACATGGACAATAATCTCCAGACTCTATGAGCACTAGAATTCATCTCATGTGACTCTATAGGAGCAAATAAGAATTACAGCAAAAATTTTAGAAAAATATGTCTGAAGTCCCAATCTTTAATTCTTAACCTTGTTAACCCACTCCAGTAGAGCATCTGTCCCCACCATGCTGATGAAGCATGTTCTAGTCCATATTATTATTCATCTCTGTTGCAAGCTCCAAAGGCTGTATCTCTGTACTCTGCTTACTCAATCACTCTTCCGCATGTAGATGTAGCTGACTGCTCTCTTTCCAAGTGCACCGTCTTTTTTTTTTGGCTTCTGGGACACTACATTTTCTTTCTATATCATTGGCTGCTCCCTCCTGGTTGCCTGCACTGGCTTCTGCAGTGCAACCTCTAAATTTCAGGGTGCCACACAGTTGGCCCTTCTCTGTTTGCTCTTTCTCCATAACTAATCTCATTCAGTCCTTTAGTTTACAAGACATTTCTCTTTAATAATTCCAAAAGTTATAACTCCAGCTCTGGCCTTGCCCTTGAGATTCAGAGCCATCGATACACTATTACTTGGATGTCTATGTTTGGATGTTTAATATTTGTCTCAAGTTTAATATTTACAAGACAGAAGTAAACCTACTTTCCCCAAATATTCCGTTTATTGAGTCATCCTCCCAGATAGCTAAGTAAAAGTGAGTTCATTTTTTATCCCTCTTTCTTATAGGCTTCATAACTCAACCATAACAAAACACAGCCTAACCCAAAGGCTTATCCATATTTTCACCAACTCAAATCATGTTCCTAGTGGACTTCTGCAACAATCTATTGACTTTTTCAAATCCTCCTCTTTTCTAGTTACCATCTGTTCTCTGGAGAACAACCAGGATACAATGTTTAAAAGGTAAATTGGATCAGGTTTCTCCTTTGCAGAGAATCTTTAATTGCCTCTGGGAAAATCAAATGAAGCTCACAGTTCTTACATTATGTACCCTTCACCCCCAACTCTCTTGTCACCTCTGTCACTCTTTCCTTTGCTCTCCAGACACATAGCTTTTTGCTGTTGGACTCATTGCGCCCACTTTTTTTTCTGTCTGAAATATTCTTTCCTCCAAGGTCTTTGTATGACCAGTTTCATTTCTGACCTTTATCTCAAAAGTCATCTTCTCAGGACTTTCCTTATCAACAATTTGTTATTCCCCTCATTGACACTGTCTCCTGCAGCCATGGTTTAATTTTCCTTCTAGCCCTTACCATGATTTTGGCTCCATGTGCTTATGTATTTATTGTGTTTACTGCTAGAAAATAAGCTCCAGAGAGTGCAGACCTTGCCTGTCCGTCTACTATCATATCATCCAAAGAAGGGTTTCACAGAGTTGGCTCCCCATGCCTTACTGAAAATGAGTGGATAATAGAACACAAAAGGCTTCGTTCCCTTTCCTCAATATCCGTACCAGGACTGTTGTCCACTTTCTCTGCAGCTTGGTTTCATAAGCAGTGGAACCTCTTGGTAGCAAGTCACCAACTCCCAGGATGCATCTCTTCTTCTTGAAGTGGTTGTTAGTTTTTAAGATTCTGTGAGGCTGTATGTCCCCCCTTGATAGGACAACTGTAGACTACTCCTTCCCTAGAGAGTGACTCTAGGCTGTCTTTTTGTTTCTAAGTCACAGTCTTCTACCAACTTCCTCTTGATCCTCATTGTAATGCTTTACAGTATTTTCCTTTCATATATATATATATATATATATATATATATATATATATATATATGATTCTCTCTCTATATATTCTGTATATGTATATATATGAATCATATATACATACATATATATATGATTCATATATATTTCAGAATCATATATATATATATATATATATATATGATTCTGAAATATATTTACATACAATCAACCTGTATATTCTTCTTTCCAAACCTGGGACACTTCCAGCTCACACCTGTAGCTTCATCAGAATTATTAATGGCACACTTTTGTGTTCTCAAACTTGTTTCAGTTTGGACAATATATGATATAGTCACCTTCACTGATGAGCTTATGTGCAACCTTCCTGCTCTTTCATCATAGAACCTCTGCTTCTCCTGTTTTTCTGTCTCCCAGGAGCGAGCCAGCGGTCTCAGGTGGCATTACCCCCTCAGTGCTTCCCCAGGGAGCCCTCCTGTGAATTGTCACATCTGGCCAGTGAACTCTGATTTGGGCTTTACAGTCGCCACCTTCTCCTCCTGGAGCAGACAGACTAATTTATCTAGGTGAGATGAATTAGCAATTAACAATTAGCCTCCCCTTAGAGCTGCTGAGCTGGGCTTTGCACCGGGAATTGCCTGCCTCAGAAGGCTGAGTCATCAGCACACAACCTACAGCCTTTAACCCACAACCTCTCTCTCTGCTTCTTCCTCTTCTGACAAACAGATTGCTTGCTGCTTAGCAGGGCCTGATGGTCAAGACTGAGATTCTTTCTTTCATTCTTCCCCTTTTTGCTTCATTTCCTATCTGTGAGCACACTAGTGCCTCACTGGCACATTCTTCATGAATCATCAGTGGGAAATCAGTTTACTTATTGGTTATATCTGGTTGAGCAAAATCCTTTCATGGCCTCACTTGGTTAGCCATTGATTTCTATGACTTAAAATGCTCTGGTAAATTCCTATTCTATAATTCTGATTTCTACCATAGAATTATATTAGTCTTTAACCAAATAAGCTTAAATTCACCTAATTTCACAAGGGAATCCTATAATATGGGGTGATGCTTTGCTGAAGCATCTGTGATTTAGACTCAATCTGCTTCATAGTTTGAGTTATTCTGACATCATTTTCCTAATGAACTTTGTCTGCAGTACACACTCACATTTTCACCATCATTTAGTCTATTTAATATGGAATGATTTGACTTGTGGAAGCTTTCTTTAATCTGAATATTTTTACCAACTCCTTTGTAGGTACTTTAATGCACAAATATTAATTCTGTTTGTGTTTAAATAAGTAATCCATAAAGTTCTTAATTATGAGATTTCATTGCATTGGTTTTAGTTTTTGCTGTAATACAAAGTGAAAACTTATTTTCTTATGACAATAACCATTCATTTAGCTTAAGATTCAGTGAGTTGGCAGTCTGGGCTAGGTTTGGCTGGTGGTCTTGTGCTGATCTCTGCTGGGTCACTCATATGAGTGCAGTGAACCCGGCTGGCTCTGCTTCTGGGATTTGGTTGGCAATTGCCTAGGGTGTTTCTCTCATCATCCAGAATCCTGGGCTTATTCACAGGGTTGAAGGGGAGCCAAGCATATCCCAAGGACCGGCTCCAGTGCACAGGTGATTTTCAAGCATTGCTGTGTCACACTCACTAAAATCTAATCGGTCAAAGTAAGTCTTATGGAAAAGACCAGGAGCAGTCTGGGAGGCCACTAGGACTGGTGTGGATATAAGCAGAAGAATTATGTGAATCTCTTTTTTTAGCAAACTATTTATCAAAAGATTATATGCTGCAACATTGCTGTAATTATACTTTTTTTTGCATAGACTTCAGTGAAATTCTACACATTAAACTTCAGGAGATTTAGTTAAAAATGGGTAGAAAAGAATCCCATTATAGTTTCCCCTAGTTATACCTCATGACATAATCCTACAGAACAATGTTATAGTGAGACTAATATATTTTAGTAAATGTTATGGATTGAATCACATCCCCTGCAAATCCATATGTTGAGGTCCTAGTTCTCAATACTTCATAATGTGACTGTATTTGGAAAAAGGACTTCAAAGAGGTAATTAAAGAACAATGAGGTCATACGGGCGGGCTGTAATGCAATGTGACCCGTGTCCTCATAAGAAGAGGAGATTACAGACAAATGTGTCCACAGAGACATGACCATGTAAGGACATAGTGGGAAAGTGGCCATCTGCAAGGCACTGAGGAAGACCAAACCTGCTTACACCTTGATCTGGGACTAGAATCTATGCTCCAAGGCTTCAGAATTGTGACGTAGTAGACATATTTAAGTCAGAAGTTATTTAAACTATATGTCACAGAATACTTTCTGTAAAGAGATGTTTATTCTCTCTCTAGCATTATGGTTAAGGTATTAAGAATGATTAGAAAGCCAGGTGGTGGTGCACACCTGTAATCCCAGTGACTCAGGAGGCTAAGGTAGGAGGACCTCAGTTCAGCTTTTGCAATTTAGGAAGACTTTGTCTCAAAATAAGTAATAAAAAAGGTGTGTGTGTGTGTGTGTGTGTGTGTGTGTGTGTGTGTGTGTGTGTGTGATGTATGTCCAAGGCAGTGCTTGGAATATAGTTCAGTGGTAAAGAACCCTTGGTTGGATTCAATTTCCAGTACCAAAAAAGAATGACATAAGACAAAATGCATTTTATTCATTAATTCAAAAGTCATTATTGAGTTCTGACTTTGCTCAATAAACTATTCTAGTATTTTTGTGAGCCGTGAAAAAAAAAATAGATTATCATGCAGTGGGAAAGACCGGACCAAAGCTTTGGAGGAAAAATACATGCTTATCTAACAGTGCATGTTAACTTCTCATCATACTTATTTTTTTAATCATTACTTATTTATTTGAATTCTCAGAAATCTATGTGTTCCTTTGGGATAAACACTATTTTCTTTATCTCTGATGTCTGGTTCTATCAATAAATATTTTAAACAAAATGCTGCATATGATATGTGCTGGAACAGAGAGAGAAGGGTTTCAGCTTTAAAGGATGAAAGAGAGACAACATTAAAGGTGATTGACTGGGGTGACAGGTAGACATTTAGGTTATTCTACTGGAGCCAGGCATGGAGTCCGGGCATGAAGTTGGGTGTGGTCATCCAAGAAGCAGGTGTTGATGGCAGAAAGGAGCAGGTTTTTTTTTTTTTTCCAGAGTCCTCCAGTCCATGTGTTCTGTAGATCTGATTTGTTTTGGGGGAATCTAACTTGGTAAACTCAGGTTTTCATTTCCTATTATCCAAATGATTCCAGATTCCTCCAAGAAATGCTGCATCAAGTGTGCAGTGTTCTGGTTCAGCGGGGTTTATTGGGCTACAGGTGTGGGTCACCCCCAGATTCACATGTGGAAATTCTAACCCCTGTGACATGGTATTTGGTGGGTGATTAAGCCACGAGAGTGGAGCCTTCATAAGTGGAATTAGGGTCCTTTCAAAAGGGACAACATATGAAAACCTCTGTCATATGAGGACATATCACGAAGACTTCTGCTTGCCACCCAAAAGTAGATCCTCACTAGAACCTTAGTATGTCGACCCTTTGACCTTGTAGTTCTAGCCTCCAGAATGGTAAAAAATAAGTTTCTGGTTTTTATCAGCCATGCAGACTATGATACTTTGTTTCAAGAGCACAAACTGACTAAAACAGATGGTTGCAGAAATCCAAAGGCAAATCCCAGGTAGGGAATAGCAGCTTCTGAATGGATTCATTTGAAGCCTTTTGGAAAGCGGAATCATCATTATTTCAGGTGTAAACATTCAAGCAAGCAGGGAACTCAGTTCGACCTTGCACATGGAGGCAGTGCTCATTCTAACTATGTGCAAGGAAAGAAAATTGCCTTTGTATTTTACACAGGAGAGCCAGGCACTGAGAGAACTCTGCTCCTCAGGGTACCTACTTTTAATAACCAAGCAGTGGTTGTGACATGTCAACTTCTGAACCATTTCCGGTAGGAATTAAAGCTGGGATGGAATTTTAGGGAGCCAATAGCTGGGGGAAGTGACCTGAAGCCAACAGAGGCTCAGGTGTGCAGAGAATATGAAATAAAGAGTGTGAATAGAAACTGTGAATAAAAGAATTAGGCAAAACGACTTAAAATCAAACTGTAAGAAATACTGCTTTTTATGAGTTGCAATGTCACTATTCGTTTCTGTCTTTTGGTAGATTTAGTTATTAGCTATAGCCAACTTAAACAAGTATACATACATACCAATTAATTTCACATAGATGCACATTGCTAATGTAGTAACTTCACAGGCATTTAATAATTCATGTGGAATTGTGGAAATATGTTTATTTAGGCAATACTGTACAAAACTCTTTAAAATAACTAAGAAAACATTTAAAATCCTCAGAAGGGAAGGATGACAACATGGATGAAAAAAATTTAATCCCTGAACATTATTTACATTTCACTGAAGAATAATTCTGTATAAGCAAGTGATTTTGCTTTTAAACAGAAAGAATGTGGGTGGGAATCCAAGGAAAAAATCAAAAGTACAAACATAAAAACTTGCTCATCTACCGAGTCACTTTTGGATCGGAAAGTGATGTTATGAAAGAAAATGGACACTGACCATAGAGGAGTAAAAAAATAGAACGTCATCTTTCACATAGAGTGGGATAAGGAGAAGTGGAAAGGGGAGAGTTAGCAAGAACTTTCTCTCTTTTCAAAGGAAATAAAAACTGAGCTGCTAAGTGGAGCTGAACCCCTGACCATTTTTTTAAAATTTATACAATTGGATAAATAATACATTCTCAATAATAAATTGGCAAAAAACCCTTTAAAGTTACAAATGGGTTTAAGCAATACTATACAAAATTGGTAAAATGGAAGTCATTTTGCCATTCCTGACCTTGAATTCCCCACTTCCCCTTTTCACATTTTAACCTCAAAAAGAAGAAAAGAAACTTTAATGGTTGTCTACTACATCAATAATTCTGCACCTTGGTCTCTTAAC
Organism: Spermophilus citellus; assembly: GCF_964194105.1. Lineage (NCBI taxonomy): Eukaryota > Metazoa > Chordata > Mammalia > Rodentia > Sciuridae > Spermophilus > Spermophilus citellus. The sequence goes on from NC_138184.1 coordinate 213,910,222, forward strand.
ACCTTTTGGACATGTGCCATTTAGGTACAATTAGAAATACTGTAATCAACAATATGCTCTAGAGTATTCTGTTCTATATCATGGCTTAGATGTTCCACCAGTGTTGAACATATTTGAATGATTCAGACTGGTTTTTATCCGCTATATCTTTAAGGTATTTGTTTATCTTATGACTTCTTTCTTATTCAACTATGAGCAAAAAAAAAATTCATAACTATGAACTTCCTTCTGATTTTTCTCACAAAACATGTGTGTATATACATATATATACATATATGAATATATATGTATATAAATATATATATTATATGTAAACCTCATTCTCAGTAATTTCTAAATTGTCTGAAATTTCAGTTTTGATATTACTTTTTTTCTTTGACACAAAAACTACCTTCACACACCTCATAATGATGTTTGGGCCAAGAATGGACCACATATGTGACCGTTGTTTCATACATTATATGGTCTAATGATGTGGTAGCTGTTTTAGTTTGTGCAAGTGCAATCTATGGTATTGGCACAACCATGAATGACAACCATCTAATGACAAATTTCTCAGAATGTATCCCTGTTGTGAAGTGATGTATGGCTGTATTTAAAAAGTTTTTGTCTCCTACAAGGAGATATCATTTTATTGTGCCTTGGTGATTAGAATGTAGCTGGTTCCTCTTTATAGGCTTTTATATTACTATGTTAACAATGGCAGTTTTTGAGGAAAGAAACAACATATTGTGGAAGGGTTAAGTCTCACCTAACAGTGCCTGAGGAAGTCTTTTGCTATCCCAACCCCTGCCCAGTTATTGCTAGTGACCAGAATCATAGGGTCTCACAATGAAATCACTAAGGTTTAGTAATACTGCAATCCAACAAAAATAGTCACAATGCCATATAGCCAAATTGCACCATCTGTGCCATCAAAACTGAACACGATTCTATTACTTATCACAAACTAGTAATTGATGTTTTGCACCATAGCTAACAGAATCATAATTCATTTTTTTAATCTCACATAAATTCTGGTAAATTTTCTTGTCTTTGCAAAAAAATAAATGGAAATTTGAAGGGCAATATTTTTCTGTATCCTTTCTTAATACGGTAAATACTTTGTTTGCTATTTAAGGTGGATTTTTCTCACCTGTTAACTCCAGTACTCTATTCCTCCCTGGACTGCTGAGTGCAGTCAACAGTGGCCAGCAATGATTTGGCATAGAGGATGAGCCTGACTTCTCAGAGGGATTAGTTCCGTTTTGCGTTGAGGTCCCTCTTCATCCCAGAACACAGAACATATATTTGCTGCAGTAGCCTTGGAAATCAGGGGTACTATGAGAATGAATGCAAAGCAGTCATTGATGGGGAGAACGTTTGACCCCTATTCTACTATCCTGCTCAGAGAAATGTCACTCTGCATATGTTATTTATGTGTCATTGGTTAGACCTAAGAGGAGAGAAAATAAAGTACCTTTCTCTCTTTATAAACATCACAGAGACTCTTTGAGCATGGCTTTTGAAGACCCGCTTGTCCCAGTTCTTCTACCAATCCTGTGGGTGGTTTTGTGCACTGCTCAGCATCCTTGGGCCTCAAAATAAAAGACAAGAACTACTGAGGAAAGCCACCCTGTTACAGTGTTGAACAACATCAATAAAATCGCTCATTTTACAGTGACCAAGGAATAGCTTAGTAAGAGAAATACGGATGCAAAAGATACAGAGCCATGTGACCCTGACTTCTTTTTCACTTTTTTTCTTTTCGATCTTGCAAATGATTTTGGGGGCAAGTGTAATTTATGGATTATAAGTCACAAAGTTTTCTAGGTTTAGAAATGATGTTTGTTTATATAGAAAATGTTTTTAATAATATCTAAGTGATTACCGTTATTTAAGAGTACTTTCTGAGCCCAGGTTTATAACTGTGCCTTATAGTCATTTATAGATTGATAGACTAATTAAAATGAGTAATACATAATTACAGTAATTAATTTGGAATGTAGTAGCCTGCGTCCTTTTTCTGGAACAAGAAATTTATTTCCCCAAAGGGATTTTTTATCAGTGTAAGTCCCACAGGAGGCTTCTACACAAATATACAGAATTATTCATCAGGAAGACTCTGCTTTGGAGAGTAGACATGGCCAAAGGCATATTGAGCAGGGATTTTGAAGACTTAGGTTCTTGTCCAAGTTCTTCCTCCAGCTTCATGGATGGTTTTGTGCATGTCATTCAGCTTCCATTGGGCCTCAGTTTCTTTATCCTCAACATGAAGGAGTTAGCATAGAAATGTAAACTTCCTTATAACTCTAGAGACTGGGATGGATATGTTATCTACATTCCCCAGAATACTGCAGACAAAAGATAAAATTACATAAATTTTATGAGAAACTTATGCTATTTCTTTCCTTTTATATAAATTTTCATGAAAAGTTGTTTCAACAGAAAGTATTTCTGTAATGAGAAATATATATCTCAAAAAAACCATTGGTCATCGGAAATTTCTGGGTAATCCAGTTTAAAGAACTGATTATTTTATTATCCATAGGAAGTAAAAAAGAATGTGTCTCTCACAGCAACACAAGACCATGATGGAATATAGATTTTTGTAATCAAAATGGAGTAACTTCTATTCTTTTCATTTTTTTAATGGTGGTAAAATGTACCATAACATAAAATCTACTGTCTGAGCCTCTTTTAAGTTCATAGTCCAATGACATTAAGCATGTTCCTGTTGTAAGGTCGTCATCACCATCATCCATCTCCAGAACTTTTTTCATCCCGAAAAAGAGAAACTCTACACCTATTGCAGTAACTTCACATTTGCCCACCCCCAGGTCCTGGCAACTGCCAGCCACAATTTTTAATTCCCTGCATGGTGTTAATTCTCAAACCACACTTCTTCTCAAATATACATTCTGTACTGCCAGCCTCTTTCCTGCCTCTTGATGCTTTTATTCATGTGGTTCCCATTTTTCTAAGCAATTTGCATTTTCTTCTAGGTCTAAACTGACACACGAAGCCATTCTAATTCTCACTGATCTTCGTTTTCTCTAAAATTATATAGCATTGACAGCTGCTACTACAGGAATCAACATTTTTTTTATATAGTTCTAAGTTGTCTGCTATTGTCTGCGTTTATTCTGTGCGCTTTCCACCTAGTTACAAATTCTTGAGGGCAGAGATTTACAGAGCTGTTGAATAAATGAAGTCTTTTCATCAGATAGCAATGTCCTGGGTTTGAAGACTTATAAAACTGGACAAGTTTAAAAACATATCAAAGGAAGTTGGAAGCTTCTTCTAAAGAAAAGTCATCTTAGCCAAATAACTTGCTTTTCCAGTTGATCTTCTTGCAGTGCAGTTGCTGACATCATGTTTTGGGAAGTGAAGCTGTGGCTTCTGGAAGGAGGCCAGAGAGTCAGAGATCAGACAGAGTTCCAAGGCAGACACCAACTAGAATTAAGATGAGGCTTACAAGCAGATCACCCGTTATATGTGAAACTTGTGAGACCGTCTGCCTCAAATGGCAATGTTACCACAGACTCTTGATTGTATGTGTCAAAAGCACTCATTCAGCTGCACTGAAGTTTGAGCTTTTTTTTAGAAGAAGCTTAATGCATTGCTCATGCTCTGACATTAGATGGAAGTAGAGAGTTATAGACATATTCCAAAGAGCCAAGGTCACAGAATCTGAAGACCTAAGGATCTCTACCCTAAGTCAGAACACAGGATGGATTTATATCAGTCTGACCAGAGGTTTGTCAGATCTATCAGTCTTTTTGGGTTCATTGTTTTCTCCCAGTTAATTTCTGATATTTCTGCTCTTGTCTTTAATTTTGCTTTATTTTGTTTGCTTTGATTTTACTTTGCTCTTCCTCCTCCATAATTTATTACCATAAATGTTTCTTTGATTGACTTCAGATCTTTTTTTTTTTTTGCTAATACTTGCATTTAATAGTATAAGTATTCTTTCAAGCTGGTTTAGCTACTTCCCATAAATCTTGATGTATTTTCACTTTCACTTAGTTTTAAATAACTCATTTTCACTTAATTTCCAAAATATTTAAGTCCTGTTATGGAATGAATGTTTGTGTTCTCCCCAAATTCCTATGTGGAATCCATAACCCTTAGTGTTATGGTGATGGAGGTGGGGCCATTGGAGGTCATCACATTTAAATGTGGCATTGAGAGTGGTATGGCCAGTATGGGATTGAAATTCTAAGAAGAAAAGGAAGAGAGACCAGAGCTCTCTTTCTCCATCACAAGAAGGCACAGCAAGAAGGTGACCTTGTGCAGGTGAGAAAGTGAGCTCCAGCCAGGAACTAAATCTACTGGCACTTAAATAGGCTTCCAGAACTGTGAAAAATTAGTTTCTATTGGTTAAGTTATGCAGTTGATGGCATTTTGTTATAGCAGCCTGAGAGGACTATTACATTTCCTTGGAGAATTTTTCTTACTCATGGGTTACTTAAAAGAATACTGTTTTGTTTCCAAGTATTTGAGTATTTTCTTGTTACCATTTGTGATTAATTTATATTTTAATCCCATCATGGTCAGAGAAAATATATTGTCTGATCTTGATTATTTTAAATTTGTTAACATTTGTCTTATGATTCAGGACACTGATTTGAAGAATATTCCATGAGTATTTGAGAATGTTTACTCTGCTCTTTTAGGGGAGGGAACATTCTATAGCTGTCATTGAGCTCAGGTTGTTTTGGTACCCTTAGTGCCTGGCTAATTTTCTCTCTATTGCTCTATCAGTTACTGAGGAGGAGGTTTGAAGCCTCTAGTTGGGCTTAACACTTTCTCCCCAGTTCTATCAATTTAGCTTCATGTGTTTGAATACTGTGTTTTTAGGTTCATTCACTTTTGAAATTGGTAAGCATACTTCAAAAACTGATCCTTTGATCATTTTGTAATATCCACATTCAATCCTGGTAATTTTTATTGTTTTTAAGTTCCATTTTTTTCTGATATTAATATAGATACTCCATCTTTCTTTTCCTCTGCATGGACGTGGCCTATCTTTTGAAATCATCTTACTTTTAACCTATCTATATCATTATAGACATCAATATATTGAGCATTGTTTCCTCCATCTCAGATGATCTCTGCTTTTTACCTGATGTGTTTCAACCAGGGTTGCCAAACTAGAACCCGTACCCTGTGAACTATACTTCCTATTAGTTAAAAATAATTTTCATATTTTTAAGGACTTGTAAGAAAACAAACAAATATAGAACAATATGTAAAGGAGAGATTATATGTCCTGAAAAGCCTAAACTACTTGCTGACCATTTACATGAAATGCTTGATTCCTCCCATTTTAGACCGTTTATACTTAATATAATCATTAACATATTGGACTTTATAATTGCATATTTGTATTTATAGGTGGTATTGAACATTTTTTGTTCATTTTTTGTCCTCACCTTCTAGTACTCCAATTATATACATGCTGATGTTCTCTTAATGGTGTCTAGTATTTCTCTGATGCCCTGTTCATTTTTCTCCCTTTTCCTCTATATCCTTCAGATTGCATAATTCTTATTAATCCATCTTCCAGTTCACTGATTTTGTGTGTGTGTGTGTGTATGGGGGGGGTAAGTATGACCTCTGACCCTCTCTATTAGTTTCTGCTCTTTTCCTGTGGGTAGATCATGTTTGCCCGGCTCTTTGTATGTCACAGAACTTTTTCTTGAACCCAGAGATTTTAGGTATTGTAATAACATGAATATGTGAATAGCAGTACTTCTGTCTTTGGGGTTGGCTTGTGTTGTTTTTAACTTATTATTTTAGTGAGTTGGTTGGATTATTTTGGTGAAATGTATTTCTTCTGCAGCTTGAGGTCTTTAATATTACTCTTTAGAAGCATTGCACAGTCACTGAGATGAGGATAGTTTCATCAGGGCTCTCTATGGCTGTCTCTAGACTTGATTTCTCTGTTAAGCTGTCAGTCTCTTGATATCACACCCAGATTTTAGGCTTCAGTAATTATTTACTGAACTTATTTTTCTTTGTACAAATTTTCCTAGGAATTACTTTACTCTCTGAGATATTATGGTGATCCTTCTTTGAGTTTTTAGTATTCTTTTCAATTGTAAGATTTACTTTCCAGAGTTCTCAAATTGTTGCTTTATATTTTCTGTCCAAAAATTTTAGTTGCAAGCAGTGGGAAAGATAAGGTGGATTTAAGTGAAATCTTAGTGTATGTAAATAGTCCTTTGAGTTTGGCTTCTTTTTCTAAAAATAAGCATAGATTCATCCAACAAACCATTTATCATGGTTTGTGGCCAGTAACTTTTTCCTTGTTATAATAATTGAATTTCTATTTTAGGGCCATTTGAATTTATCCATTTACCAGTTGATGGGTATCTGGATTGTTTCCATTATTTTGCTTTTGTTTTTGCTGTTATGAATAAGGTTACTGTACTAAATATGTTTTTGTTTAATTTGAGTAAATAAATACCTAGGAGTAGCATCACATGGTTTTATGATAACTCTATGTTTAAGTTTATAAGAAACTGCCCAGTGGTTCTCCAACTAGCAACCTATGCTGTTTTCAGTTGCTCCATATCTTTACCAACAATTTGTATTATCAATCTTTAGATATATTTTTTGAGAGAGGAATTTAATTCATTAATTTTTATACTTTTGGTTGTATTAATACATGTCTTTAAGGCTCTAAATTTTCTAATCACTGATGAAAATATATACCACATATCTCACATATTTAATATACAGCAATAATATTAATAATGTCATTATTATTATCTTTAAAATTATGGAACTTTGAGTTAAGTATTTTCTTTCACCCTCTGTTGTTTAATAGAAAGCTTTAAAATTTCTAAGTGAAAAGATCTTTAAATATATTTTGTCAACTTTTATCTATCTTATTTTGTGATCAGGAATCTTGGTTTGTAATATTTCTATTTTTGGAAGTTTCTGATGGATGTTTTCTTTTGACCCCCAACTTTTTTGCATGTGTCAGGTATGCATGAGAAGGACGTATATTCCTTGTTATTGAGGTGTAAAGACTGATATTTATACACTAGAACTACCATATTGGTTATGTTCTTTAAGTCTTCAATGAACTTATTTTTTTCCCACTTAATGCATCTTGTAATGAGAGTGGCATATTAACAATTCTTATTATATTTTCATTTATAACTCTTTGCATGTCTGGCAGTTTTGCTTTATAGAGATTGTTACTAAGTTTTTTGGTCCTTAGATAATCTTACTTGATGTGAATTTCATGTGAATTTTGGCTTTCCATACTGGAGTGAATCTGCTCCATGACAGCCAGAGGAATGAGAAGTTGTGCTCCATTTGTGTACAATATGTCAAAATGCACTCTACTGTCATGCATAACTAATTAGAACAAATTAAAAAGTGCACTTGGCTGTCATGTTTAATGTTTTTGAGTTTTAATTTTATTTTTGGCTGGTGTAATTATCACTACCTTTGTTTTCTTTCTGGTTGTAGTTGTCTGGTACACTTTTACTCTTTCCTTTGTTTTTAGTCTTTTTTTTTTCTTTTTGGTGTGTCTCTTAATTATGGAATATAGTTTAATAATTTTAAATTTATTATCTTATTTTAAATTTAAAATATTCTACTTTTACTGTATGAGTTAAGCTTATATTTGTTAATATTATGATATTGCAATCAGGTATATTCATTGTGTTGCTCTATTTGATGGACTTTTTTTACCCTAATTAGAAATAATTAAATAATTTGACTTTTCTTTTGATGTTTAGAAATATATACATTTCTTATGTTAGTGTTAACTGAATAATAATTTAGAGGTTCTATTTTTCTGTTTTCATTTTATTGGGTACTGGGGATTGAGCCCAGGGCTTTACCACTGAGTTAGATCCTTTTTATTTATCTATTTACTTTTTAAATATTTTTTTAGTTGTAGATGGACACAATATCTTTATTTTGTTTATTTTATTTTATTTTATTGTGGTGCTGAGGACCGAACCCAGTGCGTCACACGTGCAAGGCAAATATTCTACCTCTGAGCCACAACCCCAGTCCCAGATTCTTTTTTTTTTTTTTTTTTTTTTTTGAGACAGAGTCTCATTTAGTTGCTGAGGCTGATCTCAAACTGTGATCCTCTCCCTCAGCCTCCCAAACCTCTGGTATTACAGGTGTGTTTGCCTTGCTCTGTTTTTGTTTTCAAATGCTGATTTGAGTTGTCAGTTTTTAACTTTAGCTTCTATCTATTGCCTGTGAGACAATGAGCTTATTTTATTTTCCCTTAGTTCCTCTCTTCATCTTCCATTTTTTAGATGTATTATTTATACTTGGTCATAACTTATATTGTACTTCATGAATCATATACAGTATCATTTTCTCACTCAGTTCCCAGCTCTATTGTAGTCTTAGACTATAACTTACCTATTTACCATAATGAATACATAAGCATAATTTAACATAACAAGTACATGATTTAGCATGTGAACTAGTTAAAGTTGGCATAATTTGACATACATGCAGTCTTATCCTGGTTGAATGAAATTTATCTTCTAGTGTAGAAGTCTGGAAACTATGATCCTTCTGCCAAGCCTAGCGTTCTATGGGAGAAGTTTGGCTCTACCAGTTTGTTTATGAGTCTATGGCTACTCTTACTCGTCAAATCAGTTGAAACAACAGAGACTGCAAGTGGAAAACATTTACTATCTGTCCCTTTATAAAACCATATTTGGCATCTCCTGTTCTTGTAGGTTTTCCAAATTAAGCTCATGGTTATAGAATTTTGTAATATAATTGAACGTTTAAAACTGTTTTTCTCTGACCTTTACACTAAATGTATAGTTTGGTTGGACATAAAATTCTTCACAACTTCTTTACTTCAAGGTTTTTAAAATTTTTATTCTCCTGTTGCCTTTGTTGTTTTTGGATATTCTGTTGTCAGGTTAACACTCTTGTTCTTATCATGTATTTGCATTTTACCTGATCTTTACACTTGCAATGAAGCAGTGGAACTGACTTTTGGAAATCTATGGTGTCAAATGTTTTTACCAATTTATGTCTCAAAATTGATTCTTATGGGTCAATTTCTCATGTACCTTGTTGGTTCTTATAATATGTAAATTAGGTCCTCCAATAACACGTATATTGCATCTTCATAGTATATCTTCCACTTGGTTAAAAATATTTTTTTAGTTATACATGGACACAATACCTTTGTTTTATTTATTTATTTATATGGTGCTGAGGATCAAACCCAGTACCTCACAAGTGTGAGGCAAGTACTGTACCACTAAGCTACAGCCCCTGGATCTGTATCATCCATTTTTGCATCTCTTTATCTGATCCTTTTGTCAGTTTTCTGATACTTAATGTTACTTTTGTCTTGGTTTTATTCTCTTGTTCATCTGAAACTTTTTTTTAGCATTCTCTGATTTTTTATATTCCTCCTTCAATGCTATATAATCTAATCATTTTTAATGTTTAAAATTCTTTTTAGATATATATGACAGTAGAGAGTTGTATATTTAATTTTAATTAGGATCCCATTCTTGTGGTTGTACATGATGTAGAGTTACACTGGTGATATATTCATATGCAAACAAAGGAAAGTTATGTCTGATTCATTCTACTATCTTTTTTATTCCTATCCCCCCTTATTTCCCTTCACTCCTTTTTATCTAATCCACTGAACTTCTATTCTCTGCCCCACTCTTTGTTGTATGTTAACATCTACATATCAGAGGGAACATTCCACTGTTTTTTTTTAAATTGGCTTATTTCACTTAGTTCCATCCACTTAACAAAAGTCATAAAGTCATTTTCTATGGCTGAGTAATACTCCATTATGTATATATGCCACGTTTTCAATATCAATTCATCTGTTGAAGGGCACTTTGGTTGGATCCATAGCTTAGCTTTTGTGAATTGAGCTACTGTAAACATTGATGTGGCTGTATCACTGTAGTATGCTGATTTTAAGTCTTTGGGATATATATACACAGGAGTTGTATAACCGAATCAAATCTAGTTTTTTGAAAAATTTCCATACTGCTATCTAGAGTGGTTGAACCAATTTTCAGACCCACCTGCAGCATATGAGAGTACCCTTTTCCCTACATCCTTGCCAACACTTTTGTTGCTTGTATTCTTGATTGTTGCCATTCTGACTTGAGTGAAATGAAATCTCAGTATAGTTTTCTCTAATCAATAGAGAAGTTGAACATGTTTTCATATATTTGTTGACTATTTCTTCTTCTGCAAAGTGCCTGTTCAGTTTCTTTGCCCATTTAGTAATTGGGTTATTTGTTTCTTTGTTGTTAAGTTTTTGAGTTTTTCATATACCCTGGAGATTATTTCTGTATCTCAGGTGTAGGTAGCAAAGATTTTCTCCCATTCTGTAGGCACTTTCTTCAAATTATCGATTGTTCCTTTCTGTAAAGAAGCTTTTTAATTTGATACTGTCCCATTTATTGAGTCTTGATTTTAATTCTTGAGCTTCAGGAGTGTTATTGAGGAAGTAATTTCCTAAGCCAACATGATGGAGGGTTGGGCCCCACACTTTCTTCTAATTGGTTCAGGGTCTATGGTCTAATGATACACTTTGAGTTAAGTTTTGTGTAGGGTAAGAGAGAGGGGTTAAATTTCATTTACGTATATCTGTATTTTCAGGTTTCCCAGCACCATTTGTCTTTTTTTTTTTTTTTTTTTTTTTTTTTTGGTGCTGCAGATGGAACCCAGGGCCTTGTGCATGTGAGGCAAGCAGGCTACCAACTGAACTATATCCCCAAACTCCTAGCACCATTTGTTGAAAAGCCTATCTTTTCTCCAATGTATGTTTATGGAACCTTTGTCTAGTGTGAGATAACTGTATTTGTGTGAGTTTGTCTCTGTGCCTTCTCTTCGTTTCCATTGGTCTTCATATCTGTCTTGGTGCCAATACCATGCTGTTTTGTTACTAAAGCTTTGTAGTACAATTTATGATCTGGTATTGTGATGCTTCTTGCTTTACTTTTCTTGCTAAGGGTTGCTTTGGCTATTATAGGCCTCTTGTTTTTCTCTGACTGCTTTTTCTATTCTATGAAGAACATTAGTGGAATTTTATTAGGAATTGCATTAAATGTGTATATTGCTTTTGATAGGATAGCCATTTTGACAATATTAGTTCTACTTATCCAAAAATATAAAAAAATCTTTCCATATGTTAAGGTGTTTTCAATTTCTTTCTTTAGTGTTCTTTAGTTTTTATTGTAGTGGTCTTTCACCTCTTTTGTTAGATTGATTCCCAAGGGTTTTTTTTTTTTTGAGGCTATTGTGAATGGGATAGTTTTCTTAAATTTTCTTTCAGATGATTCATTATTGATGTATAGGAATGCAATTGATTTACGGGTATTAATTTTACATCCTCCTACTTTGCTAAACTCGTTCATTAGTTCTAGAAGTTTTTTGATGGATTTTTTGGGGGGACTTCTATATATAGGATTATGTAATAGGCAAATAGGGATACTTTGTTTTTTTTTAAAGAGAGAGGAGAGAGAGAGAGAGAGAATTTTTTAATATTTATTTTTTAGTTATTGGCGGACACAACATCTTTGTTTGTATGTGGTGCTGAGGATGGAACCCAGGCCGCACACATGCCACATACCGCTTGAGCCACATCCCCAGCCCAAATAGGGATACTTTGAGTTCTTCTTTTCCAATTTATATCCCTTTAATTTCTTTCTTTTGCATAATTGCTCTGGCTAGAGTTTAAGGACTATGTTGAAAAGAAGTGGTGTAAGAGGGCATCCCTGTCTTCTTCCAGTTTTTGGAGGGAATGCTTTCAAATTTTCTCCATTTAGAATGATGTTGGCCTTGGGTTTGACATATATACCTTTTACAATGTTGAGATATGTTTCTACTATCCCTAGTTTTTCTAGTGTTTCGAACATGAATGGATGCTGTATTTTGTCAAATGCTTTTTCTGCATCTATTGAGAAATTCATATGGTTCTTTTAAGTCTATTGATGTGGTGAATTATGGTTACTGATTTCTGTATGTTGAGCCAAACTTGCATCCCTGGGATAAAACCCACTTGGTCATGGGGAACTGTCTTTTTTATATGTGATTTGTCAGTATTAAGAAGTTTTGCATCTATGTTCATCAGGATATTGGTCTGAAGTTTTCTTTCTTTGATGTGTCATTGTCTGGTTTTGGTGTCAGGTGATACTAACTTCATAGAATGAATTTGGAAGGGTTCCATCCTTTCCTAGTTCATAGAATAATTTGAGAAGGATTGATATTAGTCCTTCTTTGAAGGATTTATGCTTGATTTTTCTTCTAGTGTAGTTCCTCCCTTTGCTTGTAGAACTCAGCTGAGAATCCATCTGCTCCTGGGCTTTTCATTGTTGGTAGGCTTTTGATGGTATCTTCAATTTCTTTGTTTGAAATTGCCCTGTTTAAATTTTCCATGTCCTCCTGATTCAATTTGGTAGGTCATGTACTCTAAAAATTTGTTGATGTCTTCAATATTTTTTTACTTTATTGGAGTATGAATTTTCAAAATAATTTCTGATTATTATCTGTACTTCAGTAGTGTCTGTGATATTTCCTTTTTCATCATGGATTTTAGTAATTTGTGTTTTTCCCCTCTTCCTACTGATTAGCTTGGATAAGGGTTTATCAATTTGATTTATTTTTTCAAAGAGCCACTTTTTGTTTTGTTGATTTTTTGAATTTTTTTTTGTTTCAATTTCATGTATTTTGGCTCTGATTTTTATTATTTTCTATCTTCTACTGCTTTTGGTGTTGATTTGTTTTTCTTTTTCTAGGGCTTTGAGATGTAATGTTTGGTTATCTGTTTGGTGATTTTTTTATTCTTTTAATGAATGAGCCCAATTAAGTGAACTTTCCTCTTAGAGCCACTTTCATAGTATTCCAGAGATTTTGATATGTGGTATTGCTATTCTCATTTAACTCTAAAGTATTTTTTAAATTTCATCCCTGATAACTTCTGCTGCTTGATAGCATATTATTTAGTTTTCAGGTGTTAGAGTAGCTTTTATTTTATCATTAATTTCTAATATGTTTTCATATGATCTGATAGAATGCAAGGTATTAATCTCTTTTTTTGTATTTGATAAAAGTTGCTTTGTGGCATAAGATATGTTCTATTTTAAAGAAGGATCTGTGTGCTACTGAAAAGAAAGTGTATTCAGTTATTGATGGATGAAATATTCTACATATGTCTGTTAAGTCTAAATTATTGTATTTTTGAGTTCTGTAACTTCTTTATTTAGTTTTTGTTCGGAAGATCTACCCTGTGATGAAGGCATGTTTAAGCTACCCAATATTACTGTATTGTGGTCTACTTGATTCTTGAAATTGAAAAGGGTTTGTTTGATATACACAATGCTCCATTGTTTAGGGTATAAATTTTTATAACTGTTATATCTTTTTGATGTATAATTCCCTTAAGCAATATGAAATTACCTTCTTTGTCCCTTCTGATTAACTTTTTTTTAGAGTCCACTTTATCTGATATAAGGATAAAAACCCCTGCTTGTTTATGAGATCCATGTGAATGATATGTTTTTCCCCATCCTTTACCTTTAGTCTATGGATGTCCTTGCCTATGAGATGGGTCTTGGAGAGAGTATATTGTTTGGTCTTGTTTTTTAATCCAGTCTGCCAATGTATGTCTTTTGATTGATGAGTTTAGGCCATTTACATTCAATATTATTATTGAGAAATTGTTTTTATTCCCTGTCATTTTGATTTATTTCTGGTTTTTAAAGTTGGAATTAGTTTCTCCTTTGATTTACTATTCTTCTAGTGTAGTTCCTCTCTTTTCTGTTTCTCATTTTTATTTTTCATTTCTTCTTCATGAAATATTTTATTAAGTATATTTTGTAGTGCAGTCTTTCGAGTTGTGAATTCTTTTAACTTTGTCTATCATGGAAAGTTTTTATTTCATTGTCATTTTTGAAGCTAAATTTTGTTGGGTATAATATTCTTGGCCAGTATCCATTTTCCTTCAGAGGTTGGTGTATATTATTCCAAGATCTCCTAGTTTTGAGGATCTGAGTTTAGAATTCAGCTGAGATCTGGAGATTGGTTTTCCCCTAAATGTGACCGGTTGTTTTTCTCTAGCAGACTTTAAAATTTTATCCTTATTCTGTATGTTAGGCATTTTCATAACAATGTGCCTTGGTGTGGGTCTGTTGAAATTTTGTATGTTTGTGGTCCTGTTGGCCTCCTATATTTTCCATTTTATTTTTGATATTTGAAAAATGTTCTGATATTATTTCATTGAAAAGATTGTGCATTCCTTTGGTTTGTATCTCTGAGTCTTCATCTATCCCAATAAATCTTATATTTGGTCTTTTCATGTTATCTCATATTTCTTGGAAGTTCTGTTCATGTTTTCTTAACATCTTTTGTCCATAGTTAACTTTATTTTCAAGATTATATATTTTGTCTTTATTGTATGAAATTCTATCTTCCAAGTGGTCTAGTTTTCTGTTGATGCTTTCCATTGAATTTTTAATTTGGTTTATTGATTTTTTCATTTCCAGGATTTCTGCTTGAATTTTTTTTTTCAGAATCTCTATTGAAGTTATCTTTTCCATCCCATATTTTCTCTCTGATGTCATTCCTTACATCATCCTTTACTTTGCAGATCAGTATAACTATGAACTTTCTCTCCTCCTCTAATATTTCTTCCACTGTGGTGTTGATGGATTCTGTTATTGAAGTATTTTGGTTTGTTTGTTTGCTTTTTCATGTTGTTTCTGTGTCTACCCATCTAACGGTATGTAACTGAGGAATTAGATTTTCTAACCTGTGGACTTATAGTATCCCTGAAGTATTTCAGTCTCACTGTCTAGGGGGAGACAAATAATAACAACAAGCAATGCAAAGAATATACAGCATTAAACCAAATAGTTCCTACTATGACATCTACAATATTAATTGTCACAATGAGTAGAAATGATGTGATCAATTACTGCCACTGTAAAAAACAGTCAGTCTGCAAAAGGCTTTACAATTTTGAATGGTGAATAGGGACAGCACAGAAGAGATTTAGGATGTGATGATTATGAAGGAGGAGAGAAAACATAAGTAAAAACATTGAAGGAAGAGTGAAAGAACTACTGAGTCTGACAATTAGAGGAAGAAAAGTAAGAAAAAGAGTCAACGAAAACAGATATGTGAGAAAAAAGAAAAATATATACATAGAATGAAAAAATTAAAAATTAATATAGTAAAAATAAAATAATACAAACCAAAACCATAGTACACAAATAAAAAATTCTAGCCCTCAAAAGACTGAGCCATGGAAAGTGCCTGCCTTCAAAAAATGCTAATAATGAGAAAAACAGACAAATTGTTTATGTATAACTGAAGCCAGGTTTAAAGAGAGGTAGTTAGTGTAGCTAGATAAATAGGGTCTGATATTGTGGCTAATGAAGAAAATTGAGTCCGTAAAGAAAATGAAGTCTGGTCTGAGCCTGGAAAATTAGAACTACACCTGGGAGATTGAAATGTTAATGTCCCCAGGGCCCAGGCCCATTCTAAAGAACTGTTAATAGAGCAGCTCCCAGCAAATAGGGAGGTGCTAATCAAATCACACTAGGCCCTTCCTGCCCAGATCACTCCTCCCCAATGTCCCATCAGCCCATCTGTTTCCACATTTTGGCCTTCCCACCTGCATCCCCCATAACATGCAGGATAGAAGAAGATAAGCAAAATAAAGGACAGAAATGTAGGAGGACAAAAGAAGACCTTAGATATAAAAGGGATAAGACCTCCCCATCCCACAATTTGCCTTTCAGATCCCCTTCTTTCTGGTGGGAGGGGAGTCTTCTCTGTTATCCTTTAATAAAGCCTTTACTTTCCACTCTACACTTGCCTCAGTATGCTTCTCTGGTGTTATACTTCAGCATGTGGGAAAGCAAGGATTCTTCACACTAAGTGGTGGTATCATGTCCATGAACCATTCATCTCACAATTAAGCAGAGAACAGAAAAGAAAAAGAAAAAGAAAAAGAAGTTCTTGATGAAAACTTAAAGAATTGTTTCCATTGGAGTTTAAAAAATTCTTGGCTTCCCTTCACAGCAGTGTTTTGTAGGGTGGGATGGAGTGTGATGTGCGCTCCACCCTCACAGTGAAGTCCTGGGCATGTGAGAGGATATCCTGTAGGTGGAGCTGCTGGAGGCTGCCTTTAGGCTTAAGTAGGCTCCAGGTTCTTTGTTGAGTGGCAGTTGGCCTGAAGATTTTAAATCAGTGCTCCTTCAGGGCTCAGCAGTTGTCTGTCCATGCTGGGAGACTCTGGGTCCCACTCACATGATGAAGGAGCCAATCCTTTGTCCCCTTCGCCACCCACAGTCATGTTTCCTGGTCTCTCAGGTTCAGTTTCCAAACTCAATCACTACTGCCCTGCTCTTCCTAATTGCAGGCCAGTTGTGTCCCTCCCAGCTGGTCCTTTGAGTGGGCAAACTGGAGGGGGAGGGGGACAGCCAGGTGAGTTTCCATGACCTGTATTACCCCCTGTAAACCTCTCCGTGTCTGACCCTCTCTTGGTTACATAGGCATTCTCTATGTCCTGCCTTATGGGTTCGCTAGGTCCTCACTTTGGGACCAGCTCAGGTTTGCCAGGAATCAGCCTGCAAAATGTCTCCTTTCTGTGGAAGCAAGCAACCTGAAGAGATGCAGCCCTGTTCTACAAAAGGACAGTGTGTAGCACACCTTTCAGGATAGTCCAGCCATGTCTTTGATCTCTAATCTTTGATTTCTGATTTCTCTGTACCCAATCACACCACAGGCCTCCCAAAAATGTGGTTTGCTTTAATTCTCTTATCCCTCGTCTTTGCACACACGGGGATCACTCTGACTGGTGCTAGGGATTTCTTCACTAGGTATCACTAGGGATTTCTTCCTTATTTTATTATATCCAACTTCCTGAGTCCCCAATGTGCTTTGAATATCCAATATTAATTCCCAGTAAAGTACTCTTTTATTTATGTATTTTTTTCACCCACCTTGCTGAGAAGCTGCCTATCTGCTTTCTTGGTTCCCTATCATTAGTAGCCAGGAAAGCAACCTCCTCTATTCTGCCATCTTCCTACTCTCTAATTTAATCTTGATTTCTGGCATACTTTTATATTTTTATTGTACTTGCCCCTCCATTTATTCAACTATTATGCTATTTCTTCTTTGATTGTTCATTTATGTTTTTGATTTTTTACATTCTGACACCTCTTATTTGATAATATTTAACTTAGATTGTAGGGTTATATTGCAGTTTTATTCCCCTTCATCATAGATTTTAATATTTGATTTGTTTGCTTTTGCATTATTTGTGTCCTTTTTATTGTAATTTTGTGTAGATGGAAAAGATTTATGCCTTATGTTTCTACCCAAACAATTGAAGATTTGTTTTATTATGTTTGTATTTCACAAGTGCTTTCCCCTGTCAATGTACTGAAGTATGTTGAATTGTGAAATTTTTTCTTGGATGGTTTTCTTGTTTTGGTTTTATTTTTTCAGTTGCTTGGCTCTTTTAGGGGAGCAGTTGGAAGAGTGGTTACATGCCTTTTAATTTTTTATTTTAATTTATATTTATACTTTCTAAATTTCTCTCTTTCTCTTTTTTTTTCTATTTTAAGCTTTTAAGGGGCATCTCTCATTTTCTTTTAACCTTAATTTTTCTTGGAAATATTACTTTTCCAAGACTGCTTTCCCACATCCTGAGCAGACTTTTAGGTCCTATTAGCCAGTAAAGGCTTTGAATCTACTAGTACACACTTTCAGTCTTTTCACACTCATGGTTGATATTTCCTTCCTGGTAGTAGGTGTACTCTCTTTCTTCCTACATTTCTTTCCCCCAACTGCTCTTGCTTTCTACAGAGTTGCATGGCGGTTTATGGCAGGATATACCTTGCTGAGATTTTCTGTTTGTTTTTCTAGTTACGTGAATTTTGAAGTTTTGATATTTTCTGTCTTACTAAGTTGAGAGTAAGTTTTGTATGGTTTCATTTCTTCTTTTCCCATTTTTTTTGGGGGGGAAGTCTTAGATTTGCCTTACTGCTATTATTGAATTTAAAAAAAAATATAGTTCCAGATATTCTGGTTCAAAAAATGTGAATTGGGAGCATAAGAAGTTGTAATTTTTTTTGAAAAACCTCAGAACTGTTTGTAGGAATTATTCAGGTTCCAAAGTCACTGGTCTCCACATTATGAGTCATACCCCATTGAAACATCAGCTTTCTAGAACTCAAAATAGAATCAGGATATTTTATTTTTTGTTTTTATTGTTTTGTCAGAGAATCACTGAAGAAGTTCTTGGTATGGAGAAATGTTATATGTAACAAACATGAGGTGATTAGAAAACATTCTTTGTGCAATGGCTGGATATAATCAAATTAATCAGATTTTGAGAAATAAATAATGATGTTAATACAACCTAGAAATAGGAAGTCCTGTCTCTGAGACCCATTGTTTTTTTAGCAAAACTGTATCTTGGCTGCAAATATCTTCCATGATCTGGACATGTGACTTTATAGTGTTGCCTCTATCATCAATTTGTGTTATTTATAACCACTGGTTGATGTTAATAGTGCAGATGTGGGTAATAAGTGAATTCAGGGCCCTCATTCAAGCATCCAATGTATGACCTTGATTTAAAAAGTATAATTAATTAAATTAAACATAGATTATTTTTCTAAATTCCAAAATATTTGAGCTTCTTTTACATCAAATGATGAGTAATAAAAACAGAATGCATTATACATGGTGAGTGATCAATAAATAGCTGTGGAATTGAATTGCAAGTCTTAAATCTATTTTGAATAAAAAAAATTCCTGTGCAATGGCTGGATACAATCAAATTACTCAGATTCTGAGAAATTTTCTACTTTTAATGATGTTTGTACAACCTAGAAATAGGAAGTCCCTGTCTCTGAGTCCCATTTTTTTTTATAAAAAATCAGAATTAGATCCATACTAAGAGTTTCCTTATGCTTTCTCTAACATTTGAGGAGTATTGTACCTATGAAAAATGAATTAACTTGAGGATTTACCTAGGTGAGAAGGTACTTTTAAAAAAAGTGAGTGGATAATTGGTCTCTCACCTTGCTTCCTACAAGGGATTCATACTTCCATACTAAGAACACATTCATAATCTTTCTTCACTATCTCTATAGTAGTCTCAAAATATCATCATTCATCTTTCTCTTGTGGTCTCCCAAATCCAGTGACAGCTGCTTTATCTAAATATGGAGTTTTCATTGAGCAGAAATGCATGGTGCTACTACAGCAGATCTGGGGATGAGACAATAGGAAATATTTGGGGGCAGCATGTTCTTAAGTATTGCCTGAAATTATATCATTTTTGTGTGTGATACTTAAATTAATTACAAAGAAGAATAGCTCTAGAATTTCTGTTGAATATAAATAGATTGTTTGGGTCAAGTTCTTTCAGGACTTATGGGTTCATAAAAAAAGTTTTTTTTTTTTTTAAAAAAACCTATTACTGACCTTTCACAGGCAATACCTGTGCTACCCATGCTGCTGCCTATCAGTTAAATACACTAATTGTTGATATGAATTACATAGCAAAATATCTAATTCTGTTGATCAGATTTCTTTTTTTTTTTTTTTAAAGAGAGAGTGAGAGAGGGGAGAGAGAGAGAGAGAGAGAGAGAGAGAGAGAGAGAGAGAGAATTTTTTAAATATTTATTTATTTTTTAGTTCTCGGCGGACACAACATCTTTGTTGGTATGTGGTGCTGAGGATCGAACCCGGGCCGCACGCATGCCAGGCGAGCGTGCTACCGCTTGAGCCACATCCCCAGCCCAATCAGATTTCTTAATGAATATTTTGGAGTCCATGCATATTATTTACCTCCACAGTAATACGTTTCTGGTGTGTAGCTATGAAAGTATCTTTAAACACCTATTTGTCTGTTTCCTTCTTCTTTCTACCACATTTTATTCTGTCCATACATTGATGCACAGTCCCACACAGCAATATAGTATATTGTAAAAGAAATTGCAGTGGAAATATGGCTTATTCTAGTTGCTTTACAGAATTATTAAATAGGTAAGAGGGCCATAGGTCTTTTGATGAATTTAACCATCTGTTCAGTTTCTTCAAGATTTTAGGTTATAACTTGAAAATACAAGAGGTCCTCTAGATGCAACCAAGCTTCCCCACTGTCAAATCCTTGGGCAGGAGTATAGACAGACCCAGTTCCAAAGTGACTCAGGATTTCAATCTGTTCTAGAATGGGCCTTAAGTGTCCTCTCTGGCGTAGAGCATGCCAGTCTTCTAGGCATAAAGAAACTCCCTCTTCATTATAACATTTCTAGGTAGAGTCCTGGAGCTTGTCCACATTCTAATACAATCCTTCAAGTTCAGGTGGTACCCCAAAGTGTGCCTTCATGATTTGGTCAACATGAGAGTATTCCAGACAAAGGAAACGATAAGTAAAATCAAAATAGTTATTCTCCTGTTATTCTTCTAGTTCAAGCAAGATATGAACAAAATAAATTAGGAAGGATCCAAACATGAGAAATAGGATTCAATAGGATACTTAGCAATGACAGAGTTCAGTCTAAAGGATCAGCTAGACATTATTTAGTTCTAGTTCAGACTTCCTCTTTGCTTCAGAATTGGAATTTGTAAGATTATCCAGTAAAATTGAGGTGAAAAACTACTCAGGAGATTATGGTGTAGCAAACAGGGAAGGCTCTTGAATATTTTATGAATATAATGCAGTCAGGAATAATAAAGATGTTTTAGTTACCAGGTAAAAATCTAAGCCCTACAAGAAAATTTTTAGCTTAAGAGTTCTTCCAACAAATACCATGTTCCTTGAAGGCATGAACTGTATTTTCCTACCTTCTCTATTTATTTGTTTATTATTAAAAGTTTGTTATGCTTATGTGTTACTTTTGCTAATGTATTTCATGAAGACATTTAAAGACTTTAAAATAAAAACTAAACGTTCCTCATTCAACTTCTGTCCTGTGTAGTTACTCCTTTTTTTCTATTGTTGTTTTCTGTTTATAGCTTCTCCTAATTATGTTTGTAAATAACTCATTATTATTATCTTATCCATGATTATTCAATATTAAATATCTAATATAGACTTCTTTAACAGAATAAGAGAGGATGAGAGAGAGTTTTGTTAAGGAAAAAGATAAATGGGGGAAATTATATATGCATATATTCTTGCTGATAACTGAATAGCCGCAGTTACAACAGTGAGATTATTTTTATCTCTCAAAGTGACAAAGTATAAAAAGAATGTACATGACTAGTGTTTGTAACAATGTGGAAATATCAGCAATCTCCTGCTGGGGGCACAGGTGAACTAATAGTGGCAAAGTTTGATAATAGGCATATTCCCTGAGCAATAGATATAAGACTGGTAGAAATTCATCCCAATGGTATAAATGTATAGAAGCACAAAAATGCATGTATTTTTTTAAACAAAAATTGTGTACTTGTTTTTAATAATATAACATTGTAAAAAACTGAGATGATCAAAAATATTGTTAAGTGAATCATGAGAGTCATGGTAGATCCCCACTAGGAAATACTACATAGCCATTAAGGAAGATGTAACACACACACACACACACACACACACACACACACACACGTTTAATTATAAAGAAAAATGTTCAGTGTGGTTTTAAAGAAAAATACTAATTATAAAACAATATGGGTTCCATGTAGTTGCTGAAAGGAGATGAAACCATGTTAACAATTGCTGTCTTTGAGTGTGGGTGATTTATTTCAGTTGATTCCATATTTTTTTTCTTTAAATATTTGTCTTTTCCACAGTAAACAGTAACCATTCTCAACTTTTCTTAATTTCTCTGGGTTCAGTTTGGTCCTTTCTAATTCCCCCAGTTTCATCCACGTGTTTTTCCTTCAGATACTTGAAACTGTCCTTATGAACTTGAGACAGTGATGCTTGCTATCCTCTGTTCCCTCCTTTTTCTTGCTATCAGCATCTTGTGGTGTTCGGCTACATAGTTCTCAGGGAACATTTTAGACCTCTGCCTTCATTGATGCCAATAAAACCATCTTGCTCATTCTTTTTCAACACAAGATAACTGTTCCTTCATTTTTTGCTTATTTATTGGCAATTGATTAAGAAGACCCTAAACCTTATAGATGTCTTTTCGCTTACTTCTATGGGGAGATAATTTTCTTATAGATCTCTTGTCAATTTAGTAATTGGATTAGATTTAGAGCATTTTAAGTTAAGTCATAAGATCATCTTCCACACTAAACTTTGTCTCTTTAGTTACGGGAATAGCTTCAGATAGATTTTGTGTAATCTCTTTGGTAGAGATTTGAAGGGACACAGTTGATTTGAGAAAGGTCAGATAAATGCATGAATGCAGGAGGGTTTCCTCTCTTCTTCCTCAAATTCTAGACTAATTGAGAGTGTTAGTAAAGAATCTATGTATACCAAAGGACTACAGTCTATTCTTTTTAAAGATGCCCTTGCTTCTTCTACAGTTCTCTTTTTTCCATTTTAAGTGCTACTGTTTTATGTCTTTTCTTTTAGATATGTGCTATTTAAATAATGGAAAATGCTTGAATTTTAAATGCAGTCATGTGATGTGGAAGACCTACCTTATACTAAAATAGGAAATGAACAGTGGTCAGATTATTAAAATCACAATTAAACTTATGATAGGAATTTAAATAATTTATTAAATTGAAGTCTTCTCATTTATTTACATCCTTCATTTCTTTCAGTTAGTAATAGACAAAGGTGCTTAAATTTCAGAAGTAAGAACCTTTCAAAAGAAAAATGATTTCTAAAAATGAATATTCTTTTAAGTAAGACCCAGGGGCTGCTTACCAATTACTACCTTTGGCAAACAACACAGTTCTTGAACTTGGTGATAGCTGTTGATTGCTTATAACATTGCCCATGCATTCCTTTTGGAAATACAAAAGAAAATCTGTGTGTTTCACATTAGAAAAAATGATGTATTCCTTTGATTTTTAGATCTGTAAGTATAAATGGTACTTGAGAAAGTCAGAATTTCAACAAGGACTTTGTATGAGAAAAAGTTCAGTTCAAACTGTGATCAAGGAAAGAAAACTAGTCCTGTCTATAATTGATACAAAGTAAAAACGTATTACTTTTTAAATTACATTTTCATATTTTTAGGTAAAAAATACATTGGGACATGTGTACATGTGTGTGCACCGGAAGCTTTACCATTTGAGAGTGGATAAGTAGCTAGTGTGGTAGGTGTGGGAGTCTAAATGAAGAAGTGGAGAAGATGAAATGAGGGAGGAAGAAATGAGAGGGGAAAGGATGGGCAGCATGGACTGATGGTCATGGAGACTGGCTGTGGGTGACTTTCTATGTAGGGAGGTGAGGAAGAGGACCAGTTGTATAGCCATGCATGAGTTGCAAGGGTCCAGATGGAGCCCGGGGAATGCAGTGGAAAGACATTGTGTTAATGGGAGATAGAACATTCCTTTTAGTACCTTGCGTATTACTCTCAACGTTAGGGGATAAAAGCAAAAAATCAATTTTAATAAAAAATAATTGTGGCTTCTTTTTTCCTCAGTATTTGGAAGTGAAACTGTGCTGTGTCCTTAAAGTAACTAATGATTTTACCTTAATGAATAATCCATGCTCCAGTTTGAAGCATAATCAGTTGGAAGCGGGGGAGAAGAGAAGGGGAAAGACATAACAAAGAATTAGATCTGTATAGTTCTCCACAAGTTAGCAAAGCCACCAGCTATTTTTGTGGCCATCTAATATGCCATCAAGTATTTCTGAAAGAGAAAATCCATTTATGGTCTGACTGTAAGTTCCTAGGAGTATTCTCCACTGATTCTAGTCCCATCTCCAAAGCATGTAGACATCAAAGAAATTGTAAAAAGATTTGGTATGGCAAAAGAATAAATAATAAGTGAACAAGTAAGCATAATATTTTGTGTATTAGGCACAGTGCTAGACTTTATAATGTAATATCTATTCCACTATAGAGTATGAGGTCTAGTTATAATTTTTATGTTTATATTTTCTTGATTTTAAAAACCCTGTAACTTAGTTTCAGAAATTTCCTAAATATTATATAGTTGGTAAATGAGGAACTAGATTTCAGATCAAGGACTCAAATGCTTATGTTCTTTTTTAATAACCCAAAAAAATTAAAGACCAAATATGATCTCATTTTTATTACCTTGAAAATATTCAGAAGTTTTCATTTTTCTACCTCTTCTAATTACTATGTTTGAGAACAAAGTCTAATCTAATCACCTCCTCCGCATCTGAATGGTTTTTCCACTTTTACATTTTTGCTCACTTTTTTAAGCCTCTAATATTTCTTGCATATACTGTGTCTTTAATTATGTTTTTGTTTTTATTAATGTATAATGGCTACATATAATAGTGGGGATCATTGTGACATCCATAAATGTATATATTGTAATTTGCTCCATTTAATTCCCCAGTTCTAGTTCCCATCCCTCCTCCCTCTCCCTTGGTTCCCTTCTTCTACTACCCTGGATGCCCTTCTATTTTCATGTGATCCATACCTTTTTAAAAATTTCTTATTTAACTCTAGTTTCTGCAAATGAGAGAAAACATTCGACCATTGACTTTGTGAGTCTGGCTTCTTTCACTTAGCATGATATTCTCCAGTTCCTTCCATTTACCAGCAAATGACAAGTTCATTCTTCTTTATGGGTGAGTACAACTCCATTGTGTATATGTACCACATTTTCTTTATTCATTCCTTTGCTTATGGGTCCACAACTTGGCTATTATGACCCATATTGCTATAAACTTTGGAATACAGGTATTTTCAATTCTTCTATTTTATAATTTTTCCAAGAGACAAGCCAAAATTTCTCATTGCAGTACTTCCCATTTCTCATCTCAATTTCTTTTACAGCTTAACCCTTTTACCCAAAGCTGAAGCCAATCTTACATACCGTCATGTATCATTCACCAGACATTTGTTAAGCATTTATCAATGAATCTTTTGTCAACCGCCTTTCATTTGCTGCCCATAGGGTAGGTTGCCACATAGTGGGATAAAGACTAAACTAAGCCCCTGTCTCTGGCCTCAAGGAACTTAGAATTTAGGGATAAGAATAAAGAAGAAAATTTAAAATTAGGGTGAAATATTCACCATGCATTGAAAGTGCACACTGGTTTTCTGGTAGAATCTCTTAGGTGGGGATAGCTAGACAGGACACTGATATAAGACTGGGAATCTGGGGGTTTAGGGATGGCATCTAAGAAGAGATGAAGAAATGCTCTGAATAAGAACAGGAGTATCATTAAACTAAAAAATATAATGCATTGATTCAGGGGTCTTAAATTGGAAGAGACCTATGGAGTTTATGACTAAGAGGTCTCAATACAAGTCCATGTAATTTGGAAGAAAGATGTTGGCCACCCAGATGTGCATGTATCACTGCTCTAGGAAGAGGGAGAGGAAACAATGAAGGACTCATAATCTTATTCCCCAAGGAGAGAAGGACACCGAGGAGCCCAGATCTTGTGCAGCTAGATGCAGGGCCCTCATCTCTGTATACGACAGGAGAGTATGGTGGGGTCTCACCAAAGGAGACCTGTACCTGCCTTCAATCCGTGCCCAAGAACTTATTTTTCCTAACTACACAGATGCCTCCCTCCCTTTCTTTATTCTTCCCTATTTCCGTATAAGAACATAGTCCTTGCCTTGCTAAACTAGGAATAAAGAGATGTCTTATTTTGGCAGGAGTAGCAGAGTCTCATTAGGTACTTCATTGGGATCATTGACATCTTTTCTTGTATCTAAAGGTTACTGAATTGTGCAGAGTTAAAATGGAGACAATTTCTTGCTAAGAACAAGGTTATTAAATTTTCAGAAGTCAAATTCAAAGAGTACAGAGTTGTTTTTTTTTTTTTTTTTTTTGCCTGAAGGAGAAGCTGAAATTCAAAGGGTGACTGTGACCAAGAAGACAGGATGGAGGCTATTTTACTTGCTCTCTGCTCCCATGTCAGATATGTGTATGTTGGAGAATTGTCATTCTAAGTTTGGATTATACTTGAAAATGGAGATGAGTTTTTACTTGTTCAAATGAAAAAATTATTTAGGATAAAATCTCCCAGGATATAAAGCATCTTTCACTTAGAGTGTCTGAGAAGAAGGATTCTTCTTCCCAACCATGCTGGTTGTCTGTAACTTATACTAAAGCCAGGGACCTAGGAAAGGACTTGTGGAGGTGAAAGTTAGGAGATGAGCCAATGATGGGCCAAGTGGAACCCATGGACTCCTGGGGGTCATTAAGACACATTCAGAGGATCTGCAAAATCAAAATGATTTTCCTAATAATTCTAAAGTGTTATTTTCCTTTTTCACAATGCTGACTTGTGCAAAGTTGGTTCAAGATCAATGACAGACAAAGGACTGGTCTCTTACCAAAATCAAGGTAGTACCATCAAATTATACTATTAGTTATTGTATTCTTCACCATCACAAACTAGCAATAAAAACAGCAACAACAGCATCAACAAATCCCACACAATTTCACATGCAGAATGTTTTTGATGAAATCGTAAAAATAATTACCCTATTGAATTTCAACACCATGATAGTTTTGAAGAAAAGCACTGGTGCAGTTCAGTCACCAGCTGAACTAGCCATGTTTTAAAGATCACAACTACATTTATTAAAATGTGAATACTGGGCAAATATTTTATCAAAATGAACAAAGTGATCCTATTACTTACAGGAAAACAATAAACAATATTTACAATGAATATAAAATTTGAGCTTCGAAAGGAAAATGAGAAGTTTGGAAAACTTGTCCTTGCCCCATGAGGTTGAAAAGTCCCCCAAATTATAAGATGTTAGATCTGAGTTAGAAATAATAACTTGAGAAACACCAGGGACTAGATGGGGGTGGAAGTCATGGGTATGAAAGAGGTTCAGCCAGGAGAGTGTAGAGTATGGAGAGGTCAGAGCTGAGGATTGGCTCATGGGGCTTGTTTTTTGTCCCTAGCCCCCATGGGACACTTTAAAGATGCATATTTACACATTCCTTGTACAAACTTGGTGCACATACACAATACCTTACATTTTTATATTCAGAAACATGTCATCTGACATTGACAATAACAAAGGAAGGTGAGAGGCTACATATAATAATTGTTGTCATTTTTCAGATGAGGAAATTGAGACTGAGAATATAGGTGAAATAAGTAGAGTTCCAAAAGTGACTGCACCAGCACAAAATCCTGGTCCTTTAATTTCTAGCACAGAGTTTATCCTGCCACTCCACAAGAGCTTTTGAAAAAAATGCCTTTTTTTTCCTTCCATACTCTTGCAGTGTGTGGGAAATCATCTTCTTTCTTGCAGACTCAGCATTCTTACAAACTAATATTACATTTGTTCCAGCTTCTCTGTAGCCTCATCAGTTTATCATGATCTGTCAGAGAATAACTTTGCTTCCCATAGCCCAGAACATCACTTCCTTCAGGAAGCCACCCTGACCAACCTCAGTCCTTTGGTCATTACCTACATAATACTTTGTACTTTATAGTGCATTCTTTTTTGAATGTTGATATACTACTTTCAATTTTTTTCTTTACTCTTTTTGGGTGATTTTGTTTTTTCTCTCAATTTAATTATAAGACACTCTTAAACATATTCTATTTTATACTGATCATTTGTTTCTTCCTGTACTAGGGACTGAATGCACAGCCTTCTGCATGCTAGGCAAGTGCTCTACCACTGAGCTGCATCCTCAGCCCTGCTGGGATTTTGACAGATGCATATTTACATGTTCCTTGTACAAAACCTTTGCAATTTTATATGGGGATTTTCTTGGAAAATAGAAGAAATGGTTATTTATAACCCTATATTATAGCAACATTTTTTTGTTAAATTCATACTTGACAAATATATTGATGTTAAATTATATTTAATTTCAACCTCCTACTTTTTTCCATGTACTTATGTGTTTTATTTTACATGGTGGCATTCCTGATGTTCTCTATTCAACTGGGATGTTATTTATCTGTAAATATATCTTTGACTAATTTTTGTTCTTTCTGAGTATATATTGCAGTAAGTTGTGCACAGTAGGGACACAGTAGCTGCTTGGGAATTCATGAAGTGGCAGACAGACTTGAAAGAGATGACTTAGGCATTTTATTTGAGCTATAGAAACAAACATGGTCATAGAAGAAATGCTCTGGGAGAGATGAGTTTTTGCTTAGGGAGAGATTTTGACTTTGCTAGAATAAAATGCTCATCACATTTAATTGGACCAACTCATCTCTGTCAGGATGACCCTTGTTTGGCGAGTTTGCATTTTTATTCTGCTAGACCTAGTGAGGATGTTTAGATGGCCTGGGGCATCTTAGAGTTAGCAAACAATTTGGTTTTCTCTGATTCTTATTCAGTTGTCAAAACATGATCATAACCTCATTTCAGAGTATAATGCAAAATACTTTTCTGACCTTTGATTAATATTTTTTAAGTTAAGAAAGTCCTAATAGGTTATGCATTCCAGTTCTAGCTGAGAAACTTGCCAATCAAGTTCCCCGTGTTACTCTGTAAAATCATCTGGCTAGCATCCTCCCTTGGCATAACAATGTCATTGTATATAACTAGAGCCCACCATTAATCTGGGTGCATGAGGCTTTCAAACATTTATTCTTCCACACTATACACTAGATCCGCACTTTGCTGGATGACATTTAAGCAGTTTGCATGGACATAACATAATCCCAGTGCAACATAAAAATGTATTTAGTAAGGACTTTGTGTCTGTGGTTTAGATTTAAAAAAAAAGAGTAAAACTTTCTCTCTCTTGAGATGTTTGGATTAAGTTTAATTGATTTTAAAAATACATTAATTAGCATGATCACAACACTTTAAAGCAAATGAAATTTTTTTTTCCCAATAAAGCAGGTTATACTGGGGATTTAACAAAGCTTTGAAACAGTGAAATACCAAGGAGTATTTTTTTTAACCTAGAGAATGAACAGCATGCTTGAAAAATATTTGTAATTTATGTTTTTAATTCCAAAGTTTGAATAGACATAAATTTGCTTCTGAAAAGGTATTTTTTATTTTGAGGGACTTGCAGTTACAAGCTTTTCCACAAGAGACTGTTGGAGACATATGTCCTCGTTGCCAGACTAATGCAACTTTATCGACTTAAAGCTTCAAAAGAAATCAATATATTTTTGGAGACACATGGGAGATAGTAGAACTCACATTAATGAATATGATGGATGCTTCCTGCCCAGCTGTATCTCTCGAGGCATGGTTCTTAGACCACCTGCCTTAGCCTCACCACTTACCAATGTGGTGTTGAACACATAGTTCTCTTTGTTATAACAAACAGTGCAACTTCAACTCTGGAGCACTCAGTCTCAAACTGCCTGCCAACTATCTCTTGGTTAAAATCCTATCTAGAGCAGTGCCAACATGGCACCCACCACTTCTCAGAGGCATCTTGCCTCTACCCTTGAATCCAGCAGAGCAATAGGCAGTTACATAATTCTTTCCTATTAACTTGTCCTCTGAACAACCACCTTCACTGAATTACATTTAAATATTATATCTTCCATTTTGTTTGTATTTGGTAGATAATTTTGGTCAATGATACATTGCCTATTATTCTGTGTGTACAGTCTCATTTGATAAGCCCATTTAAAATTTATCTCTTTCTTTCTGTCTCTGTCTCTTTTTCTCTGTTAAAATTGGTTTGCTTTCTTCAAACAAATAACTTGAAGTATTCAATAAACTGGTTTTCTTGCCTCTGAGGAGATGCAAGGCAAAATTGAATAGACAATCACAACAATTATATCAAATCTCATGGTTTGCATTTTTGCTTTCTTCTACTCCTCCGTATATCTTTGATGTGTTATTTTTTCCAGAGCTTTGTTGTACACATGAATTTTATTTTAAGGTGACTTAAAATCCCTTTTGAAAAGCAGAAAGTATAAGCAAACTATTAAGAGTAGGATAAGAGAGGCCTATGCAGAAGGCCAGGGGATAATAATTCTGTAAACTACAGAAGCATAAAAGGAAATGGTATTTTTGATTGACATTTTACTGCCAGTGACCTGTGTCTGGCCAACAAATGGCCAGATAATCACTAATGATACTTAGCAAATCTTGGTCACACCATATAAAATACTTTTCTGCAGACTTGATTGAGAGAAAGTGTGGACATGGAAAGTTATCCATGGATTTAAAAGTCTTTGTGTGGAATTATTTTATAAGAGATTATAAAAGTGATAAATAAAGTTAAGAATTTATACCAAAGTAGAAATGCAATAAGGAGTTGTCATGTATTTCAGCTTCTTTGTTCAATTTTCAATATTGGTTTTATAATAATCAGAATTTTGTTCAAAGGATATAGATAATTGAAATCCTAGACATCTGAAAAACATTAGAAGTGAAATTAAGTTTAAAATCTGATGGAGAAATTATGATTTAGTTAAAATATATTCATATATAACCTTCCAAAATTAGTTATTTGTTATATGTGGTCCTACATATACTCTTAAAATAATGGGGATACAAATATAAGACAGATTTAAAAATGAGAAACACAGAACTGGTTGAAATTGGCCTCAAAATGTCATTAACTCCACTCCATCTGTCTTTGAAACCTTATGAAATCATTGCTTTAAACAATTTCAGCTTATGGGAATTAATCATAAAGTAACTCTTTCTCCTTTTCTCTTTTTATTGAAGTTGTTCTTTTGGATTAGTTCTTACCTTTCCTGGATGGAAAGCCAGGAAACGTGACCATTTTTATGGAATGCAGAGAGAGTTTCTGTCACCATAAGTCACAAGACACTGACTCACTATTTACTATTCAGGCTCATATAATATTTAAACTTTCAATTTTAGTTCAAATTTAAGACCTTTTTTTCTCATTGTGTATATAGCTCTTCTCCCTGCTCTTAGCCATGGCACTCTACCTTTCATAGGTCAGAGTGGGGAGGGAGAAATGGAGATGGGTGTTCCTTCTGGTTTGGTTGTGTTCTTGCCTCCTGAGCTCTGGATTTGGTGGGTGATAAAATCTCACTTTTTTCCTTATGGGATGTTTTCTTCAGAGATTCCCTCTATTATGGGGCATCCCTCAACTAAAGATATCCAGGAAAGGACAAATGCTCTATTTTATTGTTTACTTGATGGTTCCTTAGTCCTTTTACATCAAACCATACCTATTCATATCCTTCCCCCACCCCTCTTTTCCACAGGATAGTCTCATGTCCCAACAAATTTTGAGAATGCCAACCAATCCCAGCATAGCCAACTCTCTTTTGTTCCTGCATCAAACCCCCCAGCTTCCCCACCTCTTCCCCTTTAGAGGTCCCTATAGGAGTCTAACTCCAGCCCATTGGGCTCCTTAAATACAGGGTACACATGTTAAATGTCTTTTGTGGCCACTTTTCCTAGTGAGAGAAAACTTAACGGCATCCTTTCATAGAGCGAAACATTAGGGTCAACATCCCATTTGTCCTTTTATTCAGGACAGGAAAAGACAGTTGAAACAGTCATAATTACTGAGTCTTTTGGAATCACACTATGTGTTTCTGTGAGTTTTTGCAACTATGATTCTAGAACAGGAATGCAAGTGTTATCAAACTAGGCAGTATAACACAAATGTGCAGATGAAGGAAGTTAGGAAGTAGAGGGAGGAGAGATAGGTGAAGAAATAGGGACACCAAGCCCCTTACTGTGTAAAGTGAAAAGTCTGCAGAAAATCTGTAGTTATTTGAGCAAGAAATGCATATCAAAATACATGAATTAAAGTCACAAAAGTAACTGGAAGATGAATTGTAAATAGTGATTTAACTATAAAAGAAGGAATAAGGAAAGGATTTACAGAGTTACTTTGAATCTAATCTTGTTGGAAGCAGATAATGTTTGAGATGGGTGAATTTTAAAGTACATAGCATAAGTGTCTTATTTAGAGTCTTGGAGGTGCCTTCCAGATGAATTAAAAATATAAACTGTTAGAAGAAAACTTGGTTTCTTCTGGGAAGAAATGGAAATTGGGGGTTCATGGCATTGCATTAGAAGCCTCCTATATTCCTTGTTCCATAAAAAGTGTGTGTACATACTCCTTGAATGAAATCTGAAATTTTTACTATTAAAATATATTTTTAAAAGTTATGAGAAACAATGTGTAGATACAGGGGCTGGAGTTTAGCTGAATGCTGGTGTGCTTGCCTGGCTTGTGCACTGCCCTGGGTTATATCTACAGCACCATGAAAAATATATACATGGAGACTATATTTGTTAAATAATGTATTTTTATTTAATATGAAGATTATTAATAAGTTAAATTATTGCTGTGTCATATTAAAATGGTATAAAGCCACAGTTTACTATATCACTCAATGTGATATAATCATAAATATCTTCAGAAAGATCAAAGAAACAGAAAATTGCCAAAAAGGCATTTTAGTATAGGTATGAATTAAATATATGTGCTTTGAGGAAGGGTCTGGTTAGATAAGTGGTTAGGTCATTATTTTTAAACAAAAATGTATTTAACTCATATCCTATATTGAAATAAGTTCCAGATCCTTATTAACTTATAGATGATAAGTTGAGTGTCTGTTTTTCTGAGTTCTATGTTAGGCAGTATCTCTATACTTCAGCCAAATAGAGGATTTGCAAAAGAGAAAAGAGATTCAAGTGCTTTCAGAATAAAAGATGGCAAAGAAAAATAATTATAACAGATATGAAAATGCTTGATAATGCTGAATTCTAAAGGAGTAATTCAATTAATTTTTATTATGATCACATGCAGTGCCAGAGTCCCAGCTTCAAGCATGACAGACATGGTCTTGAAAATCAATGAGAAAAACCCTGAGACTCCAATAAATAAACCAGTGAGTATCATGCATGCTTACTTCACTGAAAAGTAAATGCAAAGGAACTGTAACCACTGGAAAGCATTTGGTTTATTGCATGACCAAAGTTTGCAAATAAAAATGAGACATATATATCAGACATAATCTGTAATAATTAAATAAATGTAACAAGAGAATATGCAACACTGTCATGTGTCATGAAGTGGGCACTCCAGAGACTGCTAAAAGTAATATACTTTAACTTTTTGAGAAAGTTAAATTTGGGAACATGAGTAAAAAGTTTTAAAGATGCTCATATTTTTAGGGCCAGGAATTCAAGTTTTGATGTTTTGTAATTTATGCTCATCAAAAAAAAATGTTCAGTTACAAGGAACTGCCTAGGTAAAGAAATAATACATTTGGAATTATTGCAGACTTCGTTTTGATATTCATTTGTGTTTTCTTAAGGCTAGGGAGGATGGTTATAATAAAAATTTAAAGAACACAGGATAGTATCACATATACAAAGAAATGTGTAAAAAATCATGGAATTATGATAAAATTTTAATTTCTTTAGGAGTTGGGATTGTGATTTTTAAATAGTTGGAATACTTTTTCTACCTCTGACCTTCCTAAAGGAATATGTACTATTTTCATATCAAGAAAAAAAACAAATAGGAAGCAGTTAGTCCACATTCTACAACTTGTGAGTTGTGTGAGCTTGTGCAAGTGACCCTTTGTATAAGGTAATATCCACATGGTTTTGGTGATACTCTGTCAAATGGTTGAGGGTCAGACAGACGTGTTTGAGAAGATGATGATTCTGGTTTGTTAACTTTTGGCTCCGTGATCCTATACAAAGAACTCAAAAAATTAGACACTAAGATAACAAATAACCCAATCAACAAATGGGCCAAGGACCTGAACAGACACTTCTCAGAGGAGGATATACAATCAATCAACAAGTACATGAAAAAATGCTCTCCATCTCTAGTAGTCAGAGAAATGCAAATCAAAACCACCCTAAAGATACCATCTCACTCCAGTAAGATTGGCAGCCACTATGAAGTCAAACAACAAGAAGTGCTGGCGAGGATGTGGAGAAAAGGGTACACTTGTACATTGCTGGTGGGACTGCAAATTGGTGCGGCCAATTTGGAAAGCAGTTTGGAGATTCCTGGGAAAGCTGGGAATGGAACCACCATTTGACCCTGCTATTGCCCTTCTCCCTCTGTCTCTTTATCAGTCACTGAAGTGCAGAACCTACTTGCCTGCTTTTTTTTTTCTTTCTTCCCCCATTTGGAGAAAAACAATACCCAAGACAAGTGAAAAGTTGATTACCTCTAACCGTGTTTGTGCCTACCATCCCCAGACCTGGAGTCATGGATTGAGTTTTCAGTTTGAACATGTTTTTCTTGCAGTCTTTAACCTTGAGTTGGTCTGCGTTTCTCAATCTTTTAAATGTAGTCTATTGATTTCCACTGTGCACCAATAAGCTTAAATTAGACAGAAAAAGGCACAGTACCCCTTAAAAAGAACCCCCACTCTTTCTGTACTGAAAAATAAATAAAATGTTTTCTCTACCTCATTCCCTCTTCGGGTGCACTTTGGCCTGCCTCTCTGGAAGGAATCAGTGTTTATACAAGGTGAGCTTTTTACATCTGTCACTCTGGAATACACTTTTTACTTCTCCAGAAATCTGGGTCTAAAGAGAAACAATAGAGGAACAAGGTTGAGGCATGGGACTGGGGAGTCTGTTAGCAAGAATGACATTGGCTTTTGAGTTTGTAGAAACTGGTTCATGAGATAATGCATTTCAAACAGCTTTCTGATCTTCAAGTCCCCAGTAAGTTTTTGACTCTTTCCAGTTGGGGAACATAATGTAATAATGTGCTAGACCATTAAGTTAGAGCTCCGTGTTTTGC
Organism: Spermophilus citellus; assembly: GCF_964194105.1. Lineage (NCBI taxonomy): Eukaryota > Metazoa > Chordata > Mammalia > Rodentia > Sciuridae > Spermophilus > Spermophilus citellus. Next base: position 213,944,971 of record NC_138184.1, read on the forward strand.
ACAATTCATTTTCCAAATTTAAAGAGACTCACAACTGAGCGTTTACAAACAGTAGCTGTTTACTTTCTTTCTACTAAAATAATCACTGCAAATACCCCTCTGAGAATGTATATTTTCAGATGTCAGGTAATCAAAGCTTAGTTGTACTCAGAGGCTTTTTTAGAACCAAATGGAAAATAATTGCTTTAAAGTACCCACTTGTGAGGATTTCTGCTCATCAGTGTAATTGCCAGCAGCCACTGTCTTTCTGTCACAATAAATTCACAATGATTCATTAGCTTCTATTGGGGGGATAAAATAGATCATCTTGTTAACATTGACTTTGATTTTTAAATGGGTTTACTTGATTTCATATTGGAACTACAGTTTGTGCATAAACTAAAATAATAGACGCTCCTGTCCCACTTTGAAGAGTGGTGTAGACAGTAGAAGATGATAAAATTAGAACTTATGGGTCAGACGTGCAGGATTTGGATATGAATTCTCAACGTATTTACTCCAGGAACATTTTTTTTTCAGTCTTCCCTTTTGTCAAAGGAATTTAATTTCTCTATGATAAGCCTTTGCACACAGAACGCAGTAGTTGGCAAATAATCCTTAGGATGTGTTACCAAGCTTCCTTTGTCCAGGTTTCTTTCTGTCATTAAATGAATAAGATGATTGCTGCAAAAACCTACTGCCTGCAAATGCCTGTCAAGGACTGCCTAATCTTCTTTAACATTCCCTAGATTGATGGAATCATAATTTACATAGCTCAAGCTTACTTTGTATATGTAGATATTGGTCAAAGGTCAGCACTCCTTTGCTGATTTGCTGATTTTTAAGCAGGCAGGGAAAACATAAACTGGCTTTATTTTTGCTATCAAATGGCTTGTCAACTGCCTACTGGCAGTGGTTACCTTATTGGGATTCTGTGAAGTCACTCAAGGGTCAACCTTCACTTTCCAAGGTCAACAGAAGTTGGCATCTAATTCTCCCTGAAGCTGGTGCAGACCCTGAGTATATGGATCACCCGGGGAGCATCCAGTGACTGCCTTCTGGTGGCACCAAGCATATTGCTACCAATATCAGCCTTCTGAGTCCATCATTCTCCAGGGCACCTGTCGACTAGTTGAAAAAAATGAAATAAAACCAGTGTTGCTTGTAGGGTATTTTACAATTTCAAATTGAGAGGACATGTAAAATATTTTAAGATTGCTTCAAAAACCAACCAACCAAGAGCCAATGCACTTAACTGTTTTGGTCTGTTTCCCTGGAACAACAACAACAACACAGAGGACCTCAAGGAAAAATAAATTCTGTCAGAGGCTACATGGAGGGGACTTCCTAGAGATATCCTGGGGCTGAGAAGGGCCTGCTTGTCAATTACAGGTGAGCCAAGCAGGTAGCAAGCAGGAGCATGGGGCCAGGACTAAAAATAAAGAGAAGGAACTAAGCATTCATGTCAAGTGGCCAGAGTACAGGGAAACAGGACAGAGGCGTTCCAGGCTCTTAAGTGACATGGGGGGCAGAGACTCACTTCTCAGCCGACACAGCATACCTGAGTTGTCCAGTCATCTGTCCAGCCTATATCCAGCACAGCACCAGGGATGTGTAAAACTACACTGGAGGAAACAAAGGATCATTTCTTAAAAAAAATAAAATCAGTGGATTTGGAATTTTGGAAACAGTAACCTAGTTTTTGGGCTGATGGAGGAAAAAATAACAAAGTGCCTAATTTTTCAATGCTGGATCATTTCTAGAAGAAATAACTAAATAAAAGGATACCCATCAAAGTCTTTCAGAGTTAAATCAGGGCAGTGTTCAGCTGCTTGGATGAATAACCTTAATTCTTATTAATATAAGCTGCATTTTTCCTATAGTAGAGGATCTGAAACATATTGTTATGCAAATTTGATTTGGTAGAAAGTTTGCAATGCCACTAAAATTCAGGAAAAACAACCTGAATTCCTTAAAGAGTTTTAAAGCCAGAACTGAATTGTCATGTGGGTACTGTGCATTTTGGTATAATGATTTGCCCTAAGAAATGTCTTTTTTTTTAAAATATATATAAAGAGTTGGGGGGAGGCGGATAGAAAAAATGATCATATATTAAGACATCAAAACACAAATTTCAGAAGAAATTATAGAGATCATGGAGTTATAGGGCAACCATCTGTGTCTCCCTTGGAAGATGGATGTGGGTCAAAACTTGGAAGAAACATCAAAGCTTTCATCTTACCTTCATTAAGGGACCCTAACTCTCTGCCATCATTGACAGGTTGAAGGAATAAATGAAGTGGGCTTTGGTTGGCATGCTATCCAACTTTCCCTGTGTCCTTCCTCTGTGCCTGGTGCCGCATTGCTATTTACCACACTTCCATATAGCACCCCAACCAGGCGCTGATCTCATGAGGATGGGGTGCTGGGAGGACAGGATCCATACTTGTTCTGGCCTCTTCTTTCACTCTCAAACTTACTTCCCCTTCCACACCTTACCAAGCACAGGGGTGGTATCTTATTAACTTACTTCCTTCTAAGCTCTAAGTAACCCATAGGTAGCTTAACACTTACCCAAATGAATATCTTCTTTAAATTTCAGATGGCAAATCTGGGGCAGAAATATCCTGGGAAAAGCCCAAATACCCTGCCATGAAGCCAACATAGAAAAATTCTAGGTTTCGTTTCTCAGTTAAGTGAGGAGAGACTCTTCTAGATTCAGGAAATAAGTTTCCAGATAAGAGCATTCAGTGACCACAAACTGATGCAAATGTTAACATCTCTGTGTTTTATAGTAATTGTATGGAACCATTGCTGATGGCTAGGCTACCAGGGTACTCCTGGTGCTGCCTGAGATGTGGAAACATCCAAAGCGTTGTTATCTGAAGTTGCAGAATGACTAACAGTTGCTTGGAAGAAATTTCTAGAAAGAGTAGTGGAACACTCTTTGAACCCCTCAGAACCAAACGATTGCAGGAAAGGGAATGTTCTAGCTCTTCATAATTGTTTAAGCTTCTCCGCTTAAACAATTTTTAGTTCCTTTTGTAGATTTTTAAGAAGAATGCCTCAGCAGTACTGTGAACAACGTGGCCATTAATGATTGAGCTCACAAGTAATTACAAGAGTCAGATTCTGAACATGAGATAGCTTTAGGAATGTATGTGAACCATCATATGTCATGCATGTTTTTGTTCAGTTTGCATACAGTAGTAAGAATGATAAAAGTATGTGTTTAAATACATCAGAAGGCTTTTTCAATTTGTGTATAATGAAATTCTAAGTGACAAGAACACTTTGTATCATAGTTTAATTGCTGATATTTTTTCTTTTGATTGGTACATAAAATAATGAGGCCTCTTGAAAGATGCAGTATCAGATTCAAGGACATCTGATCTATTCCTCAGAAACTTCTGTAAGAAATGCTCTTTAGAGTTTACAAATTATCCAAAGTAGAAAAATCAATGACATTGAATGCCCAGACTAAAATCTAATCCACTGGTAAAGAAAAACAAAGTCACATTAAAACTAAGTAGTGCAATATTAGTAGCTATAGAAAGAAGAGTGAACAAGTGTGTTTATAAATGGATTGTACCCGGATTTTAGTTAACAGGCAATAAATGCAGTCATCCTTCCTGCAGCACACTACATGGGGTGTTACATTTTCCCTGAAACTAATTTGAAATTTCCTCAAGTTGTAATAACCTGATGAGGAAAATAGGCCATTCCTCTGATTGTTTGCTAACCTCTCTCCTTCTCTCTTTTACTTTATTTTTTTTTTTAAAGAGGAAGGACACAGTTATTTATAGACCCTATTAATTTAGTTTAAATGATTCTAGCTACTGGCTATGTGTAATCAGCTTTTCCCCCCTTTCTACTTTGAGTTGGCTGGAAATACATTGGATGAAAGATTAGAAAAATGTGTCATTTAAGAGCATCCGTAACTGCCTCTAATGTCATAATACAAGTTTGGTTACCAGACCATAAGAAAAAGCGGCTGAGTCAGTCCTCTGTGGTAGGAGGTCAGATTGATTGCTGGTGCTTACAAAGTGTGGACAGAGAGAAGCTCTTTGCTAAGACGTGCCTCCTAATGTCACATTGAATGGAGTCTGAGTATCCTCTTCCGTAATTTCAAGCATATACAGCTAATTCACAGAAGGGAATTTAAAAAAAAAAAAAAAAGATTTGAGGGAGATTCCTACTAGGAGATTAGGAAAGGGGTCATTTGGTGGGGCCCACTGGAAGATTTTGTTTTTCTGTGGGTAATAGCCTTCTGGTTAATGAAGTAGTGTCTCTCTTGAAATTTAATGGCCAGACTATGTTGTTTTGTTATAATAACATGGGAGTCTGTTGCGTGTGTGGTCTTAGGGAGAAGGAGATGGGGGTGGATGGGTGGGGGGATTGGAATCCCTGTGATGAATAGTGAAATTTCCTCTCTGATGGTGGGACCAACTCTGGGTTGCCCTGCCAGGGTCATTTCCCTGGGGGAGAATGCCAGGATGTGTTCAGCCTGGTTGGAAACGTACAGAGAACAGCACCTTACCTGTGCACTTAGCAGTTCTCTACGTGTTGGGAAAAGATCAGGGAGGACATTAACTTTTTCTTTTTTTTTTTTTAATTTTAAATTTTGAAAAATGTTGCCCAATGTCAGAATTTTAAAAAAAATTACATTTGGGGAAATATTACATTTTCCCACATTTAATTATTTTTCCCCTCTCAGGCTCTGTGATTACTATTTTCTCAGTCTATAATATATTTGATGTTTACCTATTTCTTTTCTGAACATTGGAAGACGCTGAGCCCAGCCCTGATCCCATCAGTTCCAGTTCAAAAGCAACAGTGCCACCAGCCAGGGCCTGGCTCCAGCCTTTACTATCTTTTCTTTCTTGCATAGTGAGGGGAATGGAGGCTCAATCCCCCTCCCATTTCCCACTGCCTAGCCTCAGCTGAATTCAGTTGGTGCCTGCAGCCTGTCCTCTAGTTTAGCAACCTGGCTATTCCTGATTCCCTGCTTGATGTGTCGCTCACAATTGGTATCAGACCTCAGTCCTGCCCATCCCTTCTGTCACCATCTCTTGGCTCACATGGTGAGGGGGCTTCTGATCAGGGGCATGTCTGGCTGCCTCCTTCTGGGCCTGAGTCGGGCACGGCTTTTCCCAGGCCCTCTCCTATTTCTGAATCACAGTGTGTCATCAACCTTCCCAGCCCTGGGTAATCTATATTAATTTCCCTGCTATAAGATTTGACCACAAGTGAGTGTTTGTCCATCCTTCATTCCATCCACTTTCTAATGACTACATCATTTTAACTTTTCTATTCTTGTTTGTGTGGGTTTTAGCAAGTGTTTCTGCACTGTTTGGACAATCTGCTTGATTCCTTTCCTTTGGGGGCATCCACTGTCAGCCCCGTCATGTAGGCCTGTTGCCCTTCTTCCTGTTCATCTTAGTGGGTGGGATACATATTCAGGCCACAAGCATTTTCACCTCCTCTGTCTCGAAAGGGTACATATGGTTATTCCTTACCACATACTATCTTACCTCTGTAATTGCAGGACATTTATCGAAGCTGATTTGATTGCTTCCTTAGTTCTTAGTTCTGCCACTTAGTTGCATGAACTTGTATCCATTTCTTAACCCTCTAAACTTCACTTCCATCATTTGTAAAATGGAGATAGCAAATAGTACCTCATATGTTTTTGTGCATGGTCTAAATGAGATCATACAAATAATCATCTAAATAACTATGATCTACATAATTGAGTAAAATGTCCTACAAATAGTAAATGCTTAATTCATGGTAGCTCTTTTTATGATTTCAATTCAACTGAAATACCTAACTCTGATTACAAATAACAATGATTCGTGACAAATACAATGATAGAAATAGGTGACAGGTGCTTTTGGGATTCAAGTCCCTCATGAAGATGCATTTAATTGTCTCCAGAGGTATGCAAGAGGGGTAAGTTCTAGAAAAGAGTAACAATTTGAAGGATGCGTAGAAGTTTTCCAGAAAGACAAGGAGGAGGAGAAACCACATGAGCAGAAGGGTCCGTCCAGTTAGGCTGAGATTCCCAACTCCCGCACTACTGACATTTTGGGTTTGATCCTTCTTTCTTGTGGGGTACTATTTTGTGCACTTTGGAATGTTTGATGCCAGTAGCCCCTCTACCCAGTAGTGACATTGCCAAATGCCCCCTAGACTCTTATCCCTAGCTGAGAATTCTGAGTTGGGCCAATAGAAGATTGAAAAACCCTAGGATCACTCTCAAAAGCTTTCCTATTTTCCCTCCTGGTCTTTTTAGCTTCTGCTTTCAAGAAAATGGCATCTCCGTCTGGTCTTTAGGTTCTGGGTGACTGTAATTCTTACCAGTTACCCAAGTGGTTACACTCATCCTGCATGAGTATATAGTATATATTTCAACCAGTGATTATTAGGCATGGCTCAGAGGCTGTGCTAGGCATGAAAGACACAAAATCCTTCCTCAGTCAGGGTTTATGGTGAAGGCTCAAAGCTTGGAATTTCCTGAGTTTTATTCTTATTTACACCAGTCATTTTTTAAAAACTTTATCTTAATTTTTGTATAATTTGTCACCATAAATCATTCTTTTTTAAAATTTAAATTAATTTTTTAGTAATACATAAAAATATAAAATTGTTTAGATTAATAGAGTACCATGTGATGTTCCAATACATGTATACATGTGTAATGTTTAAAGTAGGTTAAACAATAAATCATTCTTTTGCTTGCTCCTGCTAATCATTACTACTCATGAAGAGTATAATTGCTAGTCTAATTATTAAATATGAAATATTCATGGCACATACCTCTATGGATTCAATAATTATCATTAACTTTATTCATTCTCCCACTGGCTGCTTCAGGCTCTTCTGAATCCTTCTGGTCTGTGAGACTGGGACACGGTGCATAAACTGTAGTCCCAGGATCCTGATTCAAATCTTGACTAATCAAGATCCTTTCTGATTGCTTTTGCTCAACACTCGTATCGTGATTGCACACTATTGACTGATCTGTTTTCTTTAGTTAATACCTGGCTCTTTATAGAATTAATATTAAATATTCCTCTTTAATAAACATGCATAAATTCATTATTATTTCTAACAACAGCAAACTACAAAGGTGCATACATGCATAGATACTGGGGTGGTGCCTGTCATGACAAGGTACCATCTGAAACGTAGACTCTGGTACAATGTGTACATTCACATTTAGCATAATTATTGTAAATGGCTCAAGAGCAATTCCATTCTTTAAATAATGTCAGTTGAGAACTTTCGAATGCCACCCACTCTGAACATTAGGTACATTATACAAGGGAACACTTAGCCTTCTACAATTGCAAAGTAGAGAGGACTAGACACCAGGGCTTTGTGCAGGGGTACAGGCGAGTGTGCTTAGTTTGGTTGTGCTTTGTCAGATGTGTGTAGTGGGTGGAGAGTGTAAATTTTAAATCAACTCAGTGATGGGACCCAGAGGTATTGGAAATAATGCCATGTGAAAGGACATCTCAGATGGGGTCACTTAGGGGAAACTCTGCTGTCAACTAAGTCATGCTTTCCCATTTGGAAACAAACTAGACCTTGAATGAAACAATAGCTGCTACCTTATTAGCATAAACATTGCTTCCAATTCTTTTCTGTAATATAGCAATTTGCTGCATATCTAGATGGAAAAATTTAATTTATTTACAAAGGTTCCTTTTACTTTCTCACAGCCAATGTGAGAATGGCAGTCTAGCTTTGCCACTTTTTCATGCTGGAAATTGATATGGAACATAAAAATATTTAGAGTTGTCTGACAACTCCCCAGGAAACTTTTAAAAGCCATTAATTTAGAAACAATTTTGCTTCTATATTTCATTTCTCAATTGGTTGTGATGGAAGTAATTGTCACATCCAAAGGGAGAATCATGACCTCAGGCAATATATAAACATCTAAACTCTTTGGAAAGCATCTTGTTTTTGTGTAAATGCCCTCAGTTATGAAGCAAAATGGAATTAAATCTGAGAAGCATAATACCATGACAGAGCTCTTTCTTGCTAACAATCAAAGTTATAAGGCCTCTTTGTCAGACACTTTCATAAGAGAAAAGAACTTGTATTATACTTCAAGGTTATATTACCCTAAATGTTTGATTTGGTGAGGTTGAATCTAGATTCATCCACATGTTCATTAAATATGCATTAAAAGCATTCTTGATATTCCCAACACCTGGTATCACTTAAGCTCTTTGATTTTATTTATAATTTAAAAAATAAGGACAGCTTACCCCCTTGTAGTATTGTTGAGAGATACAAAAATAACAAACATAAATTAGCTAGAACATGTTTTGCAGAACCTTAATAAATGATATTATTTCTGCATATTTGTAGTCATTGTGTATATTTGTGCTATAGATCATCAGAAGAAAAATAAATTCTGGCTCTTGTTTCTAAATAGCCTTGAAAGCTATTTAATTACAAAGGGCAGCTTTATAGCTATTGATATTACAACATTGTTTTCTTCATCTTGTAACATATCATCAAAGACTATTCAAAATGATACAAATTTCTGACCATTTTGCATAAATTTAACTAAATCAACAAGTTGTTTTTATCTATATAAGAAATAATATATTGAAATACTAAATTAATGGGTGAATTATTTTGAAATTGTGAACCTATTTGTCTACACACCTGCTTTTCATTTGTTTCTCTATTTAAAGGATATTCAAGAAACAACCTTCCTCAGTGAACAAGGCAACTTATGAGCTAAAATGATAAATGTCACATATAACTGTTAGCATATGTTATGTAGAAATTAATTGTCATTCTGTTTCCAACAGGAAACAGTCTTTACACATTATTTGATAGGAAGAATTTAGTCAAAACCCTGTTGTGTAATTAAGCACATGACTCCCCAAGCTGTAAACTGTATTGGAGGAAAGTGTGACTAAATTTGGGCCAATGGCAAGGGGAAAATGGCATGTGCAACTTTTTATCTGTGGATTGCTGTTCCTAAAATTTCTTTTTCATTTTCTGATGCAGAAATCAGAGATTCCGGCCTTTGAGCTGGATGCAGGAACAGGATAAGTCTAAATAAAGAGTTTAAATTTGGGGAACGAAGGTTGAGACTATTCTTTGTAGGGGGACATATATGGATTATTAGGTGGCCAACAAGTATCCTCTGTGACAGATACTTCAGTTTATAGAAGTTATCAATATATATATTTTTGGAATTTTAGTTGGACACATGAACAGTCATATGGAGATTACATTTCCCATCTTTCCTTGCAGCTGTATGTTGTTATTCATCAACATGTAACCCAATGAATGTGTGAGGTACGTGTTTAACTTCTGGGTCATCTTCCTGGTGCTGAATTTACTCCTTCCCTTCTTATGGACCTGGAATATGTTCATGGCCACAAAATATTAGAAACTGTGTCAATGAAAATAACATCAGAGAAGATGATGGAGCAACAAGTTAGAAATCACGTGGATTCTTAAATGACCTTATGAAGCATTGTTCCCTCACTAAGCCTGGATGGCTCACTCTATTATTAGGTATTGTAGCTAAATAACTTAGTCTATCCTATGATTAACATTTGTCCCTCATGCATATATAATGTTTTATGGTCTCAAAATGCTCTTCAATAAATTACTCCATTACATTGGTTTTTAACAATTGAGTGCCAACCACAGAAATCACCTTTATCCTACGATCAAGGATATAGTGATAAATCACATATGGATGGAGTGTTTTAATCAGCTTTTTCATCACTGTGACTGAAAGACCTGACAGGTACAATTTGAGAAGAGAAAAATTTTATTTGGTACTCACAATTTCAGAGGTAACAGTCTACAAATGGTCAACTCCATTGCTCTGGGCCCAAGGTAAGGCAGAACATCAGGGTGAAAAGGTGTGGAGGAGAAAAATCAGCTCAGGACATGGCATCAGGAAGCAGAGAAACAGTTGACCAGGGACAAAATATATACCCCAGTCATACTCACGTGACCTATCTCCTCCAGCCACACTCTACCTGCCTATAGTACCTCCCAGCTAATCCATTCCATTGGATTAATGCACTGATTAGGTTAAGGATCTCATAACCCAATCATTTCACCTCTAAACTTTCTTGTATTGTCTCACACATGAGCTTTGGGGGACAACACATATCTAAACCCTAGAAGAGGGTAACTGAGAAGGGGAGAAGGGTATTTTCAAGATGGTAGAAATCTGGGGAGATAGGGCATAGTGGGCCTTGAAGACAGGTCTCTTTTTCTTTAATTCAGTGTCTTTCAGCCTGTGATTTCTAGGCCAGTGGCTTCAGCATCATCTGGGAACTTGCTAGATAAGCAAGTTTTCTGCTGTCCCAACCCAGACCTACTAAATCAGAAACTCTCAGACCCAGCAGGCTGTGTTTGGGCAAGCCTGTCAGATGACTCTGATGCATGCTTCATGCCAAAGCTTGAGAATTGCTGTTTGAGTCCTCATAGCAGCTCTGGAACCTGGTCAAGGAAGTCCAAATACACACAGCTTACCTCAGAAAGAATTAAAGCTTAGAGGCATTAGGAAATTTGCCTGTTGGAGCAGAGGAGGTCAATGGTAGACTCCAGGTTAGAATCCATGTTCTGATTTAAGTCCCATGTGTGGGATCAGCATCCTTTCCCTGTTATCCTTGGAGAGGAATTGTATTAGTTTCACACATGGTATCTCTACACAATGGCAGCAGAGGAGAAAATTTTAGACTATAGTTGGAAAATACAATTACTGTTGGATTCTGAATATAGAGAAAATATAGAGTATTTTCTCTGCAATTGTTTTCCCTTGGGAAGCCAGTGCTCATTTCTCAATTGATTAGGTGTGTTTCACATTGACCTCACGCTAGGTAAAAGTGAGCTTGGGGGTCTTTCTACTGAAATCTATTTTCCAGAAGTAAGACAGTCTTGGCTGTGTAAATGCCCAAGAGGACCTTTCTGTACAGCCTTATTTGGCCACAGTGAGTTAGCTATTGCCCTCTGTGTGATCCTAACTGGTAGCTGTCCATGTGGCATCAGTTCAGAAGCAGACTGGAATGTCACCACTGCTGCTCAGATGGTGCTGCAAGCCAAGGTTAAAAAAAATAATTCCTCATTGTCTTCATGCTGAGACAGGTATGACTGGTAATTCTTACCATATGATCTTTCATCATGAGCAAGTTAACCTGAATAAATAAAAAAATAAATAAAACAGATAAAAAAATATATTTGGCAACATTTTTTATATTTCTAAACAAGGTGACAATTTCACCCATTGCAAATGTGCATTGAATTTATAATAAAATTATCATTTTATTTCTAATAGTCTATTTTCTTTTTTAAAAAAGAAATGATAGGAAGTGTTTGCTTCAGCCCAAATAGTAAATAATATTCTCAAATTGTCGTGCTTCCTTCTAACTCTATTTCTATTAGTTTGTGTACATTGAAAATGTGCTGCTAAATTGTCAGGCTATGCTAAGGTGAGTGCTGTGGACATAGATTTTTTTTTTCTCTATAAAGAGGTAGATGGCAGGACCCCAAGGGTGTATACAAACTTCATTATATAGCAGTCAGTGCTCCTAGGGAAAAAATAGGCATGTGAAAGTCCATATCCTGACAAGAAACACCAGGATGTTAGCTGGGATTCTAGGCCCAGAGTGCAATATGAATAGTGATCTGTGCTGAATTACAGAGTGGCTTTGTGAATCCAAGCTAGAGATGGACCTGTGTCCTCACAGAATGTGAGCATTGCCCCCTCACCCTAAGTACACCTGAGAATCTCCTTCCTCCATAGGAGAGCAAGCTAGTCAGAGATGGGTAAGGATGAGAAGCATTGGCCTTAAAATCTAGAGTTCTGAGCTGGGGTCGTGGCTCAATGGTAGAGCACTTGCCTAGCAAGTGTGAGGCACTGGGTTCGATTCTCAGCACCACATTTAAATAAATGGATAAAATAAAGCTCCATTAACATCAAAAAAATATTTTTTAAAAAATCTAGAGTTCTGCTGATCTGGGCAGGCTGCCTTCCAGAGGAATCATCTACAAAGCTTCAGAGCAAACTTGCCAAGAAGAAAGAGAACATTCAACTAGGTTCATTGCCTAGAGAGGTCTATACTCAGGCACAGCCAACCTGTGAAATGTTCTTTCCCTTGACACCTTGACTCATCCTTGGTAGAGGATTGAGGATGGACTATGCGTGCCTACTCAATAACAATGAATTGATCTGTACCTAAAACTCAGTGGGAAAGTGTCAAGCCAATTACTGGTGTCTTGGAAACAAATAACCTGATAGATGGAATTTTCTACTTTTATACTCGTCTTTGGACCCAGAAAATATCCATTAATTCCTTCGACAAATCTTTGTGCTCATGGTCTCCATCCCAGGATATGATTAGTGGTTGCAGACATCACTAAGAAATGGTATTGACAATGAAAACCACCTTTCTCCTTTGAGATACACAGTATAAGAGGAAGAAATTAAACCAAGTGTCTGTTGATCAAAACAACTGGAGAAAAGAGTTGAAGGCTGGATTTACCTTAGCCACATGATGGGTGATGGGTGTTTTCATTTCCTCAATAAACTAACACTTGAGAGCTTCTGGTTTCATATTCTGAAAGAAGATTCAATAAGTTCCATTGATGCCAGAGTTTCCAATATGCCCAATGATTTTTTTGTCTTTGTTCTCTGTTTTCCAGAGCTGACCTTTGCTTGATGATATTTTATTGTAGCTCAGGTACATGTTGCATCAAATGGTATGCTTTATTTTTTTTAATCCCACAGGACTTTTCAGGTAATTTTGCAATGGTTTGTTAGAATTTTAAATATTTCAGAAAATGGTCTTTAAAAATGGACTTGAAAGAATTTGAAAGAGAAAAAATATTGACCTTTATAATAAATTGATATGGTTATAAAAATGTACCCTAAAGAACACTGGAAATGGTCCATTTAGACTTGGACACTAGAAAAACAAGCTCTTTAATGTATCTCATACATAAATTTCAGATGCCTTTCAAATGGTGAAAGAGGAGGGACATTTTTTCATCCATTATAATTATTTTTGTTTTTATCACAGCTATCTATCCAGTATAATTTGTATATGACATTTAGCTAGAAATGAGAACATTTCCATTTTTCTGTTTCTGAACACAGGAGCATTAACAGTGTCAACTGGGTACTATTTATTGTAGTAATGTTGATTCTAGTGGTGGATACATACAGATAAGAATTGTATGTTGCTATATCTGAGGTTATATCGCTGGAAAAGAGGTCAAATGTAACTTGGCAAATAGTTGACCATTGTGACTAAAGTTTTAACAGAGAAATGATGTGTTATCTTTGTGAATATACAAAAAGGCCGTGGTTTGAGATTACCTGGTTAGGTATGGTCATACTCCCCTGCCTCTGTACCAATGCCTAGGGGAATCTCTCCTGAACATCTCCTTTGTTACCCCTTGAGTTCCTAGGTTTTGGCTTCATGAGTGGGAACTGGCCGAGCAAATCAAGTTTATAGTCTGAGTATAGAGAGCTCAAGAAATAAAGGAAGAGCTAAAGGACGAACTAGAAAGTAGGAATGGGATCTTAAGTAAAGAACAGAGAACCAGGAAATAAATGGATTGTTACACAGAGGCTGGCAAGATCTCCTGAGGCTGATGTGAATGTGTTCATCAGGACACAGTGCTATACAAGGTGAATCTCTGAATTGTAATGACTTCCAAAAAAGGCTTATGTTTCACTCACTTCATCGGTAGTAGTTGGTGGGGCCTGGAACCCACACAGTTGCTCTTCTGCTCAGACACAAGACACATAGTTGTTTGGGTACCCGACTGCAATCCTCACAGCAGAAACAAAGGGCTCAGGACGCACTCATCCCTTCTGAAATGCTTTGGCTCAGATGGGACAGAAGTTCTTTCTATCATTGTCCATTGGCCAGAATTAGTTTGATGGCTCCTATTTGCAAGGGCTGGGGAAACTTGCATGGATATTCAGGGAGCAGCAAGTGGTTCTGCCAGTGTGAAGGCCTGGGCTCCACTGTAGGGATTCTGTGGCTGAGCCAACAAGCTCAGGGGATCTGCTTAGGGCTTGAAGCTGGTCATCACACTGGCTGGTGACAAAACTGTAGCTTTGAACTTGGTTAGCCTGTGCTTATAGCTTTGGCATTGTTGCTTTGGGCTGACTGTCTCCTGGGTTCCTTGCTCTGCCCTTGCCTGAGAAGTAGGCGCCTTCCTTTAACTACTGTGGGTTGGATTGGTAAGAAGAGACCACACACCAACATGCTGTAAGTTTCTGATTTATTTTGTCAATGACATGGACAGAAGAAGGAATAGAGGCTGGGTGTGACATTTCTTTGTGGTCTCCTATGGGTTATATCTGCTTATCTCCTATAGGGCTACACTCTCTACATTGGGCAAGTACAAAAGAATTCAGAAAGGAGAAAAATACTCCCACTCCTGCCCTTTGGTGCTTCCACTCCAAAAAAATTTTTTTGTACTAACAATCTGCACTCATTCTTCTGAGGGGGAGTTCACCATAATCTGGCTCCACTGGCTTGCATCTGTGTGGCCACCTCCTCACTGGGGGGCAGGGAACAGACTCAATGCCAGAGAACCCTGAATGATATCTCTGCCTCCAGCTCTGGCATCCTGCAAAACACAGGCAGTTTTCTTTCTTGGGTGGACCAGAGTCTCAGGCCCTTGCTTACTTGTTTGGGCAATCCTCTACCTAATGGAAAGGCATATATATCCATGGCTGTGTGGATTGTCTCTGTGGAAAACATGATTTCCATCACTTCACCATTCCCAACCAGTCCTGCAGACTTGGTGATGCATTACAGGGAGACAGGAGCAATGGAAGATGAATTAAATACTCAAAGAGTTGGACCACTGAGAATGTGGTCAGCAGCATTCATGCCAGAACATTTGACAGCAACAGAAGGCAGTGCCGGCAGCTTTTGTTAGGACAAGAGACAGAGAATTCAGTACAGATAACAGGACTCACGACATCAGGCATAGGTGCCCTCTGCACAAATGTCAGTCTCCTTGACATGGGGCACTGGCAGACTATTGGGGACCTTGGCAGGTGCTGACACTCTCGACAGTGCTTGGCAGGTATAGAGGGTTGTGTTTTTGGAGGGTGCCAGCAGCAGATTTCCTGCTTTTAGTCTTGGCCAAGATAGAAGACTGAATCCATAGATAGCAGGGACAGGGGAGGAATAAAATGGCCTATACCATGTGGCAGACAAGAGGACCAAATCACAGCACACAATTGCCAGTTTATCATCTTGGAGAAATCTGAGCAGTATGGAGCTTTCTGCAGGGGGCTGAGGATGCAGAATTGCTTTCTGGCCTATGAATGTGACCTAGGACTCAACAGTGACATATGGGCATCCAGGTGGTTCCTCTTCGAACCTTTGCTCCTCAAATATTTGTTGAATACTTAGCTGAGCTAAACTCAACAAAATTTAAAATTTAGTTCAGCAAGTTGAAAATAAATTTCCATTAATAAAATTTATAAAGCTTTTTGATTTCAAATGAAAGGATTTGATATATTATTTAATTATAGTGTGTAAAGATTGTATTTGATAGATACTTGCTATTTGCAATAGTTTGAGTCCTACCAATTTCTTGGAAGGAATTTACATTTATAGGATAAAAAGAGTCATTTTTGTCTTACAGGAAGCCCTGCTCCATGACCTCCCTGGTCTCAGAATTTCAGCTGGTTCTGAGAGTGTGGCATGACACATTATTGAAATACTGAACAGAAAGATGCAATTGAGTGATACTGTGGTTCTCCTTAGAATCAATGGCCCCAGAAACCACCTGGTTGGACCACCTTTTAACTTGGTTCTGGTGGGATTCCATTCTTCTCTCCAGCCCTCTGCAGAAAACTGGCACACACAGGAGGGAATTGTTTTAACCACCTGGAGAAGATCAAGTCCTGCGGATACAATTTTGGCAGCAAGGTTTGCATTGGCTCTTTCTGGCTCCTACTGTGGCTCCTTTTCACTGGTTTTCTTGCTATCATCCCCAAGGATGATATTGCTGCATTTTTGTAGTCAAGTCCCGGCCAAGGAGCTCAGAGGACACCTAAATACCATGAGCACACTAACATGGGCAGGCTCTGAGTCAAACTCCCACTCCCAGCTCCCCGGGAAGCACATGGCCCATGGCTTCCACTCTGGAACATCCCTATACAATAGTAATTCAATGGTTTAATGAAAAAATAAGGATTGAGTTTATAAAGTAATACCAAGTATTATTCTGTCTCTATCTGAGATTCCATTGCAAGTGGAAATCTAGGAGGGTTCCTCATGGAGGCTTTACCATGTATGCTTTGAGGGCTTTTGTATTATGTGAAGGAGGCTGCAGTCCTATACAGGAAAATTAGGTAATCAGTGGCTTGGCTGGTATGGTAGACTGTGTTGTTGTTTTCAAATATTGACCCTCCTTTCCTGTGAGAGGCTTGTATCTTCCAGCCCTTTGTTTGTGACTCTTGATGCCTTCTCTAGAGGAGTAAAAGTTGGCTGATGTGACTTACTTGGAGTAATATAACATCTGAGTGGATACAACATTGACCATGTCCAGAAAGGAGCTCCAGGCGTCTTGATGTGGATGACAGACATCTCACATAGAAGCTGCCTCTTCAGTCCAGATGATTGGATGTGAAGTCACAATGGAGCAGGAGTACAGCCTACTTACTTGCACCTACCATAGAGTTACAGGCACTATTGAAACCCTGAAACATGAGACAAAAACTTTTGTTTTGTAAGTCACTGAGATTTTGGGAGGGGTAGCAATAAATGGCATTGTTATATAGCATAACCTGATTAACATAACTAGATATCTTTAGAGTGGAACCCAGCTCACATAAAAAAAATGGATTGAGCAGCTCTAGACAGGAAAATACCTGTTGGGGCACATGCAAGTGAGTTGGTTGTCTTATTTCACTCAGGAGCATAAATCTGTGTGTGATGATGCTGCCAGGTTTGGAGAACCGAGCAGCTCGTTTCTGGATTTCACTTCATTCTAACCCTCATTGACCATTGATTTGTTTAATGCTTACCCCGTCAAGGTTTTGGGTTACATAGGAAGTCCTGACTGCACAAAGATGTGGAATAGTCTCTTTCCTCTAAACTTTTAGGATGCAGTTCAGGTAAATGTGGTAATACTTATATGAAAGATGTCATATGAGCTATCAAAATGATACACACCATACTAAGTCAAAAAAGGAATTCTCATTATAATTCTCATTATAGAAAAAGAGTTAATACTAACACGTTGCTTTATGATAAGGCAGGGCTGTATGCTGATTTGTATTCCCAAACAGTGGTGTGTTAGTGTTGGTTCATATGACTTGAAAGAGCCAATTCTTCATGTAACTTCTTAACTCTGCCTTCACTGACATCAGGTGGTAGTTTGAAATTGGTCCTGGTGGAAAAAGCGTCACAGAGAAAATCAGCAAATGCAAAAATTAGGATATTTTTTAAAGCCAACTGACTAGCATACTACTGTCTACGACTAATTTCAGGTGCACAATACATTACTGTCCCCAACTAACATGAGGTACAGGCAATTGAATTGAATTGAATTTTTCTTGTAGATAAGCCAAGAGGTTTTGAATGAATAATGTTTTCAAAGACAATTTTAAGGATATGAATTTGGCATTGATACATAGGAAATGCAAGAGTTGAGAGACTACATACCCAAAAAAATGGTTATGAGTCTCTTAAAATAATCCAGGAAGAAGGAATTAAGGACCTGAATGTGGGCCATGGTAGGGATGCAAAATGAAAGAAGAATAAGTCAAAGAACCTTCTAGTGAAGATCTTGATTTGACAAAGAAGGTCAAGGTGATTGCCCTTTGTAGATACTCTTTAAATGTCTGTTGAATCAGATCAGTTTCAAATAGAAAATTTGGTCTTGAATTGAATTCTCTTTCTTTTTCTCCTGTTCTTTCCTAGCCCTTTCTTTATTCTCTTTGACCTTTTTTTTGCTTGTCTCTCTTTTTTTTATGTTGCTCATGAATCCATTTTATATTGTTAATAACAAAATAACACTGACTGGATAGGTTATGGAAAAGAGGCTTATTTTGGCTCATGGTTTTGGAGATGCAAGGTCTGGAGACCTTATCTAGCCACAGGCTGTTGCTGGCAGCATCCTAAGGAGGTTAGAGCATCACCCGGTTATGGAACGTGTGTGTGTGTGTGTGTGTGTGTGTGTGTGTGTGTGTGTGTATAAGTCTGTGTGAGTCTATTTGGTCTCTCTCATTTTATAAAGCCACCAGGATCCAATCATGCGGACTCAACCCTAATCAATTTGTTTAATCCTAAATCACTTTCCAAAGTCTCTACTTCTTAACAAAATAGTTGGATTAATTTTTTAGCCCCTTAAGATCTCACAATGGGAATTAAATTTTGCCACACAAAGCCAAGGGAACATTTAACTTAAACACTCTCTTTTTCCATCATTCCATTTTTTCCCTGCTTCAGTCCTAGAGTAATTAACAATCATTCATTTTACTAGCTGTCTAGCAACTTGGATAAGTGTGTGTGGAGGGGTGTAGATCCATTTCTTCTAGAGAACAGGTAGCTCGTATTCCCCAGCACTGATATTGTAACATTGAGTCTATTTTTGTATTGAAAAAAATACTTCATGATCTCAGCATGCTTATTTAGCTCATTTCAATAACATTTTATAGATGGAAACAAAATGAATGAAATATGAGTCACCTTTAAAATTTCAGTGTGCCTGTCAAATTAATTGCACAACGGAACCACCAAATGCATTCCCTTAATTGAAAGTCTTACAGGTGCCACCCTTCAGCATATGCCATAGTTAATGATCAATTGTTGCCATAAATGATTTAACTTTTGTGTACACATGAGATGACATGCCATAATTCATAGAAATGCCAATGCTTTGAAATAATCACAAATAATGATAAATGTGCTGTCAATTTTTATATAATTACTCTAGATCTATCATCCTACTTTGGTATGTTGAAATGCATTAGGGCATAAAAAATGCGCATCATCCCAGTGATCAATATCTTATTTCAAATGAAAATGTGTTACTGTATAATTATCATGTTATTCTTTCTGACACCTTTCTGTTCAACTCTGCTGTATTTTCAATTTTAAAAGCAAAACTTCTGTGTCTACCTGGATTCAAATTAGTTTACTGGTCACAATGAGCCCATGGTTGATATATGTAATTTTAATTTAGATATTAATTAAGGCTTTTAACTCCACGTACATGTTAGGTCATTTAATTTGTTCACTTGAAATAGTCTCTTCTGGCTCACTACATTGAGCCCTAAATAAATCTTACTCGCCTTTAAAACTCTGAATTTATTTATTTTTTCTCAAATGTGTTTCTTTGGTCTTTCCTTCCTCTGTGGTATTTTGCCTTGCTTTTCTTTTCTTGATTCTGTTTATTTAATCTTGGTGAGTTCTTGTTTTCTAGGTTACAGATTGAGGTCAATTAGGAATAGCCAGTGATAATACAATATAAAACTACCTCTCTGCCAGGTAAATCAGACTATTTTTATACCATCAGATACTTCAAGAATTTTCTGATGTCTTCTAGAAAAATACAGAGGGAACATCAACCTGACATCTTGGCCTAATGATGTAAAGGGGCCACAGGTTGCTGACTTGGCCCTGCTCAGCACCCCCAAAGATCTTCAAGAGGGAAACCTGGTCATTTGGCTGAAGCACAAATCTGGCTTGCCTTTCCTGTGGCTTCATGTCTGATGTCATAGTCTGTCACTGAGGGCACTGGAGGAGACCTGGTGGCTGCCCCTCAGGGATGTTCCCTGTTCTTCCTGCGTAAGCAGTCACTCTTAGAAGTTACATAATCTTGGTTTCTTTTTGAAAAGAAGGAGAAGGAGAAGGAGAAGGAGAAAGAGAAGGAGAAGGAGAAGAAGAAGAAGAAGAAGTTGTTGTTCATTCACTGAAAGACAATATTTTGTAATGGCTTAAATAAACAGGACAACTTGTGATTTGAACAACTAAGCAGGACAAGAATGAGCCTTGAAGGAAACATAAAGCAAGAGAAAGTGAGACAGCTGAGAACCCTGTAGGATGATTTCCAAGCCTGTGGATGTGGGGACTAGGAGATGTCTCCTGAAACAGCCTGGGCTTGTGCAGTCTGTGGAGAAGCAGCTGTGGCTATTGCAGCAGGCTTTTCTGTAGTTCTCTGACCTCTCTGTGACAATAAATTCTTTTGTGCCAAGGGGATTCTTGTATTTAACTCATAATACCAGCTGGGACAGGAAACAGGCAGGTCCCACCCTGGGGAGCTCTTCCTTAACGCTCTTCCCTGTCTGCAAGCTTCTATGGCTCATGTTTGTTTGCCTTGTGATTTCTCTAGGAAGAGAAGTCCAGATCTCCCTCCACCCTGGTATTTTCCAAGCTCCTGGTGATTAAAACTGAATTCATCATCTGAGCTCTTCCTTCTTTTGCTGTCAACTCCAAATATGAGTTTTAATATAGGCCCTGATGCTGGATGTGGTGGTGCACAGCTGTAATCCCAGTGGCTCCAGAGGCTGAGGTGGGAGGATCATGAGTTCAAAGCCAGCCTCAGCAAAAACGAGGGGTCTTAACTCATTGACAGCCTGTCTCTAAATAAAATACAAAATAAGGCTGGGAATGTGACTCAGTGGTCGAGTGCCCCTGAGTTCAATCCCTGGTACCAAAACAAAACAAAACAAAAAACCAAATAGGCCATGATGACATCTTCACCTCCTCTTGCTACCTCAGCACTGTTTTCTTAGTTCCAGACTTACTGTTCATTTTCATGTCCTGTGTCCTGGTCACATGCCCTCCTGTCACAGGGCTCTGGCCAAGGCTGAAGAAGTCTTCTAGCTTTTTCCTTGTGAATTCCTATTTTA
Organism: Spermophilus citellus; assembly: GCF_964194105.1. NCBI lineage: Eukaryota > Metazoa > Chordata > Mammalia > Rodentia > Sciuridae > Spermophilus > Spermophilus citellus. Next base: position 213,965,849 of record NC_138184.1, read on the forward strand.
CTTTTTATAAATCTTGGTTGAAACTAGAACCAACATTTATTTAAAAGATGAATGGAGTTCAAGAAACCCTTCTTGTGCTCCCTAGCCAGGGGAACTCCTCTCGTCAGGCCATCTGGCTGACATTTGATTGATTATTTGGTTAATATCTTCCTTGTCCACTAGCTCATAAACTCATTCCCTGCTCATTCCTGTGTGTGTGCGTGTATTTATACAGGCACATATTCTAACAAACTGATGACTTAGTGCATAGATGAAAACTCGTCACAGATATTTGCAATTCCGTTGTGAAATTGCCCCATCTGTATATACCAGGAGGAAAACAGTGGGTCAAAATAGATATTAGTAACATAAGCAAAGGCTTTGCAAGATAGTTTCAAAACTTCTCCTCTAAAATAAAATATAAAACTCTATATTAACACATTTAAATAATTGTTCAAAACCCTTTTCTATATTTTCTCCCATTTAATTCTCAGAACAGCTCTGTCTCCAGGGTAGAATTTGAAAGTAGAATGTCTCACTCCATGTGTGGAGCTCTTCCCAGAGTATCTGTCCTTTCTGGTGCAAAACAAGATATTTTCAGTATAATTTTATGATTGAATGAACATTAGCTACTTAACATCTTATAAAAATGTTACATTTTTCATTCCAGTGAAATGTGTAAATTTTGATTTTTTTTTTTATACTGACAGAAGTCAATGTAAAAGCCGGGTGTGGTGGTGCCTGCTTATAATCCCAGCAGCTCAGGAGTCTGATACCAGAGGATCACAAGTTCAAGGTCAGCTTCAGCAACTTAGAGAAAGCCTGTCTCAAAATAAGAAAGGTGGGCTTTAGCTCAGTGGTACAGCACCTCTTAGTTCAGTCCCCAGTACAACTCCCTGTCAAGAAGTCAATGAAAACTTGGGTGCATTTACCTGTTATATTAATTTATGCAAAATTTTATGACAGCATTACAAACTAACATACTCCAGCTGCTTTTGTGACATAAGATGGAAACATTATGTTTTCTATCTAGAGGTTTTCACATATCAATATGTTGAGTACCTTAGCCCTGGCAGGCAGATGATGCAGTTCATAAAGACAGAAGTGCTGAAACAGTCAGGTATTTTTAAAGATGAATTTCATCAAAGAAACACAAATATACCAGCGATATTTGTTTCATTCCCCCTAGATGATCAAAGGAAATTCACACACCAAAAAGGAATATAAACATTATTTTATAAACACTGAATGTGTCTGTGATACCCTTTTGAAATCATCCAGACTCAAAGCAGTCATGTTCTTTATTCTATCAGTACTGCACATGAAGACAAGACCCTGTTTGCTGTTTTGCTGAAGGCACCTCACTCCCTGCTGCTGCCTGCCTGTCCTCTGCCTGCTGGGTGTTTGGTGCAGTCTATCAAACAGTGTGTAGGGACTGGCAGGATCTCTTAACCCCTAAGCCAAGAACCCTACATTTGTGTAGTAGCTTCCTAACAAGGAGTGGACACAAGGACCAAGCATTTTAACAGGATGAAAATGTTCATCAACACTAGCAATTAGAGAAATGCAAATCAAAACCACTCTTAAGATTTCATCTCACTCCAATCAGAATGGCAGCTATTATGACGACAAACAACAATAAATGTTGGTGAGGATGTGGGCAAAAAGGTACACTCATACACTGCTAGTGGGTCTGAAAATTGGTGCAGTCAATATGGAAAGCAGTATGGAGATTTCTTGGAAAATTGGGAATGGAACCACAATTTGACCCAGCTATCCCTCTCCATGGTCTATACCCAAAGGATTTTAAAACAGCATACTACAGGGACACAGCCACATCAATATTTATAGCAGCACAATTCCCAATAGCTTAACTGTGGAACCAACTTAGATGCCCTTCAGTAGATGAATGGATAAAAAAAAAGTGGCATATACACACACAATGGAATATTACTCAGCAATAAAAGAGAATAAAATCATGTCATTTGCAGGTAAATGGATGGAGTTAGAGAAGATAATGCTAAGTGAAGTTAGCCAGTCCCCCAAAACCAAATGCCGAATATTATCTTTGATATAAGGAGGCTGATTCATAGTGGGTTAGGGAGCAGGAACATAGGAGGAATAGATAGGGCAGAGGGGTGGGAGGGGAAGGGAGGGGGCATGGGGTTATTAATGATGGTGGGATGTGTTGATCATTATTATCCAAAGTACAGGTACGAAGACATGAATTGGTGTGAATATACTGTGTATACAACCAGAGATATGAAAAATTGTGCTCTATATGTGTAATAAGAATTGTAATTCATTACACTCTTATATATAAATAAAAAAAGAAAAAGCACTGCAGACTTTTTATTTCAAAGAATTTGCATTCATAGCTACTGGCATATATATATATATATATATATATATATATATATATATATATATATCCATATATATATTTTTTCTTTTTTTTAAAGGAAAAGGTCAGGATGACTTGAGAATTCTTGTCCATGACATGTGAAATTAATTATTTACTCTAAAAGTATTTAATTTAAAACTTTTCACACTGATACAAGACCAGTGTGAGTACAAAGCTAAATTATTCAGAACTTTTATTAACTTTTGGTAGAGAGTTGCGAAAATATTAAGGTGCTAAATAGCTTATAGGAATCATAGGCAATTTCTCAAAGTAGTAATTTTGAGAAATTTATACTGAAGACAGAGAACCATTACAATCTAAAAATATTGTGCTGTGCTTTGAGATAAGTAAGCATTGTGCTTTGAATGCATATCTTTAAAAATGATATTGGGATATCTCCTCTGGAGAAATGCAAATGTTCTTGTTTGGTGCATTCACAATATATTTGTCAGTTGACACATGTATAAAAATAAAACCCAATTTTACAGGATCATAGCAAGAACTTGCTCTTAAAAAGAACTTGCTCTTAAACTAATAAAACATTTGGACAATTCTCATTAAATTCAGGAACAAGATGATGGTGCCAATTAGCACCAGTAATAATGTAATGTTTTTTTCAAAGTTTTTTAAAAAAAGGAGATTAAAATGAAAGAGATAAACCACTAGCAATATTTATCTTTTGCACTGCAACTTGGTTATTGTCAAATAATGTGAAAATTTACATAGAAAACTGGAGCAATTCTACTGCAAAACTACTCCAAACAATAAGACAATTCAGAAAGGAAAATGGCAAATGATACTATTAGAAATGAATACATTTTAGTACAAATACTAAATACTAAATTTCTATCAGAAATGTGGAATTAAAGATTGTTGGTAGGACTTTAAATTGGTGCAGCCACTCTGGAAAGCAGTATGGAGGTTCCTCAAAAAACTAGCAATGGAACTGAAGCCAGATTTAAAGATAGGCAGTCAGAGTAGTTAGGTAAATCGGGTCTAATATGGAGTAAAATTGAAAATGAAGGCCATGTTGAGAAGTCCGGGAAAAGCAGAACAACTCTTGGAATGTTAATATCCCCAAGGCCCAGAGCCCATCCCAAAGAAGTGTTAAAGAAACAGCTGCCAGCAAACTTGAAGATGCTGACCCAAAAGTCCTTCCTGCCCAGATTACTCCTTTGGCCCACCTGTGCCCCACCCTTAACAGAACAAAGGACAGGAATGTGACAGGAATGCGGGAAAGCTAAAAGAAGACCTTAGCTATAAAAAGGAGAGACAACTGCCATTCCACGGATTCCACCTCTTGGGTCCCCTTCTTCCTCCGGGAGAAGTCTTTTCTGCTGTCCTTTAATAAACTTCTACTTTCCACTCTGACCTTGCCTCGGTGTGCTTCTCTGTTATACTTCTATGTTATACTTCAACATTGGGGAAAGCAAGGACTCGTCACCAGTCAACAACGATAACAGATCCACCATTTAACCTAGTATTCCACACCTCAGGGTACACCCAAAGGACTTAAAATCAGCAGACTATAGGGACATGGCCACCTCAATGTTTATAGCAACTCAATTCATAATAGCTAAGTTATTGAACCAACCTGATGCCCTTCAACAGAAAAAGTGGTCTATATGCAAATGAAATAGTACTCAACCATAAAGAAGAATGACTTTATGACATTTGCTGGTAAATGGACGAAACTGGAGAATATAATACTAAGTGAAATAAGCCAATCCCCCCAAAACCAAAGCTGGAATATTCTCTCTGATATGTGGATGCTAACATAAATCAAGGGGAGAAGAAAGGGAAAAATAGAAGTTCAATGGATTAGACAAAGGGGAATAAAGGGAAGGGAGGTAAGACAGAACAGGAAAGACAGTGAAATGAATCTCACATGACTTTCCTATGTATGTATAAATACAACACAGTGAATGTCCACAGCATGCACATCCACAAGACTGCATCCTAATTAGAAGATATACTCCATGTTTGTATGAATATGTCAAAATTGACTCTACTGTCATGTATAACTAAAAAAGAACAAATTAAAAAATACAGGTATCATTGACACTAGGCACAACATATATCATATAGATATAAACATGATGTAGTAACAGGTATAACTCCCTTTATGTTCATATTAGTCAACAAAACTAGAGAAACTATTCAACAGAAATACTAGCAAAATATACAATGAAGTTTCACAGAAAAAGATATACACATTTCTTATGTTCTTGTGAATATGCAAATCAAAACAGAGTAACCCCATTTTATCTGAGGCTTTACTTTCCATGGTATCTACTATCCATGGTCAATCATGGGCTGAAAATATTGGTGGAAAGTTCCAGAAATAAACAATCTATAAGTTTTAAGTTGTATGTTTTCTGAGTAGCAGGATAAAATCCTGATCTGCCCCACCCACAATGTGAGTCATCCCTTCGTCCATGCTCTCAGTGTCACATGGCAGTGGTCAGTAGCTACTGACCACTTTGACCAGGTTGGCTGCAGCGGCTGCCTAGTACTGAGTGTATATTGCTCTTATTTTATTTAACAATGGCCCCAAATTGCCATTAACTACAGCATATTGTTAGTTGTTCTTTATTATTTGTTATTGTTAATCTCCTAGTGTGTCTTGTAAATTGAACTTTGTCAAAGTATATACAGGGAGAAAACTATAATATGAACAGGGCTGGGAACTATCCACAGTTTCATGCTTCATTTGGGGTCTTGGAACACATCTACCTGGGTAAGGGGGACTCCTGTTATCAGAAAGGAGTTTAGTAACACACATTGTCAGGGAAAATATGATACTAGAGTATCTTCTCTGCACTATTTTATTGGGGTACATCACTGGAATAGTCTTTTTGCAAAACAGATTGATAAAAGTATTTCAAAGTTTTTTTTAAAAAGCCCTATTTTTTCACTCAACAATCTACATCTAAAGTTAAATTTGTCTCATATATTTGTACAAAATAAAAAAAAATCCAAATATAAATTAATAGAAAAAATAGTTTAATGAATTATGGAAAAATTTGCCAGGACATGTTTTTAAGTGAGAAAATAAAAATGATAATATTGTGTGTATACTATATTTCCAAAATGTGTATGTGTATGTATGTACATGTGTTTACCTATTTATTTATATTTATTTTTGTATCTCTTATTGATTTTACTTTTTTAAAATACACAACAGCAGTGGAATTCATTACAAATCTTATTACACTTATAGAGCACAAATTTTCATATCTCTGTATATAAAGTATGTGCATGTGTTTAGACATACATGAATAGGTATAGAAAATTTGATAAGGTACTTAAAATGTTTAATAATAGTCACATTTTTGAGGTTGATGAAAAAGCATATTTTTAAAATAATTTTTTTAGTGGTAGGTGGACACAACACATTTATTTTCTTTTGATGTGGTGTTGAGGATTGAACCTAGTACCTCAGATATGCGAGGTGATGGCTCTATCACTGAGCTACAACCCAGCCCCCAAAGCATATATTTTTGCTTTGTGTTTTTCAAATAAATTTATGTGTCCCTTTAATGGTAAAAGACTATTTAACCTTAAACATAAACCACACAGAAAAGTCCTAGTGTAAGATGGGAGCATGGAAATTGTGTCTAATTTACTCCCTTCCTCCTGTCTGTGAATTGGTCGGTATGTTTTAACAGCTTATTTATTTCTCTTTAACAACTGCCTGCTTCTCCACTCCAGCCATTTTCCTCTGTGCCACCTCCTGCACCCCCAGTCAGACCTGGCCATTTTGTGAATCACGTGGTGAGACCCCCGTTGCTATATCTGATAGATAAAGAGCTGCTTGATCAAACTTTTCTCCTCTGAAATTTGGAACTACTAGTAGAACATTCGTTGATTGCTTTGTGTCTCTTGAGCCAAGACATGTCATCTGAAGGCTGGGGTAATGTTTTTGAACATGTGCAAGGGAAATAGCAAGGGAAATAGAGAAAGCTGGTTTGCTCAGAGGAGAAAAAAAAAATGCCGCAAATGCTCACAGAAGCAGATACTGGCTGGCGGCTGCACAGAAGCAGAGGTAATTAATTCCTTGACCTCTCTGCACCAATTTATTTAAGCTCACAAGAAACCCACTTTTGCTTCTTAACCTTGGATTTGAGCATCTCATTAAAGTCTCATTGATTTTTGTTTATGCCAGGCTGAGGAGAGTTTTATTGCTTAAATCTACAAGTATTTGGACTGTACAGTGTCCATGTAGACTGTTGTGGTTTGGATCTGCAATGTCCCATTAAAGCTATGTGCTAAAGTCGTAGTTGCCAGCCTGTGGTGCTAGTAGATGGTGCAGCTTTTAGAAGGTGTGACCTAGTTGGAAGAAGTAGATCACTGGGTGCAGACGTTTGAAAGGTGCATTTTGGCCCTCTTCTCTCTCTCTCTGCTTCATGGCTACCACATGCTCCCATCCATGATGTTCTATTTTACTCCAGGCCCAGAAACAACAGAGCCAAATGATCATAGAGTATAAATCCTGAGACCATGGGTCAAAATGTGCCTTTTCTCCTTTAAGTTGATTTTCTCAGGCATTTTGTTATATGATGGAAAGCTGATAAACACAAAGACCAATTACTACAATAGCACTGGGAGCTAAGTAATTCATATACCATATTTGGAAAACATTTCTATTTATTGCTAAAAGAAGGAGGAACTAAGAAATAGATGCTATAAAATGCTCCATCCTTAGGCATATTAACCAGTATTTTAGAGAGTTTTAGTTGCTTCATATCAATATCAACAGATTGTCTTGGCAGGTTATTTGATTTTAGCCATTTTAATGGGTATCCAGTAATATTGCATTGTGATTTTAATCTGTATTTCCCTGGTGATTAATGATGTTGGGCATCATTTCATATCTTTATTGTTCATCTATCTTCTTTTTAACTTATCAGTTCAAATCTTGTGGCTATTTTGGGAGATCAACTTGTTACTGAATTTTAGGTTTTCCTTTTATTTTCTCAACAGTCCTTATATGTATGTTCTTTGCCAATATTTAGTCTGGTGTGGCTTGCTTTCTTTTAAAATTGTGTTTTTGAAAGGGCAATAGGATTTTTGAGGGAATCCAATTTTTCATTTTGTTCTTATTTTGTCCTCCTAATAAGAAAAATTTATCTTGTGTATTCCTTCAAATTTTTTTGTTACGTTGGATTCTACATTTAGGCTCTTCATTTTTTAATTTAATTTTTGTTTATGGTATGAAGTAACAGTCAATATTAATATTTTCTTATGTGATATCCATTTAGTCCAATCAACTTGAGAAAACCATGTCCTTCTCCTTTGAATTATTATGGAATCTTTGTAGAAAATTAATTGATCATGTACATGGGACTATTTTCATACAATCTTTTCTCATCCATTGCTTTGTATCTAACTTTTCACTAATTGCAAAATAGTGAAATTATTTATTGTAGGCTTTCGGTAAATTTTGAAGCCAAGCTGTGTGAATCCTCTACTGTTGTCCACTTATTCAAGTCATTTAAGCTATACTCTGTCTTTTGATTTTCTGCATAAATTTTAGAACCAGCTTGACAGTTCTAAAAAGAAAAGAAAAAAGAAAAAGAAAAGAACAGAAAACAAAGGACTTTTGGAATTTTGATTGTGATTGTGTTGAATCTATTAAGAAAGAGTGTTTAAATGACATTAAGTTTTGAAATTCATGAGCATGATACCTGTATCCACATGTGGACATAACTTTTCTTCCTTCTCTTGTCAATAGTTTGTATTCATATTTTATGTGTCAGTGTAATAGTTTAAGTAATTGTGGCCTTGGAGCAGGAAAGTCTCTAAATTGTGATAAATTCATCATGGTATTAAGGGCCACTCTATGATATCCCTTGTGGTCTAGGTTTAAAACCCTCTCTTAGGTTAGTACTTTGCCTTGATCTCTCCCTGTCTGTATAAGCAAGATTTATCTTTTTTCCTGTATATTTTAAAGAAAAAAAATAAACAGACACTAACAATATTCAATGAAGAATCCCACAAAATATACCAAGGAATACAGGGGGATCCCCAAACAAAAGAAAAAAAAGTTATTCTCAAACTAATTTATATTTCTGACTTTTCTTAAACTATAGAAAAAAATATTTGGAACGAACATTTCCCACAAGGCTTTACAGATAGAAGTATTAATCTGGAAATAGACTTTTCAGATATGCTTCATAAGGTTATACTAAATTAAACCATAGGAATGGCAAAATGACAAAATAAGTGAGCCATTAACAGATTGATTTATATTAAGGATTATCATATGATTAATGACACATCCCAAATCAGTAAGAGATGAATCATTCAATAAGTCATACTGAGCATGTCGATTAATCAATAGCAATTTTTAACTGACTAATCAATACATGTATTTTTCCCATGCATGACATACTAGAATGTATTAAATGAAATTTTAAAGGTAATATACTGAATAAAACCTTACAATTTAAAAAAGAATCAGAAAATATAAATAAATATTTGTCAGTCTTTGCACAGTTATTTTCTGATATGGAAAGCAATGAAAGAAATTATCTTGACAATGATAGTAGATTTCTCTACAATTAAGTGTTTAAAAAATACATTGCACAAAATTAAAAGACAAATTTATTAGGCAGCCTAAAACACCAGAAAACAGATTCAATATATATATTATTTATATATATATATATATATATATATATATATATATATATATAAACGATTAAAATATTTAATATACAACATATACAAGACATATTTAGATGTTACACACATTGACTAAGACACTACATTTTTAAATAAGTGGTCATCAAACAAAGTATAGAAATGGAAATACAAATGGCTACATGATTAAAAACATGGAAAAATACTATCTCACAAAGTAAATGCTATGACAATTAGAACATCCTCAAAATAATATAATTAACTGAACTTATCTAATTTGACAAACGTGAATAACTTAATTCTAGCAAGAATATTTTCTCAAATACTGCTTGTGCATCGATAAATTACACAATTCTTTGGAAAGCAATTTTCTAATGTGTATCAAGAACATAAAAAGCACTTTTTCATTCACTGATAGAAATTCATCTAAGGAAACAAGGCCAAATGCTGTAGAGCCCCCATGCATTAAAAAAATATTTTAGAAGCACACAAATAAAAATTGGCTTAAATGATCAATAGGAAGGATATAGTCAAATTAATTAGAATGATTTATTATGGAGACATTTTAAATGATATTTTTAAAGAGCACATCATAACTTAAGAAGAAATGGATAACTATATATTCATAGTTTGATTTCAACTATATGTGAGATATGCACAAGACAGATTAGGAGAATGAATGTGAAAATACTACTAGCAGATCAGTTAGCATCCTTGTTTAACCGTAGACACAATAGCAGGATCACATTTTTATCTAAAATTTAACAAATGTATTTCATTGGAGCAGGTGTTATTGATAAATCCTTTAGGTCTCATGTTGTTAGTAGCAATAACACTTCCTTCTTTTGGTCATAACAAAGATAGAATGAGTTATGAATGTGAAAGTATCTACAGAGACATTGCCAGTGTTCTCCATTTTCATTCAATACTTGAGAGCTATCAAGAATCCTAAAATGCTTCCTGGTCTGTGGCTGAATTTCACTCAAACTCAATCCCACCAGGACTTCCTGGCTGTCTCTGAGTGATATTCCTGTAGAGAGATGCATTTGGAAAGCCACTGATGGTAAAGATTTGTCCACCAACATCAAATCAAAGTAATATTCAGCTCAGTCACCTATGATATACTGAAAGAACTGTCAGGTTGTTAATATAAAAATACCAATTAATTTCCGAAGTCTTCAGTTGAACGACAAGGGAAAGGAAAGATGCCAATATTAAGAGCTTTGTGAAAATGAAGTTTGAAGGAGGAGACGCAGAAGCTTTTATTAGGGGGAAAGAAAATCTTTGAAGATCCTGATACAAAGAACAGGAACGACAGAATGACAGACACAAGCTGAAGGGTGACAGACCCTTGAGCAGGCAATTTTGATGATGTAATTATTTTTAGTCATATCTAAATCGAATGACTTTCATAATTCAGATATGAACCGTTAGATGGAATAGAGCCCGAAAAGGACAAAGGAAAAACAAATGGGCTCAGGTGCAATGCGAGAGGTGAGAAATGGCTAAAATATGATGCCACTGCCTTTTTATTGGACTTCTAAAGCCAGCCAAGGGTGACCCTGAATGGGGCCGGACGGACTCACCATCTAAGATAAATCTTGAGGTAAGTCTTTCCTAAGTCACAATTTCCCATACCATGTAAGTTACCCCAGTAATACAAACTGAGTAGAAAAAAAGGTAGAATAAGAAACCTGCATTAGGCATTTATAAAGTATAGGGGGTAGGAGAGGAAGAAGAAGACAATAAGTACAGGTAATTTATGCGATTGGGAAAGGGGAGCGTAACTTGACATTAGATTTACCTACACAACCAAATGGACACCTCCTAGTCCAGCTGCGGCTGCAGTCCTGTTTTCTGGTGTAAAGACGTCACCTCATTGGGTCGGGGTGTAGTTCAGTGATAGAGTGATAGAGTGCTTGCTTAGTTTGTGAGGCCCCAGGTTCATTTCCCAACACCAAAACAAAACCAAAAACCAAAAAGTAAACAAACAAACAAAAAAGTCACCTCCTCCTCTATACTCCTCAGGTCTAAAATATCTGGAACATATGTCTGATTCTATCAAACTCTTGCCAACTAGTTAAAAAAAATCAGTCTAACTGATTTTTACCATTTGTAAATCCAACTGATTTTTACCAATATACCATTTGTCCAGCTGTCAGCTGCACCTTTGCTCCAGTCTGAAATTGGCTGTGACTTCAGAGGGTGAGAGTCTAAGGTGGGCCTTTATGTTGATATCAAAATTTTGCTATTTCATAAGTTATATAAAAAAAGTATTCTCTTGAAAGTTCTGCAAACCCAGAAAGTTACGTGAAAGATGATACCTCATGATTCCACTATTTAAAAGCTACATTATCATTCATACTTCTTGTTTTCCTGAGCATACTTAAAAGGTATATCTTTTTGTATATGTAGGCTTATTTATGTAGTTTCTATTCTTTAGTTAATACTGTTGTTTAGATATTTCTTCAATCCATGCCTTAATGATCGTGTTATATCCCCACTAGTTGGTATACCATTTACCACTGATTCAAGGAAACATGCTCTATCTTATGGCACTGGCTCTATTTTATTTACCTGTTTTAATTTACACAGTGCAGAAAGTCTTTGTGTAAAATCCCTGGGACAGTTGAGGTTATGTTACTACGTTGATTTCAAGTAGACTGCTTTCTAATTTATTTTTGCTAAGAAGTTGTCTCTATGAATCATTCTAAACCACATGATAGTCCTACAACTTAAGAAGTACTGGATTACCAGATTTAAATTTTTTAGGGCCTTTAAGATGATAAAATATATACTTCTCTCCCCAAAGCCACAGTAAGTATGTTTTAAATTAAGAACCATTAAGAGATTTCCATTAAATCCAGCAATAAACATATGTGTCATTAGCATCACTATTATTTATAACAATGTTCTGAGTTCAATAGCTTACACATTGGACTTGAGTAGCTTACACATGCATTTGAGATATAAAAATTCCAAAGGAGATGTATAAATATTATTGTTTGAAGATATGACCATATACTAGCAAAGTCCATGCCAAAAGACATTTAGACAAGAATGGAATTTAGCAATATAGGTAGACAAAAAGATAACATTCAGAAATCAATGAAGAGACTCTTAAAAATATCTTACAATAAAATGCAAAGGAAAAGTAGACAATTTGAAAAATAAACATAACCAGAAAAAAAAAAGCAAGAAATAAGAAAGAAACCCCAACAAATAAACCCTAAACAAAAAATACAGCAAAACACTATTTGGGAGGCAAGATAAAGTTTGACACGTCGCTTAGGAAAAGGTAAATTGTGACAATTTTTTTTTTCTACACTAATTTGGTAAATGATTGATGTGGTAGATTAATTGGAGCTGTGGATGGAACCATTTACCTTCGTCTCCAACAATACTTGGCAACTCCTTCCATTGGTAAAGTTGGCTTCCATACCCCCGAGTCTGGACTAGCTTAGTGAATTTTTCTGTCCAATAGAAATCTTTGTGATTCATTATCAGCATCTCTTTTACTGTTGCATTCACTTCATTTTTTTTTTAAAGAGAGAGTGAGAGAGGAAGGAGAGAGAGAGAGAGAGAGAGAGAGAGAGAGAGAGAGAGAGAGAGAGAGAGAATTTTTAATATTTATTTTTTAGTTCTCGGCGGACACAACATCTTTGTTTGTATGTGTTGCTGAGGATCGAACCCGGGCCGCACGCATGCCAGACGAGCGCGCTACCGCTTGAGCCACATCCCCAGCCCCATTCACTTCATTTTTATATGACAAATATAGTCTCAGTTTTGTCCTTTCTGTTTTAAAGACTTATTCATACATGGCCTATGTGTTCTTTTTGTATGTGTTTTAAGTAATCATCATTACAACTATAGCTTTCAAAAAGAGATTTAATGCTCTGTTTAAGATGAAAATTGTTGCTTCATAAAGGGAAGCAATGATAAAAGTGGGGTATTTCCTTTTTAGTTCTCCATCTTTTAGTTGATTGTATCATATTTTTTAGTTTTCACCTTTGTGCTTCCGAATAAGCCTTGCTTCTTTTAGTTGTTTATTCATTTTTAAATAAAACAGATTCATCCTTGGCTATTAAATTTTAAAAATGAGCATATTTACATTGCCTCTCACCATATCTCACTTTTGTCTTTTCCAACTTTTTATAACATTTGTTTTGTGTTTCATAACCAACCCTTGGTTATTGCTTGTTGTTCTGTAATGAACTTTTGCAAACTCTGGTTTTAATCATACTTTAAGTGGATTCAGTTCTCCTCACCTTACATCTTAGAATTATTTCCATTCATCTCTCTGTAGGCTGCAGTTCATTGTCCCCAAAAGCATTATTTTCACACATTATTTTCCTTTCTCAAGCAGAACTATGGAAAGCACATCCTTTAAGCTCTGGACTCTTCAAAACCATTTAGTATAATCTTAGGTGTTAACAACCCTCTCCTTGGGCACTTTTAGGCATTGTTGTGCAGTCTTCCAGATTGGAATTTTATTTTGAAGTCTGAGACCAGTTCAGTATTCCTTTTTTTTTTTTAAAAAATAATTTTTTAGTTATAGATAGACACAATACCTTAATTTTATTTGTTTATTTTGTATGTGGTGCTGGGGATCAAACCCAGTGCCTCATGCATGCTAGGCAAGTGCTCTACTACTGAGCCACAACCCCAGCCCAAGTTTGTTTATTTATTTATTTATTAATAAAAATCACTCTATCTTTTTGTTATCTGACAATACAAGTGGTTTTTCCTGCCTCCTCACCTTAAGGTTTACTGCTAAACTGTCCCTGTGTTTTCTGTCACCAATCTATTTTCTGCTGGGTCAGCGTGTCACTGCAATATATAGTTCATTTTTCTTACATATGGGTATAATTTGTTCCTGGAATGTGTCATCAAGTACCTCTTGAGTCATTTCAGTTTTCTTCTCTGGGGATTTTCTATTTGCACAGTGGATTTTCCTCTTCCATCCATTATATTATTATCATTTTCTCCAGATTTTTTATCCATTCCATAATAGGTTTGTTCACTTATTGCATATTGAGTGCCCACCATATGGTCTGTGCTCTGCAGGTGAAGTGTGCACAGGTCAGTGTTGACCTCATGCTCTGGCAGAGTTGGGGATGAAGTATTGTCACCAGCCATAGCTGGAACCAGAACCTGATTGGGCTCTACCTGCCTTCGTGGAACCTCTGGATTGCAGCTTGACCCTCAGCAACCTCCCATGCCATCTCACCTCCAGTGCTGTCTTTTAATTTGACTTTGCTCCCTTTTCTAATCTTACCTTCCTTTTGATTGATCTTGTTATAAAGAAACTCAGGTCTGCTGGGCTGAGACCCTCAGGAGGGGACTGCTGTAAGCAAGGAGAACTTTGTCCTACTCCTAAAGCAAGTACTGGCTAGCTCACTAAATCCCAAGGAACTTGTAGATCTTCTAGGTTGGCCTGCCTAACTCACTTGAATAGAAAAATAGTCAAGAATTCAAGAGAGACTTTCCGACCTAAAGCAAATACTGTTTATTTTTTAAAAATACTAAAAATGTCTATACATATTTATTCACGACTTAACAAATATTTTACTGAGTGCCTACTATGAAGCAGGCACTTTCCTAGCCACTGGGAATACAAAAATTGGCAAAACATTAAAAATTCCTGTGTTCTTTGAGCTTGCATTTCAATGCCAGGATCTTAGAAATTAATTAAATAAGCAAAATTGATCATGTGTCTAGTGAGATGAATAATATGGGAAAGGGGATGGGAGTGCTGGGCAGAGTCAGTAATATGAAGCAGGTTGGTTATAAAAAGCTTTACTGAGAAGGTGACGTTTGACTGAGAGCTGAGGAGATGAGGGAATGACTCATGGGAATATCTGTGGAAACAGGAATGAGTCACAGAGGCATCTGAGAGATGACTATTTCCAGGAAAAGGGAACCCCAGTGTCAAGCTCCTGAGAAAGATAAACAGGGCTTTAGATAAAGAAGGGTGTGAGTCAGTTAGCTGGAGCCTGAAATGATGGATGGAAGAGTAGAAGAAGGCTAGGGGGCTGGTTTAAGGATTAACCACGCAGGGCCTATCCCAGAGGCAGGTGGAAGCTTCTACTCTGCATGAGATTGGAAACCACTGAAAGGTTTCCAACAGAGAAGTGTCAGGACCTGACTTGGGTTTTAAAAACTGGTGCATACTTGTGTAGACATGCTATCTAGCACATTTAAGCAATAAATACATTATTTAAAAAATTCCAAGTTACATTTTTTGAAATCAAATTTTTTTTACATTAATTACAGTAACACTATTTAAATTAAAACTTTTAAATACAGAGGTAGAATTGTACAAATTCAGATTATGGGCAGTTCCAATGACAAATGTACAGAATTTTTAACAACAACAAAAATCGGGAATCTTCATATTGATTTCAAAAATGTATGAAACAAATGGTGATATTTTAACCCTGACTGGACACGTGATATTAAAGGGTTAATAGTTTTTTAGTGTAATAATTCTTTAAAAGTTCTATCATCTAAGGATAAATATTGAAATATTTATAGATTAAGAGATAAAATATCTGATTTGCTTCAAAATAATCCAGTTGGTGGAATTGGAAGACTGAGGGAGGAGAAAGATGAAATAAAGGAGGTCAAGTGTTAATTGTTCAAGCTGGTGACAAGGACATGGGGGTTCACTTTGCTATTATCTCCTCTCTTTGAAGGTTTATATAATATAAATTAAAGCTAGAATAAATTGGATCATTTTATAAAATGAAAAGCAATCTACTTCAAGAGAAATAAACATTGAGATCTTGTTATCTTTGATAGCAAGTCTTCCGATGTCTGTCTTTAAATAGTTCAGAGTGCTGTAGTGGAAAAAAATATTTGACCATGAGACCAGAATCAGGCACGTTAGGCTTCTCTTTGCTGCTGACCGACTTTGTAGCCCTGAGCTACTGACATAAGGACTGTGGAGTTCCATTTTGGCCTTTTAAAAACAAAGCAGTCAGACCAGATGGTCACTAAGATTTCTTCCAAACCTAAGACAATCTGTGTGAGGGTTGATCTGCATTAATTTTGATTTTAGTGACTGCCCTAAAGCAAACATATGCTACTAAAGGGTAAAAAAAGAAGAAGGAAAAAAAAAGAAAAAGAAAAAGTACAAGCCAGGTTCTTGAGTGATCCAATAAGCTGTCTTCTTGAGAATTAGATGATTTTATCGTTTCAGTTCCAGATTCCTCTTGTAATAAACTAAATGATAAAACAGAATGATTCTCTTCAGCAGGGGTCTACAAACTCAAAAAGGGTCAGATAGAAAACTATTTTAGGCCTTGCTGGCCTTAGGATCCCTATTTCATCTTCTTATTGCAGTTGTCCTTATGAAACAGCGGCCACATGGAACATATAAATATATGGGGGTAGATGTCTCAACAAAATCCTTACATACAAAACAGGCAGCAGGCAGCATTTGACCCGCTGACCAGAGTTTACTAAACCTGGCCCTTTAACATAATGAGGTATTAATATAAGAATCTTAATATTAGGCAGATAATAATATAGGATGCTAAGCCTTATTACACTGCTTCACATTTTCTTAATTTGCATATTCCTATGGCATAATGGTCACAGTGACTAATAATGAGATCTAACACCGTCCATCACTATAGGCTACATCCCGTCTCCGGATGCATGTTCATTGCATCCTTCCACAGTTTGTCTCTGGATTATCTCAGTAGGCCTCAGGCATTTGTCCTGCTGCAGTTCATTCTCTTCACAGCACCCAGATGTCCTCTCAAAATAGGAAATCGGATCGTGTCAATGTTCTGCTTCAAATCCCATGGCTTCTGAGGACCCTCGCTGTGGCCCTCCATTCTCTGATGCCACCCCTGCTCACCCTCCCTCTGGTTTTCAACACTCTGAGCATTCTTCCCGCGTCTTGAACACACCAAGCTCATTCCTGTCTCAGAGCGTCTGCCTTTTCCACAACCTCTGTCCAGAATGCCCATTTCACAGAGCATCATGTGGCTGCTGCTTTATTCTTTTCCTGTTTGAAGTCTCAGTTCAAATATCCCTCCTCAAATGGAGCTCCTCTGACCATGCACTTCCCCTTACCATTTCCCAATCTGTTACCCTATATATTTGTTTCTAAAACTTACCACCATTCAGAATGATGTTATTTACTTATTTATTTGCATGGGTTTTTTTTTTTTTCTGCACATAAACGCACACAATTATATTGTGAGTTCTTTAAAAGTCAAGATTTTATCTTAGTTACACCTCTATGCCTATATCTAGAACAGTGTTTGGTGCATAGACAATAAATATCTGTTGAATAAGTGAATAAATGATTCCTCTGTTTCATATGTCCAAAAGCCAGTCATTCAGGAAACCAGACTGGCAGAAACTCTGTCATCATCAGTAGGTGGTTTCTCGGGTTGTCCTGAGGCATCTGGAGCCTAAACTAACTTGAAGGTTCAAAGAGCACTTAAGATTTTATAACAAAAGGAAAGAAAAAGAAAAGAAAATCTGGTAGGATATTTGGGAGACCAGACTTGGAGTTGGCTCTATGTCATCTTACCTCATATTTCATTGGCTAGAAGTCAGTCACATGGCTACGTAGATGCTAGGAATGCTGAGAAGTGTAGTTTATGTCTGGACCAAGCTTTCTGAGTGACAGCTGCTCTACTGAAGTGGAACCCAGGCTGTTTGTTGGAGAGCCAGCCATCTCTCCAGCACACCCATTCATCTCCATATTCACCTGTCACCTTAAATGTGTTGAGCCCTAGATCTAATGCCACAGAAGGAGTACATCCACACAAGTCACCTTCCAGCAACTACTGCAATTCAAGCTTAATAAATAAAATTGAAAATAACTGCTATATCTTTATCCTCACTACTAATTTGGACATTTTTACCTTTTATCTACCTGAACCCAAGAGCTTTCTAAGCCATATAAATCATGCCTTGCCTGACTTTGTATAAAATCTCCTCAAAGCTTTGTCCCAGATCTACAGTTTTTCTCCTCCATGTATCATTTTCCTCTGACAAGTTAAGACATCATCCATGGGATTCTCTAGGTTCCTTCTTCGTCCCATGTCCCTGATGTGCTCTTCTAAAACTCCCTCAAAAATCGAACCTGGCAAAGTCATAGCTGTACTTTAAAATATTCACAAAACACCAATTTTCTCCTAAAATATTCACATAATAACTATAATATATGTATATAAGTTACCCAAATGTTGAAAAAGTGTCTATCTCTGATAGGAAAATGTATCATTTTTATATTACTTTTTAATTTGTATTTTATAATCCTCTTACATATATTTCACAAGCAAAAGTCAAATGTGAGTCCATTGACTTCCAAGCAACTTTAAACCCCTGGTATTGCTTTGTCCATTTCTCCTTATCCAGTTCCAAAATACTCATCTGAGGTTCTCCTGCTTTTGCTCTATTTTAAAAGGAACTTTGCTTGTTGAAAGAGAGGAATGGAGCTTCTGAAATTCTGCATATTACATCTTTTCCTTTAATCATGTAACACGCTTCCTGGTAAAGGACTTTACTGTAAAGTAATATAGGTTTTTATAGCTACAAAATCCAACATAGAATGGGACCTTGAACAAGAGTTTAGCTTGTCTCATTATATCACTAATAGGATTTTATGTATAGAGGAACAATCCAGGAATCTCACAGTCCGAGCTTCAACTTTGTTTCCATAATTTTCTCAAAACTGCTAACAAGAAGCAAAACTGAGAAAAAAAAATAGTTCTTTTCCCTTTCCCTTCCATTAAGGGAGCATGCCAATAGCCAAATATCAGGTGACAGAAATAAAAAGGAAGAACATCAATCATATAAAAAGGGGACCATTGTCCTCTGAATGACAAAGAATTTATACTGTATAGCTCTAGATGTCACACAGGTCTTCAGACTGAACAACTAATTATTGAATCACTAGAAAGTATTTCCCTGTGTCTCTTCCCAGGCCTCCTAAGCAGTAGGCAAATTTTTTGTTTTGGAAGTAGGGTACCAGGAATTGAACTCAGGGGCATTCAACCACTGAGCCATATCCCCAGCCCTATTTTGTATTTTATTTAGAGACAGGGTCTCACTGAGTTGCTTAGACTTTGCTTTTGTTGAGGCTGGCTTTGAACTTGAGATCCTCCCATCTCAGCCTCCTGAGCCCCTGGGATTACATGTGTGCATCACTGTGCCTGGCAAGTCTCCAAATTTTAAAAGTCTTATTTCTTCTTCCAAAACAGCAGGTACTAGCCTTTGTTATCCTACCTAAATTGGAAAATCCAAACGCATAAACAAACTTGAAAGTGAAATGTCATTCTGATGGTTCCACAGATGACCCCATATTGACTTTCACCCCTACTGAGCAGTCCAAACCTCTGTAGCAGAGACTCATTCTACACTCTGATACCACAGAGGCCCCTCCTCCACCTCAAACATAGCTCTCAAAACCAAGTCCAAGTCATTCCAGAAGTTTAATACACAACACACACTGAACTGACTTGGTGTGTCATGGCTGACATCATTTCTGGGTACAGGAGACTAGCTCTGGGAGCACTGTCAGAATCCCACTCATCAAAATGGAGTCATGGCGGTGTCTGATTAAAACTCTTAAATTCATAGTTTAACCTTTTCAAGATCAGAAATCTTTTGAGACTCTCATGAAAGTTGTGGATCCTGTCCCCCTAAGAAACGTGCAATAAAATATAAAACATACATACCCACCCATCCACCTCCTCCCCCCAGATGGTGACATACAATTTCAGGGTGTTCATGAACCTTCCTGAGGCACATAAGCCCCCAAGTTAGAACTTTGAACCCAGTTTTAGAAAGAAATTGCAGAGGTTCTGTGTTTAGGATTGGGGTCTCTGATAAACTTCCTGAATGTGGCATGCTTGGTAGCCAGGAAGTTTCTATGCAAAGATGCAGAATGATTGGCTGCTGGGAAATGTCTGTGTAAATATACAGGATGTCTGGCTGCTGTAGCAATGTCCTTCACAAGGAAGCTCTGTGTTGGAGTCTTATCAGCCTCGACCTTCATCTTAGGCTCACAGCTCCTGGGAATACAGGAACTCTCTTGTTAGAAAACCAAAATGTTTCACTGAACCTAAATCTGTCCAGTAACAGTAACTTTATACTGTGATAGTAGAAGCAAATACAACTCCATTTTGTTTTGTGACTTCATCCTGTAAAACAACCATGCCAAGTAGAAGAGTCATGACTGGGGCAAGATGTTCTTTTCCTTTTGCTGTAGAAACCTTTAAGAACAAGGAACTACCTAATGGGGCATTGTTTCTGTAACTAGGATAACGGGGCTCTGTTTCTGTAACTGGGGTGACTGGGCTAACTGTGATGGGTTAGGCTTCCCACCACTTGACTGCACTCTCCTGCTTCTGTAACCTGGCTTGCTTGCATTGGCTGGACCCCTGAACATCCCTTTTGCGGTTTTCGGCCTTATAAGGAGAGCCCTTGCAATTGTTTGGGGCTGATCAGGGGAACAGCTTTAAGTTCTGGTCAGCTGCCACCGGTGTGCTTCAATAAAGGCTTGATTCAATTATACTTGAGTGGTCTGGAAGTCAGTTCATGAAACCCCAGGATAAAGCTTTTACTATAGCAATACAATGGACTTTCTTGAGAGCTACACAAAAGCTCCTAACATTACATATTGCAACTTAGTATGTAACTGAGGAATAAGCTGCATAATGTTGCTAAGTCTGTATCCTGCCTAGTAAGACAATGAACAATATGTACTAATGATGCCGATGACCTAAAGTAACCTATAGATATCATTAAAGCAGGTGGCTTGGCCATTCCACCATTCTGCCACTTCTTTCCCTGCCTCTGAATTTTGTCTCTGTGGCTCCCTTTTTAATTTTCCTTACAAGAAATGGCTCCAGGGTTGTGACAAAATCATGATCAGGACCAGTGGTAGGAATAAATTGGTTTTCAGGCTGAGTTCTGGTTTGGACCTGGAATGTCTTCCAAAGGTTTCTGTATTAAAGGCTGGTACCCCATAAAATAATATGCAGAAGTAGAGCTTTGGGGAAATGATTGGATCATGAGGGTTCTGACCTCATCAGTAGATTAATCCATACATGGATTCATAATTTAATGGAATTATCAGTAGGTAATAGAAGGAGGAGGCTCCTAATTGAAGGAAGTGGGTCACTGGGGATGTTCCAGGCCCCTTCCCAGCTCTGTCTTTATTATTTTCAGTCACCATAAAGTGAGCTCTGCTCTCACATGCTTCCTGCCTTGACATTCTGCTACACCAATGGCACAAAGCAGTGGGACCAAGTGGCCACGGATTGAAACCTCTGAGACCATGTTCCAGAATTAATCCTTCATCCTCTAAGTTGATTTTCTTGGGCAATTTAACACAGTGACAAAAAAGTTAACCAACACAGACTGTACTCTGGTTTCTTCCTCAAGGAAATAAATCCACCATTTTTTCCTTTAAGTTCTATTTTAAAGATTCCATCATTCTCTTTATCTCATCCTTTCTCTTTCCCTTGCATCTTGATATTCCATGTCCTCTTCTTCCCTCTTCTCCCTGTCTCTCTTTTTTCTTCTCTGCTCTCAGCATCTTAATAATCTCTTTGTCAATATCTAGTTCTCATACCTGTATCTCTGCTTGTGTCCACGGTCTCCATGCCCCCCCCCAAGGTGTATGTCATTTGCTGTTGTAACTATTATAAGTTTGATTTAAGAATTTGATATATGTTATAATACCTCAGCCTGATCTCTAGACTCCCTCTACTCTGTACTCATTCAATCAATTCCAATTTTTCCAGATCATTTAATTTTTTTCTATTATCTTACTCTTGCTGAATAGCAATCACTCCATCTGTACTGTCATAGTTCTGTGCCTTAGTATAAAAGTTCTTTACTAATAAAAATTATTTATCTTTTCAGTTTTCACATTGTGGCATGCTGTGAAAGGAGCCAGTGCGTTGACTGCTGTTTGAATTCCCAAGCATATTTAAACATGTCAATCCCAAATTGACATATGCAATAATATTTTCCTCACTGAACCAGATTTCCCACACTGATTTATACATTTTCTCTGCCCAACAATGAAACATCACTGTGTGGTTATGCAAGTGGAATAATACCTTGTACATTTCTATGTAAATTATGAGACGAACTTGCTCATGTGCACACATGCACAGAAACACACACAGGCACAGGTTTGTAATGAGACACATTTGTGATAAGGGAGGATTAAGCAGTAAAGAAATTTGACTGATAACAAAGAGACAATATTGCTTCCAGTTGAGTAATTCAACATAAAGCTCGGGAACTTACCCCAGAACCAAGACAAATGCCATTGTTTTAAGGAACAGTACTGTACTCTAGTATCTTTGCCAACTCTCCTCTCTCCCTCCTCACTGTGTGCGGCTTGCTGTACACACTTCCCTCAGCTATATTCTGCATGTCTAATCACCTAGTGACAGTTGTCATTTATGGTTACTAAGCTAGGGTATTTATGTATCTCATTTTCATTTATTAACTACTATCTTGGTAATGAAAAAGACAAAGGATGGTGAACTTGCCAATGGTCAGAAATCAGGGTTGAAATCAGAGTAAGAGTGACAATCTCTCAATGCAGTCTCCACAGCCTGCTGAGCTGTCTCCTTTTGTGTTTATGTTGCTTGTGGACATATGTGTACAAATCTGCCACCTGTTTTCACTGTTTTAAACATGTATCTATATTTGTTGATTATTTTGTTCGCCCTTACCAGAACATTCTCCACCTGTTTCTACACCCAGAGGACTCTCTTATTATCTCTGTTTGGAAAGCGAGAGAGAGAGAGAGAGAGAGAGAGAGAGAGAGAGAGAGAGAGAGAGAGAGAGGCGCACATCTTTTCCCTTTCTGCTCTGACTTGGCTCTGGGTATATTCCTCTACGGATGACCATGGCTCTTGTCAAGAAGCCCCTCCTGTTCACTGTTCTCTGGCATCCATTTCTTCCAGTTGCCCTTCTGGCCTAAAAGAAGTAAGGGAACTATTAACATTTGCTAGTCCTGAGTTGCTTCTTCATTCCTTTGGATTCTCTTAGCCCCACCTGTACCTCTTAAATAGCCCCCTCATTAACTCTCTTCCATTAATTTTCATAATCCATTGCTTTTTTGGACCCCACTTCTTGTGCCTGGGTATGGAAATGTACAGGGGAATGTGTGTATGTGTGTGCGTGTGTGTGTGTGTGTGTGTGTGTGTGTGTGCGTATGCATGCGCGCATATGTGTGTATGATAGTTGACTTGATAAAGAGTATGCAAATGTAAAGGAAAATATTACCTGCATACAGTGCATGCACACGTATGTGAGAACCTTGGGAGGAAGCTAGGAGGCAAACTAGAAATGTTAACACTGGAAGGATAAAAAAGAAAATTGGTTAGAAAACACTTCACTGAGTACAGTTCAGGGATTAGGGAGGAAGCATATTGTTTCCCATGTGAACTGAGGCAAAGGTAACTGGACCCCATTGGGCCCTAAGGGCTTAGTGAGCTTTGGCATGCTCTGAAAAAGAGAACCAGGGCGCGAACGTCAGAGAGAAGCAGGCTCCAGAGCTCCTCTCCTGTGCACCTTCACGTGGTCACTTCACTTTACAGTGGCAGAGAAGGATGAGACTAGCCATTCAAGATCTGCCTTGCTTTGCTCTTTTTCCTGTGTGTTTACCCTTGGTTTGTATTCTAGCTTCCGTGAAGTGCCTGTTCCTCCTCAGTGCCCTCTCCTATGGCATCTCCAGGAGACTCACTTCTCAGGCTATCAGGTTTCCACAGGGAGGTGGGAGGGTGAGAGGTCAAGAGCAGGCTATGTAGTTATCTTTTCATTTTCTAGATGAGAAAATTGGAGGTTCAGAGGACGTGAATTCAGGCTTTTGGATACTTTATGCCAGTACCTCAACTTTCTTGTTCACTGGGGATCTTTGTAATGGCATTTATTGAAGTTAGAATGACCTCTATAGATGTTTCACTTACCTGTGAAATCTCTGATCCTTTAATATGAATAAATTGTTTGAAACTTGAGAATGGGTCTGATAATCACAGAGGAAATCAACCTGATTAGTAAGAACATCTTTCATTGACTGATGCTTCATAGTATGCAAACCCTGAAGACCCTAGTACATGTACCACTATTCAGTGGCATTGATTAGACTGATGAAAAGAAATATTTTATAAACATGAAATATTAAAAAAGAATCAAATTAGTATCTTCATTTCAGACAGAGAACAGGGTATTCAACTTATGATTAAATTTTAAAAGAACCTTTAGGCAGAAAAAAAAAGAGGGAAAAAATTCCCAAACTTATTCTATTAAAGTATTTTAAGCATCCATCTGTCTACTCATTTATCAGAGAAGCACTGGTTGAGATTCTACTATGTCCCAAGCATTATTTCTGGTGCTTTGTGTACAAGATGGGTAAAGTATAGTCCCTGCTCCCAAGAAATACTGCCCCTCCAGGGAAACGGACAACTAAACCAGCAGTTACCACGTAGGATGTTGGCTACTATCATAGAGCCATAGGCGAGACAGGGTGTTATTGCAGCTGGACAAGAAATGCCAACCTGGCTTAAAACCAGGTAGTCAAGGGGGTGACTCTTCAGTTCACCTGAGGAAGGAAGTGGGACTGTGGGTTGAGGAACAGAAGAAAATGTAAAATGGTTCTTCAGGCAAAAGGCACAGTTGGCACTTACATAGGTGAGCCTTCTGGGAATAGGAGGCATTTTGGCTAGAGTGTAGATTCGTTGTTGAGCCATGTTTTGAAATGAGATTGGAAAGTGAGAACGTAGGGCAGTAACTAAAATAACCCATATCAAGTAAAGTAAGAATGACCTAAGGATTTACTTTTTTTTTCTTTTTTTATTGGTTGTTCACAACATTACAAAGCTCTTGACATATCATATTTCATACATTAGATTCAAGTGTGTTATGAACTCCCATTTTTACCTCAAATACAGATTGCAGAATCACATCGGTTACACATCCACATTTTTACATAATGCCCTATTAGTAACTGTTGTATTCTGCTACCTTTCCTATCCCCTACTATCCCCCCTCCCCTCCCCTCCCATCTTCTCTCTCTACCCCATCTACTGTAATTCATTTCTCTCCTTGTTTATTTTCCCATTCCCCTCACAACCTCTTATATGTAATTTTGTATAACAATGAGGGTCTCCCTCCATTTCCATGCAATTTCCCTTTTCTCTCCCTTTCCCTCCCACCTCATGTCTCTGTTTAATGTTAATCATTTCTTCATGCTCTTCCTCCCTGCTCTATTCTTAGTTGCTCTCATTATATCAAAGAAGACATTTGGTATTTGTTTTTTAGGGATTGGCTAGCTTCACTAAGCATAATCTGCTCTAGTGCCATCCATTTCCCTGCAAATTCCATGATTTTGTCATTTTTTAGTGCTGCGTAATACTCCATGGTGTATAAATGCCACATTTTTTAATCCATTCATCTATTGAAGGGCATCTGGATTGGTTCCACAGTCTAGCTATTGTGAATTGTGCTGCTATGAACATCGATGTGGCAGTATTCCTGTAGTACGCTCTTTTAAGGTCTTCAGGGAATAGTCCGAGAAGGACAATAGCTGGGTCAAATGGCGGTTCCATTCCCAGCTTTCCCAGGAATCTCCATACTGCTTTCCAAATTGGCTGCACCAGTTTGCAGTCGCACCAGCAATGTACAAGAGTATCCTTTTCCCCACATCCTCTCCAGCACTTGTTGTTGTTTGACTTCATAATTGCTGCCAATCTTACTGGAGTGAGATGGTATCTTAGGGTGGTTTTGATTTGCATTTCTCTGACTGCTAGAGATGGTGAGCATTTTTTCATGTACTTGTTGATTGATTGTATATCCTCCTCTGAGAAGTGTCTGTTCAGGTCCTTGGCCCATTTGTTGATTGGGTTATTTATTATCTTATTGTCTAATTTTTTGAGTTCTTTGTATACTCTGGATATTAGGGCTCTACCTGAAGTGTGAGGAGTAAAAATTTGTTCCCAGGATGTAGGCTCCCTATTTACGTCTCTTATTGTTTCTCTTGCTGAGAAAAAACTTTTCAGTATAAGTAAGTCCCATTTGTTGATTCTTGTTATTAACTCTTGTGCTATGGGTGTCCTATTAAGGAATTTGGAGCCTGACCCCACAATATGTAGATTGGAGCCAGCTTTTTCTTCTATCAGACGCAGAGTCTCTGATTTGATATCTAGCTCCTTGATCCACTTTGAGTTAACTTTTGTGCATGGCGAGAGGAGGGGATTCAGTTTCATTTTGTTGCATATGGATTTCCAGTTTTCCCAACACCATTTGTTGAAGAGGCTATCCTTCCTCCATTGCATGCTTTTAGCTCCTTTATCAAATATAAGATAGTTGTAGCTTTGGGGATTAGTCTCTGTTTCCTCTATTCTGTACCATTGGTCCACCCGCCTGTTTTGGTACCAGTACCATGCTGTTTTTGTTACTATTGCTCTGTAATATAGTTTGAAATCTGGTATCGCTATACCGCCTGATTCACACTTCCTGCTTAGAATTGCTTTTGCTATTCTGGGTCTTTATTTTTCCATATGAATTTCATGATTGCTTTATCTATTTCTACAAGAAATGCCATTGGGATTTTGATTGGCATTGCATTAAACCTATAGAGAGCTTTTGGTAATATCGCCATTTTGATGATGTTAGTTCTGCCTATCCATGAACAGGGTATATTTTTCCATCTTCTAAGATCTTCTTCTACTACTCTTTTTAGGGTTCTGTAGTTTTCATTGTATAAATCTTTCACCTCTTTTGTTAGATTGATTCCCAAGTATTTTTTTTTTTTTTTTGAGGATATTGTGAATGGAGTGTTTTTCCTCATTTCTGTTTCAGAAGTTTTGTCGCAGATATACAGAAATGCCTTTGATTTATGCGTGTTGATTTTATATCCTGCCACTTTGCTGAATTCATTTATTAGTTCTAGTAGTTTTTTTGTAGACCATTTTGGGTCTTCTAGGTATAGAATCATGTCTTCCACAAATAGTGATAATTTAAGTTCTTCTTTTCCTATTTTTATGCCTTTAATTTCTTTCGTCTGTCTAATTGCTCTGGCCAGTGTTTCGAGAACTATATTGAACAGAAGTGGTGTTAGAGGGCATCCCTGTCTTGTTCCAGATTTTAGAGGGAATGCCTTCAATTTTTCTCCATTCAGAATGATGCTAGCCTGAGGCTTAGCATAGATAGCTTTTACAATGTCGAGGAAAGTTCCTATTATTCCTAGTTTTTCTAGAGTTTTGAACATAAAGGGATGGTGTACTTTGTCGAATGCTTTTTCTGCGTCTATCGAGATGATCATATGGTTCTTATCTTTAAGTCTATTGATGTGGTGAATAATATTTATTGATTTCCGTATATTGAAGCGTCCTTGCATCCCAGGGATGAATCCTACTTGATCATGGTGCAAAATTTTTTTGATGTGCCTTTGTATCGGATTCGCCAGAATTTTATTGAGAGTTTTTGCATCTAGGTTCATCAGAGATATTGGTCTGTAGTTTTCTTTCTTTGAGGTGTCTTTGTCTGGTTTCGGAATCAGGGTGATGTTGGCCTCATAGAATGAATTTGGTAGAGCTCCCTCTTTTTCTATTTCCTGAAATAACTTGAAAAGTATTGGTATTAATTCTTCTTTAAAGGTTTTGTAAAACTCCGCTGTATACGCATCCGGTCCTGGGCTTTTCTTGGTTGGTAGTCTTTTGATTGCTTCTTCTATTTCATCCATCGATATTGGTCTGTTTAAATTGTGTGTATCCTCCTGACTCAGTCTGGGCAAATCATATGACTTAAGGAATTTATCGATGTCTTCACTATCTTCTATTTTATTGGAATATAGGTTTTCAAAATAATTTCTAATTGTCTTCTGTATTTCTGTAGCATCTGTTGTGATATTGCCTTTTTCATCCCGTATGTTAGTAATTTGAGTTCTCTCTCTTCTTCTCTTCGTTAGCATGGCTAAGGGTCTGTCGATCTTATTTATTTTTTTGAAGAACCAACTTTTAGTTTTGTTAATTTTTTCAATAGTTTCTTTTGTTTCAATTTTGTTGATTTCCACTCTGATTTTAATTATTTCTTGCCTTCTGCTACATTTGCTGTTGTTTTGCTCTTCCTTTTCTAGGGCTTTAAGATGAAGTGTGAGCTCATTTATTTGTTGGTTTTTCCTTTTTTTGAGGAATGACCTCCAGGCAATGAATTTCCCTCTTAAAACTGCTTTCATTGTGTCCCATATATTCCTATATGTTGTGTCTGTATTTTCATTTATCTCTAAGAATTTTTTGATTTCCTCCTTTATGTCTTCTGTAACCCATTGATCATTCAGTAACATATTGTTCATTTTCCATGTGATGTAGGATTTTTCCTTCCTTTTTTTATCATTGATTTCCAGTTTCATTTCATTATGATCAGATAAAATGCATGGTATTATCTCCACCCCTTTATATTTACTAAGGATTGCCCTATGGCATAATATATGGTCTATTTTTGAGAAGGATCCATGTGCTGCTGAGAAAAAAGTATATCCACTTGATGATGGTTGATATATTCTATATATGTCAGTTAAGTCTAGGTTATTGATTGTGATATTGAGTTCTATAGTTTCTTTATTCAACTTTTGTTTGGAGGATCTGTCCAATAGTGAGAGAGATGTGTTGAAGTCACCCATAGTTATTGGGTTGTGGTCTATTTGATTCTTGAACTTGAGGATAATTTGTTTTATGAACGTCACAGCACCATTATTTGGTGCATAAATATTGATAATTGTTATGTCTTGTTGGTGAATGGTTCCTTTTAACAGTATATAATGTCCTTCCTTATCCCTTTTTATTAACTTACTCTTGAAGTTGATTTTATTCGATATGAGGATGGCCACCCCTACTTGCTTACGAGGACCGTGTGTGTGGTATATTTTTTCCCAACCTTTCACCTTCAGCCTGTGTATGTCTTTTCCAATCAGATGTGTCTCCTGGAGGCAACATATTGTTGGATTTGTTTTTTTAATCCATGTTACCAGCCTATGTTGCTTTATTAGAGAGTAATCCATTAATGTTTAGAGTTACTATTGATACATGGTTTGTACTGCCAGCCATGTTTGATTATTTATCTTTTTTTTAAAATTTAGTTTGTTTCTCCATGATTAGCTTTCCCCCCCACCCTCTGTCATTACGGAGGCACTTCCCACTGATGGTTTTGGTTGTTGTTTTTCATTTCTTCCTCATGTAGTGTTTTCTTCAAGACACTTTGCAATGCTGGTTTTCTGGCTGCAAATTCTTTTAGCTTTTGTTTATCATAAAACATTTTTATTTTGTTGTCGTACCTGAAGCTTAATTTTGCTGGATACAGAATTCTTGGTTGGCATCCATTGTCTTTCAGTGTTTGAAATACGTTATTCCAGGATCTTCTCGCTTTCAGCGTCTGTGATTAAAAATCCGTAGTTAACCTTATTGGTTTACCCCTGAATGTAATCTGCCTCCTTTCTCTTGTAGCTTTTTATATTTTCTCTTTGTTCTGTATATTGGATATCTTCATAACAATGTGTCTTGGCGTTGGTCTACTGTGATTTTGTGTGCTCAGTGTCCTGTATGCATCTACAATTTGTATATCCGTTTCCTTTTTTTTTTTTTAAAGCTCTTTTTTTTTAAGAGAGAGAGAGAGAGAGAGAGAGAGAGAGAGAGAGAAGAGAGAGAATTTTAATATTTATTTTTCAGTTTTTGGCGGACACAACATAATTGTTTGTATGTGGTGCTGAGGATCGAACCCGGGCCGCACGCATGCCAGGCGAGCGCGCTACCGCTTGAGCCACATCCCCAGCCCCCGTTTCCTTTTTTATTTCTGGAAAGTTTTCTGTAATTATTTCATTCAGCAGGTTACTCATTCCCTTGGTTTGAATCTCTGTACCTTCCTCTATCCCAATGTCTTATAAGTTTTTTTTTTATGTTATCCCATATCTCTTGGTTTTTCTCGTGATTTTTTTACCAGCCTTTTTGAGTTGGCTAGACTCTTTTCAAGATGATATATTTTGTCTTCATTATCTGACGTTCTGGCTTCTACTTGCTCCACTCTGTTAGTGATACTCTCAATTGAGTTTTTAATTTGGTTTATCGTTTCCTTCATTTCTAGAATTATTGTTTGATTTTTTTATAATCTCTATCTCCTAATAAAGATGCTTAACTTCTTCTTTTATCTGTTTATGTAATTATTTTCAATGTGTTGTTTCACTGTTTGGATTTGCTGTTTCGTATCCTCTTTAAGGTTCCATTCCATCTGTCTAAGGTATTCCTTGAGTTCTTTATATGACCATTTTTCTGATGACTCTAGGTCCTCCTGAATATTGAGGCTGTCCTTCATTGTTTGTACTGTTTTTGTTCCTTGCTTTTTTATGCTTCTCATGTTACTTCTTGTTCTGTTTGACTGCTGAGTTACTGTTTACTCTTATAAATTTATTTGATGCTTGGGAGGAAAGATATTAGAAGGGAAGGGAAGAAGTCACTAAAGAGAATGAGAGTAGGCAGGTAGAATTCAAGGAAGGGGGAATAAGAAAATTGAAAAGAAATGAAAAGACAAAAGAGAAAAAAATAGAAAATAAATAAAGAAAAAAAATTTAAAAAAATAATAATGATAATAAAAAAATGAAAATGAAAATTAAAAAAATAATAATAAAATAAAAAAATTTAAAAAAAATTAAAAACATTTAAAAAAAGTTAACAACAACAACAAAAAATGAAAATGAAAGAAAAAACCCCAAATTAAAAAAATAATAATAATAATAATAAATGCAGTCATAAAGTTCGATTAACTTCCCTTCCAGTAGGTGGAGCTGTGCCCACTGGGCCAAGCTTCTCCTCTCAATAGGTGGGAACCAATCACTGTGTAGCAGCTCTTCCTCCCAGACTGGGCGGGTCTCCAACCCTGAGTGTCTAGGGCCTTCTCTTGTGTTTCCTCAAGCCAGGCCCCGCTCACCTGTGACGCTCACCACAATACTGGCTACACGCCAGGTCTGCTGCTCCTGGGAGCCCTGTTTTCATGAACGCCTAGGCACACTCTCCCTGTTTGCCTCCCTCAGACCCTAAGTTTGTAGAGCTTGGGGCTGAGAACCCCCAGCAAATTTGCTTGCCCTCTGGTAGCCACGCCCCCGGTAGCTGGTGCAAGAGACCTCAGTTGTCAGCACTGGTGGGAGCCATAGCTGGGAGTTCCATGCCGCGAGTCTCGCACCACTCCTGATTCCCTCGGTCTGGCTATCGCGCTCACGGGAGAGCTGGGAGGGGCCCTTAAGGTTTCCCCGCTGTGTGGAGAGGGATGGCTAGGGGATTACACACCTGTCGCCGCTGGTTTCAATGAAGTTATCTCCTCCGCCCGTGACGTCAGTTCTCTGCCATGGTGGTATCCCATGGAAATGGTGACCGTCCGTTCCCTTTGCTGGGTGACCAATGCAACGGGTGGGTCCTGACTGTCTCTCCCAAGCCCCGTTTCAATCCTGTGGCCACTGCCTATGAAGGCAGGCGAACTGGAGCTTGAATGCAGCCGATCCAGACTCCGTGTGTGTTCTGAGAGGCCCAAACTGTTGGCCCCAGATCCATGTCAGCTCAGCATTGCCTAGTGATCCTGAGCAAACAGCATTTAGACAGTTTACAACTCCCTATGCCCGCGCAGCTGAAGAGGTCAGAGACTTGATCTCTCCGCGCCTGCCGCCATGTTGGATCTCCGGGAATACTTCTTAACTCATTTTATAAGGCCAGGATTACCCTGAAAACAAAGTCAGCAAGTGCAGGACCGCGTCGCGGCTCCGCCAACGCCCGCGGCGACCGGATGCAGGTCCGGGTCCCAGCGGTCCAGGATTTACTAATTAAGCATTAAACTGTGATCTTTTTCAGAGTAGCTTCAGAGGAATGATTGGAACAGAAGCCAGTTTTCAATAATTTGAGCCACAGTGAACCCAAATTATGGGAGCCTGCCCCTGTTCAATTTGGGGGATTCTTTTTAATACAAATAAAACAAAGTTAAAAATTCAAAACCACATGTAAGGCTTTGGAAGGAGCTCATGCAACGAAGGGCCGTGGCATACAACTTTATTTGCTTTCCAATATGTCCATCTTTGAACTGATGAATAAATAAGTGGTGATGGGATAGCAGGTGTTGGATCCTCTTTCACAAAAGTTGGCTTTAACAGAAGGAAGGAACACTGAAAACTTTCAATGTGTGTATGCTGTTAAGAAGAGAGAGAGAGAGAGAGAGAGAGAGAGAGAGAGAGAGAGAGAGAGAGAGTCAGTCTATGGAGCAACATGAATAGGCTGGGATCATGACTTGAGGTGGTGGAGAAAAACATGGAAGAGAAACACAAGAAAGAGCATCAAAGATAAAGCTCTGGAGGATGTGGGGGAGGATAGACTCCTGAGCAAAGGAGGGAAAAGGGACAAGGAGGACACTTGAGGGTGACAAAAATAAAAGAGTTCATGAGAGGAGACTGAATGTGCAATAGAGATGTAAAGAGGATGCCCAGAGGATGGTGTCATGGAACCTCAAGAAGGAAAGTTATAAAAGTCTGGGGGACACAGCCACCAAAAGTGAGTGCAGAGGAGTGCTGAGTGTCACTAGAAGGACCAGGATGGAGACGCCAGGTAGCCCACACTTGTTGCTAATTAAAAGGCCACAAACACTGGTGTGATGGGGACTGAAACCTGATGACATGGGTGGGAACTTGAAGAGGTGGTGTGAAAATCAGACATGTTTGTGAGGAGAAGGAGGAAGTCGGGCAAAAGCAGGGGGAATATGGTATAAAGCAAGGATTTTGTTCTTTACATTTTTATAGTGTGTGGCAAGAACTTGCTCATGGGGTAAGGGCCTCCAATCAGGGAGTGAGATGGAGGTGAAAAAAGAAATACATCATGAAATTATTGCCCTTCCTCTATTTTCTATATCTAAATTTAAATTTATTTTTTATATTATATTTTATAGAGTCTGCATTAATAATAATGAAAAATGGAAAATAAACAAATGGAATCATAATTTAATGCTGAGATATCATTGTTATTCATATATTGGTGCATTTGATATGAATTTTACAACTAGTCACGTGGCTGGGATGATGTACAGATGGTAAATTTACTACTAAAATTTATTCTTTTAACTTACAACATATTTTGTACATTTTATCATGTAAATATATACATGGTTATATTCTCATTTTTATTTTATTTTATTAAGTTTTAAAATTTTAATTTGTTATATATGACAGCAGAATACATTAAAATTCATAGTACACATATAGAGTACACTTTTTCATATCTCTGGTTATACACAAAGTAGAGTCACACCATTCTGTCTTCATATATGCACTTAGGGTAATGATATTCATCTCATTCTACCATTTTTCCTACCCTCCTATCCCCTCCCTTCTCATCCCATCCCTTTGCCCTATCTAGAGTTCATTTAATCCTCCCATTCCCCCCCACCCCGCAACTCCATTATGAATCAGCACCCTTAAATCAGAGAAAACACTCAGAATTTGGTTTTTTTGGGATTGGCTAACTTCACTTAGCATTATATTCTCCAACTCCATCTGTTTACCTGCAAATGCCATGATTTTATTCTCTTTTAATGCTGAATAATATTCTAGTGTATATATAGCACATTTTCTTTATACATTAATCTATTGAAAGATTTCACAAGATTCTTTCTTGGAATTGTGCTGCTATAAACATTGATGTGGCTGTGTCCCTGTAGTATGCTGTTTTTAAGTCCTTTGGGTATAGACTGAGGAGAGGGATAGCTGGGTCAAATGGTGGTTCCATTCCCAGTTTTCCAAGGAATCTCCATACTGCTTTCCATATTGGCTGCACCAATTTGCAGTCTCACCAGCAAAGTATGAGGGTGCCTTTTTCCCCACATCCTTGCCAACACTTAAGTATACACAGGTAAAGCATTCAAATAATATATAAAGAATACAGTATGTGACAATCTATGTAGAAAGACTAAAATTTGCAAAAATTTCCTATATTTTCTGAAAGTAAATACTGTTAAAAGTTTTGCTTGATATTATACTTCTAAACATTTTTCTATAATAAATAAAATCGATACATAACTCTTCCTTGTTCTTACAAGAATCAAACTTGGTGGCCAGTATACTAACTTAACATTTTCACTTACATTGGTGGATTAATCTTGTTAGTACTAAGAGATCTAACTCATTCTTTCTGGTGCTGCTTTGAAGTTACTGTTGACAAATGATCATTTGTTGAATTAATCCTCTGTTGATGAGTACATATTTTATCACTATCACAAGCAAGGTTACGGTAAATATCTTTACCTAGTTGTATTAGTATTTGTCTATAATTTAATGCTCAATGCAGATTGCCAGGTCAAAATGTATGCAAATTTATCTTATCAGCAGATATTTCCAAATTGCCTTCTCAAAATGTTATTTTCATAATTTATATTTGTGCTCACAATGTATTGAGGGCTTGAAAAATCATGCTCTGACATTAAACTTAATAAAGAACTGGAATGGTCACTTCTGAAGTCCCCTGAATTAGAGATTCTTTGTAGCAGAAATGCCACAAATATCTTAACTACTGACTTTTTCTTTTGATGGAAACTTTTATTTGAAGAAGTTGAATTCAATAGTAAGTAAATAATTTTGTTCTGAAGAGTGCTATCATTGGCTTTGCTGTTTCTTGTTTTGTTCTGCATATGCTTTGTCTGCATCTTTGGTTAAATGTGGGGGTTGCTAGAACTCTACAAGTAGACAGATCAGCTCTCTCACTGTGAAGCTGGACAATGAAAACCTGGCTTTCCCATGCATACCCATGACCTTTGCACTACTACTATTTTTCACCTTTGACTTTACACATGATGTGTCCCTTGGCTGCTCCGTCTGTCTTTCTTGTCCATGAGACTTAGTCTAACACTTTGAATTTATCTGGTATAACCAGACTCTGCTTTGCATTATAAAAACTTTTCTTTTTCTTTTTCTGTTTCTTGTTTCTTTTACCCCAGGTTGTAAGGTTTTTCTGAGCAAGGCTTGTCTTACTCATCATTTGGGTTCCCTGATTCCTCTTTCCATTATACACATATTGTGACTTCTTTACATCTTTTTGAATTCCCCTGGAGGAATTAAAGAATGTAGGCAATTATCATAACAGATTCTAACATGACAGAACAGAGACATGTGGCCATGAAGTCTAATGAAAGTCCAACTCCACTTGGGAGGCATTCTTGAAAAACAGAAAAGGAAACTGAGTCTGATCTAACCATTTACATACACAAGGCCAAGTGAACACTGGAATGAAATCAGTAAAAGATAGACTGGGCCAGATTCAGAGGACAAATGATGTAATTTCTTCAACAAATAAATTATTTAAAAAAAGATGGAGGGGAGAATTCTTAGATTCAAAAAGTCTTAAGAGATATATCAGCCAAATGTATTGCATATGAATCCTGATTTGGGCAAATAAAACATTATAAATATAAGGATGTGAAAATGGGCTAACTTTGAGGACTAATTCCATATTTCATAGTGTTAAGGAATCATTGCTAATTTTTTGACATTGTTTTCCTGTTTGTGTTTTAAAAAGTCATGATACTTTCAGGGTATGAAATATTTATGACTGAAATGATGTAACAACTGGGATTTGTTTCAAAACAACTTGAGTTTGATAATTGTTGAAGCTGGGTGATGGGCATATAGGGATCATTGATGATTTTATTGACTTTGGAATATGCTTGAAATTTTTATCATAAAAATAAAGATATTATTGCATGTAGATAAAGGAATATATTAGTACTATGATTACTTTTGAACTTATGCTAGAATTATCTTCCTCATCTCCTTCTTTATCTCTATTCCCACCCAGAAGCAAGCCCAGATAGAATACTAGTGTTTTTAAGATAGTGTTTAAGCTAGGAAGGATAAGACAGTCTTTTGGTATGACACGCTATGGGAGATATGTTGGGGTAAGTTGATCTTTGCTGAGCATAAACTCTAATTGGTTTTCAGACATTCATTTTGAAGCCCAGGCAAGTTTGCAGAACTGAGTTGTTTTTTATCCTCTGTACCATAATGTCAGAATCTAAAACTCCTCTAAAACAGCCTGCTGTTCTACCCTGTGAAATTTGGAATCAAATGGCAGCTGCATTTCAAGGGAGCTGGGACTTTGGCATGGGGGAGAGAAGAGGAGGGAAGTGTACACAAAGGAACACGGAGCCTTGGTGTTGGAGAATAAGGTTTCCCTGCCTCCATCTTCCTCAGGATGATTGATCTCTTTGGATAATTCTAAGACCTTTAGCATGTAATAATTTTCTGACTCCAGGATAGCTGTAGGCATTTCTGAACACCAGGTTACCTACAGAAGGTAGCATTGATGTACTAGATCATATTGTCTTTACACTGGATTTTCTTGTGTTGTTGGTTTGTACATTCCTCTTTTGGGTGATATTGGGGATTAAACCCAGGGCCTCACACATATCAGTTAGTATTGTACCACTGAACCACCTCCCTAGCCTTTGGTATCCTATGTTCCCCAGCTGCAAGGATCTCCTACTCATTGAGGGAATCATTGATTAGAGTTTTCTCTCTGACTTAGGCATCAGTCAAATTACCTAGTTAAAAACAAATGGAAAAGTAGGTCTTCAAGAAATACCTCTTCATGTAGCAAGTTGCATGACATGTGTTTTTCTGGTTCCTCATAGAATAGGAGGAAGCAAGAAGGGCTGTGAGCCTGCTCCTACAGAGATGGAAGGGGCCTGGTGGGGGGAGTTCTTGGTTTCTCCTCCACATGGTTAGAGTACACTGAAGGGTTGCTCCCAGCCTGCTGTTTTACCTCTTATGGAAAGGGAATCAGTATATAACTTTGCTGCTGGTACAGATATATATCTAAGTGCCCAGGGGAATAATGTACATATCTTACATTAATATTCACTAATCAGAGATTTGCTAGTGCTTTCTTCTGGGCTCCACTAGCTCAGATATTTGTAGAAATTTTAAAAAAATATCTAAGAGAGCAACTGAAATATTTAGGTTACAAGATAATATTCTATGTGAAAAAAAGTTATTGGAGTGGGGATTAATTAACATACAAAAATGAAAGCAGGTTTTCTCAACATCTGAAGATAAATTTGATTGTATTTATGTGATGGATTGAAATGTCATACACATTGAGATACTCACAATAGCTAGGGTCATATGGCATACACTCATGCACATACACAATCACACACACACACGTGCACACACTCATAAGGGTATGGGAAGAATTGATAATAATTGACAATAGAAGCAAAAAAGTGAAGATTTCTGAAACCTGAGGAAACATGAACAGCTCACAACATACTAAGAATGATAATGAAGTCAGAGCTGGAACCTTGAAGATTTCATTCTGTATCTATTTCCTTTTATGATCTAAGTGGAGGACTTTCTGCCTCATCCCTTACCTGATGGAGCAAGCCTCTCAATTCTGACTTGTAACGATGCTGTAGATTTTGGATTATGTAAGAGTCCTTCAATTAGGTCTATTTTATGTGGGAAGAAAGACTGAGAATGAATTCTTTTGTTCAGGAAATTGACTGGAACTAGCTGGGGGGCCAGTTCTTGCTTGTCAGTCATGTTCTTGCCTTTTCCAGACATTACACCTGTTTTTTTTCTCTTCTTAGCCCCTGGCTAATAAGTGATCACAAAATTGAAAAACAACACAAGTTATGTGTAGCAGCAAACTTCGAGATATTAAGTATATATTGAGAAATGTGTTAAGTGATTATATATTAAGTGTTTATGTGACAGTTTGATGAGACAGGTAGGTTATTCTGAAAAAATTGAGGTTGATTATGAAAAAGTGTTCAGTGGACAGAAAAGAATTTCCCATGTTTTCTGAATAAAGAGTTCTCTTCTTTTTAATGAAAGGGCCAATATTGTTTTCAGTAATAAAATTTGAGAATTGGAGCAAAAAGCAAACTCTAAATTGGTGTATCCCATGATGTGGTAGACACATGAAATTCTTTTGCACCTTCTAAATCACTTTTCATCCATATCAGGCCAGCCTCTACTGACAAAGAGGCTGCACACTCTCAAAACTTAAGTAGCATTTCCCACCAAACTCCTGTTTAAATTCCCATTTACAAGCACAGTGCTGTTTCCCACTTGCCCCTCCTGTACTAAACTGTGTAGCCCTTAATTGTGCATTTCTGAGCCGTTGTCCATCAGGTCCTCTTCCTGAATCCTTTCTTCTGAATTAAATTGGTCGTCTCACTGAGTCTTAATGTTAAGCGTCGGAAAGAAGACATTCAAACTGTAAAGAGAAAGTATTTCATTAAAACAGAGTCATCTTCAAGACATCCACAAATGAAAGTGATTTTTTCACAACTGAGAGTCAAAACAGAATACTTGATGGGTCTGAAGACTCCTGAAGCAATTTATTTTGGATTATTGAAGCAGGGGCTTTTGTAACAATGCTGCTCAGACAAATGCTGCTTAACTTACCGAGCTACTTAACTGAGCACAACAGAAACTCTTCTTCCAGTGTCATTAAATTCCTTTATAACAAAATGGTTTTACATGTCGATTGAATGATAACTCTTAGAGTCTAAAAAACAGGGGAAAATGAGACTAGAATCTAATATCATAGGCGGAATGAATATTAAACATTTCTTTTGAAAAATGAGGGTCTGCTGAGATAATGAATCTCTCATCTTATTTTTGGGGGAGAAACAATATGAAACAGTTACAAAGACATGAGCAATTTTGAAGGTTATTCTTTTTAGCTTACCATGATCTGAATGTGTCTCCCCCAAATTCATATGTTGAAATCCAAAGCCTGATGGTGATGGTATCTGGAGATGGGACTTCAGGGAGGTAACTGGGTTCTGAAAGCAGTTTTCATGGGTGGAACTGATGCTCTGTAAAGACGGTCCCAGGGAGCTTATCCACCCATCAATCACGTGAGGTTATACTGAGAATACAGCATTCTGAGATGAAGCAGTCCCTCACCAAACAAGGAATCAAATAGCACTTTGATTTGGTATGTCTAACCTCTAGAACTGTAAAAAAAACAAAAACAAAACAAAACAAAACAAAAAAACCCAATTGTTTCTGTGGTTTATCAGCCCCACATTCTATGGTAGTTTGGTGTAGCACCCAAATCGATTAAGACCTCATTGTTTAACATCTTTTCAGTGGAAAAACAAGTTTCACTGGGGGTGCTTTAAAAAATGCAGGAATTTTAAATTAGTGCTAGCACACACAAATGGTAACATATAAAGAGGAAATTGCATTATTCTCTCCCCAAAGTGCTAGAACAGAACAATAAGAGGTATTGGGGTTCTTGGGTTGAAAATTGAGAACCAAGAAAAAGGAAAAAGAATAATGTTTTCAAAGTTCCGGGAAAGTTGGGTATTACTGGATTAACTATCCTCTTGTTCGGTAGAACAATATAAGGAGTGATGGCCATTTGGAACCTCCATTTGGGAAACTGGAAGAAAAAATTATTTTCATCCTCTTCCGTGGAGAGGAAGGATGGAAAACTCTTGGCCTGGGAACAAAATGAGAAATGGGAAGAACTAACCTGAGAATGCCCTTTTCACAAGGAGAGAGGCACTTATTCAGGAATGGAATGAATTAGGAGAACAGAGAAAGATAACCAGAGTGCAGAGAGCATTGAAAACTGCTGTGGTAAACTCCAATCTCTATTCTGTCCTCACAAAATGGCTCTACTACGTGTATAAATATGGCGGAGAACAGCTGACATGAGGCTTGCCTTTCCAGGGGAACTATCCTTGGTTGGAATTTTACCCAAGCAAATGTCCTCAGATGTCATGCTGACTCAGAGAAGAGGGCAAATATACAATGGAAAAAGTGTTTTGCTCTTCAGAAAGGGAAGAGAGAGCTGAAAGGGGAGGGGAAAAGAAAGATGGAGAAGAGAGACATCCTAACATGATTTGTACTGGATTCTGCATTGGAAAACATCCAGGAGAAACCTTTGACAGCAGGTTGACCATAAGATTCTTTATAAAAAGGATTTTTTTTTCTATTTGAATGTCTCCCTGATGCCTCAAAGAAAAACATAATCTAAGCCAACATGGTGAGTTTGTTTACAAAGCATTTTCAAAATACATGCCCTACTTTTCCTTCCAACTTGATTGCTGTTCATAGTGTCTTCTTTAGAAGATAGGAATTGCTAGGTTACAGCTACTGAAAAAAAATTCTTCTATACACTCAGGTTCTTTGGTGGTTTGGGGTGATTCAGTAGAAACTGAGGCATGGGCTAAGTTCTGTGTTCTGTTTGGTGCTGTGTGATAAAAAAAGTCACTGATGAACTCATAACTCCAACTGAAATATTTTTTTCTTCTTAGAATGGCAATCAAATATATTTTCAAAAACAATACCAGAAGTGTCATTATAACAGACCCAATTTATTGCTGGCTATCTAAGACACTTCCTAAGTGAGATATAGCCCAATTATTTTTGAATAGTTTGAAGCTATAAAATAAAAGACACATTGACTATTCCTTAAAATATTCTTTCCACCCCTTAGAGAAAATTTGATATTCTCTATAGTCTGCATACAAGTATCTATCTGAATATATAAAACATATGCAATGTCATAATTCCCTTTCTCATTATGGAAAAATTGTGGTGGTAATAAAATGGTTTTAAGTCAGAGGAGAGAGAGAGAGAGAGAGAGAGAGAGAGAGAGAGAGAGAGAGAGAGGAAGAGAGCACATGCAGGACACCTGGAGAGAGAGAGAGAGAGAGAGAGAGAGAGAGAGAGAGAGAGAGAGGAAGAGAGCACATGCAGGACACCTGGATTCTAATCCTGGATTTGCCAGAAACATCTTTTGTGACATTGATAAATCAGCCTCCCTTTCTAGACTATAGGAGTCAGATTTATAAAGTAGTAGGGCTGGATTTAACTCT
Organism: Spermophilus citellus; assembly: GCF_964194105.1. Classification (NCBI taxonomy): domain Eukaryota; kingdom Metazoa; phylum Chordata; class Mammalia; order Rodentia; family Sciuridae; genus Spermophilus; species Spermophilus citellus. Next base: position 214,006,791 of record NC_138184.1, read on the forward strand.
GTCTAAGGACTTTCCTACTTCAAATATCTACAAATGTTTGAAGTGGTGACTAAATTCAGTGACTGGTTTGAAGCCTTATAAGAATATTCTAACTTCTTTTATACTTTAAATAGAGCTGACGTCATTATTAAAATACTTCCAAAAATTTGGAATATTCAATTTAATCTCTGAATAATTGAACAAATGAATTAGAAACCATATATGAGTTTAGCAGTAAAGCGATATGGATAGGATCTAATCATTTTTTAAAGTAACCAGTTCCTACTGTTTATCTGAAAAGACCACATTAAACAGTTACTTATCACAATAACCACAATCTCTCTTAAATTTGAAATATAAGATAGATTTTGAAAAGATAATTATTTCATTTGGGAATAACCCAGGCCAATTGTCAACATCATACATAAAATCTCATGAGTTAAAATAGGAAATTCTTCTGGTTTTCATGCTGGGAAAGTCTACATAGATCAATAATAACTAATCCTGATAAAGATGCTATGAGGTAAACTTCCCATATACAGTTAGAGAAACCAGATGCAGAATTACTTGCAAACAAAGAAAGAGAAAAAAAATATGGCTCAAGTATTTCTACTCTTATTAACTTCAGTAAGATTTGGATATAGCTATAATTTTCCTATGTATGTGTATAAATACACCATAGTGAATCCCACCATTGTGTGCATCCATAAGAATGGGGTCCTAACTAGAATAAGACATATTCTATGCTTGTATACTTATATCAAAATGAATTCTTCTACTGTTATGTATAACTAAAAAGAACCAATAAAATTTAAAAAAAAGATTGGGGTATAGCTTTAACATGAATCAACAAGGCAGGTAACACCCTTCATACATACAGGTACAATATATTGTATATGTGTAATATATTTTGTATCTATTTATCTTTGTATCAATCTTCTAAGATATCACATGTATTTCCAAAAAAAAAAAAAAAACCAAGAGACTGATTCCTCTACCAGTGACATGCTTTACATGTTCAGATAGAAATCTAAGCAAAATGACAGTGAGATTCAGAGTCTTGACAGATAGAGAAGGAGTAGATGATCCATCAGGATGGCTACTAGAGGACTTGGGAAAGAAGACAGACTTCTATTGATACCTGGTCACTGGGTGAAATTCAAATCTGAAGGTGAGGAATTTATGGGGGGAGTGGCAAATATCAGTTTAGGAGTCACCTTGAAGTCTTGGTTGTGAGGGTGGAGAAAACAGAGAAGGAGTGGGGGAGGCCAGACCTGCAGGGAATCAAGGCACTGTGCTTCAAGAATCATCTATGATGTTCTCCTGAACCCCATTTCCCTACAGAGAATGTTGACTATGTCCCCATCAGAACAGGTGACAACAGTAGATGATTAAAATGTGAGGACTAGTTGTCCAGATTCAAATGTTTGAATTTTACTATTAGGATAAACAAGCAGCAGGGCTAGAGGTATAAGATATATATAAGGTTTCCCTGGACTAGAACGTTCTTCCAGGAGAGAATCCTTCTTGAATCTAAATCTGAAGACCATAATTATAAATAAATTATGGTGCCTCTTTCTTCCAACCTCGCTTTAGTAAAATTTGGAAAATCCTAAACAAGACTTCCTTTCTCAGGAGGTTAATGGACAGCATAGTCAGAGGAACCTTTTACTGAAATATAATGAAATCCTTGGAAATTACTGCAAATATAATATTTTTTAAAGAGAGAGTGAGAGAGATAGAGTCTAGAGAGAGAGAGAGAGAATTTTTTTTTTAATATTTATTTTTTAGTTCTCGGCGGACACAACATCTTTGTTGGTATGCTGAGGATCGAACCCGGGCCGCACGCATGCCAGGCGAGCGCGCTACCGCTTGAGCCACATCCCCAGCCCTGCAAATATAATATTTAATGCATCATTAGATTTGCTAGAAAGTAACAAAAATATCCAGGGGCAAAAATAAGACAACAAAATCAAACCCAGTGAGCTGAAAACATTAGAGAAGGTGCAAAAGGGGAAGCAAGCCAGGGAACCGGAAAGTGTGGCTGCGTGAAGGAGAACACCCGTCCAGGCACTGCCATGCAGAGGTTTGGGCCTCTGGCAAAATGAGAAAGCTAAATCTGAGAATCCTGCACTAAGCTCTACCAAAGGTGTTTTAAAATGTCCTTCCTTTGTGGAAATTTGATAAAGCATATTGGTTTCTCACCTTGATGCAGGTTCCTAAAACCAATCCCCTGAGGGATGACAGTGTTATCACCCAAACCCTACAAAGGTATCATGAGAAAAGAAAATCATAGGCCACCTTACTCCAGTACTGGAATGTACAAATTCTGAAAAAACTTCCAGCAAACTAAATAGCTTAGAAAGATCATATATCCTTCACAAATTGTATTTTCCCTCAAAAATTCAGGGGTATTTTATTCTTTTTTTATTATTAGTTTTCAATTTTACTTGTAACAAAAAAAATCAATAAGAGAGCTCATGTATAATGGCATACTTTGGCATGAACATACTTTGTATTCAGAGTTATGAAAAATTGTGCTGTGAGTGGATAATTATGAATGTAATGCATTCCACTATTGTCATGTAGGAGTATTTTATTCTTGAACAATCTATAATTTAAATTTTCTATATTAACTCATTAAAAGAGAGACAAACATGTTTTGGTTTTACCTCACACCAAATTCTTCTGATAATTTTGGATTGATTATAGGCTTATTGATGAAAAGTCAAACTATAAACATTTGGGAGAAAATATAGAAAACCATTTAAGGTTTCTCAATGGAAACTGTGTGTTGAAGGTTTGGTGCCCAGCATGGCGCTATTTCAAGATGATGGAAATGTGAGGTCTTCTGGTCATCATGGGTGTGACTTTGAAGGATGCATTGGGACCTAAGTCCCTCTTCTACTCTCTCTTGTCTCCCATCCATGAGATGAGTGATTTTGGTCCCCCATACCCCTTGCCAAGATGCTCTGCCTCACCACAGGACCAAAAACAATGGATCAAATCATCCATGGACTGAAATCCAGACCTGGAGGCCAAATGAAGCTCTTTTCTTTATGAGTCAATTATTTCAGGTATTTGCTATAACAACAGGAAACCATCACAGATTTTCTCAAAAGATGGAAAGGAAATTAGATAAAACTCAATGTTAACCGTTACTTTTTTGTTTTTATTAAAATCATAGATAATAGTAGGGCTCCTTTATGTGCATATATGCACATAATATAATGTGCTCCACTTCATTCCCCAGGACCTCCTACAATAATCCATTTCTTATAAATATTTTTCAAACCAGGAATAGATGGAAAACTGCTTAACCTGAAAAGCAGTATCTATGGAAATGTTTTAAAAATCTATTTTTATTATAAAAAGCAGAAGCATAGCCTATAAAATTAGAAGCATGACAAAAATAACAACATAATGATCTCTGTTCAATATTAGTTTCTATGTTTTAAAGTACTATGTACATTTAAGATATAAAATAGAAGAATGATAAGAGAAATAAAGAGAGCTAGAATAAAATTGTCATTATTTGCAGAAAATGATTGCCTTGATCGAAAAACTTAAAATGTCTTAGTACTTATTATTAGAATCATAAGAGGTTTTAGCAGTGTGGCTGGCCATAAGATATAAAAAAGTTTAATTGAATTTTTAAAAACCACGAATAAACAGGTAACATAAAACGATAGCATTTACAATAGCACAAAAGTGGAGAGTACCTGGGAATGAGTCAAACAAAACTGCATTCATCTTCAATGAAAGACATAATCAAACTTTTTGGAAGACATCAAGGAAGAATAAGAGATGTAACTCTTATTATAGGGTATACTAGAAAACCTAGTGTCATAAAACTGGTATTTACAATTTAGCTAGAATTTTTGAGAAACTTAACAAGTCAATTCTAAAAATGTGAGGGGAAGAAATTTGTTGACGTGAGGACTTGCTTTACAAGATATCAGGATGTACTCTAGAGTCCCAGTGTTTAAATGGTGATAATTATGCTTGGTAGACAAATTGACTCATAAAAAAGGATCCTGAGTCCAGAATCAGAATCTACATTTGTGATTTCTTGATATGCAAGCGAAGTAACATTATAGATCAGTGAGAAGATGAA